>NW_027507880.1:0-603000 GCF_037356315.1 Lithobates pipiens | reverse complement strand
GGAGTGTACTTATTTCCAGAATGTTTGCATGGGGTCGCACTCCCACCAAATATGTATCATGGATCCTACCACTTTTTTGCATCTCCAGCATACATTCGGGATTGAGAGTGAGAATGTGTGTTGTCGTGATGGGGTCCTGTACCATTTGGTTATGATTTTATACCCATTTTCTTGGATTGCTACATTCATTGACCACTTATGGGGAAATGTCTAAATGGATTCCCAGTCCTCATACGTCATTGTTATTAGTAAATCCTTTTCCCATAAGTTATGTGGGTTTTCTGTTGCTGACACAAGGGTGTTGTCTTGAAGTAGGGCATAAATGTTTGAGATGAGGTGTCTTTGAGATGTGTTACTGGAGCATAGGGTTTCAAATTGAGTGAATTTAATAGTCCATGCTGTGGTTGGTGTTGAAGAGGTTAAAAAGCGTCTCACTGGTCTGTATGACCAGAAAGGGAATGTGTTTGTGTGAGACTCAGACATTAGATCCTGGTAAGTTTGTAAGGTACCTTTATGGAATAACTGATGTTCCCTTACCTCAATATGTGGCCATTCTTTGTGGAGGAATGTGGTGGACTCCCCAGGGGGGAACTCAGGATTTCTGCATAGGGAAGACATTGGTCCTGAGTGTGTGGACAAGTTAAATAGAGAGATGGCTTTATTAAAGGCCAGTAGTAAGGGGTATATAAATGAATGTGTCTTCAGGGTTTGGGGCCACAGTCGGGTTGGTAGCCATGGGAGAACATGTGTAGAGGTGTGTATAAAGAATTTTTCTATCGTAACCCAAACTTTTTCTAGGTAATGTATCTTCCAATCTACAATTCTGGACATGTGGCATGCTAGGTGATATTTGTGGAGGTCAGGGAGGTTGATTCCGCCCTTTTATTTGGGGTACGTCAGTCGGGAGTATTTTATGCTGGGTGGATTGTTATTCCAAAGGAAGGCTGTGCACGTCTTTTTGATTATAGCGAAAAATGAAGGGGGTAGGAATATCGGTATTGTCTGCATTAAATATAAGAGGAAAGGGAGGACAATCATTTTAGTTAGCGGCCAAACCAGGATGTATTCAACTTGTGGCATTCCTTTATGTTATTTTGGATTTTGGATAATATGTTTAGATAATTGTGTTTTTTGTCATCTATTGTTTTGGGGATCTGGATTCCAAGGTATGTAATGGCTTCTTTCTCCCATTGAAATGGGAATGAGTCTTGGGCATGAGCTGTCTCTTGTGCGGTAAGTGATATGTTTAGGGCATGGGACTTGGAGTAATTCATTTTGAGGTTTGATAGTTCTTCAAAGTTTTTCATGTCCCTCAGAAGGTTGGGTAGTGAAAGTTGGGGAGATTGTAGGGTAAGTAAAATGTAATCCGCAAAAGCAGCTATCTTAAATTCTGTATGTGCTATGGAGACTCATTTGATGTCTGGGTTGTTGCATAGCCTGTTTAAAGGGGTTCCAGCATCAGGACGAAGATCAGGGGGTATAGTGGACATCCCTGATGTGTGTCATTGCTTATAGAAAAGGCGTTTGACAGGAGGCCATTAGCTCTCACCCTTGCCGAAGGGTTAGTGTACAATGCTTTAATGTGTGTGTACATGCGGAGAAAAGACCAATGCCCTTCAGGACCTCCCACATGTAATCCCAGGCCACCCTATTAAATGCCTTCTCAGCATCCAGGGAAAGGAGAAAGCCCTTATTGCCCGATGAAGTCAGCCAGTGGTGTATATTTAGGGTGCGCATGATGTTATCCCTGGCCTCTCTACCTGGGATAGTTCCTACTTAATCAGTGGATATGAGGCCAGGGATAAGTGGTAGTAACCTTTTGGCTAGTATTTTGGAGGAATAGTTTGATATCTACATTAAGTAGAGAAAATTGCCTATACACTGTAAATAAAGGCTTGTAAATTATCTTTGCCTTCTTTCCTGGATAAGGGTTATATGGGTTTCTAATAGCCTGCCTAATGAGGTGTTTGGGTCTTGTGCATTGAAGGTCTTTAGCAATTCAGGTACTAGAATGTCTTGGAAGCTTTTGTAATACATTAGTGTGAAGCCATCTAGACCCAGGCTCTAAGCTACTTTCAACTGTTTTATTACCCATTGAAGCTCCTCCACTGATAGAGGGCTTTCCATGGCTTCTGCTTGATAGGAGGTGAAAGGTTTAGGGCAGTACTGCGCTAAGAATTTCTGTATATGAGAACCTTGTTTGTTTGCTTTTGTTTTGTCCTCACTATTTTGCGGTAGGCTGTATAGCTTAGAGTAATATTTTTCAAAATGTCTATAGATATCTGCATTTTTTGAGAGGAGAGCACCATGTTTGTCTCAGATGTGGTGTATTCTGGAAGATGTTTTGGTTGCCTGAATCGTGTGTGCTAGCAGTCTGCCGCTCATATTGCCGTGTTCATAGAACACTTTCTGTTGGAGTACATATTGTCTCCTTGTGCGTTTTCCTAGCTCATCAAGTAATGTAGATCGGGCTTGTAGCAGTTCTTGTAATGTATTTTGTAAGGTTGCTTGTTTGTGAGCAGTCTCTAGTCGGTTTATGCTTTGGATCAGAGATTTAATTTGCTCCTGTTGTCTCCTTTTGTTGGCAGTTGCTATGGCTATGAATTCCCCCTTAGTACGCACTTATGTGCCTCCCAGAGGGTGATGGGTGCAATATCTAGGGTAGAGTTTTCTAAGAAATACCTTAGAATGTGGGAGTGTATCTGGTTCAGCGTTTCTGGGTCCTTGAGAAGGGAAGGGTTCAACCGCCATGTTTTGATGTTTTTCTCGTTTCTGGGAATGTGAGTGTTACTGAAATAGGGTGATGGTCCGAAAGGAACATTGGTTCTATAGTGGCCTGTGTGAGAAGGGATAAGTCAGTCTGTGATAGAAATAGATAGTCTATTCTGGAATATTTTTGGTGTGGGGATGAGTAAAAGGTGTAGTCTTTATCGGTTGGGAACATGGCACCCCAAGTGTCAAGGAGTTTTAAGTTTTGGATTTGGAGTTTGATTTGGCGTAGGGCCCGGTAAGAGAGAGTAGAGGTGCCTGTGGAGGTGTCAGGATTGGGATTCAATGGTACATTGAAGTCTCCTCCTAATATTACCATCCCTTCCTGGAATTTGTACAGGAGGTCACATATTTTCTTGAAAAAGGACACTTGGTGCTCATTTGGGCAGTATATATTGGCTAGGTTTAGATGTGTATGTGCCCTTAACAAAAACATATCTGCCTCCAGGATCAATGATTGTGTCCCCCATTTGAAAGTCAGCATGTTTGGCAATGAGGATAGAGATCCCTTTTGTTTTAGATTCTGGGTTTGTAGCGTGTATAACTTGTTTGTATATGTGATTTGTCAATTTGGTGATAGCCTTGTGTTTCTTTAGGGCTGAAAGAACGTGTGATCTCTTTTCGGGCAAATTTAAGCCTTTGACATTTAGTTATATGCATTTCAATGAAACATGAAATGTGTCTTTTGGGTCTTTTGTTCTGGATGCATTCTGAATGTTAGTAGTATGTATCACCTTGATGTAGTAGGTTCACAGTGTTAATTGCAATTTCAAACTTAATTGCTTTCTAGTTTATATTGCTGTGCCAAATTTTAGCTCTTTAAAGAATGAGACACAGAAAGACCATGCTCCGTATGCCAGCTTTGAGCTTCAAATGTCCCGTGCTCAGCTTCTTCCTCTTTTTTATTAACTTATATAGGGTGGTTACAAAAGTATAGGTTTTAGCAAAGTTTCCATATAAGGTAACAAGCAGTTAATTTCAACATACATCACGCGATGGTCAGTCGTTTAACAGAAAACCACAAACTACAACCTTGCAACATATTTTGACACGTACACATAGAATGCAGAGAGAGAAATGAAAGAAAATTAAACAAAACTTAAGTAGAACTATAATCCATTAATTTCCAATCTTATCATTTTCCCCCTTTGACATCATACCCTTCACCATTCTGGGTCCTTGCAAACAAGTGAACAGCCGATACTTCAAAGAGTACTATCCCTGACCGTGGGTTGTCAGAGGAGGATAAGTCTTCTCTATTTACCCTCATCCCTCAAATCCATACCAGCATCTTATAAGCAAAGAGAATAGAAAAGGGGTGATGTCAAAATACCCTTTTTATCATTAGAGTTCCTTAATATCTTTCTCTTTCCATTCTATCTGTTCGTGCCTTAATCTTCCTATATAAGCAACAGTTTATTATGGTAAGCAATACAAAAGCTAAAATTAGAATAAGCATCGGATTGAGCATCCAATTGAAAATACCCGTAGCTGTGGGTGACCATCCACTGAAAACATTGTACCAATGGTGGGTAGTTTCAGCTCTTATCTGTGAGGATAAATGTATTAATTTTCCTTTATCTATAACTGCAGATATTAGATTATTTTGAAGGGTATGTTCCTGTGTCTCTATGTGTTTTCTAAGTATTTCGGACTCTCTTAAGATTTGTTGTAAGGGCTCTAATGATATTATGAAAGGTGTAGTATCAGTAAGATTATCTACCGTCCATTCTTGATTGAATATTCTATGTGCATCTGGTTCAAAAAGGAAAGTTTCATTCTGCCATTTAAGCATTTTAACATTCTTTACACATCCTGAATAAGGAGCTGTTTTATTTAAACTTTCCATAGTTTCCTGATCATTTGTAATTAAACAAATATGTTGTGGTCCTATCTCCATAAATCTGTTTCCTACACTTACTGGTAGTCTCTGAAACTTACATATATTAGATTGATGTTTCAATAAGCAAGGTTCATAGACTGGAGAACTTCTTCCACAAACTATTCCCTTATTCGTTTTAGTACATAGACTTAGATCATGAGTCATGTTTTGTGTATCTACATAATGTCCATAGATCTCAGGATACCAAAATTCAGGTAGATCCTTCCCTATCAGGAGTGGCATTACTATTAACTTACACATTACCTCAATCCCTTCTACTTTATAAACATCAAATCTTCCAGCACACCATCTTTCTTCACATTCAACTTCTTTTCCTGGTACTTCGAACCATGTATTTTCTAAATTTAAACCCTTGAAATAGGTCATCCAAGTGTGATAATTCCCCAATCGTAGCTCATCTCGAGCTCTATTAATTTGAATGTGATAAGATAGTGTAGAGAAAGCACATTGAGTAATATTTATGAACTTCTGATTTGCTTTCCACAACTCCAAACTAGCTAGTACTGTGTGATTAACCATAATATTGAGATATTTAGTTAACTGTACCTGGCTAATTTGTGTTTCAAATGTTGTAGGTAACCATTTGCTTGTGATTATTAAACTATCAGCTATGTGACTTCCTGCACGTTTCCACTTATTTTGTATCATTTCCATCTGTATCCCATTCATTACTCCCATTCCAGTTCCTGCAGCTCCCAAAACTGTATCATACCATTCTCGTCGATACCTACACTCTGGTAGCTGGGGAAAAGTTACATTAAATTTGATTTTTGTTTTCTGTTGTGATACCGAAACATTTATGCAAGTTTTAGGAATAGGAGTTAATACAGAGGATTCAAAGATGGTAGGTAGAGTGTCCTCTATCTTTATATCGAAACCATAATGTTGCCATTGTATATATCCTCCTATTTTTTTACCTGATTTCCTTATTGGTACAAAATACCATGCTGCACAAATATAAGTTGCAGATTGATTTGTACTAATAGGACCTGTTAGATTGAATTGTTCACTTCCACTTACTGGTCTGGGACCCTTTCCCCTCTGTTGGTTCCTGTAGATTTGGGAATCTGGGGTAAAAAGTAACATTCGTGTTTTGTCAAATACTTCCCTCCACATTTATGTGGTGAGCTATTAAAGGGCCATGTTAAATTGTCCCTCCAATGGAAAGTTATGTTTACTTGTGCTTGTGACTTTGCTTTTATCCACACTACTGGTGAATCCACATTCTGCATCATGTAAAAAAGGACCCTCCTGTCCTGACACTGTGAAATTTCCTACAGTATACCATTCATAGTAAGGATATTGCGTTATACTCTTATCTTGATTTATCCATCTAAGATCAGTACTGTTTTCATGTACTGTTACATTGATACCGGGAGTCCATGTGTAAACAAACGTTTGAAAACACTCAAGCACTATTATCATAGTTAGAAAGATCGTCATTCTGTTTCTCTCGATTCAGGACTCTTTTTGCAGTGTGATGCGTGGATCCAGGCTGCTTTACCCTCCAACTTGACCGATGTGGGAGTGGTCAGCAGTACTTGATATGGTCCTTCAAACCGTGGCTCTAAAGCTTTTCTGGTATGTTTCTTTACATAGACCCAATCTCCGGGGCTCAGCGAATGAGTACCTGCTATTGAGTTAGGGTCTGGAAGAGAAGAATACACACTTTTGTGGATCTTAGTTAGATGCTGTTGTAATTGTATCACATATGCAGTCAAACTATCACATTGCAATTGCATACTCTGTGGAAAGTATAAACCTAGTCTGGGTGCATTCCCAAAAAGTATTTCATATGGAGACAAGCCTGTCTTCCCTGTTGGAGTGTACCTTATAGAGAACAAAGCTAAGGGTAGGCATTCAGGCCATGGCTTATTTAACTCCTGCATAGCTTTTTGTATTTTTAACTTTATTGTCCCATTTACTCTTTCTACTGATCCTGAACTCTGTGGGTGGTAAGGGGTGTGGAAACTTTGTTGAACCCCTAACATAGCCATTACATTCTGCATAATTTCTCCTGTGAAATGTGTACCTCGATCTGACTCAATAGTTTCCGGGAGACCAAACCTAGGTATTAACTCAGTGATCAGTTTCTTCGCTGTGGCTTTCGCTGTGGCTGACTTCACTGGATAACTTTCGGGCCAGCCTGAAAATAAGTCGATGCACACGAGACAAAATTCAAATGGGCCGCTCTTGGGCATTTGGATATAGTCAATTTGCAGTCTCTGAAAGGGATACTGGGCCCGAACCTGGTGTTTCTGTGGAGTTTTTACTCTCTGTCCTGGATTATTCAGAAGACAGATTTGGCAGGCTGCACAGTAGTTTCTCGCAGTACTACTGAATCCAGGAGCGAGCCATCCTTGGTTCACAATCCTATACATGGAATTGGAACTGACATGGGTGGGTAGGTGAACCGCCGCCATTGCTGGATACAGAGAGGCAGGTAGGCATATTCTGCCTCCTTCCCTCCATATATTGTCAAGGCCTGGTGCTGCTCCCATTTTTACCCATCTATCTTTCTCGCTCTCTCCTGCTTGCTCCTGTAGTTTACTCAGCTGCTGCCATGTCGGTTCTGGGATGCTCACCTTTACCGTTGCTAAGGTCTCAGGGCTTACTTCCCCTAGAGCTGCTTGTTTTGCAGTTAAATCTGCAAATGCATTTCCTTTTGCCTCAATTGTTTTTGCGCTCGTGTGTGCCGCTATCTTCATAATGGCCACTCGTTTAACCTTTTGGAGATTACTCAGGACTTTCTTGATTCCCTCTCCATGTTTTACAGGTGTACCTGCTGCTGTTAGATAACCTCTAGCTTTCCATATGTGACCATAATCATGTGCAACACCATAAGCATAGGCAGAGTCAGTGTAAATATTCCCTTCTCGTCCTTCTAAGTATTCTAGGGCTTTTTCTAAGGCCGTGAGTTCCGCTTCTTGTGCCGACATGTGTGCAGGTAGGGGCTTAGCCTCAATAATCTGTGTATCTGTAACTACAGCATATCCCGTGTGATATTTTCCCTTATCATCAGCAAACCTGCTACCATCTATGTACAAAGTGTGTTCAGCATTCAGAATTGGTATATCTGTGACATGTGGGAACCCCATTGTCTCTTGTTCCATGAGTTGAAAACAATCATGTTCATCTATCTCTTGAAACAAAAGAGTGTCAGTTTCCTCATTACCTTCCTTATTGGTTCTAGCTCCTCCATTATTCCCCCTTGCCAAATCTGATGACTGAAGAGGCAGAAAGGTAGCTAGATTCAAAGTTGTACAGCGCTGAAAGGTGACGTTCGGAGGTAAGAGTAGAGTACACTGGAGCCTTAGTTGTCGGGCCATGGATATGTGTTTAGGCTGTATCTGAGACAAGATTGCATGTATGTCGTGTGCGGTATGCACTACAACCGGATTGTCTAGAACAATTTCTGATGACTTATCTATGATAATTGACACTGCAGCTACCGCCCGTACACAGGACGGCGAACCTCTGGACACAGGATCTAGTGCTGCTGAGAAGTAGGCAACGGGTCTTTGTTTTATATGTGACTGTGTCAAAACACCTGTGGCGTGTCCAGTGATCTCAGCAATGTATAGATGGAATGTCTTGGTGTAATCTGGTATACCGATAGCCGGTGCAGAAATCAATAACTTTTTTAGAGTGACAAACGACTCATAAGCTACTTCCGTAAGCATATATGGCACGATTTTCAAACAATCGTATAATGGCTGCATCAAAGAGCTAGCGTGTGGTATCCATTGTCTACAATATGACACAATACCTAAAAACATACACAATTGTTTGAAATTCCGTGGGGGTAACATTCCCTTTATCACTTGAACCCTCTCCTCAGTGAGATGTCTTGTACCCTGTGATATACAATGTAACTGTCTATTGAAGGCTCGGATCGTGACTGGCAGAGCCAAATCCAATCCCTCATCTGCCATCATACTTTCCATAGACAAGTAAAATTCTGAAACAGTTTGTCCTGGCATTTGTTTCATGGGTGATATGGACCCCCTCTCCTGTTGTTTTGCCTGACAGAAAGCTTCTAATCTAGCAATAAAAGGGGCCCTTGAGTCTATGTGTCTCACATGCCCTCCCAACAGGTTACCATCCGCATCAGTCTGTCCTGCCGGCCGATGTGGACCTATCTCATTCATAAATTGGTTGAATAATGTCAAAGTCATTTTATGTCTACATAAGTCCTCTCCGTCCTGCTAGGCCGCTTCATGCGTATTCATTAATTGGGTTACAAATCTGCAGAAAGCAGCTGGTTTTGCTACTGGGTCTGGGGCGCTCTGTATTAATGCCATAAGGGTGTCTGCTGACCAAGGCGCCCAAGTCCTTATCTGCATTCTACGGGTGACAGTTGGTGGGGCATTTGGGTTGGCTGGTCCAAAATCTGGGTTATTCACTTGCACTATACGCGTGTCAGTTCGTACGGGAGCTACCGTTTCTGGGTGAGGTTTTTGTGCCCCACAATGCACACATTCTATTGCCCATTCTGGGTTCTGTGCTCCACAGACCTGACAAACCCATCCTCTCCCCTCAAGTACAGGATGTATCTTGTGTGTCTTACGCTCTATGTCAGCATATGGGGGTGGGGTGGATGGTTTGGGGTTAACTTTAGGCTCAAGCAGTTTCATTCGTCGGTCTTTCATATCCCATCCGTCACACTCTGGATTATATTTCCACCCTTCATCCTGTGCTCGATTTGAGACCTTAATTAAGCATTCAATCTGATACGTCCATTGTTTCTCTAACACCTCTCCCTGTCTGTCCTTTCTTATTTCATCCCATACTTCTGGGTCTAAACCCGCTGCTCCTTTCACTTTGAATTTACGGAGGACATTTTTCAAATCCCTCGCTCCATCTTTACCATAGATGTTTTTAACTATCTGTTGCACAGTATAGTGTGCCACAGTTCCCTGTCGGGGCTTTGTATTCAGCTGGCCCATTTTGGCAGTCTGTGCCTAGGTAGCGTGTGGGACACTTAATGTACCGATATATATATAATTCAAAAAGTTACAAAAAGCACCTCGTTACTTTCCTCCTAGGGTGCCAAAAAATACTAAAAACCTCTCCTGGATGAGATTTCTGAAATCGAATTACCTTATATGCTAGCCAACTGACAAATATTATAACCAGACTGACGGCTACAACATATACAAGCATTCCTTTAAGTGGCCAGGTATCCCCTCTAGATCTCCGGGCTTGTGGAGACCTTATTCCCCTTTGTATCTGGGATCCCTCTCGTGCACTCTTATCCCTGCTTTATGGAGCAGACAGGGCTTATACTCTCAACCCGCCTATGGTTTATGAATTAGATGTGAGGTTAAGCATAAGCGTCAGACCCCCCCGAAAGGGCGCATTCCGTTGCTTAGTTCGGCAATCCCCTTCCAACTCATACCATCCTTGACAAGGCTCATTCACTTTCTCAACAAGACAGACAGACAACAAACAACAAATAATTCCAGCAATATAAACCAAATATACAGTAATTGAAGACCCGCCACTACAGAGGCTGATGCTCTGCACCAGGAGGACAGTAACTGACAGAACGGATAGGCACAAATCAGGGGAGCACAGAATATAAGAAAAATAAAGCTTTTTCTTACCTGCGCAGGTTTTGGTCTGTGGTTCCCAGAATGCCTGATCCGATTGTTCCGTCGGTCCCGTTCGTCCACCTCTTGTAGTTTCATTGGCCGGGTCCCTGTTCGGGCGCCAGCTGTTAATTGCAATTTCAAACTTAATTGCTTTCTAGTTTATATTGCTGTGCCAAATTTTAGCTCTTTAAAGAATGAGACACAGAAAGACCATGCTCCGTATGCCAGCTTTGAGCTTCAAATGTCCCGTGCTCAGCTTCTTCCTCTTTTTTATTAACTTATATAGGGTGGTTACAAAAGTATAGGTTTTAGCAAAGTTTCCATATAAGGTAACAAGCAGTTAATTTCAACATACATCACGCGATGGTCAGTCGTTTAACAGAAAACCACAAACTACAACCTTGCAACATATTTTGACACGTACACATAGAATGCAGAGAGAGAAATGAAAGAAAATTAAACAAAACTTAAGTAGAACTATAATCCATTAATTTCCAATCTTATCAACAGGGACCATTTTGTAGTCTTACTATTGTCTGTTGGTAATAAGATGGGGGTGAAGGGGGGTGGAAAAAAGGGAAGTCCCCACTAGGAGGTATAGATAGTAGTGAGGATCAGAAAAGTTAGAACAAGAGTTATAGGTTGTGAGTTAGGGTAGATAAGACTCAAGAAGGTGTGAAAAAGAGTATGACGATTAAGAGAGTGGTTGTAAGGTCACCTAGCCACCTAATTAAAAGAAATCCGGAGTTTCAGGCAAAGTCCAATAGGACTGCTGTGGTGGGACAGTAAACTGGAAAACAATCATATATGTTGGCTCTGTTGAGAACTGAAAAGGACTGTATATGTGTCTTCAGGTATAATACTGTATGGGTAGGTGTAGTATGTAATATGGGAGATACACCATTGTTGTGCGGACATCAATTGCATGTATAACATCTTAATTGAGTGGTTGGTTGGAATGTCATTATGAGATGCTATTGAGTGAATTCTATTGTTCTATGTATGTAGTTATTGAGTATATTGAAAACGTATTGAGAACTCAAGTCAACTAGTGCAACAATCAAATCTCACTATTGTATAATGCACCTTTAGGCTAAATACTTTAGATCTCTTATTTTCTTTCACCTCCATTTGACTCTCGGGCTCTGTCTGTTTACAATAAAGAAGCAAAATCCTTGTCTCAGCTGGAGGGTAATAAGCTTTAGTGGGGTTAGACCAGGTATGTTTTCCTAAAGGAAGAAAGCCTTAGGTGAGTTTTTGTTTTGTGGTTGTATGTTATCACTGTGCCAATATCTTGGGTGTGGTGACGTTCTGTTCAAAAATGTTGTGGCAAGAGGCTTCTCTGCCTTAATTTAGTTTAATTTAAAAAAAAATTTTAGGTAGGTTCTGCATCAGGATTACAATGTTGAACCTGGTTATAAAGGCTTAGGTCTTTCCTCCACTGTGAATAATATACATTAGGTTACATTTATGATTTTAAAAAAATGGGGTGGGGGGAAAGAAAAAATATAACTAAGAAAACATATTAGTGAAAACAATCCTAAATGCTTGAGGGTGATAGGAACCAGTTGAACAAGCGAGCAGACATTTACGTGTTACATAATGTTTCCAGCAGGGGGCGTAGCGTGCACCTGTTTTGGAGTGTTATCTGAGACAGGTCTCACAATTCAGCACACAATGTCCCGGGGGGGGGGGGGGGGGGTTGGAATTGCGTGGGGGGGGGGGTCCTGTCCAAGCCACGCCCCCCCCCCCCCCTACCTAGATGTTCTTTTATATGAATATTAATGGAAAGATAATGGTGATTGCTATTCCCTAACGTGCCACATGCCTGTATATATCTGGAAAGCGAGAAAACCCCTAGGGTTGGGACTTTGAAGGCACTCAATAGTAGTACAATGAAGTAATTATAAAATCTATTTATTAAATAGAAAATGCTTAAAATCTAAAACATGGAATATACGTGACTTAAACAACTGGTTCCTGTGCCCAAAAAGGGGCTGGGCGCCTGAATAGGGGGTGGCAGTGGTGGCCATAGATACATTCATGCAATGCATGTATCTATCTATTGATGCTAAAGAGAGGTGGCAGGAGAGAGGGACCAGTGCCCTTATGGATGCACCACCACTGGGTAGATGGTAAGGCACTGGCAGCATTGGAACAGGCTGGACAATAGCAGTGTTGTGTGATTGCGAGTCCAGGAGAAGCTAACTGCGCAAAGCAGGAGAAGGTAATAAACCCTAGAATAAATTGTAATGCCAACTAAACCCACCAAAAACATTCTCAAATTAGAAACATTGCCCTCAGGGTCAAAGACACTGCTCCATTGTCCCCAGAGAGAGAGAGAGAGACACTGCTCTATTACCCCTAGCCCAGAAAGAGGGACATTGCTCCATTGCCCCCCAGACTCAGAGAGACGGCTTGTCACATGACTGGTGGACGAACCCGACCTGCAGGGAGTGACCTCTCTTGCGGCTCCGACTCGAGGGCCCTGGTAGGATGAACAGGAAGCACCAGAGTTAGGAGTGACACAAGTGCCTGGCAGGATCAACAGCAGAAGATGGATCAGGAACCCAGGAAGCACTGTACCTCAGACTGGATCAGGAGGCAGGAGCCTGGAAGGAGCTGGTGCGGCAGACAGGAACCAGGACACCAGACCAGGACCTCAGACTGGAACTGGACTGCAGACAGGAGCTGGCCAGTGAGCTGGAAGCTGGGCAGCACACAGGAACCAGGATACTGGAGCCGGATCTCAGACTGGAACTGGACTGCAGGCAGGAGCTGGACCACAAACTGGGATTAGAGCAGCAAGCAGGTGTCAGGAACCAGGATACGGAGAGCGGAGAGTCAGACAAGCCGGGTCAGTTATCAGGTGGACAGCAGAGGTACCAGAGGATCAAGCAGAAGAGTAGTCAGACAAGCCATGGTCAGATGCAGGCGGAGGACAGGGATGGTCAGAGACAAGCCAGGTAAAGTTCTGGTACAGAAAACGTTTTTTCATGATAAGAGCACACACATGCAGTAGATCAGACAGCAAGATCCCAGAGTGACAGTCAGGTTTAAATAGTCTGTTTGGCGCAAACAGGCGCATGCGCACATGCACACTCGCACGCACACCCGTGCAAACACGCACACACTCCCACGCGAATGCGCATGCATGCGTGCATGCACACAGGCACGCGCAAATGCGCAGGGGCAAGCCCAGGAAGCCTATTACTGGCAAGATGTTCCTGCCACTGCTCCACTGTCCCCAGGGCCCAGATTTAGAGACTGATCCATTGCCTTCAGGCCCATGCTGAGAGAGACTGTTCTATTTGTTGCACCCAGACCCAGAGAGACTGTTCTATTGTCCCCAGATAGAGAGACTACTCAATCACCCCCAGAGAGAGAGACTGATCCATTACCCCCACAGAGAGAGCATGCTCCAGCTCCCCCACAGAGAGAGAGAGAGAGAGAGAGAGAGAGAGAGAGAGAGAGTGCTCCAGTGCCCCCAGGGAGAGTGCTCACTTTACCCCAGATAGATAGAGAGAGTGCTCCATTGCACCAGAGAGATAGAGAGAGTGCTCCATTTCTCCCAAGGAGATAGAGAGAGTGACTGCTCCATTTCCCCCCAGGAAGAGAGAGTGTTCCATTCTCTCCCCCATAGAGACAGAGGGAGTACTCCATTGCCCAGAGAGAGAGACTGTCCCCAGACTCAGAGAGACTGTTCCATTGCCCCTAGATTGAGAGTGCTCCACTACCCCCAGAGAGAGAGAGAGTGCTCCATTGTGGCCAGAAAGAGAGAGAGAGAGAGCTCCATTGCCCAAATACTGTTACTAATTTACCAAAGAGAGAGAGCTGGCTTCTGAGAAAACAGTGGACAGCACTGGGCACACTCGGCAGCGGGCAGCTGCAGGCAAGAGACAGGAAGGACGCTGGCAGTGGTGGCAGGCAAAGGCAGCATGACGGGCAGAAGAGCGGGGGGCATGTATGTCTCCTCTGGCTCTTGGCAATGGAATGGCAGCTTGCGGGGAAAAGGCACATTGGTTGTTGATGTCACACCACATGCAGGTTGCACAGCACAAACATGCACCTTCCTGGACCCACCCCACGGCCACACAGCCAAGTACCATACAAAGCCAAACGCAGCCACCTTTTTTACCGGTACCTGGACAGGTACATTTAAGAGCTGTTGGCAACCCTGAACACGAGTTGTTGTTCAGGAAAAGCCTTAGGAAATGAGCCCAGCTTAAAGTTAAAGGCTGGGTTCACCTTTTAGAACATGTTACATGTTCTACCCAGCAAGTGGGGAATCCTCTCAGCGTGCCCACTGTCCCTTTTTCGGCTCCGCCCACACAGCCGTATCATTCATTTACACTTTCCCATGAATGAATATACTACAAGTTCCATAATCCACTGTGGCTTGTAGTTCTGAATGAACTGTGGGGGTGCTGATGAGCGATCTCGTAGTTCATTCACAAGCCCTGCAGGGCTTGTCTGCAGAAGCCTGACATTGCACCCTGATCCACTAATCAGAAGTGCAATGCTTTCCAGGCTTCTGCAGGAAAAAAATAATAAATGCACATTTTTTTCGGCAAAAATGTGTGCATTTATTATTTTTTCCTGGAAAGGTGAACTTATTCTTTAAATTAAAGGGGAGATGGCCTGGCTAGGCTGAGTGTGCAGCTAATTGAATCAACAATTGGTACTCAATCAGTCTTGAACACAAGTCTCATGGGATAATAGGTAACCACAGAACCTTACAAGTTAAACTCATGGAACTATGTGTACCAGCATGCCTGCTGATCTTTAGGAATAGAGGAGATAACCAAGCTACAGATCTGCCACATCTACTACATACATACTAGTGTGTTGACTGACCTACACCTATTATCTGATCTGACCTGTTGTCTGCAAACTAAGTAAAAACCAAATTTGGATTTTTCAGCAATTACCAGTTCAAAAAAGTTCAAAGTTTCCAGAGTTACCGTAAGAGTCTATCATAACAGTTTCCAGTAAATCTACATTACAACATTTTTGTTTAACTTTTTTTTACAGTGAGGTCAGTAAATTAGAAACAGACTTCAGTAAATGTGGCGTTGGCAAAATTATATTTAATTTATTGTGATGCACAAATAATCTAATTTTGATCAACTAATCAAAGTCTTGTATCAGTCTTATACGTTTTCCCAACTTTGTGTCTCTTTAGGAAGATTTCCTATTTACTTTCTATGGCAAAGATACAATAGGAAATTAGAGATATCCTCCCCAAACTGATCCTTTATTAAGTTGATACTAAAATGGTGTTCCCATTTAAAAATGTCTTTGTTTTTACTTAAATCTGCAAAAACAGCATATAGATTCTTAAAGCAGAGAGCTTGAAGAATAAAATAGCAGCGTCGCCAATTTTTATAACCACTTCAGCCCCAGAAGGTTTACCCCCTTTATGACTAGGCCATTTTTTGCGATACGGCACTGCGTTATTTTACCTGACAATTGTATATTGATTGGTTTGCACAAAAGTTATATTAAAACCACGCTAAGCGATAAAAAAAAGTGTTTAGAAAAATGATATGTTTCAAAGTAACATACACAAACAGGTAAGTAAATGAATAAATAATGTCCAATAATCCACCACCAAGTGCCATTTTATTTGTTAGTTCATCAAATGTGACAATAAAAATACAATGGTGTCTCCAAAGAAAAGTATGTCTCCTTTCACCAGCTTCTAGGTAAGTATCCCACTCATGACAGATAGTCAAAAACAGCAATCGGCCAAGGATCCAGAGACAGCAGCTCAAGGCAAATATGATATGGTATGACAACGAAAAAGCAGGGCCACTTCTTTCTGTTCTATATGCTGCCTCGCTGCCCCTCTCATCCAGCCTGGTGCTCTAAGTTTCAATCGGCTACTGTACTAGAACTGCTGGCTCCACCTCCCAGCTCCCCCTGACCCCTTTGTTCTAAGTAACTGCTGCAGGACCGCCCACCCAGCTTCTCCATAGCTCTGCCCATTGAATTTACAGCAGCAGGCAAATGGGGCATGGCGTCCAGGGACTGCAATAGCCAGCTGATCCAGTAGGAAGAGCGGAGGAGGTCTCCACTATTTTAGGAGACACTTGAAGCCTGGAGGGAGTCAGAGACACAGCAAGCATGGAGTCCTCAAATTGGGACTGGACTGCAGGCAGGAGCTGGACCACAAACTGGGAGCAGAGCAGCAGGCAGGTGTCAGGAACCAGGATACAGAGAGCAGAGAGTCAGACAAGCCGGGCCAGTTATTAGGCGGACAGTGGAGGTACCGGAGGATCAAGCAGAAGAGTAGTCAGACAAGCTGTCATACATACTAGGGGGGGTACAACTGGGGGATCCATAGTGGAGAAGGATCTGGGGGTTTTGGTAGATCATAAGCTCAATAATAGCATGCAATGCCAAGCTGCGGTTTCCAAAGTGAACAAAGTCCTTTCTTGTATTAAGAGAGGTATGGACTGTAGAGAGAGAGATATCATTTTGCCCCTCTACAAATCATTAGTAAGACCTCATCTGGAATATGCAGTTCAGTTTTGGGCACCAGTTCTCAAAAAGAATATTGGAGAACTGGAGAAGATGCAGAGAAGGGCAACCAAACTGATAAGAGGCATGGAGGAACTCAGCTATGAGGAAAGATTAGAGGAACTGAATTTATTCACTCTTGATAAGAGGAGATTAAGGGGGGATATGATCAACATGTACAAATATATAAGAGGTCCATATAGTGAACTTGGTGTTGAGTTATTCACTTTACAGTCAACAAAGAGGACAAGGGGAAAAGAGATTTCATCTCCAAATACGGAAAGGTTTCTTCACAGTAAGAGCTGTGAAAATGTGGAATAGACTCCCTGCAGAAGTGGTTCTGGCCAGCTCAGTAGATTACTTTAAGAAAGGCCTGGATTATTTCCTAAGTGTACATAATATAACTGGGTACTAACATTTATAGGTAAAGTTGATCCAGGGAAAATCCGATTGCCTCTCGGGAGATCAGGAAGGAATTTTTTCCCCTGCTTTAGCAAATTGGATCATGCTCTGCTTGGGTTGTTTGCCTTCCTCTGGATCAACTATGGGTTTAGAATTGGGTATATTGGATTGTATGATATTATTATTATTATTATTATTATTATTATTATTATTATTATTTATTTTTATTTATTTTTGTGATTGAACTGGATGGACTTGTGTCTTTTTTCAACCTGACTCACTATGTAACACATAACAGCAGATCCTTACAAGTTAAAGCCATGGATCTACATGTACCAGCCCGCCTGCTGATCTTTAGGAATAGAGGAGACAAAAAAGCTACAGATCTGCCACATCTACTACATACATACTAGTGTGTTGACTGACCTGCACCTATTATCTGATCTGACCTGTTGTCTGCAAAGTAAAAACCAAAAAAGTATTTTCAGCAGTTACCAGTTCAAAAAAGTTCAAAGTTTCCTATCATAACAGTTTCCAGTAAATCTACATTACAACATTTTTGTTTAACCTTTTTTTTACAGTGAGGTCAGTAAATTAGAAACAGACTTCAGTAAATGTGACATTGCCAAAATTTTGTTTAATTTATTGTAATGTACAAATAATCAAATTCTGATCAACTAAACAAAGTCTTGTATCAGTCTTGTAAGTTATTCACCCTTTGTGTCTCTTTGGGAAAATTTCCTATTTACTTTCTATGGCAAAGATACAATAGGAATTTAGAGATATCCTCCCAAACTGATCCTTTATTAAGTTGATACTGAAATGCTGTTCCCATTTAAAAATGTTGAGAATCTGTTATACACAAAAATGTGAATAATCCAAATAATTTTGACAATGTCAATAAATATGAGAAATGAACCATCAATTCTTTATGTAAGGATCAACAAATTATAACATGCATGGCAGATAACAGGGGCAGAATTGTATTAATGGATGCTACGTAAAGTGACATACAGTATCTCACAAAAGTGAGTACACCTCTCACATTTTTGTAAATATTGTATTATATCTTTCCATGTGACAACACTTTGACAGTTTGCTACAATGTAAAGTAGAAAGTGTACAGCTTGTATAACAGCTTGTATAGCTTGTATGTGTAAATTTGCTGTTCCCTCAAAATAACTCAACACACACCCATTCATGTCTAAACCGCTGGCAACAAAAGTGAGTACACCCCTAAGTGAAAACTGGGCCCAATTAGCCATTTCCCTCCCCAGTGTCACATGACTCATTAGTGTTACAAGGTCTCAGGTGTGAATGGGGAGCAGATATGTTAAATTTGGTGTTTTCGCTTTCACTCTCTCATACTGGTCACTGGAAGTTCAACATGGCATCTCATGGCAAAGAACTCTCTGAGGATCTGAAAAAAGTATTGTTTCTCTACATAAAGATGGCTTAGGGTATAAGAAGATTGGCAAGACCCTGAACTGAGCTCCAGCACAGTACCCAAGACCATACAGGCCTCACCATGGTTGACTAAAGAAGTTGAGTGCACTTTTACAGCATCATATCCAGAGGTTATCTTTGGGAAATAGATGTATGAGTCCTACCAGCATTGCTACAGAGGTTGAAGGGGTGGGGGGTCAGGCTGTCAGCGATCAGACCATATGCAGCACACTGTATCAAATTGGTCTGCATGGCTGTCATCCCAGAAGGAAGCCTCTTCTAAAGATGATGCCAAAGAAAGCCTGCAAACAGTTTGCTGAAGATAAGCATCAAACCATGTCTTGTGGTCTGATGAGACCAAGATAAACGTATTTGTTTCAGATGGTGTCAAGCGTGTATGGGGGCAAGAGGTTGAGGAGTACAGACAAGTGTGTCTTGCCTACAGTCAAGCATGGTGGTGGGAGTGTCATGGTCTGGGGCTGCATGAGTGCTGCCGACACTGAGGAGATACAGTTCATTGAGGGAACCATGAATGTCAACATGTACTGTGACATACTAAAGCAGAGCATGATTCCATCTCTTTGGAGACTGGGCAACAGGGCAATATTCCAACATGATAATGACCCCAAACACACCTGCAAGACAACCACTGCCTTGCTAAAGTAGCTGAGGGTAAAGGTAATGGACTGGCCAAGCATGTCTCCAGACCTATACCCTATTGAGCTTCTGTGGGACATCCTCAAATGGAAGGTGGAGTGCAAGGTCTCTAACGTCTACCAGGTCTGTGATGTTGTCATGGAGGAGTGGAAGAGTCATCCAGTGGCAATCTGTGAAGCTCTGGTGAACTTCATGTCCAAAAGGGTTAATGCAGTGCTAGAAAATAATGGTGGCCATACAAAATATTGACACTTTGGACCTAATTTGGACATTTTCACTTAGTGGTATACTCACTTTTGTTGTCAGCGGTTTAGATGTTATTGGGTGTTGAGTTATTTTGAGCGGACAGCAAATTTACACTGTTACACAAGCTGTACACTCACTACTTTACATTGTAGCAAATTATAATTTGTGTTGTCACATGAAAAGATATAATAAAATATTTACAAAAATGTGAGAGGTATACTCACTTTTGTGAGATACTGTACCAAGGATTATGTTCAGATTTGATCCATAGTTATAAAAAAGGAATACAAATATATGTAAATAAGCAATAAAGATAACGGTCTTTTGACCAAACAAGAATTCAACTTTATTACACTGAATATCCGAGAAAATAAACAACCATCTGAGGACACCAACATTTTATTACTCACCTAAGATGCATAAAAAGAAGATGCAGCCTCTACAATGTCGGTTCCCAACCCCTATCCTCGAATACCCCCAACTTGCCATGTTTTGGGAATTTCCCTTAGATAGAATAACTGTCATGAATACCAAGCCATTGACATTGATTGAAAGCACTTGGTCAAAGAGGAACTGCAGCTGGTTCGGGTAGCGTCATGACGTAGGGACGCTCTAGGTGGAGGGAGGGGTTTCGAGGAGGCTTAGCCGGAGAGGGCGTGCGGAGGAGAAGCAGAGAGTGGAGACATGCCGGAGGGTGAGAGGCTCCAGCAGATCAAATCACGCCGCCGCATGACGCCTATCCGGAACCTGCCTACCCGCCGGCCAAGAGACAACGAGAACCGCTAGGAACGGCGGTTATCCCTCCTTCTCCCCCCCCCCCCGTTCACCCTCGCCCCTCCTCACCTCTTCGTCACAGGCGCACCAGTAGGATGTAGAGGAACTATACGGGCACCAAGGCGACTGGAGACACGGATTCCTAAGAAGACTGACATACGTAGGAACAGATAAGTTGGGCAGAAATTCTGCAAGTTACTGTTATATTCATGAGAAGTATGTTTCAATATTGATTGCTAAAATTGGAAAAAGAACAAAGGCGCAGCATGAATGTCTAAAAAGCTAGAGGGCTGGAGGGCTGCCCCAGGAGCTTGCAACTTAGAAAAACGCAGTGATTGCCAGCAAAGAATTACTAGGCTGTATGTGAAAACGCTGGGGGAATCTGTCTGAAACACATATAAACCCATTTATGGCTATGGCTCTATAATGTGCATTCCTTACTTCTCCATTGATTTGTGCATAAACTAAAGCAAGTTGACGGACCTTTTTTTTTTTTTTCCTTCCCCCTTTATTAAAATGCTAGCAGCTAGTAGGAGACTGCATGAAGGATATCATATGTTTGGGAAAATACCCAGTCGCTCCCCTGCAGCTTGCTAGGAGTTCACCATATTGGTCATAACCACATATATTGTACCGGTACGAATAAGAAATACATTGATGGCCAGTTAAAGCAATGGTAATAGGCTGGTCGATGGGAAAGACATGATAAAAGGGGAAACTTATTTTAGTCTCCTACGGCGGGACTTACACGCGGTCAACAATTGGATAACGAGGGAGGAATAATTAATCCTGGCTAGATAAGTTTGATCGCCGCACTATACTGCCTCGGCTTTATCTCTACTACCCGTCTGTCCATAAAATTTTCCTCATGGACTGATTATTAAACACGGAGGAGAATTTTATAGAGAAATAAAACGCTCTACACGGGATATATAACTCAGACGCGCTTATGGCCGAAATTGTATGCAACTAGATATAGGATACAATATACTAGGCTGCAATGAAGGAAATACCAAGGGAAAGTGTACGAAATAATTAATAACGTATTGAAAGCGCTGTGTGGGAACAAAATAAGCAGGGCAGGTGGCATAAAGGAATGAATGACTATTTTTTAAGCTGTTCACTTCTACACAATCAATTTGGATCGTTAAAATGCAAGGATAGGAGGATAGCATTCCTGAATGAACCATATGGTACCCCTGCATAGTTACCTCAAATCGCATATTTTCCAATATATAGGCAGCGGAGTAACTCTGCCGGGCAACACAGTAACAGCCTGCAAGAAACCGCACAAAGGACATCATATGCATAGAAAGCGATTTTATGTCCCATTTCTTCATTTCCTATGGAGCCTAGTAGGAATTTATCAGAGTAAACATAATTATATTCAGTGCGTCTTATAAAATCTGATGACCTGTTAACATAAAGAGATTGTTTTTGATTAAAATGATTTGCTCCGGACTGACCACCAATTAGGAGGCGCAATACTGATAGAAGCATAAGGTGGACAGACTTAGTGGAGAAAATCTCTCATCTAGACTCAAGGAGTACTACTTCGGTTGATATACGCAGGGGGCGGATCGAAGGAAAGCTCCTGGTGTAAAATCACTAGTAGTGGAAAGAAGACGTGAGGAGAGCAACAAACTGGGGAGACGACCACGGGAAATAAAAAAAAGCAAAATGAGTAGAGCCTCAAAGCAAACTGCTAAGGGGGGACCTTAAGACCCCAAAAAATGCCAACACCGAAAGCACTATAAAACAATATATGACTCAAGGTGCGAGTCCAAGAGGAGAAGAGAAGGAAAAGGTTCCTCCAAATCACGGGAACAATAAAGGGGCGGGAAAAATAGTAGGGGAGACCCCGGATCAATCCAGAGATGAACTGACAATGGAGAGCGAATTGGAACTAAGTAAAAGTGAAGATCATACTATGGATGAACGAGGAATAACAAAAGGGGCCATGAGGGAGATGCTCCAAAAATTGGAGAACTCTATAAAATCAGATATCAGTATGTTAAGGAGTGATCTTGGTCATATGCTAACGCGAGTTGAAGCGGTGGAAGAAAGAACTGAGAATCAAGAACAGAATTTAAACAAAGTACAGACGCAAGTCAAATTAATCTTGCAGAACCAGAGAAAAATTCTTTATCGACTCGAAGACCAGGAGAACAGAAATAGAAGACAAAATCTGAGAATAAGAAATGTCCCAGAGAACAAGAAAGAAGACTTAAGGGATATTATGAAAGATATATTTCACCCCATACTAGATAATGGAGAGGCGACACCCCCTATGATAGAGAGGGTGCATCGGGCCGGGAAGATAAGATCTGAAGAAACAGGAAGGGGAAGATCTCGCGACATTATTGTAAGGTTTGAACATTATGGAGATAAAGCGGAGATCTGGAGGAAATTAAGGGGAAAATCCCCACTAAAATATGCAGAAACAGAAATACAAATCTTCCCGGACCTAGCGCCAGAGACGTCTCTTGAAACCCCTCTTGGACCAGATGAGAGTACGGAATATTAGATATAGATGGGGTTTCCCGGCGTGCCTGTTGGCATTTAAAGACGGAATAACAGCTAAACTAAGTTTCCTTGAAGAACTAAGTGAATTTTGTGGAAAACTGGAGATTCAAATTCCAAATATACCCGGCTGGACAGACGGGCCTGAGGAAATCTTCGGAGAAATTAAATGATAGAATAGAGGAGGAAGAGATAAAAATCTTGGAGGGGGGGGAGGGGGAGGTATGATGTTGTGACCGGTTGAGGGGCAGTCCCATTCCCCCCCTGTGAGGAGATACATCAAATAAGGGAGGGAAAGGAGGCAAAAGGCGAACCCCACCTCAGAGCATTAAGACTTTTAAATGGCCAGAGATTTGAGGCCAATCGATAAGTCGAGGGCCGTATGGTGGCCAAAACAAGAGGGGGGAGGGGGGGAAGACAGGGAGGCGGGAGGGAAGGAGGGTTATGGGGTGGAAGAGGAGGGAGGGAAGTGTCAGTAGTGAAACCCCGAGGGGGGGGAAAAAAAGAGAGAAACGATGGCTATGACAGAGAATACGGATAAAGAGAAAAGGGAATTAAATTTCCTATCTTATAACGTCAGGGGGCTTAATACAGCAAAAAAGAGGCATAAAATCCTGGTAGAATTAAAACAGCTAAAGGCAGATGTGATCTTTCTCCAGGAGACGCATATATTACATACATCAAGGAGCAGGCTTTACTCTAAAGACCACCCGAAATGGTACTACGGGGACACGATCTCAAAGAGGGCAAGAGGAGTAGCGATAGGATTTGGAAAAGATACCCGATTTACTGTAGAAGGAAGAGAAACAGACCCAGAAGGAAGATACTTGCTATTAAAAGGAAAACTAGGAAACATTGGGTATACATTGGCTAACATCTACTCCCCAAATAAAAACCCTATTAACTTTTTGAGGAGAATACTGACTAAGATACAAGAATTTAAAAGTGGGCATGTGGTCATAATGGGGGATCTGAATTTCTGTCTGGATCCCGGCCTTGATAGTACGTCCCGGGCACCGGGAAGGAGTAGTACCCAATTAAAAAAATTAATTCAAAATTTAAACAACAATCAACTAGTGGATGTATGGAGGGCACAACACCCCAAAATATTGGACTATACATTTTTCTCCCTGGTGCACGGGACGTACTCAAGGATTGATTATATCTTGGTGGAGCACAAAGCCCTAGAGATGGTACTGGAAACAAACATAGAAATAGCAACACAATCAGACCATGCGCCTATAAGAATGAAAATGCAGATTCCCGGACAAAGTAAATGTGCCTCTAGGTGGCGTTTAAATGATACGTTGATTCTCGATAAGGAGGGGAGAGAAGCAGTGAGTAAGGAATTAGAGAAGTACTTTCTGATGAATGAGACCGAAGGAATCTCCGGGCAGGCTCTGTGGGATGCCCACAAGGCGTATATTCGAGGGATCTTGATCGCACGAGGCTGGTGGAAAAAAAAAGAACGGGCAGAAAGGGGTAATAAACTCAGAGAGGAAATTTTTAGAATAGAACAACAACATAAACTGGGGATTGTAGACAAGAAGTTACACCAAAAATTAATGTCCAGGAGAGAAGAATTATGTGGGCTGTTGGCACAAGAAACTAAAAAATATTATAACCAACTTAACAAAGTGAGGTATCAAGAAGAAAATAAACCTACTAAATATCTAGCTAAGATGCTTCAAAAGAAAAAAGCTATGAATTATATAGAGAAAATTCAAACAGAATCCGGGGACATGGTATACTCCTCAAAAGAAATAGCTGAATCATTTAAAGTATATTACGGGAAACTGTATACAGTAAAAAACAACTTGATAAATAAAGAAAGCAAACCAAAAGAAATTGATAAATATCTAAATAAGGCGAGACTTCCTAGGATTAGTGAAACTGATAAAGAACATCTAGAAAATCCCATAACGGAAGCAGAAATAAATGAGGCATTAGCAGAACCAGCCCCAGGGAAAAGTCCAGGACCTGATGGTCTGACAATTAGTTATTATAAAAGGTTTAAGAATATTCTGGTACCGAAACTCTGTAAATATATGAACGGGATAGGGACAGAGTATGCCATGAGTAAAGAGGCACTATCTGCCTCAATAACGGTCATACAAAAAGAAGGAAAAGATGAGACCAAACGCGCCAGTTATAGACCAATATCACTCCTAAATGAGGACACTAAACTTTTTGCCAAGGTATTAGCAAATAGAATTAAAAAAGTAATGAATACACTGGTACACCCAGATCAGACTGGGTTTATCCCCGGGAGGGAGGGAAAGGACAATGGGGTGAGAACCTTACTGATTCTATCCCAAAGGAAGAAGACGGAACCCTCGGCTTTGTTACTGTCAACAGATGCCCAAAAGGCCTTTGATAGGGTCGATTGGGGATTTATGTTCCAGACAATGGACAAAATGGGCATTGGCCCAAGGATGGTCAGATGGATTAAAAGGATGTATGACCACCCTACAGCAACTGTGAACATTAATGGGTTACCTTCCTCTCCCTTTGAAATGGAAAATGGGACCAGGCAGGGATGCCCATTGTCACCCCTTCTTTTTGTGCTCTCGCTGGAACCCCTACTTGCGACAATTAGAAATAACCCGGAAATAATCGGAATTAAGGCGGGACAGGAGGAACATAAACTCGCAGCATATGCAGATGACGTATTGTTTTATATGAGTAAGCCTGAAGATTCATTGTCTAAGATAATAAAGGCCCTAGACGATTACGGGAAATTATCAAATTTTAAAATCAACCAAACAAAATCTGAAATTTTAAACATAAATGTAGGTAGGATGGAAGTACAACGAATCCAAGAACAAAGTACATTTAAGTGGACTAAAGATCTGAAATATCTCGGAATAAAATTAGCAAATTCTCTGGACAAAATATACAGTTTAAATTTTATCCCTCTAAAAAATTAAATAAAAACTGAACTTAGAAGAACAAGTAATAGACCAATGTCTTGGATAGGCCGAATAAACGGGTTCAAAATGTTTATCCTTCCAAAAATTTTATATAAATTCCCGGGCTGCCGATAGAAATTCCATCTAGTTACTTTCAAAAATTAAAATCATTAATGAGTAAATATATATGGAATAATAAAAAACCTAGGATCTCCCAGGGAGTACTAAAACAAGAAAAGGAAAGGGGAGGACTGGCGGTCCCTGATCTACAATATTATTACCAGGCGGTAGTTCTATCAAGAATTGTCGAATGGGTAAAAGTAAAAAAAAAAGAGGAAAAAAGATGGGTAAATTTAGAATATATATATAGTAAAGCACATTTAGGTAACATAATTTGGAATCCCCCAAAAAACAGGTCACTAGACACAGACACAAATGAGTTAACACAGATTGCACTGAAGATATGGGATAAAGTATATAAGAGATTAAATGGGCACTATAATTCACCATTGATAACCTTAAAAGATAATGAATACTTCCCACCAGGTAGAAGGGAGATAGGAGGGAATTGGATAAAACTTGAGGGATCACAAATAAAAGACATAATTAAAAAAGGGAAACTCCTTTCACATGAAGAGTTAGTGCACAAGGGATTTATGAGAAGGGATAGATGGCGTTATTTCCAGCTGACCCATTTATAGAAAAACTACCCCAGCCGATCAGATCTGAAGAGGTACTGACTGAGGTGGAACAACTATGTACAGCCGACGGAGTGAAGGGTATAATCTCAAAGCTATACGGGCTGTTGATATGGGCCAGCTGTAAAGAGGCGCCGCCATATATAAATAAGTGGGAAAAGGAACTGGGGTCACAAAAGGGGAAATAAACAATAAATAAAATATTGAAAATGGTACACTGTTCGGCAAGGGACAATAAAACAGCTGAGATGAACTACAAACTTATCTCCCGCTGGTATAATATCCCGGATAAAGTATCTAAATACCAACTGGGCGGGACCGCCGAGTGCTGGCGGGGTTGTGGGAAAATAGGCACCATGACACATATTTGGTGGGAGTGCGCCAAAATTAGGATATATTGGGAAAAGATCCTTCAAATGATAAAGGAAATAACCCAAATAACATTGAAACCTGACCCCTGGATAGTACTCTTCCATGGTACGGAAGGTCGGGTTGAACAATATCAGGACACAATTATCCCGCATTTACTAAACGCAGCGAAAAAACCGATCCCCAAAAAATGGCAAGAGGTAAACTGCCCAACAACATAGGAGTGGGTAGATGCGGTAGAGGAAACATATAATATGGAAAGTCTATCTTTGAGAGAAGAAGAGGAAAGGGAAACTTTTATAAAAAATGGAAAGGTTGGAAACAATTCAAACGAGACAGGAGTTACTTAGCACAATTAAGATCATAAGGACTAAGCTATTAGGAGTAGGGACACTACTGACAAGGGGATTGGGGAGGGGGGGGGCAGTAAAAATTTAGTGAATAATGTAAGCAAGACGTAAGAATAGTTTTAAGAAGGTGAAATAAAAGCTTTATAAATATTTTTTCTTTTATATAAGTAATTTACCATGAAAACCACCACAATGATGTGAAGATTAATATAAAGAGACAAAATGACCGTCAAGTTGATTTATGGTCTCGGATAAAGATTCGCTGATGTGGCAAAAAAAAAAAAGCACTTGGTGTAGGAAATCCTGAAAACATGACTTGTTGAGGTTAGGAGTACTTGAGGACTGAGGGTAGGAACCACTGCTCGAGCACATGCAAACAGACAATTTTTTACCAAGCAAGAATTTGACCTTATATAAGCTGAATACCTAAGAATACCAATGTTTTATTACTTATCTAAGATACCTAAAAATCAAGCACACCTGCACCTGCTATTACATAAAAATGACAAAAACAATCCTGAACCCAATACTATCAATCAGAAAAAAAACATACCTCAAGGACAAACTAGATTTGGCCCTTATCTGGCACGGTGCTGTCACTCGAGCAGGGAGCGTGTGGAACATTGATCTCTAAGACATTCTTGGTGCAAAATAACAAGAAACACTCTATTCCCCCTGGAATATTTTGAAATATCCTGGACTGACTTAACCTATAGCTGAGTATCCTTGGATTACCTCGGGTATACCAGTAAATATTGGTCACCCCCAACGTATCTAACATTAGATTGCCTTAAAGGGGTTGTAAAGGTTTGTTTTTTATTTTCTAAATAGGTTCCTTTAAGCTAGTGGATTGTTGGTTCACTTACCCTTTCCTTCGATTTCCCTTCTAAATGTTTTTTTTCTTTGTCTGAATTTTTCACTTCCTGTTTCTCCTCAGTAAACATCACACCATCATCCGAGCCAGAACAGCTTACTGAAGAGGAACGGGAAGTGAGAAATTCAGGCAAAGAAAACAAAGAAAAAAAACATTAAGAAGAGAAATCGAAGGAAAAGGTAAGTGAACCAACAATCCACTAGCTTAAAGGAACCTATTTAGAAAATAAAAAACAAACTTTTACAACCCCTTTAATAGGACAAAGAAGTTCCCTCCTCTCTTTCCTTTGGTTGTTCACCAAGGTTTAGATTACCATTCCCTGCTCGAATCTACTATAATTTTTTTCCTATTAGGAAATAAAACACCAAAGCTCCTGATGACGCATTGTTCAACGCGTAATGCCGCGTACACACGATCGGAATTCCAGCCAGAAAAAGACAAATTAGAGCTTTTTATCGGAAAATGCGACTGTGTGTACGCTCCATCGGAATTTAGCTGTCCGAATTTCTGCCAGCCAAAAATTGATAGCATGTTCTCAATTTTCCCGGCGGAAAAACTTTCTATCGGTAATTCCAATCATGTGTATGCAATTCCGACACGCCAAAAATCACGCATGCTCAGATTCAACTACGAGACAGAAGCTATTTGCTACTGGCTATTGAACTTCCCTTTTCTAGTCCCATCGTACGTGTTGTACGGCACCACGTTATAAACGGAATTTAATGTGACCGTGTGTAAGCAAGACAGCTTGAGCAGAATTCCGTCTGGAAAACCATCAGAGCTTTTTTCCGACAAAAATTCCGATCGTGTGTACGCGGCATCACATGTAGGGCAATCCGAGCTGAGTCTTTTATGATATACTTTCTGTGTTGTTGTTTGTTTTTGACAACTATTATTTTTGGATTCAAGTGCAATATTCGGGCATCTGATTCATTTATGATCCAATTCCAACAGTGAAATCATTATGCTCTGAGGCAATTATTGTGAAAGTATGCATGTTTCTTTATGTGCTATTGCACTCCAGTGTTTTGATTTTTGTAAATAAACTTTGTTAATACAAATTTTTCTGTGTTATGCATATAAAGTCCATCATTTTCAACAAAATCCTTCTTCTAATAACTTCAATTATCGGGACGTGGCATCTTGTTATTTTTTGTGTCGTATCCACAGTATCACTCTGTGGTGATACGAAATTGTTTTAAAGGACAAACTAGTTAACAAGTATATCACATATTACCAGTCCCAGAAGATTGAATTTTGGCTGGTCTCTCTTTCAGGCCCCCCATGTGCCTACCCCTAAGTGTACCCTATGAGTAAGCTCCCGATCATGTTAAATGCATTAGAGCAGTGGTCATCAGCCCTGTCCTCAGGGCCCATTAACAGGCCAGGTTTGCAAGATAACTGAAATACATCACAGGTGATATTATTTGCTGCTCAGTGATTGCAGTATTCTAGTCTGCATCTCCCCAAGGTAATACATAAAACCTGGCCTGTTAGTGGGCCCTGAGGACAGGAGTTGATGATCACTGCATTAGAGGGTCTGTACATTGGATGGATTTGTCTGTTTGTTGGATGATTCAATAAACTGCTCTGAGGCGGTTAAGATGGTGAGCGGTTCCTTTCCTTCAAGCCTCTGGAGAGACTAGAATCATTAGGTGTTATCTTCTGACATCAACCATAGACATTTGTACAATCCATTGGTTAGCTTAACATACTTTAACTCCTCGACCTCATGGAGACAGCAGTGGCCTATTAACTGACCACACCACTTAGCTTGCCCTTGGGGACAAAGATGAGATAGCATAGCATTTAGCTTAGAATATTAATGCCCTATAAACACGGTTGGATTTTCCAACGGAAAATGTGCGATCGGATCATGCTGTCGGAAAATCCGACCGTGTGTGGGCTCCATCGGATTTTTTCCGTCAGAATTTCCGACGCACAAAGTTTGAGAGTAGGATCTAAAATTTTCCGACAACAAAATCTGATCACGTAAATTCCGATCGTGTGTAGCCTAGTCCGACGGACAAGGTACCACGCATGCTCAGAATAAATTATGAGATGGAAGCTTGGTCTGGTAAAATTAGCATTCGTAATGGATATAGCACATTCGTCACGCTGCAATGCTAAAAATTGTTTAATACAGAGCATTCTCTTTTTCTTTATAATGCTAGAAGAATGAAGTTGTTTTGGGCTCCTATTCACACAGACTTCTCACAAACTTCTTTCTTTATTCTTTCTCCTGATTTCATGAATAGAATATTTTTATTCGTCAGATCTCCTGAATCATTTTTGATTTTTATGTTTTAATATTTTTTAAAAATGTTGTGGTTGCTTTTTAATCAAAATCTCCTTTTTTTTTTATTTTGGTCATCTTCGTAATTTTTTTTGTGTGTTTTGTGTGTCAGCTTACCACAACACCATTATTATCTTTTTATTTTATTGTTTTATTTTTTATACTCAAGGGGTTTTGTTTGTGTTGTTGTCCCTTGTTAATTTGACTTTGTATTTTTGAAATATACCTGTGTACTCACAAATAAACTGTCATTTTTTAAGTAAAACACATAGGCAAGTATTTCTTTAACCCAAAAAAAACTTTATTAGGTGTCATAATAAAATAAAGAGGCAACGCTGGAGAAACTGGTGAAATTGGTGAAGCCTTTGGGACATACTTTTAGTTGTTGGTTCATCAATCACACACAATTTTCAGCTCATGACTGTTGCAAATTGAATGTTAACAAATAGAAAAGACTATCATTCTAAGCCCAGCATTTTTCATTCTTGTCCCAAATATTTTTGGCTACTATTGTCTATTGATATGTAAAACACTTTATTAAATCAGCAATTAGCGATCAATAATCACATCTAGTTAACCTCATTCATTTTTACTCCAAAAATATGTTGAACAATACTATACTTGGCTCAAGCTGGTCTCCTCCACTTCTTCCTGGCTGGAAGTCCCAGGTTGGGGATCGGAAGCCTCAGCAGGGGTGGAACGAAGCATGGAAGGAAGAGTGGAGAGTGATTTGGAGAAAGCTGTGGTCATGGAACCCATCCATTTTCTCCGCAAGACACAACAAAAGACAAACCCTAATGTCAGGATAAACTCTCCTAATTTTTACCTAATATAGGGCTCAATCTAGAAGCAGTATAGGCCAGTGATGTACCAAGTTTGCTTCTGATACTCCATCCTCTGCTCACAGATTGCATGTACGATGCACACGTGTTACGTTTTATATACAGTGCGCATGCGGGAAGCTCTGCCCGCCCCTGGCGTTCTTTTTTAGTCTATTCCCTGTCTCTTCTCTTTCAGTGCAGTGGGGAGAGCACATAGCGGAGACACAGCAGGTGTGCACTAATTATTCCAGTAACGAGGAGGACAAGGAAAGCCCGGAGGAAAAAACGTCCTGATCTCGGAGGAGAAGATTTAAGGTCTCAAATGTGTCTTTTGTAGAGATTGTGGACATATTGAAGAGGAACGACTATGATGGGAAGTATGGACCTTACCCAAACCTAAATGTCAGAAAGGCCAAGATCATGACTAAAGTTGTGAAGAGTCTACAGAAGAATTTTGGGGTACAATGATCCAAGGATCAACTGAGGAAATGCTGGTCAGACCTGAAACTGAGCACGATCAGTACAGAAGGAACAAGCGAAGTAGTTGTCGTGTGTTCATATTATTATTATTGCTTGCATACTGCTCCATGTGCTTTTCTTTAGTGTTGTACAGTTTGAAATGGCCACTTTCATGTTCATGGGTTCATCGTAGTAAACATTGTTTGTTCGCCCACTTCAAGTACAATGTTTTGGAAAGTTTCACTTAACTACATTTGTTCATGCCTATTTCTAGTCAAAGGAAGTTTGTTGTCTAGAGGGGTTTGTAACTAGAATGAAATGCAAACTTGATTCAGTGTAAAGGAGAGGACACTCAGTAGCTGTTTACACATCTGGACTCAGGAGCAGTAGCGTGGGACACCAGAAAGAAGCTTTTTATTAGGGTGTCCCACACACGTGCTCCAGTGAATACTATAGGGGTGTCTCCATCTGTGAAACTTGCACAAAACAGGTAAGTATTCCAGCTTTAGAAAGTCTCAAATATAATGTGAGCTTTGCCAAAAAAGACAATTGTATCTGTGTGTTAAGTATTCCAATTTTACATACTCATAGGGGAGAGAAGACTCGGGACGTCTGAGGACACCAAGGACCCCACACCTCAGAAAGAAGGGGAGAATCTGAAACACACAAAACTAGCTAGCATTGATTTTATATTTTAAAAAAGTTTTATATTTTGACAAAAGCCAGATTTGGAAGATGCACACAGTGTGTCAACATGTGCTATCTCCCATCACGGGGGATCAATGTACTCGTTTTGTGGGTGCAACCCCTTCTTCGCTACTAAAGAGGCCGAGATGAAGGGGTTGCACCCCCAAAACACTTACAGCACATGTTGATATTAGGCATGAGATCAGGAGGAAATTGCCCAGTTTGAATCACAATTTGTGTGCATCTTCCAAATTTGGCTTTTACAGGGGTGACACCCCATCTTATGAAGGCAATATCAACACAGTTTGGACATACTAATGTGTGATATTGTCTTCACTTTTCAAAGTTGAACTTTGTAAGTTCCTGAGTTCTGTATGTTATGCTTTGAAACATGCCTGTTTTCTAAAATATGGCTAGTTATATTAATGTTACCAAAAATGAATGTTATATACACCAAATATGTTGGTTTGTTGTAAAACCCTTTTATAAATGCACATGTGTGAATGTGCTTTGAGTAAAAAGTTTTATTATCAACAATGAGTGGCTTCCTTTTTCAATGCGCAAAAGCAGTATTTGTAGTAAAGTTGTTGTTTTCTGTGGCAATGGGCATTATTTACTAAAGGCAACTCCACTTTGCACTCCAAGTGCAGTTTCAAGTGCACTTTTTTTCAAGCACTTTTTGAATTTGCCTTTAGTAAATAACACCCACAGTGCTTTTTAATTTTCTCCAATCACGCCATTTTCAAGTCTCCACACATTTGTGTTATGGTGCTGAAAATGGGCAATATTTTTGTCAGTAATGCGCTACATACATTAACAACAAAAACAAGGTGTGTGTGCAGCAGACCCACAACATAATAATATTATCTGAAGAAGAGACTGTAACCTCATCTCACCCAGAAATTTGGTTTGCACTGTTGAAAAAAAAGGCCCAAATAATAACCAATAAAAAGTTAGGAGACACCTAAAACAAACCCAAGCAGTAAATTAAAACAATATATATTATTGCAGTTTGAAAGATACATTTATTAAAAAAAGTCTGACCTCGCAGGTGCTTTGGGGGGGCAAGCCTGCTTCAAGTGCCGTCAGGTTGGCAAGTCCTGGAAAGTCTGCCTCAGGCCCAACTGAGGCCACATAGTTTGGTGAGTATTTGTTTTAAAAATTGTGCAAAATGCAGCAGGAAAGCACTATATGTTTCAGTTTATATTCCGCCATGTGGATGGTTGTCAAAAATAGGCTGGTCATTATCCCGAAAGCGTTCTCCACCACTCTTCTGGCTCTGGCCAGCCAGTAATTAAAAACCCTCTGGTCCGTGGTGAGGGTCCTCATAGGGAATGGCCGTATAAGATGGTTCCCCAGCGCAAACGCTTCATCCACGACGAAGACGAAGGGGAGTCCTTCCACATTTTCCTCTGGAGGTGGTAAGCCCAAACTGCCACTCTGGAGATGCCATTAAAACTTTGTCTGCGCAATCACTCCACCATCTGTCACCCGGCCATTTTTCCCCACGTCCACATACAGGAACTTGTAGGTAGCTGACAACACCGCCAACATCACTATACTATTATACCCCTTGTAATTATAATAGTAGGACCCCGAGTTGGAGGGGTGGGATGATGCAGACATGTTTCCCATCAATTGCACCTCCACAATTGGGAAAGTCCCAATGGTTGGCAAAGTGGGAGGCCACAGTCTGGCATTCCTGTGGTGCTGAAGGAAAATGTGGAGTCGAGAACGAACTGAAAATCAGCAACAAGCGGACAATAAGCACTGAAAAGCAAATACAGTACTATAGAAATAGCACGCAATGACAAACAAATGCAAACTGACTACACGCACTGATAAGCAGATATGCACCGACAAGCACAAACTCAAGAGCAGTAACGATCTGAAGCACAAGTTTGACAAGTCTCTAACCAATCTTCTGCTAACACGCGATAAACAGGAGATCAGCAGAAGGAGCCCAAAGGGTGCCACACGTGGTGCTGAACTTCTCTTTTACAGTCCCATCCTACGGGGTGTACGTCCCCGCGCTCTTGATGATCGGAAAGTCCGACAACTTTGTGCGACCATGTGTATGCAAGACAGGTTTGAGCCAACATATTTCGGGAAAAAAAACGATCGATTTTGTTGTCGGAATGTCCGACCGTCTGTATGGAGCATAACAAAAAGTGGGCAACAGGAAATCCTTTGATTTCTTGGGAGACGAATGATAGACTGACCTGTCCACACCTTGGGTGGAATACATACATACTTTTTGAGGAGAAAAGTGTTGGGTCTCGGTGCCACAATACAAAAAAACTATTTGTTGATTAAATACCAATGCTGCAGATAAAATTAATGAAAAACGAATAGCAATGCAAAAATACAGTATATATAAAGGGCACAAAGGAAACAATACAGAAATCGAATATCAAATTATTAATATACAATGTATATCGCATTAACCACTTGCCGACTGGTGCACGCCGATATACGTCAGCAGAATGGCACGGACAGGCAAATGGGCGTACCTGTACGCCATACCATCACGTGTGCGCGCTGGTCGGGACCTTCGTGAGTCCGATCGTGGGTCCTGTGGACTCGATCACTGCAGGGATACCCGCGATCATCTCACGGATAGGAAGAATGGGGAGATGCTAATGTAAACAAGCATCTCCCCGTTCTGCCTAGTGACAGTGTCACTGATCTCTGCTCCCCATCATTAGAGCAGAGATCAGTGACATATCACACACAGCCACATCCCCCCACAGTTAGAAACACGCCCCAGGACACACATATACCCTACACTGCCACCTAGTGGTTAACACCTTCACTGCCAGGGTCATTTACACAGGAATCAGTGCTTTTGTGTAGCACTGGTTGCTGTATAAATGACAGTGGTCTCAAAAATGTGTCAAAAATGTCTGATGTGTTCACCATAATGTCGCAGTCATGATAAAAATCGCTGATCGCTGCCATTACTAGTAAAAAAAAGATTAATAAAAATGACATAAAACTACCCCATTTTTTGTAAATGCTATAACTTTTGCACAATCCAATCAATAAGCGCTTATTGCGATTTTTTTACCAAAATTTTGTAGAAGAATACGTATCAGCCTAAACTGAGGAAAAAAACAATTTTTTATATATTTTTGGCGAATCTTTTTTATAGCAAAATGTAAAAAAAATTTGTTTTTTTCAAAATAGTTTTTTTGTTTATAGCGCAAAAAATAAAAACCGCAGGGGTGATCAAATACCACCAAAAGAAAGCTCTATTTGTGGGAAAAAAGGACATCAGTTTTGTTTGGAAGCCACGTTGCATGACTGCGCAATTGTCAGTTAAAGCAACGCAGTGCCGAATCGCAAAAAGTGGTCTGGTTTTTGGCCAGCAAAATGATCTGGGGCTTAAGTGGTTAATAAAGTGCAAAAATAAACCATCGAAAATGTCCATAATAATCATACGTGAACAAATCTCCTTGTGTATGTTCCAACACCGTGAAAATAAAGTGCTCACGTGATTCAGTAAACTTGCTAAAAGGGCTAGAAGGACGCCTTAATTCTGTGCTGTAGATCCTTTATGCATCCTATTCCAATCAAGCAATCATATATGGAGGAAGCTGGGCCCCAATCCATTTTGCAGGTATACAAATGTAGGTGTCTTCACCTTATAACATCACTCCACTGCATGTATCAACTTGCATCAAGTAGGTCTGTGAAATAGCTCCCCAACAAAGAGCCACATAAGGCAGGATATATGTTTTATTGCTTAAAAAGAGCACTTACATAGTCCAGCATGAAATCACAAACAAATACGCTCATACTTTCTTTTTAAGCAATAAAACATAAAGCGGTATTACACTATACAAATGACTTACCTTCCCAAACTGCTATATGCTTTTTGGGTGCTGCTGGTCCCGCCCCCTCCCCCTCATATCCTCCATATTCAATAATGTAGGGTTTTACAATTTATTTGGGGGTCTTTGGGGCATAGAACTACAAAATTAATTCTGTTCTGGTCGCAAGAACAATCACAGCCTCTCAGTCCCTAACCTTCAGACTTATTATTTAGTGGCCAACATTGCTCCTCTGTCCTATCTCCACAAGAAACATCACCTAACGCTTTGGGCCACTATGGATTTTAATGACTCCTATCCTACAGCTTTATCTTCCTTGCCATGGCTTTCTCCTACTTCCCGCCCATCAGCCCTGAGTTCAATTTTGCTCCAGTCCATACTCTTCGACTTTGGGACTCAAATTTTTGGCAGGTCTGATCCCATCTAATTTACTCTTGTAGAAAAGATGTAGCTGGATAGCCGCACTCCGAATTATTCAACTTTATCTCAAAAATGTAATTAAAATCATAGCATCTAGGCTGGTCTATTTACCAGCCTAGATGCTATGATTTTAATTACATTTTTGAAATAAAGTTGAATGATTCGGAGTGCGGCTATCTAGCTACATCTTTTCTACTTCAGTTCCTGTTGCAAACAGAGCCAGCACCCTGTGGGATTGTGGAGACAGCTGTTTTGGGAGAAGTCATTACCTTAGAGCGGTAATTCTTTGTATCTAATTTACTCTTGTTATGCTTTCTGCACAGTCCAATGTTCTCACTGGGTCTCAACAACCTTGGACAGTTTACCTGGTTTATGGACATCCATTCTTTCTCTACCCCACTAAGATATCGATGTTTCATGCACCTAGGTCAGTGATGGCGAACCTTGGCACCCCAAATGTTTTGGAACTACATTTCCCATGATGCTCATGCACTCTGCAGTGTAGCTGAGCATCAAGGGAAATGTAGTTCCAAAACATCTGGGGTGCCAAGGTTCGCCATCACTGACCTAGGTCTTCCCATGAAATCCCATTGCAGGAGCATTACCGATGTATGCAGATCTGCCACTTTGTTTCACAACTCCTTAAATCTCAGTCCCCTCCTTATGTGCTAAAACCATTTGAAAGTATCTGTAGAGCTCGACCACACTCCACAGGCCTTATCTGCTTGATATACCCCTCCATTACATCTTTTACAAAACCCTGGTGTGGTCTTTCCATCATCAATGGGAGTGTGAGTTAGGGATAGGGTTGGATCAGGATGACTGGCAGATTATTTACTCCTTTGTTTTCCTATATGTGCCAATAAATATTTATTATGGTTTGGAGTTCCCAGCTATTTTTCTATTGTATCTACCTATCTGGGTGTTGTTTGGAGGACACCACTGCCTGAGCACCCACCTGTGGACTCTGCCCTGTCTGTTGGTATTCCCCTGTTCAGTGCGCTGCACCTTTCTATTTGTGTACTGACAGATTATGGCCTTGGCATTCTAAGCCCTTGTACACACGGTCGGAGATTCCGACAACCAAATCCGTCTGAGTAATTCCAACGGATTAATTCCGGAAGAGGTCCAGAAGTGATGTTGCATACACACGGTCGGACTAAGTTGTCGGAAAATCCGATTGTACATAATGTGATGACGTTATTTCGTTACGACGGGACTACGCTCAGGCTAGTAGCCAATAGCTTTGGTCTAGGAATTTGATCTGAGCATGCTTGGCACTTTGTCCATCGGAGTAGGCTACACATGATCGGAGTATGTTCGATCGGAGCATTTTGTCGGAAAATGTTACCGGCAAGTTGGAAAAGTTGGTTATTCCGACAGAAACAGTCCGATGGAGACCACACACAGTCGGAATATCTGACAAAACGGTCCGATAGGACACATTCCGTCGGAATCTCCGACCGTGTGTATAAGGGCTAAGAGCTCTAAGAATGTATTCATTTTGGAAAATGCTTATACAATTTTGTATAGATGATATTATACGCCAGCTTGCGTAGCCCCTTTTGTTTGATTTTGTCCATCAATATTTGTGTGGCTGTTCTCAGCTAGGGACAATAGCACAAACTATATATGGTGGTGCTGTTCTAAGTTGTGCATACTATGGGTCTGGGTTTATGCGCTTCTTCATCAGTGGCGGCCCGTGCACTGTGGGCAAACAGGCGCTGCCCCCCCATCCATGCGCCTGGCCCCTTTCAGGATGCCGGACATATGGATTCTTACGGCGGGGTGGGAGGGGGTGATATATTATGAAGCACCTGATTAGAGCCAGAGGCTCTAATAGGCTTCAAAATAGGGTGGCCTCAGGGCGCAGAGAGTGCACCCTGATCCCACCCAATTGTGTGACCAAAGCGAATACATTTTCACTATTTTCACACTAACCTTCCTCCTCGTCAATCAGGAGGCGTATTAGGACAATACCTGGTTATGACAGTTATTGGCTTCTTTGGTTCTTTTCTTTAAAGCACTCTTTAGAGACAAAACTCTGATTTTATGGATTGTAGTAGACAATTCGTTTCAGTCCAGATACAAATTTGACGCCCGTCACACCACCGGACCCTAAAAAAAAAGATCTGCCCACGAGGATCACTGACTGCCAAATGCCTCCTCCACTGTTTGACAGTCCTTGTGATATCACCCACCGATGCATGCTGGGCCGGTGATGTCACAAGGGGGTGGTGCCACCAGGTGACATCAGCAGATGGTTCCGCTTTTTACCTATTTAAGAACTGTTAAATGGCGGAGCAGGCATTCAGCGGTCAGGCAGAGCTTTTTCTTTTTGGCTCTGGCGGTACAGCGGGCATCGTGATTGACATTGTTTTTTTATTTTTATTAATAAGGAAATTTATTTTAACCGATGGCAAAAAAAGTGAGTACACCTCTAAGTGAAAATGTCCAAATTGGGCCCAAAGTGTCAATATTTTGTGTGGTCGCCATTATTTTCCTGCACTGCCTTAACCCTTTTGGGCATGGAGCTCACCAGAGCTTCATGACATCATGGATCTGGTGGATGTTAAAGACCTTGCGCTCCTCCACCTTCCATTTGAGGATGCCCCACATATGCTCAATGACACAGCAAAGCTCTTAAAGCGGAGGGCCGTCTAAAAAAAAAAAAAAAAAGTCAGCAGCTGCAAACACTGCAGCTGCTGACTTAATCAGCCCACTTGCCTGTCCAGGGCGCCCACGATGTCGGCCGCCCGAGGCCGACCCGTCCCTCGGCTCTCGGGTCCCGGCGCCGCCATTCCTTGTAAGGGAAACAGGCAGTGGAGCCTTACGGCTTCAGTGCCCGTTTCCTACTGTGCATGCGCGAGTCACGCAGCGCTTTGTGAATGGGACGCGCTGTGTTCTGGAACACACAGTTCCCATAACACAGCGCGACCCATTACCCAGAAGACGCCGCACGGAGGAGAGAAGAAAGAAGATCTCCGCGGAGGAGGAAGAGGAAGATTAGGATTATGTGCCTAGCAACAGGCACTTCTGGTAAGTAAAAAAAAAAATTTTTTTTCATTTTTTTTTTTTTAGATTTTTTTGTAATTTTTTATATTTTTTTTTTCAGGGTGGCCCTCCACTTTAATTCAGGCAGTGTTCATCTTGGAGGTGTGTTTGAGGTCATTATCATGTTGAAATACTGCCCTGTGGCCCAGTCTCCGGAGGGGGGATCATGCTCTGCTTCAGTATGTCAGAGTATATGTTTTCATTCATGGTTCCCCCAATGAACTATAGCTCCCCAGTTTTGGTAGCACTCACGCAGCCCCAGACCATGATACTCCCACCACCATGCTTGACTGTAGGCAAGACACACTTGTCTTTGTACTCCTTACCTGTTTGCCACCAAACATGCTTGACACCATCTGAACCAAATAAGTTTATCTTGGTCTCATCAGACCACAGGACATGGTTCCAGTAATACAGGTCTTTAGCCTGCTTTTCTTCAGCAAACTGTTTGTGGGCTTTCTTGTACATCATCTTTAGACAGCCATGCAGATCAATTTGATACAGTGTGTGGCATATGGTCTGAGCACTGGCAGGTTGACCCCCACCCCTTCAACCTCTGCAGCAATGCTGACAGCACTCATACGTCTGTTTCCTAAGGACAACCTCTGGAGTTCTTTGCCATGAGGTGCCATGTTGAACTTCCAGTGACCAGTATGAGAGATTGAGAGCAATAACACCAAATTTAACACACCTGCTCCCCATTCACACCTGAGACCTTGTAACACTAATGAGTCACATGACATCGGGGGGGGGGGGGGGATGGCTAATTGTGCCCAATTTGGACATTTTCACTTTGGGGTGTACTCACTTTTGTTGCCAGCAGTTTAGACATTAATGGCTGTGTGTTGAGTTATTTTGAGGGGGCAACAAATTTACACTGTTATACAAGCTGTACACTCACTACTTTACATTTTAGCAAAGTGTAATTTCTTCAGTGTTGTCATATGAAAAGATAATAAAATATTTACAAAGATGTGAGGGGTGTACTCACTTTTGTGAGATACTGTACATAATTTTGCCCATATCTACTGTTAATCACGTATAACTGTATCATACATAGTCTATTCCCTAAATATATATTTTCCTTATTGAGCACTATAATACAGATGTGATGTCTTTGAATACAATTATTAATTATGAGAAAGTTTGTATGGGAACAAGATTCGTACACATCTTGGCCAACTGGTTTATGGCATATTGGGAATCCATTTCTATTTGGAAGGATGATAAGCTGGGTGTGTACCTTGTTCTATGAGGAAGTTATATAGATAAGATTATTGTCATTTGTAATCTTTGTATATAATAATGATCATGAGAAAGGTTGTATGGCAGTGGAAGATGCACTGGTGGAGAAAGAAATTTTTATGAAGAGAGAAGATAAACTTCACATTGAACGGTATTTGATTTATGTTACAACATAACTATTTTATGGTTGACAATTTAGTCTTCCTGCAGAAGGTTGGAATAGCTTTGGGGAGATTATCTACCCTTAGCATGTGGTCATCAGAAGAAAAAGTGGGGGAAAAAATCTCTTGGATGTGGACATGGATTAAACCGTGAGTTTCCAACCGATCACTGCCCTACCCAAAGCAGAAAATCATACTGATGAAAATGTGCGTTATATACAGTATCTAACTACGCGTGCCTTTGGAGAAACCATGTTGTAGATCTACACATGAACTGGAAAATACATTATACTGTTTTTTTCTTTCTCTTGAAAATAAAGAATAAAAAAAAAAGTTGTTGCTCAAGTCACATTTTAATGTGCATTAAAGCACAATAAAGAATTCATGTTCTGTTTATCTGAAACCTCCACTAGAAAAGTCTTTGTTACGTAAGTTTACAACATCTCTTTTGTCATTAATTCTCTTTGCTCTTTCTTAAAATATGGAAATACATAATGATATACAGTACACGGTATGTTCATTTTTTTTATTTTATTTTTAATTGACATTTTTTAATACTACAAAATCAGAAGGCAGTTTTTTTTTTTTTAATGATTGATAAACTGCTGAAATGTCATGGCTACATTAGTTCTTTAATTTAAATATTTTTTTGTTTTCATCTAAGGATTACATTTTAATTCTTATGTTTAGATATGCTTTAGCTTTTTTTTGATGATGGTTTTATTTAAGACCTCAAAAGCCAAAACATGCCAACAAATGAAAGTGACAAAGGAAGTAATTATTTCCCCGCTAGACAGAAAACTCACAGATGATAAGACGTTTATTTTGACAAGCAATGTCATTCCATTTTCCTGTTCTTTGCAGCTCTAAACAGTGCGTGTCTTGATTATTACTGGGTGCATCTTTTTTCCAGTTGGTGTAGGAGATCGCATCACCCGATGGAAATCTGTAAGTACCATCTGTCTCAAGTTCATTTATTCCAAGAAAAGCAAGGCCATCAAAATGATTGGTGATGGAACGTACGGCTTCGTTCTCATCAGCATTATTTGGAGAGGCAATTTGACCTCCCGCATCTGCACACCTTTTTTTAGCATCAGTGAAATTGCCTAGACCACCATCTGAGAGGTAAATTTTGTCACCACTTCTAGCTCTTCCTTTGAAAAATAAAAATGCTGAAATGGAAATAGAAGAGAAAAAAATTATATCATCACAAGACCTATTATGATGTACAAGTAAAAATATAACATGACGGTGATGATGGTGGGCTGGTACTTAAAGGATAAGTTCACCTTTGTGAAAAAAATAATAAATGCACATATTTTTGCAGGCAAAAAATAAGCATTTATTATTTTTTTATAGAAGCCTGCAGAGCATTGCACCCAAGATCAATGAATCACGGGTGCAATGTCAGGCTCCTGCAGAGAAGCCTTGCAGATTTCTGCCCATACCTCTGTCAGATTGAAAGCTGCAGTGCTTGTGAAGGAACTATGAGGGTGATCATCAGCACCCTTGCAGTTGATTTTTGCCCTGTACACACAGTCGGACATTCCGAATACAAAATCTGTAGGATTTTTTCCAACGGATTTTGGCCCAAACTTGTCTTGCATACACACGTTCGCACAAAGTTGTCGGAAAATCCGTTCGTTCAGAACACGGTGACGTAAACCACATACAACAGGACTATAAAGAGGACAGTAGCCAATAGCTTTCGTCTCATAATTTATTCTGAGCATGCATGGCACTTTGTCAATCAGAATTGTCTACACACGATCGGAATTAAACAATTGGATTTTGTTGTCTGAAAATTTTAGATCCTGCTCTCAAACTTTGTGTGTTGGAAATTCCGATGGAAAAAGTCCGATGGACCCCACACAATATTGGATTTTCCGACAACAAGATCTGATGGCACATTTTCCGTCAGAAAGTCCAACGTGTGCACAGGGCATAAGAACTACAAGCCATCTGCTGAGGCGGTGGTCTGGATTTGTAGTTTTCTCATTCATAGATCTTTGGCCAAGCCCTGCACAGCTGGCCAATTTTCAAAATGTGACAGTGGGTGCGGGGAGAGGAACCCATGCCCTCTGTCACAGGGGAAGGGGGTAGTAGGAGCATGTTACATGTCAGACCTTAAATATGCATGTAACATATAACATGCTTGTAAAGACGAACCTATCCTATGTCAACCTATTGCTATTAGTGATGGCCGAACGGTTCGCCCGGCGGTCGTTTCGCGGCGAATTTCCGACTTTCGCCGTCCGCGGGTTCGAACGCCTTTTTCCGTCGTTCGCCCCGGCGGACTTACGTGTTTAATGTATACAAGAACTTTAACCTTTCGTGACACGTTTATCATGTGTTACAGGACAACCAATTGAGACATGACAGCTCATGGACACTTGGACATTCCCCCTAACCTATAAATACACCCGATCCGGTGGCCATTTTACATTCTTTCTTCTGTCACTGTAGGGAAAGGATCCTGTGTGGAGTAGGGACAGAGAAAACGCTAGCTATTTGGTACACAAAAGTTCTTTTCAGGACTGGTATAGGTGTTAGGTCAGCAGCCTGAGTTTCTTTTGTCAGTTTAGATAAAGGGACAGAGCGCTGTATGCTGCTATTTTAGGGACAGCTCAGCCAGATTAGTCTTTCTTCATCATCATCATCATCATCATCATTAGCTGTTACTATCAGGTCCACAAAAGAGCTGTTCCAGCTAATCGTTCCAGCCTACTCTTTTTTGCCAATTTGTATAGGGACAGGCAGGAAGCAGTGTGTCAGGCAGTGAGGATAATTTTAAAGACTTGCTGTTACTATTAGTTCCACAAAGGTTCTTTTCAGGACTGGTATCAGTGGTACGGTAATAGGCTTGTACACGTATAATATTCTTTCTTCCAAATATAGAAAGAATATTATACTTGACTGCTGCCCTTCTGCTGCAGTCTGCTAATCATTCACAACTCACTTGTTCCACAAAGCTCTTTATCAGGACTGGTAACTTGGTCTGTCTAGGGTGCTACGGTACATAGGCTTGGGTGCGGTACAGTCTGCTGTTCTGTAAGGACCGCTATCGGTCCACAATACATAGGGTTGCCGTGCACTACTGCTGACCGCTGCCCTATACTGCAGCAGTCCTTCAGCGGTATAGGGACTGACGCACAGTCTGCTAAACACTAATACACAACCTGCTTGGTCCACAAAAGTTCTTATAAGGACTGGTAACTTGGTATAGGGTGCTACGGTACATAGGCCTGAGTGCAGTACAGTCTGCTGTTCTGTAAGGACCGCTATCGGTCCACAATACATAGGGTTGCCGTGCACTACTGCTGACCGCTGCCCTATACTGCAGCAGTCCTTCATTGGTATAGGGACTGACGTACAGTCTGCTAATCACTAACACACAACCTGCTTGGTCCACAAAAGTTCTTATAAGGACTGGTAACTTGGTATAGGGTGCTACGGTACATAGGCCTGAGTGCAGTACAGTCTGCTGTTCTGTAAGGACCGCTATCGGTCCACAATACATAGGGTTGCCGTGCACTACTGCTGACCGCTGCCCTATACTGCAGCAGTCCTTCATTGGTATAGGGACTGACGTACAGTCTGCTAATCACTAACACACAACCTGCTTGGTCCACAAAAGTTCTTATAAGGACTGGTAACTTGGTATAGGGTGCTACGGTACATAGGCCTGAGTGCGTTACAGTCTGCTGTTCTGTAAGGACCGCTATCGGTCCACAATACATAGGGTTGCCGTGCACTACTGCTGACCGCTGCCCTATACTGCAGCAGTCCTTCAGCGGTATAGGGACTGACGCACAGTCTGCTAAACACTAACACACAACCTGCTTGGTCCACAAAAGTTTTTATAAGGACTGGTAACTTGGTATAGGGTGCTACGGTACATAGGCCTGAGTGCAGTACAGTCTGCTGTTCTGTAAGGACCGCTATCGGTCCACAATACATAGGGTTGCCGTGCACTACTGCTGACCGCTGCCCTATACTGCAGCAGTCCTTCATTGGTATAGGGACTGACGTACAGTCTGCTAATCACTAACACACAACCTGCTTGGTCCACAAAAGTTCTTATAAGGACTGGTAACTTGGTATAGGGTGCTACGGTACATAGGCCTGAGTGCGTTACAGTCTGCTGTTCTGTAAGGACCGCTATCGGTCCACAATACATAGGGTTGCCGTGCACTACTGCTGACCGCTGCCCTATACTGCAGCAGTCCTTCATTGGTATAGGGACTGACGTACAGTCTGCTAATCACTAACACACAACCTGCTTGTTCCACAAAAGTTCTTATAAGGACTGGTAACTTGGTATAGGGTGCTACGGTACATAGGCTTGAGTGCGGTACAGTCTGCTGTTCTGTAAGGACCGCTATCGGTCCACAATAGATAGGGTTGACGTGCACCACTGCTGACCGCTGCCCTATACTGCAGCAGTCCTTCAGCGGTATAGGGACTGACGTACAGTCTGCTAAACACTAATACACAACCTGCTTGGTCCACAAAAGTTCTTATAAGGACTGGTAACTTGGTATAGGGTGCTACGGTACATAGGCTTGAGTGCGGTACAGTCTGCTGTTCTGTAAGGACCGCTATCGGTCCACAATAGATAGGGTTGACGTGCACCACTGCTGACCGCTGCCCTATACTGCAGCAGTCCTTCAGCGGTATAGGGACTGACGTACAGTCTGCTAAACACTAATACACAACCTGCTTGGTCCACAAAAGTTCTTATAAGGACTGGTAACTTGGTATAGGGTGCTACGGTACATAGGCTTGAGTGCGGTACAGTCTGCTGTTCTGTAAGGACCGCTATCGGTCCACAATAGATAGGGTTGACGTGCACCACTGCTGACCGCTGCCCTATACTGCAGCAGTCCTTCAGCGGTATAGGGACTGACGTACAGTCTGCTAAACACTAATACACAACCTGCTTGGTCCACAAAAGTTCTTATAAGGACTGGTAACTTGGTATAGGGTGCTACGGTACATAGGCTTGAGTGCGGTACAGTCTGCTGTTCTGTAAGGACCGCTATCGGTCCACAATAGATAGGGTTGACGTGCACCACTGCTGACCGCTCACCTATACTGCAGCAGTCCTTCAGCGGTATAGGGACTGACGTACAGTCTGCTAATCACTAACACACAACCTGCTTGTTCCACAAAAGTTCTTATAAGGACTGGTAACTTGGTATAGGGTGCTACGGTACATAGGCTTGAGTGCGGTACAGTCTGCTGTTCTGTAAGGACCGCTATCGGTCCACAATAGATAGGGTTGACGTGCACCACTGCTGACCGCTGCCCTATACTGCAGCAGTCCTTCAGCGGTATAGGGACTGACGTACAGTCTGCTAAACACTAATACACAACCTGCTTGGTCCACAAAAGTTCTTATAAGGACTGGTAACTTGGTATAGGGTGCTACGGTACATAGGCTTGAGTGCGGTACAGTCTGCTGTTCTGTAAGGACCGCTATCGGTCCACAATAGATAGGGTTGACGTGCACCACTGCTGACCGCTGCCCTATACTGCAGCAGTCCTTCAGCGGTATAGGGACTGACGTACAGTCTGCTAAACACTAATACACAACCTGCTTGGTCCACAAAAGTTCTTATAAGGACTGGTAACTTGGTATAGGGTGCTACGGTACATAGGCTTGAGTGCGGTACAGTCTGCTGTTCTGTAAGGACCGCTATCGGTCCACAATAGATAGGGTTGACGTGCACCACTGCTGACCGCTCACCTATACTGCAGCAGTCCTTCAGCGGTATAGGGACTAAGAGTTTTGTCACAGGGTCATTTAAAAAATGACATGCAGAGGAAGAGGCAGGCCCTTCCGCAGGGGTGGTAGGGGTAGGGCAGGAGCAACAGGCTTGAGCCAAAGTGGGAAGTTGCAGAAGGTGCGTTCAATTACTTTAAAGGATGCACCAGACTTGGTTGAGTGGCTCGCTCAGCCTTACTCTTCTGCACCCTCCTCATCCTCTCGATCTGCACCCTCTTCTTCACTCTCTGCTATGTGCACCCCCAAAGACACTACCACCAACAACACGACCACCACCACCACCACCACATACCTTCCGCTTGAGTCACTGGAATTATTTTCCGATCCATATCAAGAGGACATTTCTGATGCGCAGCCACTCTTGGTATTGGATCAGGAAGAGGAGGTAGCAACAAGCGCTACTCAGCAGTCTGACGCCAGTACCCAGATCAGCCCAAGGAGGAGGTTGGTCCCCGGTGTTGCTGCCTACTCTACTTATAGCGGTGGGGAAGGTGACGTTGATGATGACGTGTCTAGTGATGTCACGTGGGTGCCCACAAGAGAGGAAGAGGAGGGGAGTTCAGAGGGAGATATGGACCAGCAGATAGGGAGGAGAAGCAGCAATGACTTACATTGCACAGCAGGGACAAAGCAGACTGCAAATGTATCAGGAGCGAGTCATCGACCATGTACGGTCACATCTGGCGCTCCCAGGACACCGGCACATGGCTCCGCAGTGTGGGCTTTTTTTAACGTGTCCGCTGCTGACAATAGCGTTGCCATCTGCAATCTTTGCAGTCAACGCGTTAGTCGCGGTAAGCCCAATACTCACCTAGGGACGACCGCCTTAAGAAGGCACATGAGCAGCCATCACCGAGCCCAGTGGGAGCAACGGAACACACAAAGCCACACTGCAGGCTCTCACCGTCCAGCCTCGTCTTCTACTTCTCCTTCTCCTCTCTCCTCACAATTGTCCTCCACTCCACCTTCCATCACGCCAAGCTCACATTTTTCTGCAAAAAGGCAGGCTTCCGTGGGCCTAATGTTTGAGCGTAAAAAAATGATGACGCCGGATAACCCTCTTGCCCAACGGTTGGCGGCTGGCTTGTCAGAACTCATAGCCCGCCAACTACTGCCATATAAACTGGTGGACTCGGAGGCCTTTCGCAAATTTGTGGCCATTGGAACACCACAATGGAAGGTCCCAGGAAGGAAGTATTTCTCAGAGAAGGGCATCCCAGAGCTATATGGCCATGTTCAGCGGCAAGTGAATGTATCTCTGGCACACAGTGTCGGTGCCAAGATACATCTGACCACAGACACGTGGTCTAGCAAACACGGGCAGGGAAGGTATATCAGTTTTACTGCCCACTGGGTGAACCTTCTGACGGCCGTCAAGCATGTAACCCGTGGCACCCGTGTAGATTTGGTTTTACCGCCACGGATTGCATGCAGGCCTGACTCTTCTTCTCCTCCTCCTACTCCATCCTCCTCCCTCTCCTCCTCAGCTGCCTCCTCCTTTTCCGCTGCTAGCGTCTCTTCCACTGCACCGCCCAAGCTCCCCAGAACCTATTCCACATGCCAGGTGAGACGTTGCCATGCCGTGCTGCGTCTGTTGTGCCTGGAAGCAAAGAGCCACACTGGCCCGGCACTCCTTTCAGCTTTGCGTTCACAGGCAGATGAGTGGCTAACACCGCTCAATTTGACAGTTGGTAAAGTGGTGTGTGACAACGGTGCCAATCTGCTTAGCGCATTGAAACAGGGCAAAATCACGCACGTGCCGTGCATGGCACACGTCTTAAACTTGGTCGTGCAGCGATTCCTTGTCAAATACCCTGGGGTCCAGGACATCTTGCGGCAGGCAAGGAAAATCTCGGCCCATTTCAGAAGATCTTACACGGCCATGGCTCGCCTTGCTGACATTCAGCGGCGACACCATCTGCCGGTCAGACGTCTTATTTGCGATTGCCCGACGCGATGGAACTCAACCTTCTATATGCTTGATAGGCTGCTCCAGCAGAAACGTGCAGTTAACGTCTACCTGTATGAACTCTGCGAAAGAAACGGTTCTGGGGAGCTGGGTTTTTTTTCACCGCGCCAGTGGCTGCTCATGCGCGACACATGCAGACTTCTGCGGCCATTTGAGGAGATCACCAAACTGGTCAGTCGCAGCCATGGCGCCATCAGTGACATGGTACCTTATGCCTTCTTTCTGGAGCGTGCATTGCGTCGTGTCATTGATCAGGCTGTGGAGGAGCAGGAGCGGGAAGATGAGGAAGTCGCAATGCTGGATGAATTCCCAGGGGGGGCTACTCTATCTGAGACAAGTCAACAACAGGAGTCTGATGAGGAGTCAGAGGAGGATGGTGCCGGGGCGGATGAGCAGGAGCAAGAAGAGCATGCTTTAAACCTTTCTGGGATCCCTGTTGTGCGAGGATGGGGAGAGGAGAATGAAGAGGACGACATTATCCTGGATGATGAGCAGGAGCCAGGCCACCACACCGCTTCCACTTTAGTGCAAATGGGGGCCTTCATGCTCCAGTGTTTTAATAGGGACCCCCGTATAAAAAGCATGAGGGTCAAGGACCAGTACTGGGTGGCAACGTACTTAGACCCCCGGTACAAACACAAAATGGCGGAAATGTTACCGCCGTCGCAGAGGGCTGTCAGAATGCAGCACTTCCAGGCCTTGCTTCGAGAAATGCTGCATTCTGCTTTTGCGTGCGCTGGCAGAGGAGCAATTCCCACTCCCAGAGAAGGATTTGCGGGTACCAATCCAACAGCGCCTGCAAGAAGAGGCCGGTTTGAAGATGTGTTGGTGACTTCGGATATGAGGTCATTCTTTCAGCCGACCCATCGACAGGTGTCATCCGGATCCAGCATCAGGGAACGCCTAGACCGTCAGGTGTCCGACTACATTGGGTTAACGGCCGATGTGGACGCTCTGAGGAGTGATGAACCCCTAGACTACTGGGTGGGCAGGCTTGACCTCTGGCCAGAGCTTGCCCAATTTGCAATCGAACTGTTGGCTTGCCCCTCATCCAGTGTCCTGTCCGAAAGGACGTTCAGCGCAGCAGGGGGGATTGTGACCGATAAGCGTACTCGCCTAGCTCACCACAGTGTTAACTACCTCACATTTCTAAAAATGAATGAGGCATGGATCTCGGAGGAATTCAACACATGTGATCAGTAGACCATGTATATGTCTATAAACAATTTTTGGAATCAAGCACACAGACCTTCTTAATTCATTTGGCTCACTTCCCTGACCCAAAAAAGCACACCGTACTATATGCCCCTACCCTCCTCTTTGAAGAGGTTGAGCGGTGTCATATTTCTACTGGGGCTGCTTATTATGAGGGGTTCCCACCATCCCTGTGCTGTGCTGACTTCCTCCTGGGTGTTCTTATTATGAGGGGCTCCCACCATCCCTGTGCTGTGCTGACTTCCTCCTGGGGGTTCTTATTATGAGGGGATCACACCATCCCTGTGCTGTGCTGACTTCCTCCTGGGGCTGCTTACGGTGCTGCTGTCAGCGCTGTATGTCACGGAGCTGCTGTCAGCGCTGTATGTCACGGAGCTGCTGTCAGCGCTGTATGTCACGGAGCTGCTGTCAGCGCTGTATGTCACGGAGCTGCTGTCAGCGCTGTATGTCACGGAGCTGCTGTCAGCGCTGTATGTCACGGAGCTGCTGTCAGCGCTGTATGTCACGGAGCTGCTGTCAGCGCTGTATGTCACGGAGCTGCTGTCAGCGCTGTATGTCACGGAGCTGCTGTCAGCGCTGTATGTCACGGAGCTGCTGTCAGCGCTGTATGTCACGGTGCTGCTGTCAGCGCTGTATGTCACGGAGCTGCTGTCAGCGCTGTATGTCACGGAGCTGCTGTCAGTGCTGTATGTCACGGAGCTGCTGTCAGCGCTGTATGTCACGGAGCTGCTGTCAGCGCTGTATGTCACGGAGCTGCTGTCAGCGCTGTATGTCACGGTGCTGCTGTCAGCGCTGTATGTCACGGAGCTGCTGTCAGCGCTGTATGTCACGGAGCTGCTGTCAGCGCTGTATGTCACGGAGCTGCTGTCAGCGCTGTATGTCACGGAGCTGCTGTCAGCGCTGTATGTCACGGAGCTGCTGTCAGCGCTGTATGTCACGGTGCTGATGTCAGTGCTCTGTATTACGGTGCTGCTGTCAGTGCTCTGTATCTCCTGCACCCTCTTGTTTGCCTACCCTGGTCCCTGACCTTCCCTCTCCTCCATTGCCTTCATTAGCTCCATAGTCCTGAATTGTCAGAACAATTTCCCAAATAAAAAAAAAATGCTTGTAGTTATCGATCCCAAATTCACCTCATACATGTATTATGCTATTGTCCAGGTGGTGGGACTACGTGCTACCCCCTAATAATTACCCCGTGGCCGCAAATTCGACCTAAAGGTTTGCGAAATTCGCCTCCCATTGAAGTCAATGGAGCCCGCGGCGAACGGTCGTTTTCGCGAACGTTTGTGTCCGTTCGCGTTTCGCGTTCGCGAAACGTCCCGTCGGAAGTTCGTCCATCACTAATTGCTATCTCCTGTTTTTAGCTAAGACAAGGCCCAACGCAAATCCATGCAATATGCTCCTTATTTATTGTCTTTAATTTATAAACTCACCTATTCACTGGGGGATTATGTTCCTCCATTTAACAGAGCATTGCATCTGACATGCAAACTACATTTACCCCTGCCCAGATCAAGGGTATTTTTGTTTGCACATATTTAATAAAAAAAGCAATGTCCCAACACATTACTATTAAATACTATTAAATTACTATTAAATCTGCATTCAATTCAAGTTATCCAAACATAAAGAACCCAACGTATTCTTACAAAGAACAAGATATGTCACCATGGTCCAACTCAGATTTAGTCTCTCAGGTCAAAAATAAGTCCTTAATAGAACAAGTTTGGTACATCAGGTCCAAAAGGTGCCCAAGTAGATTTTTCCAACAATCCTTCATTTCTTCTTACCTGTTTGCAGTTCTTTTAGTTGTCCATTCAATGCTTTGAATTTCCCTTGGAGATCTTCACATACTGAGGAAAGAGAATTCGATAATGTTTAAGGATTCATACAAAGAGCTTTTCTATGCCTACTGAAAGAAAATGTACTCCATGATTTGTATTTAATTTAATAATTTGGCTGCTCTTTATTATCCACCTATCAGATTATTCCACCAAAAATCCAGGTCAGGGGGCAATACATTTTCCTATTGGGCATAAATGCTGCACATTAGTGCTGCCTATCAGTGCCCCTTAGTGCCGCCTATCAGTGCCTATTAGTGCTGCATATTAGTGCCTCCCCATCAGTGCCTATCAGTGCAGCCTCATCAGTGCACATCAGTGAAGGAAAAAAAATATTATTTATGGTGAAGAGCCCTCTGACCGATACGGACAAGGATGATAGACAAGGACAACATAAACTCGCTACCTGAAATGGACCTGAAAGTGTGCCCTGGTCTAACGTACGGTATACCAAAATAAGGGGGCATACCCTAAAATGAAATGAATATGAAATGGGTGAAATGAGTACTCATATGAGGAGTATGCTAGAGTGAAGGCCTGATAAAAGGGGACGGGTGGGCGGGTATCGCGCACCGGAACCGACAAGGAAGATGGGCGGACGGCAGGTTATATACACCACCGGGCTCCTCCCATAATTTCAGGCCACCATACTGGCCTTTCTATTTATGGTGAAGAGCCCTCTGACCGATACGGACAAGGATGATAGACAAGGACAACATAAACTCGCTACCTGAAATGGACCTGAAAGTGTGCCCTGGTCTAACGTACGGTATACCAAAATAAGGGGGCAAAACACTCAGGTAGGGGATGCATTTTATTGAACCAAGATTGTTACTGGGTAAGTTTGACAAAGGCCTGAGCCATCTCCACTTGCGGATTGGGTACATAACGGGCAAAACAGGAGGACTTCCATCTACCCAACTTTTTGATGACGTGGACCGGGACCCCTTGGCGGGAGGCTGTTGAAGCTGCCCCGATGCGAAACGAATGTCCCGAGTAGTGCGCAGGATTGAGGTGAAGGATGCTCAGGAGTATCCTGACATGCTCCATGAACTGGGCTGCGTTGAGAGGTTTGGAGTGAAAGGGGAGAAGTGGGCCAGTCCCTGGTTGATCGGCCAAAAGGGTCAGCAAGCGGGTGAGGACAGCGACCGGACACCAGCGGTTGTGGGTCTTATAGAGATGTATGTCCGTACCTGGGCCAAGCTGCTGTGTCTTTGAGACCGCTAAATGTAGGATGAAATGGTCCTCAAACCTTACTAGATGGTGTTTGCACAGCATACGTGCCGAGGGGCTACTGCAGGTAAATTCGCCTGGCCGCAAGAAGCCGTAGAAGGCCAGGTGTATGGCTGCTTGCAGGACGACACTGACATGGAGACCGAAAGGTGAGGAGGCCAGAATGTCTGACATGTCCCTGAATACTTCGCCCGTGATAGGCAGCCGTTTGATGCTGGAAACCGGCCGACGTTTCTGAATGCCGCGCATGAGTGCCCGGACGGCGTGACAGGTGAATAAGGAGGGCTTAGTAGGGTCCTGGAGGGACGTGAAGTGTTGTACCCCGGCCAAGTACAATCGGATTGTGTTGAACGATAATGCCAAGTCCGAATGGCAGTAGGAAAGGAAGGCAAGGACTTGCTTGACCCGGGAGGTCTCTGTATTGTGGGACGATATGAAGCGAGTAAAGGCCCTCCAGGCCGACTGATAGGCCTTGCGGGTATTGTCTGAGAGGGAGTGATCAATAAGTTGAGTCGCTGCTGACAAGTGCGGGGCTAATCCAATGTCAGTTGAGACCAGTCCGGGATAGCTGCAGAAGTTGGTCCGGCTCCGGGTACCTGATCAAAAAACGAAACAAAGTTAAAGCGGGAGAGGGCATCCGCCGCCTGATTAAATTTGCCGGGGACAAAAGAACAATGAAGGTTGAACTGAAACAATAATGAGAGCTGGGTCAGTCGCCGCAGGAAGGACATAATCTGTAGAGATCTGGACCTGCCTTTATTGACAATCTCCGCAGTGGCCAGGTTATCTGTAGAAAAGACCACCGTCTGGCCTGACCAGCTGCGGCCCCAGGTGTGTGCAGCGGCTACAATGGGATATAGCTCAAACAGGGAGGACGTCTCAGTGAAGCCAGGAATAGCCAGTATCTGTGGAGGCCAGGGGGCTGCGAGCCAGAGGTTGCCAAAAATAGCCGCAAAGCCCGTGGAGGCCGCTGCGTCGGTCACCACCCGAGGTGACAGGGCGGACACGGAGGGGACGAACAGGGACACTCCGTTCCAGGAGGACAGGAATTCCTCCCACATGGCTAGGTCTGCAATAGCCGCGGAATCCAGGTTGAGTACTTGCTCCGGGTCCTGAGAGTGGGATAATAAGGCCAGCAGGCGTGACACGAACGAGCGCCCCTGGGGGATGATGCGCATAGCAAAATTGAGCATACCAAGGAGGGACTGGAGCTGTCTCTTGGTACAGGTCCTGGCATGAGTAAAGTCCCTCAGGACCGTCCTGATGCGGGTCAGTTTATCCGGGGGAAGGCTGGCCTGCATGGTGTTAGTGTCTAGGCTGACCCCGAGAAAGGTGATAGCCTGCGACGGACCCTCCACCTTGTGCTCCGCAATGGGGACATTAAGGTTACCGAAGACTCCCCTCAACTTAGCCAGATCTTGTGGGGGAGAGCCGGGCGGCTCTATCAGCAGGAAGTCATCCAGATAATGAATGACTTCCCGACACTGGGCTACATGTAACAAGATCCAAGCAAGAGCCTGTGCGAAGGTGTCGAAGAGCCAAGGACTACTCTTGGACCCGAACGTGAGCTTAGTGGCAAAGTAGTACTGCTGCCTCCACTTGATTCCATGCCAGCACCAGAGGGAAGGATGGATAGGAAGAAGTTTAAAAGCATTTGAGATGTCGGCCTTGGAGAGCCAGGTACCTGTACCTGTCTTAAGAATGGCCTGGATGGCCATGTCTACTGATGCATATTTAAGGGAGAACTCCTCAGAGGGAATAAGGGAATTGAGACTGGGGACCGTAGAGGAATGAGGCGCTGACAAATCATAAACCAATCTGAGTTTATTAGAGAACTTGCCCTTGACAAGCCCAATAGGGCTGACTCGCCAGGTGACGAATGGGGGCTGTATGAAAGGGCCGATGACGAAGTCCTGATCTAGTTCAGATTGCAGCAGTTGGTCGATGGCAAGCTCATCCGTGGCTGCTGAGCGGAGGTTCTGGCACTCGTGTGTGACGTGAGGGAGAGAGATGAGTCCAGTGTGAAAGCCTTCCGTGAAGCCCTGGACGAGGAAGGTGGACAGTGAGGGGGTAGGGTGGCTGGATAGGTAGACGCTAAGCCACGACACATTGAGCCGGCTTAGTCAGGACCTTTTGAGCTGCTTGATCTCACACATGAGCCGGGGGTGAGCTCTATGACATTGGGTGCACACATGGAGCAGCCTACACTGGCTGAAATTACACGACCCACTGTTATAATTATTGCAGATCGAAGCACCGCCCATGGTTTTAACTGGGCGCCCTAGCTTATCGGTCTGTGGCGGGCGAGCTGGCACTTGCAGGCCCTGAGCGGCCCCCGAGGTAGATGGGCCGACGAAGGGCGGGGCTGCCACTGAGGTAGCGCACCAGGCCGCAGTATGTGTTGCTGACTGGCAGATTGTACACAGAGGGGACCGAAGCCCCGCGAAGTGGCGGCAGAACAGTTCTGTGTCCATTGTGCTCCAATCCGTAGGGGTCTGGAACTGGGAAAGCCTGGCGGCTGCTTTAGCGGAGAAGGATCGGTGGTAGTCATAAAAAGAAGATCCGCCGTATTTGTAGCCCAGGTCAACTACCACATGGAGGTACCGATCCAGCTCCTCCCTCCTGCCAGGGGAGGCCGAGCAAATGATGTCCCTCATCATGCCAAAAGCTAAGGTAAACTCAGTAACTGAGAGCTTCCTATCTAATCTGGAGTCCTTAGCTTTGAGGACCACTGATACGTCCCCCCAAGTATAGGCTTTATTCTCTGCCAGCTCATGAATTGAGATCAGCAAGGAAGCCAAATTGACGTCCTTTCCCTCTAAAATGTCCTTCCTGATGTTTGCTGACACCATATGAGATGGGAACACTATCGGTGCAGCTCCGGGGATACCTGCAGGAGGGCTCACAACTGGTAGGGACGCTGGTACAGGCGGAGAGACAGAGGGTTGGGTCTCGAGGAGGGCTACTCGGCCCTGCAGATCTGTCATCGAGGTCGTGATAGATGACACCAGGGTGTGGAGCTGGGAGATAGAAGAGGCGATGGAGCCTAAGGAGGCCTGCTGAGTAGAAGCCTCCACCGCCGCGGGAGGAGGAAACAGGAGCCGGAAAAGCTCTGCCTTTCTGGCTGTTGCTGGGAAGGGGACACCCCTGCGTCTTAGCTCGGCTGTTAGCCTGGGAATGGTCCAAGCTCTGAAGGCCCTTTGGCTGCCATTCTCTGAACCGGATGGAGACAATGGAGCCGTGAGGTCCTCGCTGCCGGCCTGGGACATGGTGGCGGAAATTGGGTCTGACGAGGCCACAAGCCCTCTGATGCGATTCTTTCTCCTAATACGGACCTATAAGGGGTGAGATGGATTACAACTGGTTGGAGACTCCTAAAGAAATACCTGTTTCAAAGAAGGCAGCTTTGCTGAAGGGTATTTCCCGCTAGATGATAATGCTTACCTAAGAAGGCACCGTCTGACCAGGTGCAGGCTGGACCTACTGAACTCGACTGACCTGAGGAGATGAAGGTGAAGTTTGTTTGAGACTCCCACCTGACGAAGGCTAGCTAACAGTGGAAGTGAGACGTCACACACGAGATAAACGACACCAAGGAAGGAAATAAATTTCCCTCTTTCCCACCCCCCTGAATCGCCCCCCCCCCCCCCCCCTTTTTTTTTTTTTTTTTCCCTCTTTTTTTTTTTTTTTCCTTCCCCTCCTCTTTTTTTTTTTTTTTTTTTAGTGAAATGAGGCTGATGAGCAAGGCCCTCCGATAAGAATCCAACGTTGAAAAACCAACTGGACTAGAAGCGGGAAGTAACACGTGACCGTGAAATGAGTGAATCTGCCATGACAGAGATCCGAATCGCCATGCCACAAACTTGCGACCGAGCACGAAGCGGAACCTGGAGCATGTACTGAAATGAGGCCATTCCTGGGGCACGCCGGAACGAATTTGGTCCATGAACATGACTATTCGTACCGGAACGTGATAGGTGAAATGAAATGAAAACCCATGACAAAGACTGGAATCAGACGACGAGCCCAAGCACCTAACAAATGAATCCCGTCTTTGGAGCATGTACTGAAATGAGGCGTAGCAGCTGGGCACACCGGAACGAATTGGTGCATCAAATAAATGCAACGAGATTCGAATCGGAGTGTAATAAGTGACAGAAATGATATCCCATGACAGAGACAAGATTCAACGACTGGACTGATGGTAGCAAATAATGAATCCGTCTCTGGCGCATGTACTGAAATGAGGCGTAGCAGCTGGGCACGCCAGAACGAATCGGTGCATAGTAACATGCGACAGGATTCGAATTGGAGTGTAATAAGTGACAGAAATGATATCCCATGACAGAGACAAGATTCAACGAGTGGACCGATGGTAGCAAAAATGAATCCGTCTCTGGCGCATGTACTGAAATGAGGCCATTCCTGGGGCACGCCGAGACGAATTGGTCCATGAACATGACTATTCGTACCGGAACGTGATAGGTGAAATGAAATGAAACCCATGACAAAGACTGGAATCAGAAGACGAGCCCATGCACCTAACAAATGAATCCCGTCTTTGGAGCATGTACTGAAATGAGGCGTAGCAGCTGGGCGCACCAGGACGAATCGGTGCATAGAGGAATGCGACAGGATTCGAATTGGAGCGTAATAAGTGACAGAAATGATATGCCATGACAAAGACAAGAATCAGGGACCGAGCGTGAACCTGCAAGTGATTCCGTCACTGGAGCATGTACAGAAATGAGGCCGAACCCTGGGGCACTTCAAAGCGAATCGGTGCACCAGCGGTGCGACAGGATTCGCGACGGAGCGCGACTAGTGACAGAAATGATATTGGAGCAGCAGAAATGACTGGGACTGAAATGTTTGAACGAGGTGAAATGAGACACATAACATAATTGCAAGAAATGAAGAGACACATTCGAACTGGAGCAGAGCAGCGACACGTGCGGACTGATTGCCTTGTCGTAACAAGCAGTCGGCTGTGGGTCGAACGATTCGACCGCTACAATAGAAATGCACGGCAGTCGAACGGTTTCGAATGCCGTAGCTGCGAATGAATCGCCTGTCGTGGCGTAATCGAACGTGTCGAATGATGACAACGCCTACGTCGAAAGTAGCATACAGTGACAAGTGTACGAGGCCACCGAAACATTTGATATGACAGAACCGAGCGGCTTGTGCGTACAAGCAAAATAATGGTACATCGAAAACGTAATAAAAGAGGGTGCCGAAGCCCTACCTGCGACAGCCGGCCCGAGCGACAAATTCGATGGGTACAGCGACGACGAACCTACGGACGCTTGATGGACGAGACGGGATTGTCGAATTGAAGACGAAACGCGGGAACCGCCGAACAGGCTCGCTGCGTCTGATCTGGATAGTCGGCCCTTGATATCTGACGTGTCAGATATCGCGCACCGGAACCGACAAGGAAGATGGGCGGACGGCAGGTTATATACACCACCGGGCTCCTCCCATAATTTCAGGCCACCATACTGGCCTTTCTATTTATTTATTTACAAAACTAACAGAATTTTTTGTCTTTTTTTTCATGGTTTAGCAAAAATAAATAAATAAATAACTCAGTAGTGATTAAATACCACCAAAAGGAAAAAGCTCTATCTGTCTCAAAATTGTCATTCAAAGTGCAACAGCACTGAAGGCTGAAAATTGCCCTGGGCAGGAAAGCTGAAAACTGGCCTGGGCAGAAAGCAGGTGAAAGTGCCTTTCATTGAAGTGACTAATGGCTGGAAGGATGGAGCCTGAGATTGCTACAGTGGGGACTTCCTGATCTGAAGTAAAGAACAGGTGTATGGCTCCTAGGATTTGCAGCTTGCAGGTGCCAGGAAGAACTTGGCCAGCTACCAGAGTGGCTTGAGTTTGTTGCTTTAAACAGGGTTTTGTTCATTATAAAAGGGAAAATGATGTGTCTGGGAAATGAACAGCAGCCCCCCAATATCTCTACCCCGGGGGGGAGGTAATTCTTTAAAAAGAAGCTCAACGTTATGCATCTTGTCTAATTTATATGATATAGAACTTTTGAAACAGTGCCAGGAATGGAACCATTATAGTTGAGCAATCTTTTAGAGTCAGTGAACAATAGAGATGTGCAGAATGGAAAAATTTGTTTTGTTTCGTTTCAGATAGATTTGTTATGTTACTAATTTAGTTTCATTATGGAATTCGTTTAGTTTGGCTTTGGAATTTGTTTAGTTTTGTTTTGTTTACCTTAAAAAATGTTTCCTTTATTAATTTTCTAATGAATGACAACTTTTTAGAATGATCAGAATTTGGATTGGTGGAAAAAATAATCGACCTATTCAAATTCTGTGCAAAGATATGATTACTTGTTAAGCTGCGGACTGGAAAGCCAGCTGCCCGTGTCCTTAACCCCCCTGACGGTATTCCCGAGTCTGACTCGGGGTGGATTTTTTATACCAAGAGCGGTATCCCCGAGTCAGACTCGGGACTGCATCGCTGGATCCAGGAGGAGGTTTACTTACCTTCTCCCTCGGATCCAGCGTTGTCTCCCCGCTGTACGAGCGAGCCGTGTCTCGCTCGATGCATTACATCGCCGATCTCCGTGCCCTGCGAGCGTTGCGACGCACGGGCACGGAGATCGGCGCCAAATTCAAAAAGTGAAACAAACAGTAAACATACAGTATAATGTAATCTTACAGATTACATTGCTGTATGTAAATATTTCACATCCCCGTTGTCCCTAGTGGTCTGCCCAGTGTCCTGCATGCAGTTTTATATAATAAAAACTGTTCTTTATGCCTGGAAACTGGAGATTGCCCATAGCAACCAAAACTGTCACTGTACATCAAAAATGATTTTAGACCAGCTAGAAAACAGCGATAATAAATTAGAATCACTCGCAGAATTGAGCGATAGCGATTTGTGGGGAGATCCGTCATCAAATACTGAAAAGTAATGACAGTGACAATTCTGCAACTGAGCAAATTTCAGTGTTTTTGATTTGATTACATTATTGAATAATTTTTATTATTGTTATATTATTATTTGGTACAATTATTTATAATTATTTATTATATTATAATTTATGATTGAATTTTTCAAACTTTATCATACCCGGGATGTCTGCTAGACTCTGGTTTGGACAGATTTAAGAGAGTTATTCCTAAGAATTGCAGGACTACAATATAAAACGCCAAATTTTCATGCAAAATAATGGTACCGCTTTTAGCACCTAAAATCCGAAATAATCGTACCGCCAGGGAGGTTAACAACCATGACACATTATCAGTCAGTGGGCTTCCCCACTGACCGATGAATGTAAAGAAAAGAAAGCCGGAATTACCCAGCAATAGAAAAACATTTAAAAGAATGGCGTGGGGTTCCCCCTAAAATCTATACCAGACTCTTATTCAGGCAAGCAGCCTGGCAGGTCAGGAAAGGGTGACAGCCCCCCCCCCCCGAAACCATACCAGACAAAAACATGCCCTAAACATGGGGGATGCTTTGGGGCAGGGGGGTATGGATTTTGGAGGGGAACCCATTTTTTTTTTTTTTTTTTTGGCGCAGCGGTTTCCCTTAACCACTTCCCACCCGGCCAATGCATATATACGGCCGGGTGGGAGCCGTCTACTCCTGATAGGACATTCAGGAACGTCCTTCAGGAGTAGCGGGATCGCGCGCCTGCGCAGCGGCGCGATCCCGATGTGCTCGTGTCACCCGGACACGGCACATCTCAGATCGGCAGGAGGGCTCTGTGATTGGCCCTCCTGATCACATGACGGCCGTGTCCAATCACGGCTGTCATGTGATGTAAACAAACAGCCGGTTGCTAGGCAATCGGCTCTCCTCTCCTCACACGGAAGTCACCGCTGAGGAGAGGAGAGCAGAACGCTGCAGCCGGCTGATGATCAGTGAGTATGGGCTGCTTTTTACAGCTTTTTACTCACTGATCATCAGTGTAGTGTAAACACACAACACACCACACAGTACAAACACAGTCCCCACATATGTCCCCAAAACACACATGTCCCCAAAACATACATGTCCCCAAATAATAAAAACACATGTCCCTAATAATAAAAACATGTCCCCCACATATGTCCCACTAAAATCACATGTCCCAATGATTATCTGCACACATATGTACGTGATCACCTGCACACATATGTACATGATCATTTGCGTACATATGTCCGTGATCACACAAACCAATTATTATACACTTAACGGATTTTTTTTTACCAAAAACATGTAGCAGAATACATTTTGGCTTAAATTTATGACAAAATTTGATTTTATTGGATTTCTTTTCAAATAGAAAAAAGAAAATATAGTTTTTTTTCCAAATTTCCGCTATTTTTGCGCTTATATCGCAAAAAAAAAAAACGGAGTCGTGAATACATAACACCAAAATAAAGCTCTATTTGTGCGAACAAAATGATAACAATTTCATTTGGGTACAGTGTAGCATGACCGCGCAATTGTCACTGAAAGCGCTAGAGCGCTGAAAGCTGAAAATTGGGCTGGGAAGGAAGGGGGTGAAAGTGCCCTGTATTGTAGTGGTTAAAATCCATTACCAGACCCAAAGAGCCTGGTATGGCCTGGGAGGGGGGAGCACCGGCTTTTTTTTTTAAAATATTTTTCAATCGCATGACAATGCCGATGTTCTTTTCTTTACATTGAAAAGCCCACTGACAGATGATAACTCATGGTTGTTAAGGACAAAGCAGCTTCCCGGCTGCTTAACAACCTGCTATTCTTCACACAGAATTCAAATAGATCATTTTCTTCGACCGATTCGAATTCTAATTGTTCTGAAAAGTTGGAATTTTTTAGAAAAGGAATAAACAAAATAATTTTTTTTTTAACAGAACGCAATACTATTCATTACTATTTCATTTGGAGATTTGGATACATCCAAATCTCCGAATAGCCAAAAATTTGTCCGAATTTGTATTCGGACCGAAACAAATTGTACATGTCTAGTGAACAAGGGTTGAAGGAGTTTCCTCTTTAATAGCAGCTTCTATCTAACTGTTATGGCAAAGTGTGTGTGGGGGGGAATCAGGTTAGACAACCTCTAAATTGAGTCACATACAGGAACCCCCTTACACTTTCATCACCAATGTCGCGTACACATGGCCAGAATTTCTGACAGAAAAAGTCAGACGGAAGCTTTTCAGCGTATATTCCGATCGTGTGTATGCCTCATCGGACTTTTGTTTTAGAAAATTCTGATGGACCTAGAAAGAGAACATGTTCTAAACACCTATCGGAAAACCACTTGTCTGTATGCTTTTTCGATGGACTAAAAACGACGCATGCTCTGAAGCAAGTACGAGACGGAAGCTATTGGCTACTGGCTATTGAATTTCCTTTTTCTAGTAAAACGTCAAATGTGTTGTACGTCACCGCGTTCTTGATGATTGGACTTTGGTGTGATCGTGTGTATGCAACTCCGTTGGAAAACCTTCAGAGTTTATTCTAATGGGAAAACCAGTCGTGTGTACGCCGCATTAGATGTTTTTTTTTGTTTCTCAAATCAAACCATTGGGCTCTCTGAGCTGTACACAAGCTGCTTCAGTGCACACAGCCAGTTCTGGGCCTTTCCTATTACAGAATGCTTTGCAATATATCTTGCATGCTGATCCCTGTATCAGACGTTCAGTTGTAAATCAAAGGAATCATTTTTTAAAGGAATTTTTGTAATTGGTTTCCATAGCAAAATGTTTAAAAAATAATATTAAACATCCACCAAAAAAATAAAATGAACCCAAATAGGACACAGCATTATAAACTTAACAGAGGTTCCAACCTTCATTCTTCAAAGCCAAGAAAAAAAATGCCCAGAGCTTTATTTTAACCTTAAAAATTATATCATCTAGATATAGTATATCATTTAAAGCAAAGATTCTTGAGAACAATGTTCCATCCTACCTATATCCTTGCAGTTGCCTGGTGGCCCCCGGGGTCCTGGTACTCCTCGTGGTCCTGGAATTCCAGGCGGTCCAGGCAACCCTGTTTAATTATAGCATAAAATTTAACACAATATGAAATTGAGGTGCCCACCTTGAGTGGGCTCACTTTAAACAAAGATGCATAGTTCCATAGTAGGTGAGGTTGAAAAATGACACAAGTCCAACAAGTCCAACCTATGTGTGTGATTATATGTCAGCATTACATTGTATGTTGTCATTCAGGTGCTTATCTAATGGTTTTTTGAAACTATCAATGCTCCCTACTGAGATCACTGCCTGTGGAAGGGAATTCCACACCCTTGCCACTCTTACAGTAAAGAATGGCAAGAGTTTAAGGTTAAACCTATTTTCTTCTAATTTTAAGTAAACTTTTTTTTTTTTAATTAGCCTCTGGACTTGCCAGCCCCCTTCCCCCCATTATCCCTTCCCCTACTTTAGAGACCGTTGAAACATTGATTTAAAAAGATCTGACGGGTTCAATACTCACAGCACAGTTCCTCTTTGCCAATTTGTGTAAACAGTGATATACTGTATTATATATATATATATATATATATATATATATATATATATATATATATATATATATATATATATATATATATATATATATATATACTGTGTGTGTGTGTATATATATATATATATATATATATATATATATATATATATATATATATATATACTTATTTTTTTGTAAAAGTAATAAAATGTTTACAGGGGTTCTAATGCCTAAACATGGCTGATTTCACACTATCTATGGTGACAGACAATTTACTGCATTCCTAAAACGTCTGTCACGGCAGGGACACACACAACAATTGTTTGCTGCATGCTGCATTTTATTGCAGTGCATCATACTGAATCGTGTGGCACTGTTCAGCAGCACAGTGCTCTACATTGCCATGAATGAAGTGTAGTCACATATAGTTTCTACAAAAAAAAAGTTAGCCATGTGATGTGCTGAATCGGGCACCACACTATTCCCTAACGCAGTTAGGAGTAGACAGCTACCGGAGTGGCAGCTGTCTGTTCCTGTGCAAATTCCCTCTACTGCATTCTCTGCATTAAGGGCCAGTTCTCACCACATGCAGTCCAATCAAAAACGCATAGAAAGTAGGTTATATGGCTTTCAATGGCATAGTTCACACCAGTGCTTGCAGTTCCAGTGTATTCCAGTTCCAGATTAAAAGAACATGCTGCATTTTTCCTGCACTATACTGGAACGCTGTAAAAAGCATCAAAAACTCACAGGAATGCACCTAAACGCACCAAAAACACACTGGAACACCCATGTTCTTATTTATGGTTAAGAAAAAAAAGAGTGGGGGAAATGCACTGGTCTACATAAAAAATGCATCAAAAACGCACTGGAACGCATCAAAAATGCGCATGCAAAAAAGCATCTGGAGTGCAGCCGGACTGCTTTTCTATGGTGTGAACTGGCCCTTAGGTAAAAAAAATATTTAGCTTCAGTGTTGCCGCCTCACCCACCTTATACTTACCTGAGTTCTCGCTCAATCCAGTGCTGTGCCTGTCTGGAGTGGCTCTGTCTTCTCTCCCCACTCTCACAGGACAGACTGAAAGCAGCAGAAGCTGTTGGCTTCCACTGCTGTCAGTCAAATTCTGTGATGAGTAACAGAGGGCGGGATCAAGTCATGCTGTCTGTGTCTATGAACGCCCACATGAGTGCCCCCTTCCTATGGGGGCACTCGCTGAAGGGGAGGAGCCAGGAGTGTGCAGCAGGGGGCTCGAGAAGGGGAGGTTTGACAGCGCAGGTATGGCTTTTTTTATTTAAAAGAAAAAAAACTAAAACTTGACTACAATCAATCAATTTAAAACATTTTTATATTTTATCACATAAACACATTTTTCTTTTTATGAAACAATTAACTGATTTTAAAAAGTGCAAATCGATGCAACAAATTTCCCCAAAACTCCTATTCCAGATTCCCTTTAAGATATGAATATTTATACCTCGTTCTCCCTTTGCTTTTTCAGCAGTATCACTCGACGTCACTAAAGCCGCATGGAGAAAAAGTAGACCGAAACCCAACAGAGCTTTCATATTCTAAACACAGCGGATCTACAGAGGAAGAAAAAAAAATCTTTTTTTCAATTTATGCTAATGCCCCCACTCCATTATTGAATGAACTTGCCTTTGCTGATCTCAAAAATACTACTTGTCATGAAAATTTAATAACAAGGATGTGTTTTAAGTCATTGACCAGTTGAGGAGGTTTTTACTTTCCGTCCTGGAAAAGCACCAGGAAATCTTCCCAATGTTCTCCCCAATGAATCCCCTTCTAGTTGTTGGTGAAACAGGTGTCCCTATTGGATGATCTTTGCTGTTCCAGTTCTTATATCTCGTTATGTCCTGGTGACGATGGCCACCATAACAAATCAAGTGAATCTCCCAAGCGGAAATCATCACAGTGGATGTTACTCTTCCTTAATCTATCCAAAACGAAAAAAATAAATAAAAAAATATTTTCCATTGAATTCATTCTTTTTTTTATAGAAAATTTAAAAAGATTCGCACCATCCAAAAACTGGTGAATTTAAAAAAAAAGATCTTAAGTAATTTTGTCAGCTGGACCTACCAATACATAGAAATAAATGTATTGAGGAATAGAAGTAAGGTGCTCATTTAAATGGTACTTAATCGTACAATGGTACTCACCAAGGTAGACACAAGAGACCTGACAAAGGTAGACACAAGAGACCTGGAGAAGATGAAGCAGAAAATCCAAAGTGGTCATATATATATATATATATACTGATATGTTATCTGACCTTGTACATATTTCTACCTGCAAACTCAGTAAATCAAAAACAGCAAATACAAACTTTGACCCCAGATCTCTCCTAAATAAAATAATGACTCCAGTAATCAGATTTTTAGTGTTTACAAAGACATGCTTTGGTTTACCATGAGACATAGACGATCTACAATTATTAAACTTCTGTGTGCATAACCCTTTTTTCAGGATTCATGGTAATACCATAAAGTCAACTTAAGGTTGTGATGACCTTGTTCCAATACCTCCTAAGCTTTGGTCATCTCCATAATAAATGTATAAGGTACCCTGCACATGGTTACATTGACACGTGAATTCTTTCTAAGACCAGTCCTATAAAGAAAGTCAGCTGTACAATGCACTCTATGAAGGATATAAAGCTGTGCATATGAGAGAGTAAAACCAGATGCATGTACTATAGTGTATCTTCTCAGAGCTCCTCAGAGAGAGAAACCAGATCCTCTTCCCATCTGTGTTTGCAGGAGAGTGGAAACTTAAAAGAGAAGTAAAGGATTTTTTCTTTTCAGATTCATACTTACCTAGGTGGATGCAACATCGGTCCGATGCTGCATCTGTCAATGTCAGGGCTGGCTTAGCCCTTCCTCCTCTGGGCTGGCCACTCAGCTGTTGGCTAATTGCCAGCTCTCTTCTCTCTCCACAGTTACCAGCTGTTTCCGATGATGCTTGTCTGGCCTGCCTATTTAAAGTCTTCCAGCTCATTTCTCCATTGCCTTCACGTTTGGTCACATCACTAGGAACCATCTCCTGCTGTTGTTTCAAGACTGGCTTGCTAACATCCCTCCTGGCTTCCATCCTGCTTGCAGTTGATCTCCTTGGATCCCTGACGTCTGGACTGGCTGATTACCCGATCTGGTTTATGAACTTTGGACTGGCTGACTACTCGATCTGGCTACTGGACTCTGGCTTGCTTGAATATGCTTTTTCCTATTTACCTTTTATTTTTATTAATAAACAAGTGTGATTAGATTGTACTTCTGTCTCTGTCTGTTTCATGGTTCCTGACAGTCAACCAGTGCCTCTGCACTGAGAACCAAAATATCGAACACCGCCAACATTGCTCAGTTTTTAGAGCTCCGTGAGAAGAGAGCTGTAGACTGTCAGTCACAGCTTTCTGCTCTGCCCTCTCCTCACTCACTGGAGCACTGGGCTGTGGAGGGGGTGGGGTGAGAGAGGCTGAGAGGCTGAGAGGCTGAGGCGGGTGTCAGTCCAGGCACCTGGCAGATCCAGACTTTATTGTCGTGATGATGCGGTGCTTGGACTGTCATCCGCGACGTTTGGGGCAAAATGATGGTGTTGGGAAGCATCCACACCAAAAACAAAAATCCCTCCATTAAAGATACCAAAGCACACACCGCAGCTAAAATGGCGTTGACACCTTCCTCCTCAAAAGCCTCAGCGCTCTCACAGAAGCACCAGCCTATACAAATAACTTCTCCTGGTTAGTCAGACTCAGAAACAAGTGACTTACAGTCTATTTCACAAGATTGCCTTGCCTCTCCGGCACTTTTAAGGCAATTTGAAAAAAATGCTTAACAAAGCTCTGAGGCAAACTTCAGAACATATCATGTAACGCCTCACAAAAGAGATAAGAGAGCTGGGTAGCCACACTGAAGCGCTGGAAACCAGAGTGGATGAAATAGAAATTTCAGCACAGGAATACATGTCTGAACTGGGAAATCTTAAGGAGGAAAATCCAGCTTTACAATCAAAATTAGAGGATTTGGAGAATAGAGCTAGACGCTCCAATATTATAAACAGAGGTATCCCAGAGTCAGTGACAGACCCGCAAACTGCAATTACTGTCTTATTTCATGAACTTCTGCTACATTGTCAGCAGAACGTTTTGAAATGGATAGAATCCATCGCACTCTTGCACCTAAAAAAGCAGAAGGTCCCCCACGCGATATAATCGTACGAAGTTTCACTTTTATCACACTAAGGAAAGAAATTAACTCTCTTTTCAAGGATACAAGTACCAACTATTTGCTGATCTTTCCCAACTCACTATAAACAAACGCTGAGTAATAAAACCCCTACTACTGATGTTACAAAATCATCACATGAATTACCAATGGGGTTTCCCCTTTTCTTTACGATTCGCATGTAAAGGCTTAAAATTAATTTGCAGATCAGAGGCAGAACTACATCAAACTCTACAAAATCTGCATTTAATGGATACCATTTCTGATTCCCCATGCAGAAAATTAGCGTCATCATCTTCTTCACAAAAATCCTCCGAACTTTCTGGAAACAATAGAAATCATTCCCACTATCGCAAAAGAAGTTGTTTGGATTCCCTTCTACAGCAAATTGAAGAAACCATGGACTGAACAATTTAAGCTGTTCCCCTGACTTGCTATTATATTTAAATCATAACTTACCCACCCATTATTCGCCTTTCCACATACCCATTATTTTTTAAACCTAGATGAAAACTCATTTGGCTTCCTAAATTCAAAACATAATATTGCAACGCCTAATCTGAGGTTACTTGTTGTTATGATATAGAACATGATTATATATTTAAGTATATTCATATCCTTTTGTATTAAACATGTGTAGATCAACATATAAGTAGGCTCAATTACAAAAATGATCATCTAAATGAACGTTTGTTTGTTTAATGTTATGTTCACATTTATTTGATCCCCCTTTCCCCCATTCCCCACCAAATATTATACATTTTATTTAAAAAAAAAAATTTTTGTTCTTATTTTTATTTTTTTCGTGTGACCAATCCTTTCAAGACTAATTGGAAGGTCTTATTTGATTTTAATCTATTATATTTTACTTCCGGGGGTGGGGAAGGAGAAGGGAATAAAAGAGGGAAAAAAAAAAGGAATAAAAACGAAAAAGAGAAAAGGAAAGAAAAAAGGGGAAGGGGGGGGGGGGGGGGGAGAGAAAGGGATAGGAATAGGGAAAAGAGAAGAAAAAAGAGAAGAAAAAAATGAAAACATCCAAGGTCGCTGACTGGTCTTTTCATTTTACTAAGTTATTAATAAGATTAAATAAGAGATTTTTATTCTGCTCTGTTCTAATATATGTGGTCTCCTTCCCCCTTCCCCCTCACCCCACACCTCCCTTTGTGATTAGACTTTTAAAGACAATGTTGTAGGTCTTATTTTATTTTATTTCATTTGATTTATCTTTAAAGTCATCTCCTAAGGTTACCGACTGGTCTTCTTATTTTACAAAGTTATTAAGATTTACCATGAAATCTAGGTTCTGTTCTGATCTAGCATATTCAAATTTTTATTAGATGGTTACCTTAATTGAGATTCATATTATTCCATCTATTCTAGGAATAATATAACCCAACACCAAGCAGGATTTATTTGTTTTAATTTTACATCAAATCATTGTGCATTTTGTTGTGTCTTGTTTTCTTTTAAATATTACTAATAGGACTTTTCTACCTCACAGGAAAGTTCAATGTGCCCCAATTAGCCCTCCTCGTCTGCCCATACATAATATGTGGGCAAATGACGTAGGCTACATTCCCCCTGATGGTGGCCTATTCCCTCCATCATGGGTAAACCTTACTTTTCATTATATGCTTTTATACATCTTGTCTAACTTTATCCTTTTTATTTTAAGTTTTCTCTATCTCTCTATACTCCTAACAGCTTTAGTCCCTCTTCCCCATCCCCTCTTTGGGTCCACACAGGTCGATTCATCCAGCTGGACACTAACAGACGATGGTGAGCATTACCTTTCAAATCATTTATTATGGCACCCTTAAAGATTCTTTTCCAGAATGTTCGGGGAATCAAGATACCACAAAAAAGAACAAAAGCATTTTTTTCTTTTCAAGCTAAGAAAGCTCATATAATATGCCTACAAGAAACTCACTTTACGGAAAATTCTACTCATAAATATATTAGTCCTTTTTACCCTCAGTCTTTACAGCTTCGGCAAGTGTCAAAAAAAGAGGAACCCTTATAGACTTCCACAGATCTACCCCGTTCTTAATCCAATCAGAAATTAAAGACACCGAGGGGCATTATCTCATTATCACTGGTCACACTGGTCACATGTGGATGGATAATGCAGTAACGATTATATTGCGCTCCTAATAAAAAAACCAAACCAATTTTTTTCACACTTATTAGTAAATACTCATAAAATCATAATATGCGGTGACTCTAACCAGGTCCTCCTCCCATTTCTAGACAAATCACCTTGCCCTCTCGCATCTCAAGCAGGCAATCATTTTCTAAACTACTCTCTCGATATAATCTAGTAGACTCCTGGAGAGAATGTAATTCATCTAAAAGAAGCTTTACCTACTATTCACACACACATAAGATATTCACGCGTATTGACCACATTTTTCTAACCACAGCTATGATACCGGAAATTCTTACATCCAACATAGTCCCCATTCCCTGGTCAGACCACATTGCAGTATACGACAAGTAGAGGCGCAAAAGATCAGAAAATAATATACTCCAGAGGGCTGTCTGTATAAAGTTATATTGGACGATAATATGAATGAGAACTTTTAGTTCTCAAGTCCTGTGAAAGTGTCTTTCGTTCTTTGAGTGGGACTTTGGAATGCAGGGCTGCCACCACAGGGAGCTGAAACCAGGCTCCTAGACTGTTGCAGGAAAAGAGAAGAAGAAGGGGGCGCCTCTGGGTGTAGATTTTTAAAAGGCAATTTATTCACAGGTAAAACAAACAGATGATGCACTCACATTTTCCAAGGCATAAAAAGGCATGTAGAATACAAGGGGGGCGGTTTTTTCATCTGATTCGTCCGTCACATAGGATCCGGTCCGCGGGTGTCATGTTGTCCTCTCCTGACGTTACCACGAGTTTGTTGTTAAAAAATGCCGGCTTGGTGGACGCAGAGGATGTGTTTCCAAAGCGAGGCTTGGTTAGCGGTGACACGTGGGTCGCGGGGTTGTGACGTCACGGCGGGCGACGCGTTTCCTGAGCGTTCGGGTCAAGGTGGAGAGACGACCGCGCTCTTTCATCAGGCCAATCAGATGAGAAGGGGAAAACAGGGGTTTAAATAGAGGAAGAGATATTGAAACAGGAGGCGTGGTTGGGCGGAGAGTGGGGCGTGGCTTCCGGGTAAGCATACAGATGGAGAGAGACTAAGTGGAGAGGGGCGTGAATCAGGAAGATAGGGGAGGAGACAAGGGGGAGAGGATGTAATGAATACAGATGAAACGAGCAGACAAGCGGGGACAAAAGGACAGAAGAGAGGGAACTATAATTTGAGCCATCTAAACAGGCATAATATATAAATATATGGGCATGTTATTAATAAAGCATATGGAGAAATCATCAAGGTGTATATTGTAAATGTATGGTATGAGGGGGATGAAAGGAGAATAAGGAGGTATATCGGAAGAGAAGGTGGAATTGTAGATGAGAGAGTTATAACTACCTCGGAGGAGAGGGGTGGGGGGTGGGCCAAGAAGTATATACGAGTCATGTGACGGAAAACGAGACTGTATACTAACTAAGGGGGAAAAAAAAAAATAATAATAATAGGGAAGTGGTTGAAAATAGCTAGTAGGGAAGCAGCATGAATACATTATGGCGTTTGAGCTAAAAAATGGGGGAATAACTGAGAATGAATTATATGGAGTAGAGATATGCAGTGAGAAAAAAGGAAAATTACAGAGAAGTAGAGTAATCAAAAAAATAAATGAAAATATTAGAAAAAAAAAAGGGGGGAGGGGGGGAAGGGAAGGGGGGGAGGGGAGGGGGACGGTAGCATAGTATGTGAGCAGTGGAGATATATATACTTTATGCTACCTATAGTGGTTAGGTGGGTCTGGGAAGGCTAGATAGGAAGAGAAAAAGGGGGGAAAATGATAGCGGGATAATGGTAGATATCTAATTACCAGGAAAGGAACATATAAAAATTGGTCGGTTTGTCGTCAGTCCACCGATCAATAGATTTTTTAAAAAAACATCACAATAATAATAACTTCATGCATCTTATCATAACAGTCAAATACGGTGAGAGAGAGCACTTAATAAAATCATCGGGTTTGTCAACATAACAAGAATAATCCCTTAATTATGTAAAACATCTATATAAAAACATCAGGGAAAGGCTGTTGTATGTAAGGCCTTATTTTTTACAAATTAAATTTTACTAACATACAATAAAGTGCACAGATGGGAAGGGAAATATATGTATGAACGATATGCTATACCAGGTTATAATAGTGGGTGGGTGGGGAAGTATAGGCAAAATCAGAGGATCGTGGCGATTTCAATGGATTCATTGATTCCCCCCGGGGAGAGAACATCCAGGGAATATATCCAGAATGTTTCACGGGCGCACAGTTTTTTGAATCTCTCCGCCAGGGGGAGATGATTTGGAATCTGTTCAATGATCCATACCTTTAGGCCTATAGTAGAGCCTTTGTGGAAATGGGAGAAATGTCGTGGCACACTGTGTGGGTCTATACCTCCTTCAATGAGTCTTCTATGTTCGCCGAAGCGTTGTCTCAGTGTCCTTATGGTTCTCCCCACATAGAGGAGGCCACAAGGACAGCTCAGTACATACACCACAAACTCAGATGAACAGTTAAAAAATTATTTTAGCGTGTATGTTTTGCCTTTTGTAGTAAATTCTTTTTGGCCGTGGTTTACGAATTTGCAGGTTTTACAGAGGGCTTTACGGCATTGGACATCCCAGTTAATGGTATCAATTTGGGGGCCATGGAAGGGTGTGTTTGTACTTTGAGTTTGCTGGGTGCGATTTTGTTCCTTAGATTGGGGGCCCTGCGATAGGTCACGGAGGGTCGAGCTGGGAGTTCAACTCGCAGGTGGGGATCCTGTTGAAGGATGGCCTCAGTATTTTTTCCATGGCTTTGTATTCGTTATGTAATGTGGTGATAAATCTACTAGAGAAGTCATGTGGGGGGCGGTCAGTTTTGGTCATTTTCCCCGGGAGACATTGTTCGAATGCGTCATCTATGAGTGATGACGGATAATTTTTTCCCCCAAATTTAGTTTTAAGGTTTATACTCGATTCTATGTAGTCCTCTTGTTTGGTACAGTTTTGTCTAAGGCGCCAGAATTGGCCCTTAGGTATGTTTTTAATCCACTTTGGGTAATGGCAGCTGTTATAATGTAGGTATTGTAGGTATTGTATGTGTAGGAATTACCTGCAGTGGGCTTCGTATAGTTTTTGGAAATGATGGTGTGGTTTTCATGTCCTAATTCCAGATCTAGAAAGGCTATCGTGTCAGGATTCATATTGGAGGTAAATGATAGTCCGTAGGGGTTGTTATTGCAATGTTGGATGAATGGGGGAATTAAATCAACTGCACCGTCCCAGATAATGATAAGGTCATCAATGTACCTTCCATAGAAGATTATATTTTCAGCGAAAGGGTTATTTTTGTGAATAAAGCGGGATTCCCAAAACCCCATTGCGAGATTGGCATAAGAGGGCGCAAAATTAGCGCCCATAGCTGTGCCCTGGATTTGTTGATAGAATTCTCCATTAAAGGTAAAATAGTTATGGGTTAGGCAAAAGTTTACAGCTGTTATCAAAAAGTTGACTTGGCGCATGTTTATAAAGGGATCATTAGTTAGGTAGTCTTCTACCGCTTTGAGGCCGAAGGCATGTGGGATGGAGGTGTACAGTGAACTGACATCTAGAGAGAGCCATGTGTATGAGGGTTCCCATCTATAGGGGGCCAAGGTTTCAAGGAGGTGGCGGCCATCACGGATGTAGGATTGGAGCTGTGTTACCAGTGGCTGCAAAAAACGGTCGATATAAAGACTTAGACCGGTAGTCACACTATCCATAGCGGCTACGATTGGTCGACCAGGCGGGTGTTGGGGATTTTTGTCACTTTTGGCAGGTAGTAGAAATATGGGATCTGGTAAAAATTCTTCTTTAGGAAGGCCCCTTCCATCTTGGAGAGGATGCCTTCTTGAAGGGCGGATGTAATTAGGACCTCAGCTTCCTTGGCGAAAGCGTTAGTAGGGTCCTGTGTCAGTTTTTTATAAGTGATATTATCGGCAGGGAGGCGGAGAGATTCTGCGACATAGTCAGATCTGTCCAGCAAGACTATACCGCCTCCTTTATCTGCAGACTTGATTATGAGGTCTTCTTTGTGTATTAGCTTGTCTAACGCCTGGGTTTCTGACCGAGTGAGATTATTAGTATTAGATTTTGAGGTGGTATTGCATAGTTTGGTTAGGTCAGCATATACCACTCTGTAGAAACTTTCGATGTAAGGGCCCTTAGATTGGGTAGGGAAAAAGATGGATTTGGGTTTAAGTGATGTATGGGTGATGGGGGGGGGGGGGACAAAGCTAAGTGTTGGGTAAGTATTAGAGATGTATATTCGTCATCGTTTGAGATTTCACAATTGTCGATGTCGAATGTGGGGTCATCTATGGTAGATGCAGATGAGTCGTGGATAGGGGGTGTAATTGGCCCGTTGGCAGGTTCTCTTATCTCTTTGGAGTTCTTTTCCTGTTTTATATGGAAGTGTCTTTTGAGGGTTAGATTGCGTACATAGTTGTTAAGGTCTTTGAAGAGGGTGAAAGGGTTAGGTCTGTTTAATGGTGCAAAATTTAGTCCCCGACTGAAAAGAGAAATATCAGCGGGTGATGGGTCATATGAGGATAAGTTGAAGATTTTTATTGTTTTTGGTATTTCAGTGTGCTTGCGTAACTTATTTGTTCGTCCTCCTCTACAGCCTCTTCTGTGAGTTTTCTTTTTCGGGGATTTGAGGTTGGAGGAGGACTTTCCACTAAAAAAGAAAGCGGTGTAGTGCGATCTGGCCTTGGGGAAATAATTTCTGAGTTCTGGTTTGTTGGGGGTGGGATGTCAAGGGGTGCCAGGATATTGGGGTTTTTTGTTTTTGGGCTAGTGAGAGTTAACTGGCTCCCATAGTTGGAAGTGTTGTTATTATCTTTGTTGTTATTAGGGAATTTTGTACCTAAATTGGAGGTTGGTAGGATCCTGGCTTGACTGGGGCTTGATCTTATTTTAGGGGTTTCTGTGGGTCTATTATAAAACTGGTTGAGGGATTGGATTAATCCATTGATTCTAACTGGGTTCCTGGGATTGTTTTTATTTGGGTTGTAATTGTGGTGCTTCTCTATAGTACCGTATTGGTTGAGACCGGGACGAGGAATTTTAGACGGGGAGGTGTGGAGAAAAGGGTGAATGATAGGATCGTATGGATTAATACTCATCAGTGCAGGTGGGGTCTGCTTGAGGGATTTGTTGGTGATATAGTGGGTTTTAGTATTTCTGGTTGGGATTAGTGGCTGGAGAGTGGGAGGGTCTTGTTTAAGGGCATCAGGTACCGATGGCCCATGGCTACTTTGGTGGTTCCAGGAAAAAATACGATTCATATTATAATCGTCTAGATCCCGTTTAAATTTACCTATTTTGGTGGAAATTAAATTATTCTCTTGGTTCTTTGTATTTTTCTTTAAGATATCCAACCAGGATACTGGGATTTTTTCAGAATGGTGTAGGGTTTCCTCTACAATTTTTTGGATCTGTGTAATCAACTGATTATATTTCTCGGTCCTATAGGATACAAGTATTCCCATCCATTTTGTTGTACAGAAATCTGCCAACCCTATCCATTCTTTTTTGCCCCCATCGTTTAGGAAGAGGGGAGGGTTTTTCCTAACTCGTAGTCCCCTAGGGGAGATCTTAGTTTCTATGTATTTTTCTAGGAAGAACCTATCCCACCATTGTGAGTTGGTCATGTGGATGGTCCTTTCTAGTTGTTTGAATTTTCCGCAAAGAGTATGGCGGATCTTTCCGTTGAGTTTCACTACAGCAGAAAAATCCAAGGGTGATAGATGTGAATAAAGTTGGTCAAGTATGGTATATCTATGGTGTGAGATCTTAGTTTCTATGTATTTTTCTAGGAAGAACCTATCCCACCATTGTGAGTTGGTCATGTGGATGGTCCTTTCTAGTTGTTTGAATTTTCCGCAAAGAGTATGGCGGATCTTTCCGTTGAGTTTCACTACAGCAGAAAAATCCAAGGGTGATAGATGTGAATAAAGTTGGTCAAGTATGGTATATCTATGGTGTGAAATGGCTGAAATGATATCCATTGTTTACAAGAGCAGCAGCCAAAGCGACAGACAACAAAAAACAAAAACAGCAGCAAAACAAGACAAAAAAAAAAAAAGCAGCAAAACAACAACAACAAAAAGGTATGGTATATATATATGTGTATACGTAGACAGCAGGAATGATATTATTTGATATGCAGCACAATAGTTCCACATATAGAGTACACGACAAGTAGAGGCGCAAAAGATCAGAAAATAATATACTCCAGAGGGCTGTCTGTATAAAGTTATATTGGACGATAATATGAATGAGAACTTTTAGTTCTCAAGTCCTGTGAAAGTGTCTTTCGTTCTTTGAGTGGGACTTTGGAATGCAGGGCTGCCACCACAGGGAGCTGAAACCAGGCTCCTAGACTGTTGCAGGAAAAGAGAAGAAGAAGGGGGCGCCTCTGGGTGTAGATTTTTAAAAGGCAATTTATTCACAGGTAAAACAAACAGATGATGCACTCACATTTTCCAAGGCATAAAAAGGCATGTAGAATACAAGGGGGGCGTTTTTTTCATCTGATTCGTCCGTCACATAGGATCCGGTCCGCGGGTGTCATGTTGTCCTCTCCTGACATTACCACGAGTTTGTTGTTAAAAAATGCCGGCTTGGTGGACGCAGAGGATGTGTTTCCAAAGCAAGGCTTGGTTAGCGGTGACACGCGGGTCGCGGGGTTGTGACGTCACGGCGGGCGACGCGTTTCCTGAGCGTTCGGGTCAAGGTGGAGAGACGATTGCGCTCTTTCATCAGGCCAATCAGATGAGAAGGGGAAAACAAGGGTTTAAATAGAGGAAGAGATATTGAAACAGGAGGCGTGGTTGGGCGGAGAGTGGGGCGTGGCTTCGGGGTAAGCATACAGATGGAGAGAGACTAAGTGGAGAGGGGCGTGAATCAGGAAGATAGGGGAGGAGACAAGGGGGAGAGGATGTAATGAATACAGATGAAACGAGCAGACAAGCGGGGACAAAAGGACAGAAGAGAGGGAACTATAATTTGAGCCATCTAAACAGGCATAATATATAAATATATGGGCATGTTATTAATAAAGCATATGGAGAAATCATCAAGGTGTATATTGTAAATGTATGGTATGAGGGGGAGGAAAGGAGAATAAGGAGGTATATCGGAAGAGAAGGTGGAATTGTAGATGAGAGAGTTATAACTACCTCAGAGGAGGGGGGGGGGGGTGGGCCAAGAAGTATATACGAGTCATGTGACGGAAAACGAGACTGTATACTAACTAAGGGGGAAAAAATAATAATAATAATAGGGAAGTGGTTGAAAATAGCTAGTAGGGAAGCAGCATGAGTACATTATGGCGTTTGAGCTGAAAAATGGGGGGAATAACTGAGAATGAATTATATGGAGTAGAGATATGCAGGGAGAAAAAAGGAAAATTACAGAGAAGTAGAGTAGTCGAAAAAATGAATGAAAATATTAGAAAAAAAAGGGGGGAGGGGGGGAGAGGGAAGTGGGGGGGAGGGGAGGGGGACGGTAGCATAGTATGTGAGCAGTGGAGATATATATACTTTATGCTACCTGTAGTGGTTAGGTGGGTCTGGGAAGGCTAGATAGGAAGAGAAAAAGGGGGGAAAATGATAGCGGGATAATGGTAGATATCTAATTACCAGGAAAGGAACATATAAAAATTGGTCGATTTGTCGTCAGTCCACCGATCAATAGATTTAAAAAAAAACATCACAATTATAATAACTTCATGCATCTTATCATAACAGTCAAATACGGTGAGAGAAAGCACTTAATAAAATCATCGGGTTTGTCAACATAACAAGAATAATCCCTTAATTATGTAAAACATCTATATAAAAACATCAGGGAAAGGCTGTTGTATGTAAGGCCTTATTTTTTACAAATTAAATTTTACTAACATACAATAAAGTGCACAGATGGGAAGGGAAATATATGTATGAACGATATGCTATACCAGGTTATAATAGTGGGGGGCAGTGGGTGGGGAAGTATAGGCAAAATTAGAGGTTCGTGGCGATTTCAATGGATTCATTGATTCCCCCCCGGGGAGAGAACATCCAGGGAATATATCCAGAATGTTTCACGGGCGCACAGTTTTTTGAATCTCTCCGCCGGGGGGAGATGATTTGGAATCTGTTCAATGATCCATACCTTTTTTTTTTTTTAATTGTATTTTTATTGAAGATATAAAGATAACAATGACAAAGTGTTTGCATAAATGCACAGGTAAACAGTAAGTCCATCATATAAAACAAATCAGAAACAGAGAGGGGGGAGGGAGGAGAGGGGAGGGAGGAGAGGGGAGGGAAGAAAGAGGAGGGGGGGGGGAGGTAGGATATTTCAGCACATTCAGTATATCCTCACATAAATTAACAATTATTTGTGGTACAAAACAGCAATCGTCACAATCAAATAGGCATAGGACAGTGAGCAGGAAATGTGGAAACTTCATTCCTTTAGAAGGGCATGGAACAGTGTGAACGTGTAATTTGAGCCTTAAACTCAGCGTAGGAGGTCCAAACTCAGAAGACTATATTAAGTAGCAGTATATAGTTTAGAGCGATACCACAGATCCCAAATCATTGAGAACTGAGGCATAGTGTCATGGACTATGGCTGTAAGCTTTTCCATACGGCCGATATGTTCTAGGTTCTGCAAGACTTGGGGGAAAGTGGGCGGGGTACGTGATAGCCACCGTATAGGGATAGCTCTCTTAGCTGCTAACAAAATAAAGGTGGCAAGCTTCTGAGCATGTCTAGAGAGTCCAGGAATCGGAAACCCTAGTAAGAAATACAGAGGGTCTAATGGGAGGGAAATCTCAAACAAGTCTTGGACGAAGGATTGTATTGTAATCCAAAATGGACGGATCAATGGGCATGCCCAGAAGATATGGAAATGGGAACCTATATCACCCCGACATCTCCAGCACATCGCAGGGGTCTTGGGATCATATTTATTTAAAATTTCAGGCGTTCTATACCAAAAGAGCAGAATCTTGTAAGCCGTTTCCTTCTGTTCCACACAGCGGGATGTCTTAGAGACGGCCTCCCAGATTCTCTGCCATTGTGGGAGTAGGATGGGATGTTCTAACACTTGCGACCACTTACGCATATATGAATGAGAAGATTCCGTAATGGGCACCGATTCATGGAGTATTCTATAAATGTCAGCACATAAAAATTCAAATGGAGTTGGCTTATCAAGACAGAGAGTGGGGGATTTAGAAGCAAATGATCCATACCTTTAGGCCTATAGTAGAGCCTTTGTGGAAATGGGAGAAATGTCGTGGCACACTGTGTGGGTCTATACTTCCTTCAATAAGTCTTCTATGTTCGCCGAAGCGTTGTCTCAGTGTCCTTATGGTTCTCCCCACATAGAGGAGGCCACAAGGACAGCTCAGTACATACACCACAAACTCAGATGAACAGATGCAGTATACACCACAATATCCTCTATCTTTTATAATAGAGCTTGCAGTCAGTAGTGTTAGGAGCTTGTGCGTGCTGTCTGCGTGCTCTGTACCCAGTACATACCGCTATATCCACCTACATAGCTCTTCTCTATTTGAGACCACTTGCCATCTGCAGGAGTTATTGGAAGTTGTGTATGCCTCCAGCACAGCACAGTATACATCTGTATATACCCCTTTATCTCTGGTGTTCTATAATAAAGGCATCTGCAGAAGTTAGTGGGTGCTGTGTGCCTCTAGCACAATATACACTACCCAACTGCTTTTTTACCCAACTCCCTTCAGGCCATTACCATGTCTGGAAGGCCAGCAAGGAGAGGCAGACAGGCGCGAGCCGATAAAAGAGGGCAAGCAGGCTCTGTGTCTAGAGACAACAGTGCTGGTCGTGGACGCGGTGCATTGTCATCAGCTTGTGGCCATAGGACACGCTTGTCCTTCTTTTCGGCAGCTGGACATGTTGAGCCGCAACATGCCAACGACTTGGTAGAGTGGATGACCAAGCCCTCTTCATCCTCCTCATCCTCTCTCACCCAGTCTCAGGGTACTAGCAAAGCAGCTGCCAACGCATCGTCTTCCCTCCTCTCAATGTCATCATCAATGACTCCTTCCCTAGACCCACCACGTCCTCCTGAGGAGTCTCCTGAACTCTTTGAGCACAGTGTTGGGTACATGCTCCAGGAGGATGCCCAGTGTTTTGTGGGCTCTGATGATGACACTCAGCTAGAGGAAGGCAGTAGCGTGAGCGCAGAGAGAGGGGATGCTCAAGAAGGACAGCAATCTGGCAGTCATGTTCCACAAGCTGCAGCATACTGCCAGGTTTGCTACAGCGATGAAGAGGGAGGGGATGATGAGGGCACTGACTCCACGTGGGTGCCTGGAAGGAGAGAGGAGGAGGAGGAGGAGGCACATGTCTAACGAGGCACTGTTCAACAATGGCATGTAATTACAATTCTTGATATAATCGTTCACAGCAGGGCGCTCCAGCGCCCACCAAGAGTCACTTTGAGGGCTTACAATGTTGTGGCAAAACCAACACCTTGTTCCGCCATTTCTGCAGAGCATATAGGGCAGGCCCCTACTTTCAAACATCCAATTTACAAACATCTCCTACTTGCAAACGGAAGGAGACAACAACAAGTGAGATGAAAAAAGATGGACGACAAAACAAATTATACAGGGGTGATAACCCTTCCCTATGTTTTCCAAAAAGCTTAAAAATAGTTTTTTTGAATGGAGCTACACTTTAAAAATTTACCAGTTGAAAATTACAAACAGATTCAACTTAACACAACAAACCTACACAGTCCCTGTCTTGTTTGCACCGCCTGTATACTGCTGTTCTGAGTATATAGGGCCTGGGGGCCACACGCATTTCCTTTTTTTAATATGGGTACAGGGTTCCCCTTAATATGCGTACAAGACCCAAATAGGCTGGTAATGGGCAGGGAGGGCTACCCATGCCATTTTTCTCAATGATTTTCAACCATATTGCAGGAACCAGATATAACATTAAAACCGCAAGCAGTTTTAAATGGTGTTATTTCCGTTTAATGTCATTTTGTGCAGGGACTGTTCTAAACACGGGAAAGACGTGGCAATTCACAGGCATACTACAGACACCCCCCAGGCACGATATTTAAAAGAATATTTCACTTTTTTTTTTCACTTTAATCATCATTAAAATCAGTGCTCCCGCCAAAACGTCCGTTTTTAAAACTTTTTTTTGCATTGACCCATGTCCCCTGAGGCAGGAGTCAGGTCCCCAAACCCTTTTTAGGACAGTATCTTGCATATTAGCCGTTAAAATTAGCACTTTTCATTTCGAACGTTCGAGTCCCATAGACTTCAATTGGGTTCTAACGTTCGTTAGAATTTGGGGTCCGTTCGAAAGTTCTGGTGCGAACCGAACCGGGGGGTGTTCGGCTCATCCCTACTCTCAACAATAGAATTCATCTCAGCAAAACTCCCTTTAAAATGGGCAGTGAAATCAATTCCATTTTTAGGAATTCACCTTACAGCCTCTTTATCAGACTTATACTCTGCTAATTACCCTAACATTTTAAAACACATTACGAACCTAATGAACAGTTGGTCCCGCCTTCCCATCTCCTGGTTGGGGAAAATAAATCTTGTTAAAATGTCGATTTTACTCAAACTACTATATTTATTTAGAGTATTATTGATTGCAGTCACCACTCACTACTTACATATTATCCAGAAAAGAGTATTTAAGTTTATTTGGGGATCCTCAAAACCACGTATCCCTCTCAAAACATTATACTTACCTAAAAATGTAGGTGGTCTTGGAGTACCAAATTTTGCCACTTACTATGAAGCAGCCCACATAGCTAGTTTAACTAAATATCACGCCACTCAGGAAATTCCTTTATGGGTACTGATAGAGGCTTATGATTGTGACCCTTTACCGGTTTCCAATATATTTTGGCTACATTCCAAAAATCTGCTTAAGTAATCCTATTACTAAACATTACTTATTCCTCTGGGACAGGCTTAAATTTCAATATAAATTTCAATCTTTACACAACCCCCTCCTCTCCTTCTTCAAAAATCCAACCTTTTACCCAGCATGGATGTATCCTCTGTCTTTTAAAGAATGGTCTTCTTTAGGTATACTGAACTTCCACAACTTTGTTAACTCATCATCTTTTATCCCTTTTCCATCTCTCTGCGAAGCACACGGTATTCCTCAATCAGAAGTGTTTCGATATTTACAAATACATTTTTTTTTCACATCTAATACCATTTCTGATGCATCTTTGACCCACTTAACCAGTTTTGAATCCACATGCAAAAAGGACCCACAAGCTAGAGGACGAATTTTCCTCCCTCTACTCTCAACTACTAATAAACTCTGATAAAGGTATACCCACTTATGTGCAAAAATAGGAGAAGGACCTGGAATACACTCTAGACGAGGCAAAGTGGATGAAAATTTGTTCCACAATTAAATATTCCTCCCCTAATGTGCTCGGTTTTTAGAGCTCCGTGAGAAGAGAGCTGTAGACTGTCAGTCACAGCTCTCTGCTCAGCCCTCTCCTCACTCACTGGAGGGGGTGGGGTGAGAGAGGCTGAGAGGCTGAGGCGGGTGTCAGTCCAGGCACCTAGCGGATCCAGACTTCATTGTCGTGATGATGCGGTGCCTGGACTGACATCCGCGACGTTTGGGGCAAAATGATGGTGTTGGGAAGCATCCACACCAAAAACAAAAATCCCTCCATTAAAGATACCAAAGCACACACCGCAGCTAAAATGGCGTTGACACCTTCCTCCTCAAAAGCCTCAGCGCTCTCACAGAAGCACCAGCCTATACAAATAACTTCTCCTGGTTAGTCAGACTCAGAAACAAATGACTTACAGTCTATTTCACAAGATTCTCCTGCCTCTCCGGCACTTTTAAGGCAATTTGAAAAAAATGCTTAACAAAAGCTCTGAGGCAAACTTCAGAACATATCACGTAACGCCTCACAAAAGAGATAAGAGAGCTGGGTAGCCACACTGAAGCGCTGGAAACCAGAGTGGATGAAATAGAAATTTCAGCACAGGAATACATGTCTGAACTGGGAAATCTTAAGGAGGAAAATCCAGCTTTACAATCAAAATTAGAGGATTTGGAGAATAGAGCTAGACGCTCCAATATTATAAACAGAGGTATCCCAGAGTCAGTGACAGACCCGCAAACTGCAATTACTGTCTTATTTCAGGAACTTCTGCTACATTGTCAGCTGTCACGTACCTTACAGCGGAGTCAGACTGCTGAGGGTGGCCTCTCGCACGGTTCCGGTCTCCACGCCCCTGGAGATGGGAACAGGTAGCGTGAGGACAACGAAAGGGTGCAGGTGCCTGCAGGTGGAAAGTGAAGACCTTGGAGACGCTGGGTCCTCACGGGAGAAGAGGTGTAGACTGGTCACGGAGGTAGGCAGTGGAAGTCCAGCAGGTGTGCAGGAAGCACTACGTGTCGGTAACAGGCAAGGACGCCAACTGGCGGGCAATGCGGTACAAGTACAGGAGGCAGGTGCGTAGTCAAGGGCGAGCAAGGGTCTGGTAACGTGCTAGCAAATGAGGTACATAATCAGGAAGCAAGCCAAAGTCGAAAGTCCAAGCCGAGGTCAGAGGTAGTCCAGGAGATCTAAACACGAGGTATCCAAGGAATGGGTAGCAGGAACAAGGTCACAGGAACAAGGATCACAGGAACAAGGTCACAGGAACAAGGATCACAGGAGCAAGGTCACAGGAACAAGGATCACAGGAGCAAGGTCACAGGAACAAGGATCACAGGAACAAGGTCACAGGAGCAACGATCAGGTCTTTCAGGAGTAGCTGAAGACGATCCAGCATTGGTGTCAGGCCAAGATCCTGTTTATATAGAGGGAAGTGAGCCAGGATTGGTGGAGGTGGCCGTCCATGCGTGACTGCGTACACACGTTCAGTTTGCGCGGGTGCCTTCGTGTGTTCGGATTGGCGTATGTCCACGTGTTCGGATTAGCATACGTCCGTTCGTCCCCGGAACTCGTACGTCTCCGACGGGGACACCGCGCATGGCGCCTGGAACGAAGGGGAATATGCTGCTATACGGGGACAGGCATAAGTACGGTGAGTTCCCTGACAGTGCCCCCCCCTTAAGGGCAGCCTCCGGGTGCCCCTTTGAACTGACCTTTGAGAGTGATGAAAAGCCCGTATAAGCCTCTGGACATGAAGATTTGCTTCGGGTTCCCAGGAATTCTCTTCAGGACCAAAGCCTTTCCACTTAATCAAATATTGGTTTTGTCCTTGACGCTTCCTGTAGTCCAGAATGGCTTCGATCTCGAATTCCTCCTCCCCATCTATCAATATAGCTTCTGGAGAGCCTAACTCCCGATCTGGAAAAGAATTAGGTACATCAGGTTTAAGTAGAGAAGTATGAAATACAGGATGGATTTTGAATGAGCCGGGAAGTTCAAGTTCATAGGCCACTGAATTAATTTTCTTCTTAATTGGAAAAGGTCCCAAATATCTGGGTCCCAATTTTTTAGAGGGACACGCCAGTTTCAGGTTTGTGGTTGAAAGCTACACACGATCTCCGATTTTTAAATCCAATTCTCCCCTTCTCTTCTTGTCAAAAATTTTTTTATCGTCCTTCTGTGCCTTGAAGTGGGTTTCTTTAAGTACCTGATTGTTGGTAACAAAGAAATTCAGCCTATCCTGGACGGCTGGTACAGGAGAATCCAGTAGGGATGTTGGCAAGAAGGAGGGATGAAAACCATAGTTAGAATAGAATGGTGACTGGTTTGTGGCAGAGTGAGTAGAGTTATTGAATGCAAATTCTGCCAAGGGTAGTAATGAAGCCCAATCTTCCTGAGAAAAAGAAGTAAAACAATGTAAATATTGTTCCAACATTTGATTAGTGTGTTCGGTCTGCCCGTTTGTTTGGGGATGGTAAGCTGAAGAGAAATTTAACTTGATACCCAGAGCTTCACACAATGATTTCCAAAATTTTGACGTAAACTGGACTCCACGATCAGAGACAATATCACCGGGAATTCCATGGAGTCTAACAATTTCTCTAATGAATACTCTGGCTGTCTCGGTTGCAGATGGAATTCCCTTCATGGGGATGAAGTGTGCCATTTTGGAAAAGCGATCCACCACCACGAAGATAGAGGAGAATCCTTCAGAGGGAGGAAGCTCAACAATAAAGTCCATTGCGATCCTATCCCATGGTCTTTCAGGGATAGGTAATGGCCTCAACAATCCCCAGGCTTTATTTTTGCTATTTTTATTCCGGAGACAGGTTGAACAAGAGCTAACATAGTTTCTGCAGTCTTTTGCGAGGTTTGGCCACCAGAAATGCCTTTGAACTAAATTTATAGTCTTGTGACCCCCAAAGTGACCTGCCAGGGGATAGTCATGACAAGCCTGTAGAACGGAGGTGCGAAGGTTTTGAGGGATGAATAGTTTACTCCCTCGCCAGAGGAGACCATCTTTTTCTTGGAGGTTAATATCTGGAGGGATTGATGCCCCACGAGATGACTGCCGAACCTGTGACAGAAAATTGGTTGTTTATTAATTAAAAGTTCCCAGCTTGCAAAATAGTGTCTGGAGGGGATGAAGCTTCAGTTTCAGAGAACATACGGGATAATGCGTCAGGTTTACTGTTCTTGGATCCTGGTCTGTAGGTTATATGGAAATTAAAACGGGAGAAGAAAAGAGCCCATCTTGCTTGCCGGGGCCTGAGACGCTTGGCTGTTCTGAGGTATTCCAAATTTTTATGATCTGTAAAGATCAATATTGGATGTGTTGCCCCCTCCAGAAGATATCGCCATTCTTCTAAAGCCAATTTGATTGCCAGAAGTTCCCGATCTCCCACATCGTAGTTCCTTTCTGACGTATTTAGTTTTTTGGAAAAGAACGCTACAGGATGCATTAATAATTTAAGCCCTTGGCGTTGAGACAGAATGGCGCCTACAGCGTTCTCTGAAGCGTCCACTTCCAGAGTGTAAGGTAGAGCAGGGTCAGGGTGTTTGAGTATTGGGGCCGATGTGAATAGTCCTTTTAGTTTATCAAACGCAGCCTGCGCCTCGATGGACCATTGAAAACGGTTTTGTTTGCTGGTGAGTTGCGTGATGGGGGCTATAACACTGGAAAAGTTTTTGATAAACTTCCTGTAAAAATTAGAGAATCCAATGAAGCGCTGTACCCCTTTTTTGTCAGTTGGAGGTGGCCAGGATAAAATAGCTGAAACCTTTTGAGGATCCATCTCTATTCCCTCTGTTGATATCACCAGACCAAGGAAGTGAATGGTCTGACGTTCGAACTCGCACTTCTCGGCCTTGGCGTAGAGCCCATTTTGCCTCAATCTCAGGAGAACTTGTTTTACATGGTCACGATGGGTTTCTAGAGAGTTTGAAAATACCAAAATGTCATCCAAATAAACAATTACAAACAAATCCAAAAAGTCCCTGAAAATATCATTAACAAAATGTTGAAAAGTAGCTGGTGCGTTGCAGAGTCCGAAGGGCATGACCAGATACTCAAAGTGGCCAAAACGTGTCCGAAAAGCCGTTTTCCATTCATCTCCCTTACGGATTCTGATTAGGTTATAGGCCCCTCGTAAATCCAGCTTTGTAAATATTTTGGCTGATCAAAGTCTCTGGAATAATTCTGGGATCAATGGAAGGGGATAGCGATTCTTAATCGTCACTTTATTCAAATTTCAAATCCCTGTAATCGACACATGGGCGGAGCGAATGGTCTTTTTTTTCAACGAAGAATATTCCAGCACTGGCTGGAGAAGAGGAATGTCGAATAAATCCTTTCTTGAGGTTCTCATCGATGTATTCTTTGAGGACCAGAAGTTCAGGTTCCGATAGGGGAAATATCCTCCCGAACTGAATTTCGGCTCCGGGCAATCGTAGACCCGATGGGGAGGGAGCGTGTCCGCCTTTCGCTTGTCAAACACGTCTAGGAAATTATGGTATGTGGTTGGGACCAATCTCTGGAGCTCAGATGTAGGGCCTTGTCACGTACCTAGTAGGCGAGCCCGGAATGCAGGAAGCGGCCCCTCGTAGCCCCTGGCTAAAGAACCCCTGGAGGTGGTAACAGAAGCTCAAAAGTTCAGGGGGCACAAGTGCCTGGCAGGTAGATGCTGGTCCAGATGGGCAGCAGGACACCAACAGCGAGTAGATGAAGCTGAAGACAAGAGACTGGTGTAGGCAGGCACAAGTGGTAGACTGGCTGGCAGACGGACGTCAGCGGGTACAGCAGTCACAGGATATCCAACAGGTAGGTAGGAACAGCAGAGTCGGGTACAGGCCGGGTCAGCAGGTAGCGGTCAACGTGGTACAAGAGGGATGAGGCAGAAGCGTAGTCAGACAAGCAGGAGGTCGTAGGCAGGCAGCAACGGATCAGGGTCAAGGTCAAAGCCGGGTAACAGGAACCAAGGTAGCAGATACAGGTATAGGATAGCAGGATCTCCGAGCACGCTGTAGACTGGTCAGCACGAGTGGAAGGGAGCAAGTGCCTTAAGAAGACTGTAGGGCGCCAAACGGTCGCGCGACGAGTCAGCGTGCGCGAGTGGACGTGCGCCCGTTCGTGCCCCCACGTGCACGCGTGCGTTCGTTCAAGGCGACGCGAGTGCGTCCGATCGCTCTAGCGCGCGTTAGCGGAGCACGACGGGTCCTTGACAACAAGCTTCTGTGGGTAAGTCTCTCGTGCGCAAACGAGACGCCAGGACGATCGTGACAGGCCTGAACAGGCAATGACCGGGACCAGGTGGTTTGAGATTTTGATACAATTTTGGAGGCAGTAAGTGGACCGAAACACTACCTCACCGGTTATCCAGTTTATTTGGGGATTATGAGCTTGTAAGCAAGGCATTCCCAAAATGATTGGGAATAGTGGTGAAGAAATGACATCCAGGCGGATTAGTTCTTGGTGATCGGATAGGATGTTGGCGAACAATGGTTGAGTCTCATGGGTAATGGGACCTGATCTGATGTTGGATCCATCCGCTAACCGTATGGAAAGTTGGCGTTGCTTGAGTGTCAATGGAATGTTGTGTTGCAGAACGAGAGTATGGTCAATGAAGCAGCTACAGGCGCCAGAGTCAATTATAGCTTGAACCTGGAGTGTTCCTTCTGGAAGCTGTAAGGAAAGGGGAACAGCAATATGAATTGATCTTGTCAGAGGTAATGCATTGGATACAAGAGATGAGTTTTTGAACTTACGAATCTTATTTGGACATGTATTCGCATAATGACCAGCTTCCCCACAATAAAGGCAAAGATTGTTCTGGCGTCGGCGTAGCTTCTCCTCTGAAGACAATGGTGAGCGAAGTAATCCTAATTGCATTGGCTCTGGAGCTTCGGAGATGGGAGCAGGTGTGGAAATGGGAGGAGGATTCGGAACCTTGGGTAACATCCAAGTGGGGCGAATCTGGCCAATTCTTTCAGATCTCCGTTCCCTGAGATGGCGGTCGATTTGGATTGATACCTGTATGAGGTCCTCTAAAGAACTGGGAACTCTGATACGGGCCAACTCGTCTTTTAATGGTTCGGACAGTCCAATGCGAAATTGGTAACGTAGGGCGGCGTCGTTCCATTGAGTATCAGAACTCCACCGCCTAAAGTCCGTCACATAATCCTCTACAGGTCTGCGACCCTGTTGCAGAGCATGGAGACTGGCCTCAGCAGTTGTGGCACGCTGAGGATCGTCATATAATTTAGCCATCTCGTTCAGAAAAGAGTCCATTGTGTCAAGTAGAGGGCTGGCTTGTTCCAATAGGCGATGGGCCCAAGTCTGAGGTTCCCCCTGAAGCAAGGAGACGATGAACCCCACTTTTGTGCTTTCCAAGGAGAAGGTGCGAGGCTGTAGCAGAAAGTATAATTGGCATGCATTACGAAAGGCACGAAATTTGCTGCGATCTCCGAAAAACCGCTCTGGAGTAGGAACTCGAGGCTCAGGGGATGGTACCACTATTGCAGGCATAGATGCTGAGGTTGCCGGACTGGCGGACCGGGATGCTGTAGCCCCTTGGGAGGCAGTAGTGTTTGGTGTTAATGACTCCACTCTTTGCTCAAGTTGATGGTAACCATCTTGCAGGCCCTGAACTGCTTGGGTAAGGGCAGAGATCTGTTGGCACAAGGCTTCCAAAGGTGAGGCCCCCCTGTCTGACTCCATGTTGTGGCTGGATCGTACTGTCACGTACCTTACAGCGGAGTCAGACTGCTGAGGGTGGCCTCTCGCACGGTTCCGGTCTCCACGCCCCTGGAGATGGGAACAGGGAGCGTGAGGACAACGAAAGGGTGCAGGTGCCTGCAGGTGGAAGTTGAAGACCTTGGAGACGCTGGGTCCTCACGGGAGAAGAGGTGTAGACTGGTCACGGAGGTAGGCAGCGGAAGTCCAGCAGGTGTGCAGGAAGCACTACGTGTCGGTAACAGGCAAGGTCGGCAACTGGCGGGCAATGCGGTACAAGTACAGGAGGCAGGTGCGTAGTCAAGGGCGAGCAAGGGTCTGGTAACGTGCTAGCAAATGAGGTACATAATCAGGAAGCAAGCCAAAGTCGAAAGTCCAAGCCGAGGTCAGAGGTAGTCCAGGAGATCTAAACACGAGGTATCCAAGGAATGGGTAGCAGGAACAAGGTCACAGGAACAAGGATCACAGGAACAAGGTCACAGGAACAAGGATCACAGGAGCAAGGTCACAGGAACAAGGATCACAGGAGCAAGGTCACAGGAACAAGGATCACAGGAACAAGGTCACAGGAGCAACGATCAGGTCTTTCAGGAGTAGCTGAAGACGATCCAGCATTGGTGTCAGGCCAAGATCCTGTTTATATAGAGGGAAGTGAGCCAGGATTGGTGGAGGTGGCCGTCCGTGCGTGACTGCGTACACACGTTCAGTTTGCGCGGGTGCCTTCGTGTGTTCAGATTGGCATACGTCCACGTGTTCGGATTAGCATACGTCCGTTCGTCCCGGAACTCGTACGTCTCCGACGGGGACACCGCGCATGGCACCTGGAACGAAGGGGAACTGCTGCTATACGGGGACAGGCATATGTACGGTGAGTTCCCTGACATCAGCAGAACGTTTTGAAATGGATAGAATCCATCGCACTCTTGCACCTAAAAAAGCAGAAGGTCCCCCACGTGATATAATCGTACGAAGTTTCACTTTTATCGCACTAAGGAAAGAAATTAAAATTAACTCTCTTTTCAAGAATACAAGTACCAACTATTTGCTGATCTTTCCCAACTCAATATAAACAAACGCTGAGTAATAAAACCCCTACTACTGATGTTACAAAATCATCACATAAATTACCAATGGGGTTTTCCCTTTTCTTTACGATTCGCATGCAAAGGCTTAAAATTCATCTGCAGATCAGAGGCAGAACTACATCAAACTCTACAAAATCTGCATTTAATGGATACCATTTCTGATTCCCCATGCAGAAGATTAGCGTCATCATCTTCTTCACAAAAATCCTCCAAACTTTCTGGAAACAATGGAAATCATTCCCACTATCGCAAAAGAAGTCGTTTGGATTCCCAGCATGGATGTATCCTCTGTCTTTTAAAGCATGGTCTTCTTTAGGTATACTGAACTTCCACAACTTTGTTAACTCATCATCTTTTATCCCTTTTCCATCTCTGCAAAGCACACAGTATTCCTCAATCAGAAGTGTTTCTATATTTACAAATACATTTTTTTTTCACATCTAATACTATTTCTGATGCATCTTTGACCCACTTAACCAGTTTTGAATCCACATGCAAAATGGACCCACAAGCTAGAGGACGAATTTCCTCCCTCTACTCTCAACTACTAATAAACTCTGATAAAGGTATACCCACTTATGTGCAAAAAAAGGAGGAGGACCTGGAATACACTCTAGACGAGGCAAAGTGGATGAAAATTTGTTCCACAATCAAATATTCCTCCCCTAATGTACTAGCCATGGAAACCAACTATAAGGTATTAACTCTGTGGCACTTAGTACCAGCAAAAATCTCTAAATTTACCCCTGAATAATCAGATCACTGTTTACATGGCTGTCTAAAAGAAGGTACACATAAGCACATTTGGTGGTTCTGTCCAATAGTACAGACAATTTGGAAAGAAATATTTACATATGCCTCCACCAAAGGGAGTAATGTAGCCTGAGGGAGGAGTGCCAAAATGCTTAGGGAACTGGCTCCTGGTGCCAGAACTGGGGAAGAGAACAGACATTCAGGCTAAAGTGCTGAGCCACAGTGTTCCAGTGCGGGTTCATTGGCCAACTTCTACATCTCCAGCATTTCAGAGCGGGTTTGCTGGGGCTCATGCTATGGACCTATGAGGGGTCCCTCTGTCATCGACATCCATGGCTGAAGTGCAGGATTGGTCAGAGGGTTGTTAACCCATTTCTCATACTGTACAACAGGAATTGAAACTTTAGCCCGACACAGCCTCTTTCTCCTGATCCCTGGGCATTGCTATGCCTGTTTAGTCTATCAAAGCATTCATCCAGGATGGCTTCCCTTACAGACAATGGTGGCAGATGCACCCAAGGGCCTATGGAAATATTGGCTGGGGTGCCGACATCACTGGATTCCTGGACAGGTAAGTGTCCCAATATTAAAAGTCAGCAGCTACTGTATTTTTTTTTTAACGGAGCCCGAAGCTCCACTTTAAAAACTGCTTTGCCTGTTTTGTAGTAAAGTCCTGCAGGCAGACTTGGACCCAGTGGGGTCACTCCAGGGTTCTGGCGGCAGTGTATCCTCCTGGGGTTTATACTATCCTTCGTCAAGCTGTCATTTTTCACTCTTGGCGACCATGCCTTATTCAGATTTTTTTTTAGCCTTCTTCTGAATCAGTTGTGGGTATAGAAGTCTGCATATTGAGGTTTTCTATTTGTGCTTTTTTTATGTTGGTTGAACTGGATGGTCTAATATCTTTTTTTTAACCAGATTAACTAAGTAACTATGCAACCCTGCAATAGTTTAATTTAGTCAAGTCATATGGTAAAACCTGGGCCCAGTTACCTCTAGTGTTGCTTTCTATATGTAAGTTTGATATATAATTGCTCTGTATAGGAACAGACTGTTGATAGACAGGTGCGGTTCGTTTCGTATGAATCAAAAATTTTGTACAAATTTCCAAAAATTCGTACTTTCGGAAGCATCCGAAATACGAATGTCTATGCTTTCGAATTGTATACAAAATACGAAATTTCATTGACGAATTTTGCATTCTCCAATTTCAGCAAATCAACTCCATGATGTTGATTTACTCTGGTGTTGTTCTTCTCCACTGTCCTTCTCTGTAAGTAACTGTCAGAGTGGTAGAGATGACATTCCAATCAGTCAGGATAGTAACCAGTTACAGAGGCCTCATCAAACTAGTGGCTCCTAAGGGGATGCATCACACTAGGAATTGTCTCTGCTAGCAATAGGGGTACACTAGGAATGTTCTCTGCTAGGAATGAGAGTACACTAGGAATCTTCTCTGCTAGGAATGAAGGTACAATAGGAATCTTCTCCACTAGCAATGGGGGTACACTAGGGATCTTCTCTGCTAAGAAAAAGGATACACTAGGAATCTTCTCTGCTAGAAATGAGGGAACAGTAGGAATCTTCTCCACTAGGGATGAGGGTACACTAGGAATTTTCTCCACTAGGAATGGTGGTACACTAGGAATCTTCTCTACAAGGAATGAGGGCACACTAGGAATCTTCTCCACTAGGAATGGGGTTACACTATGATTAATCTCTGTTAGGAATAGGGATACACTAGGCATATTCTCTGCTAGGAATAAGGATGTACTAAGAATCTTCTCCACTAGAAATGGGGGTACACTATGAATGAGGGTACTCAGCTCTTATTGTGAAGACACCTTTCCTATATTTGGAGATTAAATCTCTTTTCCTCTAGTCTTAAAGTGTGCCCCCTTGTCCTCTGTGATGACCTAAAAGTGAATAACTGAACACCAAGCTCAGTATATGGACCCCATTATGTATTTGTATATATTGAACATATCCCCCCCTTAATCTTCTCTTCTCAAGAGAGAATAAATTCAGTTCCTCTAATCTTTCCTAATAGCCATGCTCCTTTGTGCCTCTTATCAGTTTGGTTGCCCTTTTCTCCAGTTCCCTTATATTCTTTTTGAGAAATGGTGCCCAGAACTGGACTGCATATTCCAGATGAGGTCTATAATAATGATTTGTACAGGGGCACAATTATATCTCTCTCTGTGGAGTCCATACCTCTCTTAATATAAGAAAGGACTTTGCTCACTTTGGAAACCGCAACTTGGCATTGCATGCTATTGTTAAGCGTATGATCTACCAAAACCCCTAGATCCTTCTCCACTATGGATTCCCCCAGTTGTACTCCCCCTAGCATGTATGATGTATGCATATTCTTAGCCCCCAAGTGCATAACTTTACATTTATCAACATTAAACCTCATTTGCCACATAGTTGCCCTATGAAACAGTGCATTGAGGTTGGCTTGTAAGTTGACGACATCCTGTAAGGATGCTATTCCACTGCATAGCTTGGTGTCATCAAAGACTGAAATTGTACTTTTAATCCCAGACTCTATATCATTTATAAAGTTATTATAAAGTAAGTGTCCCAACACTGAACCTTGGGGTACATCACTGATAACCTTAGACCATTCAGAGTAAGAATCATTAACCACTACTCTCTAAATTCTGCCTTACCTCTTTATAAAAAGAAATCAGGTTTGTTTGACAACTTCTGTCTTTCATTAATACATGCTGTTTGTTGCTTAAAATATTTTTTTCCAGAAAGAACTTATCTATGCGGTCTTTTATTAAGCTCTCCAGTATCTTCCCGACTATAGAAGTTAAACTAACAGGTCTATAGTTACTTGGTAAAGACTTTGATCCCTTTTTAAATATAGGCACCACATTGCCCCTACACCAATCCAGTGGTACTATTCCAATCATTAACGAGTCCCTAAAAATTAGAAACAATGTCTTTGAAATGACAGAGCTCAATTCCTTTAGGATCCATAGGTGGATGTCATCTGGTTCAGGTGCTTTAGCCACCTTTATTCTGTCTAAATATTTCTGGACCATATCACTTTTGGGCCTTCATGGATCATTTGGGGCTGTGTCAATAGCATCCCCATTATGGACACAAGCTCCACCATGCTCTTTTGCATACGCAGAGCTGAAGAAAGTATTTCATACATTTAAATTTAATAAATTTGCCATCAATTTGTTCCCAGTCACCCACTCCAGAATATTTTGTAAAGGGCCTACATGCTCAGACCTGACCTTTGTACTATTAATATATTTGAAGAATTTTTGGGAGTTTGTCCTACTATCTACTATCTGTCGTTCGTTTTGAATGTTTGCATCCTTGCTTTACTTTTTACTTATTCTGTTATATTATTTGTAACATTTAAACAATGATAGTGTTCCTTCATTTTTATATTTTTTAAAAGCTCTTTTCATATTATTATAGCTTTTTAAACTTTTTTTGCCTTTTAAACTTTTTGCCCATGGGAATATAATTTGCAGTGAGTTTTTCTGTTCTGTGTTCATCAATGCCAATATTCCCTCCCAGTCTTGGTTTTGGAGAGCAGCCCTCATCCTTGGAAAATTTGCTCTGTTAAAGTTAAGTATTTTTATATTACCCATATGTGTTTGTTGCTTACAGCTAAAATTAAATGAAATCATGTTATGGTCACCCAGATGTTCTTTTTTTTTTCTCTAAAAGATTTTATTGAAAGACACATAAAGAAAATGGTTACAAAGCATTTAACATGTAAATCAAGAAAAACTTCCATGGTGTGTTCATCACAGTGGGTACTTACAGCTTAAGTCATGGAAAATCAAACATTTTATATAATCATATAAAAAAAGATAATACTAGCAATTCATCAATATATATCTGAGAATAATTGTATTACAACAGTGCTTTATGAAGAGTCCTTAACAGAAGCAACAATGTACAAGAGATCACTAGAAAGTTCTTATTGTGCAGATAGGGTGTTTACAGTGATCTACTCAGCGTTACAAGGTGATCAAAGTGCTGTCAACCTTCATTCCACCATAAACCGGGAGTGCTTCACCACATGCGATGCGTGCCCCCTAAGGGGTTAAACTTACCAGAAACTGCTGGTATAATAGGCCTTTAAGGAGTATTCCTTTCTTTTGGTATAGAAAACTTCCTATATGTCACCTCAGCGTTGCAGTCCCAAATAGTCCTCCCAGTTTATCATAAAAGTAAAACAAAGTGTGCACATAGCATAATACTGTTTTATTTTTGAAAGGTTCACAGACAAACACTAAAATCCCATTTAGATAACTGCGTACATTGTATAAAAATTCGTCAGCATTTTAAAGTATGTACTTCACCGAATTTTCAGATCTCCCAGTCATCCACCAGTGTTCCGCTGTATACACTGGGCATAACTTCCTGGTCTGTGGTCAGCGGTGGAGCGCACACCTCACTTCCGGTAGCGTCGTGTAGGCCACGCCCTGACGCGTTTCGTCACTTCCGACTTCAACCGAGGGCGTGGCCACACGACGCCAGCGGTGAATATATATACGGACATCTCCCTCCCCATCAACCTATCGCGCAGCAGTGCACAGTCAAGCCCCCATGCCGCTGCACATCGCCATGGCGACAGGACGCACACAGCCCGATTCTCATTACAGGGGAGAGATGCCCATACAGATACAGTTAGTGGCCGGATTAAAAGCAACCTAATACAGATGCAGTGAGCATTCTGCTAGGAACAATACATAAAAGATAAAAAGCTGCATTTGAAATTATAAGATACTAATCAATAGTCTAGATACATAAATAAATAACGGTTTAAGTAAACATATATAAATAAATAACACAGGAAGATGGTAAAAACACTGCTTTCTCATATAATCCCTATATGTATATTTGATCTATAAGCAAGAGCTTAGATGTGCAAGAGAGATCTCCGCACCATCTCTCTAAAAAGTAAACGCTATTTAAACGAAACTAGTGTGTGCATCATCAAGGATATATACATACACATGTACACATATAGATATACATATATACATCTACATATACATCACACCCACGCCAATATTAAAAAATGTACACTAAAATTCATCCCGTAACACTTGAAATTGACGTCACAGGGACCAGGTACAATAATTGTAATATATATATCCACCAACTCCCAGGTTTTCTCTTTTCTATGAAATGCCATTCTAATTAAGAAGAGTATTCCACACTTCTTACTACTCGGCCTATTTTCAAAAACCATCTCGGACGGGAGAGACAGATCAATAATCAATACTGCAAATATTAAAATAAAGCTATTAAAAATATTAAAAAACCATAATTATTTGGAGTTGATCATCTTCTAATGGCCATAAAGATCTTACTACTCCGCCAATATCAAGAAATAGTCAATAATATATCAGCCATAGAGCAGTTATGGTTACCAGGCAACAAAAAATGTGTCATTGGCCTTTATGCACATAAACTCTTTGTGCATAAACAATGGATATAGGTATAACTAGACCTTCATAAGAGTAATACAGTGGTGCACACATACACCACTATATCGTGGATCTCCTCACAAATGTCATATATCATAAATTTAATAATCACTAATGAAACAATTAATGTCTAGGTCCACATTTAACCCCTTTGGGGTCAAAGTGTCAACCAGATATATCCATTCTGTTTCACGTTTAGACAACTCCCGTACCAAGTTTCTGTCCACATTGCTGACTGTTAATACACTCAGCAGTTATCATTTTATTTGTATTTGTGATTGGTTTTATTATTATTATATATGCAGTGATCTCCATATAGAAGAACCTTTTGTATGTACGGGTGTACTTGTACCATATAGGTGTGTGCATATATATATAGATATAATTTTAGAGGTGTGTGAAGGTCCCAGTTTGGCGCTGAGAGGTATACGATAGGCCGGCATTAAAATATACCTTTAGTTTTTCATTTTATATAATCAAGTATATTTTATCTACATATAAACCTTGTGAAGTTTGTGAGTACAGCCAATATAATAACCTCTTAAGTGGGGCTACCCATATTGTATTCGATTTGTGTTATAATGGAAAACAATGCCACTTATACCACTATCTACAGGTTTTCTCGCGGCAATGACAAAGGGCGGGACATTTAACTTGACTTTGCTTAGGGCAGGGATTGTTTGTGTGTATATGGTGAGTTGTCCTAAACAAATTGTTTAGTTATATTGTTGTGTGGGTATTTGTATTTCAAATGGTAAGAGGGATGGAGAGCAAGAGAGATTTTGAGAGGGGGAAGCTGGGGGGGGGGGGGTAAAGGGGTGAAATGGGAGAAGTGAAAAGGGGAGATAGAGGGGAGAGAAAGAGAAAGTAAGTGCGAAAGAGAGAGAGTGGGGACCACTCTGCGGCTGTGTTTCCTGCCCCCCCCCCCCCAATATGGGGGGAGGGAAAGAGGCAGAGCAGAAATTTTATAGGAATTTCTGAGGTTACCTAGAGAAGTATGATTTGTAACTGTCTGATGTTTTAAAGTGGGTCCAGCAGGCCCAGGTGGTTGTAAATTTTTGTATACGTTCCTGTGAGGTAAATATTAATGCTTCCATTTCTTCAATTTTGGCTATTCTAAGTAGACATTCTCTAATAGTTGGTATTTCTGTTGATCTCCAGTGTATTGGGATGCAGATCCTTGCCGCGTTGACCATATGCTTGGTAAGGATTTGTAATAGTCGTTTTTGGGTAGTGTAATATGATGCAGGAGGTATTGAGCAGGGTTATAATTCAGCGTATAGGTGGTGACCTGTTCTATAATGGAGTGTACTTCTTTCCAGAATGTTTGGATGGGTTCGCACTCCCACCAAATATGTATCATGGATCCTACCACTTTTTTGCATCTCCAGCATACATTCGGGATTGAGAGTGAGAATTTGTGTTGTTGTGATGGGGTCTTGTACCATTTTGTTATGATTTTATACCCATTTTCTTGGATCGCTACATTCATTGACCACTTATGGGGAAATGTGTAAATGGATTCCCAGTCCTCATACGTCAGTGTTATTTGTAAATCCTTTTCCCATGAGTTATGTGGGTTTTCTGTTGCTGACACAAGGGTGTCGTCTTGAAGTAGGGCATAAATGTTTGAGATGAGGTGTCTTTGAGATGTGTTGCTGGAGCATAGGGTTTCAAATTGAGTAAATTTACTAGTCCACGTTGTGGTTGGTGTTGAATAGGTTAAAAAGTGTCTCACTTGGCTGTATGACCAGAAAGAGAATGTGTTTGTGCGAGACTCAGACATTAGATCCTGATAAGTTTGTAAGGTACCTTTATGGAATAACTGATGTTCCCTTACTTCATTACGTGGCCATTCCTTGAGGAAAGTGGTGAACTCCCCAGGGGGAACTCAGGATTTCTGCATAGGGAAGACATTGGTCCTGAGTGTGTGAACAAGTTAAATAGAGAGATGGATTTATTAAAGGCCAGTAGTAAGGGGTATATAAATGGATGTGTCTTCAGGGTTTGGGGCCACAGTCGGGTTGGTAGCCATGGGAGAACATGTGTAGGGGTGTGTATAAAGCATTTTTCTATCGTAACCCAAACTTTTTCTAGGTAATGTATCTTCCAATCTACAATTCTGGACATGTGGCATGCTAGGTGATATTTGTGGAGGTCAGGGAGGCTGATTCCGCCCCTTTTATTTGGGGTAGGTTAGTCGGAAGTATTTTATGCTGGGTGGGTTGTTCTTCCAAAGGAAGGCTGTGCACGTCTTTTTGTATGTAGCGAAAAATGAAGGGGGTAGGTATATCGGTATTGTCTGCATTAAATATAAGAGGCGAGGGAGGACAATCATTTTAATTAGGGCCGAGCAGCCAAACCAGGATGTATTCAACTTGTGGCATTCCTTTATGTTATTTTGGATTTTGGATAATATGTTTAGATAATTGTGTTTATATAGGTCAGCTATTCTTTTGGGGATCTGGATTCCAAGGTATGTAATGGCTTCTTTCTCCCATTGAAATGGGAATGAGTCTTGGGCATGAGCTGTCTCTTGCGGGGTAAGTGATATGTTTAGGGCATGGGACTTGGAGTAATTCATTTTGAGGTTTGATAGTTCTTCAAAGTTTTTCATGTCCCTTGGAAGGTTCGGTAGTGAACGTTGAAAACAAGATAAGGTCTGGTGTCACCGATAACACACCTCCATCCCTATAATATGCAACAAAAAAAGAGAAATTCACCCTGGGACTTTAGATGAGGTGAGCACCACTAAGCCAATAGAAGTAACAAGAGTAAGTACAGTATATGTTTTTATTCAGTAAAAATATTACAAGCATATTATCATCAAAGAAAGCCACTTAGTACAAGGTACATAAAACTGGATTGAATACAATTGGTAGTAGTAGTAGTAGTAGCAGTACAATTGTGTATGAACAGTTATATAACATACAAACATCAGGTGTACCCGACATGTTTCGCAAGTCCCAGCTCACTCTTCAGGGGTAGATGTGTATGAATTGTACCTAAGGTGAAAGGATATAATTTGGTATATGGTAAGTACTTGGTATTTTAAAGGCAGAGGGTAAGAGGGGCCTAATAAATGGAGGCCCCATACTCACCACTACACAGCCAACAAATGTGAAGCCTTCAGACAGTGGCAGCAAATGTATCACCAGGGAGCTGAGGAGGCAGAGCCAGAAGAAACCCCACACTGGGCAAATTGGAGGGAAAGCATCGCATGGATGGGAAATGTGTATCCCTATTGGTCTCACTATGTCCATGGTAAGTATTGACTGTAAACATAAAGGGGTATATCAGATAATCTGAAGTAGTAGGTAAAATATAAGAGTAATAACATGGACAATTCTATATATAATATATAAGACTAGAGCCATGAATGGCATGGACAAAGGACTATAGGGAAATGTGGTGGAGAAACACCAGAGAATGGCATGAGTGGAAGTAAAGAAAGTGAACAAAAAGCATTGAAAAATAAATGAAGTGCAAATATGAGGAAAGTCAAAGTGGTCAAAGACAAGCTACAGGTGAGCACTTGAGGAAAACCAATGAGTATACCTGAGTGAGATAGGTGTATAATTACATCGGTGGTAGATTCCAATATGAGGCATCCACAAGCATGAGTGTTCAGTGAAAGCAAAAGCTGCAAATGAATCCGTGCAGTGCTAAACCTCCAAGTCATATCCAGGAAGGGGTCAAGGGGCTCCGCCCCCAATGTCAGAAGGTTGGGTAGTGAACGTTGGGGAGATTGTAGGGTAAGTAAAATGTAATCCGCAAAAGCAGCTATCTTAAATTCTCTATGTGCTGTGGAGACTCCTTTGATGTTTGGGTTGTTGCATAGTCTGTTTAAAGGGGTTTCAGCATCAGGACGAAGATCAGGGGGTATAGTGAACATCCCTGATGTGTGCCATTGCTTATAAAAAAGGCATTTGACAGAAGGCCATTAGCTCTCACCCTTGCCGAAGGGTTAGTGTACAATGCTTTAATGTGTGTGTACATGTGGAGTAAAAGACCAATACCCTTCAGGACCTCCCACATGTAATCCCAGGCCACCCTGTTAAATGTCTTCTCAGCATCCAGGGAAAGGAGAAAGCCCTTATTGCCCGATGAAGTCAGCCAGTGGTGTATATTTAGGGTGCGTATGATATTATCCCTGGCCTCTCTACCTGGAATAAATCCTACTTGATCAGAGGATATGAGGCCAGGGATAAGTGGTAGTAACCTGTTGGCTAGTATTTTTGCGTATAGTTTGATATCTACATTAAGTAGAGAAAATTGACTATAATTAGAGGCTTGTAAAAGATCCTGGATAAGGGTTATATGGGCTTCTAATAGTCTGCCTAACGAGGTGTTTGGGTCTTGTGCGTTGAAGGTCTTTAGCATTTCAGGTACTAGAATGTCTTGGAAGCTTTTGTAATACATTAGTGTGAAGCCGTCTAGACCCAGGCTCTAAGCTACTTTCCTCTGTTTTATTGCCCATTGAAGCTCCTCCACTGAGAGATGGCTTTCCATGGCTTCTGCTTGATGGGAGGTGGTAGGTTTAGGGCAGTACTGCACTAAGAATTCCTGTATATGAGACGCTTGTTTATTTGCTTTTGTTTTGTCCTCACTTTTTTGCGGTAGGCTGTATAGCTTAGAGTAATATTTTTAAAAATGTCTATCTATATCTGCATTTTTTGAGAGGAGAGCACCATGTTTATCTCAGATGTGGTGCATTCTGGAAGATGTTTTGGTTGCCTGAATCGTGTGTGCTAGCAGTCTCCCGCTCTTATTGCCGTGTTCATAGAACACTTTCTGTTGGAGTACATATTGTTTACTTGTGCGTTTTCCTAGCTCATGTAGATCGGGCTTGTAGCAGTTCTTGTAATGTATTTTGTAAGGCTGCTTGTTTGTGAGCAGTCTCTAGTTGGTTTATGGTTTGGATCAGAGATTTTATTTGCTCCTGTTGTCTCCTTTTGTTGGCAGTTGCTATGGCTATGAATTTCCCCCTTAGTACGCACTTATGTGCCTCCCAGAGGGTGATGGGTGCGATATCTAGGGTAGAGTTTTCTAAGAAATACCTTTAGAATGTAGGAGTGTATCTGGTTCAGCGTTTCTGGGTCCTTGAAAAGGGAAGGGTTCAACCGCCATGTTTTGATGTTTCTCTCGTTTCTGTGAATGTGAGTATTACTGAAATAGGGTGATGGTTCGAAAGGAACATTGGTTCTATAGTGGCCTGTGTGAGAAGGGATAAGTCAGTCTGTGATAGAAATAGATTGTCTATTCTGGTATATTTTTGGTGTGGGGATGAGTAAAAGGTGTAGTCTTTATCGGTTGGGAACATGGCACCCCAACTGTCAAGGAGTGTTAAGTTTTGGATTTGGAGTTTGATTTGGCGTAGGGCCCGGTAAGAGAGAGTAGAGGTGCCTGTGGAGGTGTCAGGATTGGGATTCAATGGTACATTGAAGTCTCCTCCTAATATTACCATCCCTTCCTGGAATTTGTACAGGAGGTCACATATTTTCTTGAAAAAAGGACACTTGGTACTCATTTGGGCAGTATATATTGGCTAGGTTTAGATGTGTATGTGCCCTTAACAAAAACATATCTGCCTCCAGGATCAATGATTGTGTCCGCCATTTGAAAGTCAGCATGTTTGGCAATGTGCGTGTATAGCTTGTTTGTATATGTGATTTGTCAATTTGGTCAATTTAGGTTCTGCATCAGGTTTACAATGTTGAACTTGGTTATAAAGGCTTAGGTCTTTCCTCCACTGTGAATAATATACATTATACATAATAATAAATAAAATAAATAAATAAAAATAATATACATTTATGATCAAAAAAAAAGGGGGGGTGGGGAAAGAAAAAATATAACTAAGAAAACATATTAGTGAAAAGAATCCTAAATGCTTGAGGGTGATAGGAACCTGTTGAACAAGCGAGCAGACATTTACGTGTTACGTAATGTTTCCAGCAGGGGGGATAGCGTGCGCCTGTTTTGGAGTGTTATCTGAGACAGGTCTCGCAATACAGCACACAATGTCCCTGGGGAGGTTGGAATTGCATGAGGGGGTCCTGTCCAAGCCACGCCCCCCCACCCAGATGTTCTTTTATATGAATATTAATGGAAAGATAAGGGTGATTGCTATTCTCTAACGTTCCACATGCCTGTATATATCTGGAAAACGAGAAAAACCCTAGGGTTGGGACTTTGAAGGCACTCAATAGTAGTACAATGAAGTAATTATAAAATCTATTTATTAAATAGAAAATGCTTAAAATAGAAAACATGGAATATACATGACTTTAACAACTGGTTCCTGTGCCCGAAAAGAGGCCGGGCGCCTGAATATGGGGTGGCAGTGCTGGCCATAGATACATGCATGCAATGCATGTATCAATCTATTGGTGCTAAAGGGGGGTGGCAGGAGAAAGGGACCGGTGCGCTTATGGATGCACCGCCACTGAGTAGATGGTAAGGCACTGGCAGCATTAGAACAGGCTGGACAATAGCAGTGTTGTGTGATTGCAAGTCCAGGAGAAGCTAACTGCACAAAGCAGGAGAAGGCAATAAACCCCAGAATAAATTGTAATGCCAACTAAACCCACCAAAAACATTCTCAAATTAGAAACATTGTCCTCAGGGACAAAGACACTGCTCCATTGTCCCCAGAGAGAGAGAAAGACACTGCTCTATTACCCCTAGCCCAGAAAGAGGGACATTGTTCCATTGCCCCCCAGACTCAGAGAGATGGCTTGTCACATACCTGGTGGACGAGCCCGACCTGCAGGGTGTGACCTCTCTTATGGCTCTGACTCGAGGGCCCTGGTAGGATGAACAGGAAGCACAAGAGTTAGGAGTGACACGAGTGCCTGGCAGGATCAACAGCAGAAGATGGATCAGAAACCCAGGAAGCACTGTGTAGCAGAACCTCAGACTGGATCAGGAGGCAGGAGCCTGGAAGGAGCTGGTGTGGCATACAGGAAGCGGGACACTGGACCAGGACCTCAGACTGGAACTGGACTGCAGACAGGAGCTGGTCAGTGAGCTGGAAGCTGGGCAGCACACAGGAACCAGGAACCAGGATACCGGAGCCGGACCTCAGACTGGAACTGGACTGCAGGCAGGAGCTGGACCACAAATTGGGAGCAGAGCAGCAGGCAGGTGTCAGGAACCAGGATACGGAGAGCGGAGAGTCAGACAAGCCGGGTCAGTTATCAGGTGGACAGTGGAGGTACCAGAGGATCAAGCAGAAGAGTAGTCAGACAGGCCGTGGTCGGATGCAGGTGGAGGACAGGGATGGTCAGAGACAAGCCAGGTAAAGCTCTGGTACAGAAAACGGGTTTCCATGATAAGAGCACACACGTGCAGTAGATCAGACAGCAAGATCCCAGAGTGACAGTCAGGTTTAAATAGCCTGTTTGGCGCAAACAGGCACGTGCGCACATGCACACTTGCGCGCACACCCGTGCAAACACACACACACTCCCACGCGAACGCGCACGCATGTGTGCATGCACACAGGCGCGCGCAAATGCGCAGGGGCAAGCCCAGGTCGCCTCTTACTGGCAGGATGTTCCTGACATTGCTCCATTGTCCCCAGGGCCCAGATTTAGAGACTGATCCATTGCCTTCAGGCCCATGCTGAGAGAGACTGTTCTATTTGTTGCACCCAGACTGAGAGAGACTGCTCTATTGTCCCCAGAGAGAGAGATTACTCAATCACCCCCAGAGAGAGAGACTGCTCCATTACCCCCACAGAGAGAGCATGCTCCAGCTCCCCCACAGAGAGAGAGAGAGAGTGCTCCAGTGCCCCCAGAGAGAGTGCTCACTTTCCCCCAGATAGATAGAGAGAGTGCTCCATTGCACCAGAGAGATCGAGAGAGTGCTCCATTTCTCCCAAGGAGAGAGAGAGAGTGACTGCTCCATTTCCCCCCAGGAAGAGAGAGTGCACCATTGCCCCCAGAGAGAGAGAATGTGTTCCATTCTCTCCCCCATAGAGACAGAGAGAGTGCTCCATTGCCCATAGAGAGAGAGAGAGAGACTGCTCCATTGTCCCCAGACTCAGAGAGACTGTTCCATTGCCACCAGAGAAAGAGAGACTGAAAGACTGTTCCATTGTCCTTAGGCCTAGACAAGGTGAGATTGCTCCATTCATTGCCCCCAACAAAGATAGATAGTGCTCCATTGCCCACAGAGATAGAGAGAGTGAGTGCTCCATTGCCCACTGAACAGGAAGCACAAGAGTCAGGAGTGACACAAGTGCCTTGCAGGATCAATAGCAGAAGATGGATCAGGAACCCAGGAAGCACTGAGACTGAAAGACTGCTCCATTGCCCTAGGCCTATACAAGGTGAGATGCCCTCCATTGCCCCCAGAGAGAGAGAATGTGTTCCATTCTCTCCCCCATAGAGACAGAGAGAGTGCTACATTGCCCATAGAGAGAGAGAGAGAGAGAGAGAGACTGCTCCATTGTCCCCAGACTCAGAGAGACTGTTCCATTGCCACCAGAGAAAGAGAGACTGAAAGACTGCTCCATTGCCCTAGGCCTATACAAGGTGAGATGCCCTCCATTGCCCCCTGAGAGAGAGAGTGTTCCGTTGTCTCTGGATTGAGAGTGTTCCATTGTGTTCCAGAGAGAGAAAGAGAGACTGCTCCACTGCTTCCAGGCCCAGACAAGGAGAGATTGCTCCATTCATTGTCCCCAGACTGAGAGAGACTGCTCTATTGCCTCTAGAGTGAGATTGCTCCATTGCTGCCAGAGAGAGAGAGAGAGAGAGAGAGCGTGTGCTTCATTGCCCAAATACCATTACTAATTTACCAATGAGAGAGAGAGAGCGGGCTTCTGGGAAAACAGTGGACAGCACTGGGCACACTCGGCAGCGGGCAGCTGCAGGCAAGAGACAAGAAGGACGCTGGCAGTGGTGACAGGCAAAGGCAAAGGCAGCATGGCGGGCAGAGGAGCAGGTGGCATGTTTGTCTCCTCTGGCTCTTGGCAATGGAATGGCAGCTTGCGGGAAAAGGCACATTGGTTGTTGATGTCACACCACATGCAGGTTGCACAGCACAAGCATGCACCTTCCTGGAACCACCCCACGGCCACACAGCCGAGTACCATTCAAAGCCAAACACAACCACCTTTTTTACCGGCACTTGTACCTGGACAGGTAAAGTTAAGAGCTGTTGGCAACCCTGAACACATCAGGAAAAGCCTTAGGGAATGAGCCCAGCTTAAAGTTAAAGGCTGGGTTCACCTTTTAGAACATCTCACATGTTCTACCCAGCAAGTGGGGAATCCTCTCCCCGTGCCCACTGTACCTTTTTGGGCTCCGCCCACACAGCCGTATCATTTATTTACACTTTCCCATGAATGAATATACTACAAGTTCCATAATCCACTGTGGCTTGTAGTTCTGAATGAACTTTGGGGGTGCTGATGAGCGATTTCGTAGTTCATTCACAAGCCCTGCAGGGCTTGTCTGCAGAAGCCTGACATTGCACCCTGATCCACTAATAATAGGTGCAATGCTTTCCAGGCTCCTGCAGGAAAAAATAATAAATGTACATTTTTTTCGGCAAAAATGTGTGCATGTATTATTTTTTTCCTGGAAAGGTGAACTTATCCTTTAAATTAAAGGGGAGATGGCCTGGCTAGGCTGAGTGTGCAGCTAATTGAATCAACAACAGGTACTCAATCAGTCTTGAACACAAGTCTTATGGGATAACAGGTAAAAGCAGAACCTTACAAGTTAAACCCATAGAACTATATGTACCAGACTGCCTTGTGATCTTTAGGAATAGAGGAGACAACTAAGCTACAGATCTGCCACATCTACTACATACATACTAGTGTGTTGACTGACCTGCACCTATTATCTGATCTGACCTGTTGTCTGCAAACTACCGTATATACTCGAGTATAGGCCGACCCGAATATAAGCCGAGGCCCCCAATTTACCCCCAAAAAAACTGGCAAACTTATTGACTCGTGTATAAGCCGAGGGTGAGACATGCCTGTCCATCCCTGTGTGTGTGTCCGTCCATCCCTGTGTGTCCGTCCATCCCTGTGTGTCCGTCCATCCCTGTGTGTCCGTCCATCCATCCCTGTGTGTGTGTGTGTCCATCCATCCATCCATCCCTGTGTGTGTGTGTCTCCATCCATCCATCCATCCATCCCTGTGTGTGTGTGTCTCCATCCATCCATCCCTGTGTGTGTGTGTCTCCATCCATCCATCCATCCCTGTGTGTGTGTGTATCCATCCATCCCTGTGTGTGTGTGTGTCTCCATCCATCCATCCGTGTGTGTGTGTGTGTGTGTGTGTGTGTGTGTGTGTGTCCAGCCTACCTGTGTCCCGAGCCTTTGTCCCGAGCCTCCGTCCCGTGCCTTGCCTCCTTGCCTCCGTCCCGTGCCGTGCCTTGCCTCCGTCCCGTGTCGTGCCTTGCCTTGCCTCCGTCCCGTCCCGTCCCGTCCCGTGCCGTGCCTTGCCTTGCATCCGTCCCGTGCCCTCTTCGTCGGCGCCTCGGCGGCCATTGTAAAATTCAAAAGCCGCGCCTCCGCCTTCGCCTGTGATAGGCGGAACACTGAATTTCCCAGCAGCCTGTGTTCCGCCTATCACGGACATCGTATCATCCTCGTCCGTAGTACGAGGATGAGACGATGTCCGTGATAGGCGGAACACAGGCTGCTGGGAAATTCAGTGTTCCGCCTATCACAGGCGAAGGCAGAGCCGGAGGCGCGGCTTTTGAATTATAGAATGGCCGCTGTCTGTCTGCTCGACACGCTGATCGAGCGGGCAGACAGCGATGACTCGAGTATAAGCCGAGGGGGGCACTTTCAGCCTCAAAAAAGAGGCTGAAAATCTCGGCTTATACTCGAGTATATACGGAACAAATTTGGATTTTTCAGCAGTTACCAGTTCAAAAAAAGTTCAAAGTTTCCAGAGTTACCGTAAGGGTCTATCATAACAGTTTCTAGTGAATCTACATTAGAACATTTTTGTTTAACCTTTTGTTACAGTGAGGTCAGTAAATTAGAAACAGACTTCAGTAAATGTGGCATTGTCAAAATTATATTTAATTTATTGTGTTTAAATACTTTTTATTTCGTTTTCCACATTTACAAAAAACAGTAAAAAATATTTCTTATACATAATATTTCAAATCGCTTTGTTTAGGATTCATAATATTTCAGTGTTTTCAACATTCATATAAAAACAAAAAGAAAATACATATTGGGTACCCGACCGGATCGATCCTTAATATATCAGATATATATATATATATGTATATTTATAAGAAGATGTTAATTAACCACTTTCAGACCGGACCATTTTGCTGGTCAATGACCAGAGGTCTTTTTACAATTTGGCACTGCGCTGTTTAACTGGTAATTGCGCGGTCATGCAATGTTGTACCCAAACAAAATTTGCGTCCTTTTTTCCCCACAAATAGAGCTTTCTTTTAAAGGTATTTGACTGACTCTGCGATTTTTATTTTTTGCGATATAAACGTAAAAAGACCGCAAATTTTGAAAAAAAATGATATTTTCTACTTTTTGTTATTAGAAAAATCCAATGAACTCAATTTTAGTCATACATTTAGGCCAAAATGTATTCAGCCACATGTCTTTGGTCAAAAAAAAGTCAATAACTGTATATTTATTGGTTTGCGCAAAAGTTGTCACATCTACAAACTAAGGTACGTTTTCTGGAATTTACGCAGCTTTTAGTTTATGACTGCCTATCTCATTTCTTGAGGTGCTAAAATGGCAGGGCAGTACAAAACCCCCCCAAATGACCCCATTTTGGAAAGTAGATACCCTAAGGAAATTGATAAGAGGCATGTTGAGCCCATTGAATATTTTTTTTTTTGCCTCAAGCGATTGAATAATGACAAAATTTTTTTTTTTTTTTTTTTTACACAAAGTTGTCACTAAATGATATATTGCTCACACATGCCATGGTTATATGTGGAATTGTACCCCAAAATACATTCTGCTGCTTCTCCTGAGTACGGGGATACCACATGTGGTCGACTTTTTGGAAGCCTAGCCACGTACGGGGCCCCGAAAGCCAAGCACCGCCTTCAGGATTTCTAAGGGCATACATTTGTAATTTCCCTCCTCACTACCTATCACAGTTTTGAAGGCCATAAAATGCCAATATGGCACAAAACCCCCACAAATGACCCAATTTTAGAAAGTAGACACCCCAAGCTATTTGCTGAGAGACATGTTGAGTCCATGGAATATTTTATATTTGGCACAAGTTGCGGGAAAATTACAAACTTTTATTTTTATTTTTATTTTTTTCACAAAGTTGTCACTAAATGATATATTGCTCACACATGCTATGGGCATATGTGAAATCACACCCCAAAATAAGTTCTGCTGCTTCTTCTGAGTACGGGGATACCACATATGTGGGACTTTTTGGGAGCCTAGCCGCGTACGGGGCCCCGAAAACCAAGCTCCGCCTTCAGGCTTTCTAAGGGCGTAAATTTTTGACTTCACTCCTCACTACCTATTACAGTTTTGAAGGCCATAAAATGCCAAGATGGCACAAAACCCCCACAAATGACCCCATTTTAGAAAGTAGACACCCCAAGCTATTTGCTGAGAGGCATGTTGAGTCCATGGAATATTTTATATTTTGCCACAAGTTGCGGGAAAATTACAAACTTTTTTATTTTATTTATTTTTTTCACAAAGTTGTCACTAAATGATATCTTGCTCACGCATGCCATGGGCATATGTGAAATGACACCCCAAAATAAATTCTGCTGCTTCTCCTGAGTACGGGGATACCACATATGTGGGACTTTTTGGGAGCCTAGCCGCGTACGGGGCCCCGAAATCCAAGCACCGCCTTCAGGCTTTCTAAGGGCGTAAATTTTTGAGTTCACTTCTCACTACCTATTACAGTTTTGAAGGCCATAAAATGCCAAGATGGCACAAAACCCCCACAAATGACCCCATTTTAGAAAGTAGACACCCCAAGCTATTTGCTGAGAGGCATGTTGAGTTCATGGAATATTTTATATTTTGCCACAAGTTGCGGGAAAATTACAAACTTTTTTTTTTTTTTTTTTTTTTTCACAAAGTTGTCACTAAATGATATATTGCTCATGCATGCCATGGGCATATGTGAAATGACACCCCAAAATAAATTCTGCTGCTTCTCCTGAGTACGGGGATACCACATATGTGGGACTTTTTGGGAGCCTAGCCGCGTACGGGGCCCCAAAAACCAAGCACCGCCTTCAGGCTTTCTAAGGGCGTTACAGTTTTGAAGGCCATAAAATGCCAAGATGGCACAACCCCCCCCCCCCCCCAAATGACCCCATTTTGGAAAGTAGACACCCCTAAATTTAGGGGTACACTAGTGAGACTAGGTAATAAATGGCGGGTGCCCTGAAACTATAAAAAAATAACTAACCAACCAGCGTCACCTGTAACAGTTATATGGTGATCACTGGTGAAAGGGTTAACTAGGGGGCAATCAGGGGGCTTTATGCGGTAGTATATGGGGGTCCCTGGCACTATAAAAAGCTGCGGCGAACCTAAATACCTACCTGCCTAACTAGCGTCACCTGTGACACTAATACAGCGATCAGAAAAATGATCGCTTATTAGGCTGGGTTCACACTGGAGCGAGGCAGGAACGCCACGAATCCGCGGCGGGTTCCCGCATCGCATGCCTCCCGGCGGCAGTTCACACTGCCCTATGCGAACTGCTGGGAGTGTCAGTGAAATGTTAATGACACCCCCAGATCAGTTCGCATATCGCAGTGCGATTTGCAAACTCGGATCGCATGGTGTGATCCGATTCTGCTGCGGACCAAAAAAAGGGTCCCGTGCGAATTTGCGGCGGGTGCGGCGCGAATTCAGCCATACTATCTGTATGGCTGAACTCGAATCGCACAGAGATCGGATGTGATTTGCACTGCAGTGCGGTGCGAATCACATCCGTTCTCATAAACCGCTGCAATGTGAACCCAGCCTTAGTGACACTGGCGACGGGGGGTGATCACGGGGTTAAACCTTTATTGGGGGGGTTAGGGGGGTACATTAGAACTAAAGGGGGCTAACCCTAACTGCCCTAACAGTTATTACAGTCACAAATGACACCAATGCAAAAAAAAATGCAATTGGTGTCACTGTGACTGGGGGGGGCAGGGGTAATTGGGGGGGTGATCGGGGGGTGAAGGGGGGGTGTGAGTGTGCCTGGCATGTTCTACTGTGTAGTGTCGTGTTGGTGCAACTCACCGATCCTCTCTCCTCGGTGCCGGAACAAAAAATACCGACACGGAGGAGAGGTTACATCACTTCCTCTGCCTGTGTTTACATTACAGGAGAGGAAGTGATGTCACGGAGCATTTCCATTCGTCGGGAGCGATCGCGAGGGGGTGGCCATGAATGAATGGCTGCCCCCTCATCCCGGATCGCTCCCGAACAAATACCGACCGCTGCAGGCACCGGGGGGGCCCGATCGGGCCCCCCACCCGCGGGAAGGCAGGGACGTACAGGTACGCCCATATGCCTGCCCGTGCCATTCTGTCGACGTATATCGTCGCGCGGCGGTCGGCAAGTGGTTAATTAATTAAAAAAAAAAAAAAAAAAAAAAGAAAGGGGGAGGGGGGGGAGGGGGGGGGAGCCAACCCTCCACAACTCAGTGTTCAAAATTATCCTCTTGTGATCTTATCTTACCCTTACTATTGCTCTCTCCCGTGATTCCTTTTCTTAATTCAAATTTGTGATATATATATAAGGTGGGGGTTTCTCTCCCTCAATCCCCACTTTCTTCTACCATTAATAAAAAAAAATAAAAAAAAAGGAGGGTCCCCCCATCCCCTCTCCCCATCCCCTCCCAAAAAAAATAAATAAATAAATAAATAAATAAATGAATAAGTAAATAAGAAGAAAAAAAAAATTTCATAAAAATAAAATAAAGGGGGGGAAGAGACACTCCCATGGGTTATGGAGTATAACCTCCAGCTACACGCCCCTAGACTCCCACTCCATCCCCCATAGTTCCAAGATACGTTGAAGACTTTCTGAATTCCATCCAGTTCCTCAAAGTATCCTGGAATCTCATTCCTACTCCCCTTTGAAGGCATATTAATTCTTCCATAATCCTCATTCTGTCTATTTCCCTGAACCAGGCTCCTATCCCTGGTATTTCCTTTACTTTCCAATATCTCGGGATCATTGTTTTCGCTGCATTCAGCAGAAATGGAGTTAATGATATTCTATATTTTTCCCTAGGGTCCTCAGTCGCATGAAACAAACATTTCCAGGGGTCCAGTTCTATTTCCGTCCCATCAATCTCTTTAATTAGGCCCACCACTTTTTCCCAATATAACTGAATTGCGCTACATTGCCACCATATATGGGCATGAGTTCCCTCCTTCCCGGATTCTCTCCAACATAGGGGTGATAAATCTTGATTAATTTTATGCATTTTAGATGGAACATAATACCACCTAACCAATAATTTATAGTTTATTTCTTGTATCTTTGTATCCATTGAAGTGGAATGGGTGTAGTCTGTAACTTTCCCTTTCAGTTTTTCTGAAATTGATTGATTCAGTTCACCTTCCCATCTCCCCAAGGAGGGCATCGCCTCATCCTCCATCGAAGTTATTAGGGTCCTGTATATTTTAGAGATCCCCTGCCTGCCTATTCCTCCTCGGTCAATCAGTTTCTCCCAGGGATTTAAACTGTTGCCTGAGCGGAGAGGTTTAGGGAGGGACTCTACAAAGTGTTGGAGTTGTCTATATCTCCATCCATCCCATGGTGTTCTGCCATATTTCTCTCGTAGCTCCGCTAGTGAGCATAAGCTATTTGCTTTTATCACATCCCTTAATCTCAATCTATCGCTATGTGTCCACTTCAAAAACATTTTATTTTCTTTCCCCGGGGGGAAGTAGTTATTTCCTGACAGGGGCATTAAGGGGCAAAAATTTTGTCCTACTGTACCTTTAAGTACCCCATCCCATGTTCTTAATGTTTCCATTGTAATCGGGGATATTTCTCTAGGGAGACCCCTAAACTTCATTGGAATCCAGATGGTCTGGCTCAGGGCAACTTTACTCGTATTATCTTCCAGTAGTACCCATTTTTTATATGGGGCGTTATAAACCCAGTCTAGAATTCTCCTCATTACCGCTGCCAAATGGTATTTTTGAAAATCTGGAAGGGATATCCCTCCCTTATCCTTAGGTCTATTCATTATCTTATAGGGAACGCGACTTCCTCTTTTATTCCATATGAATTTCTGGATCAGGGATTTAATAATTTTAAAGTAGGCCCCTGGGACCTTTATCGGGAGACTCTGGAAAATATATAATGCCTTTGGTAGGGTCATCATTTTAATTACACTTATCCTACCGAACCATGACAGTCTATGTGCGGGGTATCCTTTAAGGTCTTGTTTAATTCTATTTAGGAGAGGGAGATAGTTGTCTTGATATAAGTCTGTAACTGATATTGATAGATATACTCCCAAATACTTCAGGCCCCTCTCTCTCCACACAAAGGGGAATAGAGCTCTCAGTTCCCTTCTCTCCTTTGGGGAGGTATAGACATTTAGTATCTCAGTTTTCTCCCTATTAATCTTAAAATTCGAAACTCTCCCATAGGCCTCCAACTCCTGCAAGATCCTACGGAGGGACTGTTTAGGATTCATTATATAAAGCATAATATCATCTGCGAATGCAGATATCTTATGCTCATTCCCTGAAACCTTTATTCCCTCGATTTCATGATTCGCTCTTATAGATGCCAAAAGAGGTTCCAGAGAGAATACGAAAAGTAAGGGGGACAATGGGCATCCTTGACGTGTACCGTTATAAAGCCCAAAAGTATTTGATAGAGTCCCATTCACCTGAATCTGAGCTGTGGGGTTAGAGTATAAAGCCTCTATCCATCTTAATATTCTTGGGCCTAAACCAAATTTATATAATGTCTGCAGCATATATTCCCATTCTAGCCTATCAAAGGCTTTTTCCGCATCTACCGAAAGGAAAAGGGAAGACTGCTTCCTTTTCCTAACTTCCTGCATTAAGAGGGTTGTCCTCAATATATTATCCCTCGCCTCCCTCCCAGGTACAAAACCTGCTTGATCTCCTTCTATGCAATCTGGCATATGCTGTTTCAATCTCTCAGCTAGGATCCTTGCATAGATTTTTACGTCCTCATTAATCAGAGAGATAGGTCTGAAGCTGGAGCATAATGTTGGGTCTTTCCCTTCCTTTGCTAGTATAGTTATAAAGGCCCCCAAAGCTTCCTTACGTATCTCCCTCCCTTCCCCAATTGAATTCATATACTGATGGAAATAAGGTGTCAGAGGTCCCATAAACTTTTTATAATATATTGATGTATACCCATCGGGCCCTGGACTCTTCCCATTCTTACTATCCTTTATTGCTCTCTCTATTTCCTCCATAGAGATATCTCTATCGAGTATGCCAACCTCCTCCTCTGCTATATTTAATTTATTGTAATGCACAAATAATCTAATTTTGATCAACTAAACAAAGTCTTGTATCAGTGTTGTAAGTTTTCCCAACTTTGTGTCTCTTTGGGAAAATTTCCTATTTACTTTCTATGGCAAAGATACAATAGGAAGTTAGAGATATCCTCCCCAAACTGCTCCTTTATTAAGTTGATACTGAAATGGTGTTCCCATTAAAAAATGTCTTTTTTTTTACTTAAATCTGCAAAAACAGCATATAGATTCTTAAAGCAGAGAGCTTGAAGAATAAAATAGCAGCGTCCCCAATTTTTATAACCACTTCAGCCCCAGAAGATTTACCCGCGTTTATGACCAGGCCATTTTTTGCGATACGGCACTGCGTTATTTTACCTAACAATTGTATATTGATTGGTTTGCACAAAAGTTATAGCATACCACGCTAAGCGATAAAAAAAAGTGTTTAGAAAAATGATATGTTTCAAAGTAACATACACAAACAGGTAAGTAAATTAATAAATAATGTCCAATAATCCACCACCAAGTGCCAATATATTTGTTAGTTCATCAAATGTGACAATAAAAATACAATGGTGTCTCCAAAGAAAAGTATGTCTCCTTTCACCAGCTTCTAGGTAAGTATCCTACTCATGACAGATAGTCAAAAACAGCAATCAGCCAAGGATCCAGAGACAGCAGCTCAAGGCAAATATGATATGGTATGACAACCAAAAAGAAGAAAAAAGAAGCTCCTCATAGTGCAGTAACATTAAAAAGCATGTTTATTAAAACTACAGATTGCACTTGCAAACTAGAGATGAAAATCATGCCCATATAAAATGGCAGGGACACCGTCCATATTCCACCTGTGTTCCAACTGGTGGCGGAATTGACGTAGCGCGTATTACGGAACCCAATGCATTTTCTCAGCAGCATCTAACATCATCAGGGGTCATGTGGACAATTTTGAATGCAATTTTTAACCATGTGAAAATTTGTAATGGCTTTGTCTTTGTTTATGTTACTCTTTCATGTGTTATCATTTATGCAATAAATGTTTTTATTGTATTAATATTTCTTAATTTCATCAGCCAATTGAATTTGTGTGCACCTCATAAAAAATCCCAAAGGGTGATAACTATGTTTTTCTTAGTCCATAGGGTACAATATTGAGTTGGCCCACCCTTTGCATCTATAACAACAACTTTAACTCTTCTGGGAAGGCTGTCCACAAGGTTTAAAAATGTGTCTATGGGAATGTTTGACCATTCTTCCAATGAATACTTGGAAGATTCCTTTTGTCCAAGGGGCGGAGATGGGGTGGATGCTGTCACATTCTCCACCTCAGCCAATCAGAGCCTGCCTAGTAGTTCATTGACAGAAATTGAAGGCAGTTCCTGAGTGGCAGAGGGACATTAGAGACTGACACTCATTATTTCCAGAAGCTGATCCTACTCCTGCGGAAGCTGACCCTTCTAACTACATGCAGTGAATTCTACTTCAGTGGACTGCGGCATCCCCAGTGGTTATACACTTAGGGCTTATGGAGAAATCACTTTATCTAAGGTGCCCCACAGTAAGGTATTAAAGTTAAATAATTACTGGAGTTCTCTTTTACGCTTTGTATCTAGAAGCACTGCAGACTTAAGATTAATATAAATGAGGCAACAAAGAATGTCCTCAAATAAGGTAACAATGTCCTCAAACTTCCAAAAGCAGTGAGTGTACATGGTATAATGTCTTTACGAGAACCTGTTATACAGCACAAGAATGTGAATAATCCAAATAATTTAGAAAATGTCAATAAATATGAGAAATAAGCCAACAATTCTTTATGTAAGGATCAACAATTGAACAACAACATGACTGGCAGATAACAGGGGCAGAATTGTATTAATGGATGCTATGTAAAGTGACATACCAAGGATTAAGTTCAGATTTGATTCATAGTTATAAAAAAAAGCAACAACAATGTATTTAAATAAAAAATAAAGATTAGGGTCTTTTGACCAAACAAGAATTCAATTTTATTACACTGAATATCCGGGGACACCAACATCTGAGGACGCCAACATTTTATTACTCACCTAAGATACATAAAAAGAAGATGCAGCCTCTACAATGTAGGTTCCCAACCCCTATCCTCGAATACCCCCAACTTGCCATGTTTAGGGAATTTCCCTTAGCTAAAATAGCTGTCATGAATACCAAGCCATTGACATTGATTGAAAGCACTTGTGCAAGGTGAAGGAAATCCTGAAAACATGACTTATTCAGGTTGAGGGTACTTGAGGACTGAGATTAGGAACCACTGCTCTAGCACATGCAAACAGACAATTTTTTACCAAACTAGAATTTGACCTTATATAAGCTGAATACCTGAGGATAGTAATGTTTTTTCTTGATCATACATCACGGGACACAGGAGCTTCATTACATAGTGGGTTATATAGGCACCTCTGGTGATTGGACACTGGTTGACCCTAATTAAAGAGAATTCCTCCCCTATATAACCCCTCCCATTTGGGAGGCACCTCAGTTTTTTCGCCAGTGTCTGGTCGATGGTCACGTAAAACTTAGCTCTATGCGGGTCCCGGTGAGGGCCGAAGGGCTACATCAAACCGGATCCATACCTCGGGCCGATATTTGACTCCCATGATGGTATGGTACCCGGGCCTCGTCTGCCGAAGAAACGAGGTTTTGCCTGTAAGTCCTCTCCATTGGAAGACTGGGCTCTGGGACAACCAGACTTGGGGTACTGTTGACTCAGGGCGCCCGTAAATTCTGGCAGAGCTTTTTACATGGCCCAGGTAGGAGGATCTTTTCGTAAGAACCCCAGATACGCCTGAAGGTTGGCTAACAATACCCGCCGTGATGGGTGAAGGCTGGAATTGGTCTGAGATCAGCAATTCCTGCGGCGGGGAACAGGTAAGGGAAGTCATCCTATATATTTTAAATATATGAATGGATTTCTTCATTGTGAGTAGTTGTATGTCTTACCTGGTTTCCACCACTAGAGGGAGTAAGAGCAGCCTGATCCATACTTACATGCCTTTCAATACAACACGCTCAGTGAAAGCCTGGTTCTCCAGCTACTCACGTCTCCCTTACAGTTCCTGCCACAGTTAAGGTAAAAAGGGGTCCCATGCAGGTCCAGGGGTCCCACGTTGCTCCCTTTGGGTTCTCCTTCCCCCCCCCCCGGATCCCGCGGTCCTCGTGCACGCACGCGCGCACGTGCACGCGCGCCGGGCGCGCTCCCGGCCTAATGGAGGAGGGGGGGGGTGTGGTTGCGAGCCATGCACGTTAGTGTGCACAACGCTGTAGTGCAGGTGCCAAGCGGCAGTTTTAAAAAGCCCAGAGCGTCAGGGGACTGTAACTGGAGACACAGGAGCTGTGGGCTGTAAGCATCCGTGGGGATTGGATCCAGGCAAACCTTAAGACACCTACTCAGCATCAGGTTGTGCAGTTTAAGCATATATTGATTTATTGTGAGACTTTAAGCGCAACAGTGATTGCATTTGTACTAGTACCTCTGCTTTGTAGCTTAGTACTATGTCTCCTCGTAAGAGGGTTTCAGGGGCAGGTAATAAAAGCCCTGGCAAGTCACCGCCTAGGTCCAGGGGTTCCAAAAGTGCATGCAAATTACCATCCCCCTCTGCAAGACTGGAGCCTGCCTCTCAAGACGAGTCAGTGCCCCTTTCAGGCTTTGCAGCCTCTCCTAATGTCGCAGCCCCGGTCTATGTCACTGAGGACTCCCTTAGGGCTACATTGGAGGGTTTTGAAGGGAGGATCATGAATTTTATTTCTGCTTCCCTAAAAGATAGCAGGAAAAGGGGTAGATCCCCTCCCTCTGCTGAAATCCCTCTCTCAGACAGTTGTTCTGAAAATGAGGAGGGATCCCTATCTTTGGATAGGGATCATGAGCAGTCGGATGAGTCAGAGGAAGAGGAGTTAGTCCCCTCCTCCCAGGCACTCAGAAAGCAGGTGCAGTATTATACTGAATTGGTGCGTACCACGTTCAGAATGCCGGCTGCTGAAGTCGCTACATCCTCTGTCTCTTCCCTGGGAGTCAGGAAAGCCCCACAGACTGCTTGTTCCTTTCCAATTCATCCTTTAATGGGCGAGTTGATGTATGAGGACTGGGGACATCCCGATAAACTGTTTACTCCTCCCAAGAGGTTTTCTATGCATTATCCTATGGAGGAAAGTTTCACCAAGAAATGGGGGGTCCCATCTGTCGATGCGGCTGTTTCTTGTGTGAATAAAAACCTAACTTGTCCTTTGGATAATGCGCAGGTATTTAAGGATCCAGTTGACAAAAGGCTGGAAACCTTGTTAAAAGCCTCCTTTTCCATGGCTGGCGCTGTGGTGCAGCCTACAGTCGCAGCCGTGGGGTTGTATCAGTTCCTTAAGGAACAGGTTAAACAAATGTTTGGACTCCTCCCCAGTGAGGAAGTAGAGCAATATGCAGAGATGCCTCACATCTTGTGTTTCATAATTGATGCGATTTTGGATTCTGTCCAACAAGCATCACGTTTATCCCTCATGTTGGTACACATGCGTAGGGCTCTATGGCTAAAGAATTGGGCTGCTGAGATGTCATGCAAAAAGCATTTGACTGGGTTCCCGTTTAAAGGGGAGCGTTTGTTTGGGGAAGAATTAGATAAATTCGTCCAAAATATTTCGGGAGGTAAGTCTACACTCCTTCCAGTCAAAAAGAGTAAACGTCCTTCATTCAGGCATACTCTTTCTCCCGAAGCATCAAGCTCTAAACAGTGGCGACGGCCTTCCTAGCCCTCCGCTGCTAGAAAGCCTCAGGGCCGAGCCCAGGGACAGAAAAAGACTTGGGGGCGAAAGCCTGCCAAGCAGACCCCCAAGACCTCCTTGTGAAGGGGCGCCCCCGCTCGGCCGAGTGGGGGGAAGGCTCCTGCAGTTTGCAGGCGCCTGGCGGGAGGAGATTCAGGACAAATGGGTGATCTCTTCAGTATCTCTGGGCTACAGGCTAGAGTTTCAGAAGATTCCACCTTCTCGTTTTCTAAGGTCAAGGATCCCCAAGGATCCGATAAAGCAGAAACCGCTATTCCTGGCCTTAGATCAGTTACTATCCCAGGGTGTGATAGTAGAAGTGAGCCCGAAAGATCAGGGCTCAGGTTTTTATTCGAATCTCTTCACCGTTCCGAAACCAAACGGAAGTGTCAGACCTATCTTGGATCTGAGAGACTTAAACCGGTTTTTACACATCCAGACCTTCCGGATGCAGTCAATACGCACTGTGGTCTCCTCCCTGCAAGGAGGAGAATTCATGGCATCAATAGATATCAAAGATGCATATCTCCATGTGCCAATATTTCCCGCACACCAGAAGTTTCTAAGGTTTGCGGTAGAGCAGCACCATTTTCAATTTGTGGCCCTGCCGTTCGGCCTAGCTACGGCCCCCCGAGTCTTCACGAAGATTCTGGACCCTCTCTTAGCAATCTTAAGAGTTCAGGGCATAGCTGTCATGGCTTACCTAGACGACTTGCTTCTCGTAGAGAGAACTGCAACGTGCCTAAGTCGCAGCGTCACCAGAACGCTAGAACATCTAGAGCGCCTAGGTTGGATTATAAACCTAGAAAAGTCGTCCCTGCAACCGACCACCAGGTTGGATTACCTGGGTCTGATTATCGACACCGCTCAGGGCAGGGTGTTCCTTCCAGGGCCAAAGGCCTTGGCCATTGGAGATCTGGTGCGCCTGATTCTGGGCAGAAGATCTTCCTCCATTCGCTTATGTATGAGACTATTGGGAAAGATGGTCGCCTCATTCGAGGCCGTCCCATTCGCCCAGTTCCACTCAAGGCCTCTGCAAAGATGCATCCTTGCGATTTGGAACAGGAAGCCCCAATCCCTGGATCTTCCTATGCGTTTATCCCCCCGGGCACGCATTACAAGATCTGGAGGACATATGTTTCCTGGTGTGAACCCAGGAGATGGCATCCTAGAAGGTATGTCATTAGCAGAATCTTGGCCTTTCTCCAATCAGGCCTAGAAATGAATTTGGCCATAAGCACCATCAAGGTGCAGATTTCGGCCCTATCGGTCTTTTTTCAAAGACCTCTTGCATCACACTCCCTAGTACGGGCTTTTATCCAGGGGGCTATGCGGATAAAACCGCCAGTCAAACCTCCGGTATGCCCATGGGATCTGAATTTGGTTCTCTCGGCCTTAGAGGCCCAACCATTTGAACCTCTGCATCTGGCTTCTTTAGCTCTCTTGACTAAAAAGCTGGTCTTCCTAGTAGCCATATCCACGGCTAGAAGGGTATCAGAATTGGCAGCTCTTTCCTGTAAAGAGCCCTATTTAATTATCCATAAGGACCGGGTGGTTATGCGTCCCAACGGGTCCTTTCTACCTAAGGTGGTTTCAGGTTTCCATCTGAATCAGGATATAATCCTACCATCCTTTTTTCCAAATCCTCAGTCCATAGAGGAAGAGTCCTTACACACTTTAGATGTGGTTAGAGCAATCAGTCTTTATCTTCAAGCAACTGCTCAGATAAGAAAAACTGACTGTTTATTTATTCTGCCAGAAGGCCCTAGAAGGGGTCAGGCAGCGTCAAAGTCCACTCTCTCAAGGTGGATCAGACAGGTTAATTCTCAGGCCTATAGCTTAAAGGGGAAGATTCCTCCTTTTCAGGTGAAAGCGCACTCTACTAGGGCTGTCAGTGCTTCTTGAGCAGTGCATCACCAGGCCTCCCTGGCTCAGATCTGTAAGGCTGCGACTTGGTCATCAGTCCACACATTCACCAGATTCTATCAGGTGGATGTCAGAGGGCAAGAGGATATCGCCTTCGGGCGCAGTGTACTGCAGGCTGCAGTTTAGGTCCTCAGGTCCCTGGCGGTCTATATTTATGATCTGTGTCTCCCTCCCCTCAACCGGAGCATTGCTATGGGACATCCCACTATGTAATGAAGCTCCTGTGTCCCGTGATGTATGATCAAGAAAATGGGATTTTTATATACAGCTTACCTGTAAAATCCTTTTCTTGAGAGTACATCACGGGACACAGGGCTCCCGCCCCTCTTGGGTTTTACGTGGTTTCTTATTGCTTTGCTACAAAACTGAGGTGCCTCCCAAATGGGAGGGGTTATATAGGGGAGGAATTCTCTTTAATTAGGGTCAACCAGTGTCCAATCACCAGAGGTGCCTATATAACCCACTATGTAATGAAGCTCCTGTGTCCCGTGATGTACTCTCAAGAAAAGGATTTTACAGGTAAGCTGTATATAAAAATCCCATTATTACTTACCTAAGATACCTAAAAATCAAACACACCTGCACCCACAATTACATAAAAATGACAAAAACAATCCTGAACCCAATATTATCATCAGAAAAATACATACCTAAAGGACAAACTAGTCAACAAGTACCATATTTATTGGTGTATAACACGCACTTTTTTCCCCTTAAAATCAGGGGGAAATCATGGGTGCATTTTATACGCCAATCTCCCGCTGATCTGCAATGTCTTTGGAGAGCCGCTGACATTTACCGAGCCTCACCGAGTGTACTGTGTACTCGGCTCCGCTCGCAGTCACGCCCAGTCCCGCCTCCTAGCCTTTATGTCCCGCCATTGGCCCGGTGTTGTGTCCATCATAGGAGCTGGGCCAATGGGCGGGGCGGGGGCGTAACTGCAAGCGGAGCCGAGTAGCCGAGTACACTCAGCTCGGCTCAGTCTATGTCGGTGGCGGGAGGAGCCAAAGATCTCGGCAGCGGCGGGAGGAGCCAAAGACGTCAGCAGCGGCGGGAGGAGCAGAAGATTTCGGCTGCGGTAAATTTAAAACTAAACCATGCTGCAATTTTAGGGAAGGCTGCGGGGGGACAGTATAAGGCTGTAGGTGGACAGTGGAAGGCTGCAGGGGGACAGTGCAAGGCTGCAGGTGGACAGTGGAAGGCTGCAGGGGGACAGTGGAAGGCTGCAGGGGGACAGTGGAAGGCTGCATCGATGGGCATTTAAAATGTTAATTTTTTCCTTAAACTTGCCTCCTAAAAGTTTTTTTCCTTAAACTTCCCTCCTAAACTTGGAGTGTGTGTTATACACCGGCGCGCGTTATATGCCAATAAATATGGTATATCACATATTACCAGTCCCAGAGGATTGAATCATAGCTGGTCTCTATTTCAGGCCCCTCATGTGCCTATTCCTAAGTGTACCCTATGGGTAAGCGCCCGATCAAGTTAGATGCATCAGAGCACAGGTGTCAAACAAGGCCTGCGGGCCTAATCCGGCCCTTCAGACAATTTCATGTGGCCCTTGCACCTTTCCTGCAGCTGCAGGAGAGCTCCAGCCCTCCTCTGGTCCTCCTCCAGACCCCTACTTTCTGCTTTCAATCAATGCATGCAGCTTCTTCCCAGCAGCAGCATAAGGAAAGGGGGTGCACTGTGATGTAAGGAAGAGTGATGGACTCAACTTCTTATGGTGGGGTGGCTCTTGACATTAAATGTAAGGGGAGGGGATGTGCTGAATATCTAATCTTACAGATACAACCTGCCCTTTTTAGGGCAATCATAATGCTTATGCGGCCCACGATGAAATTGAGTTTGACACCCCTGCATTAGAGGGTCTGTACATGGGATGCATTTATCTGTTTGTTGGATAATGCAATAAACTGTTCTGAAGCATTTAAAATGGTGAGTGGTTCCTTTCCTTCCTTTCTTTGAAGCCTCTGGAGAGACTAGAATCATTAGGTATTATCTTCTGACATCAACCATAGACATTTGTACAATTCCATTGGTTAGCTCAGCATACTTTAGCTCCTTGACCTCTTTGAGACAACAGTGGCCTCATAGGCATGTGCAGGAGGCACACCCTAATCCCCTGACATACTTGTCTACACCTGGATGAGAGGGGCAGCAGGCGGCATATAGAACAACAGATGCTCTGCATTTTTCATCCTAAAGCCGTTGAATGCCTTCGGGAGGAAGAGGAGGAGAAGCAAGCATTCAGGGGCCGCATGTAGGAAAATGCAGAGCATCTGTTGTTCTATATGCCGCCTCGCTGCCCCTCTCATCCAGCCTGGTGTTCTATGTTTCCATCGGCTACTGTACTAGAACTGCTGGCTCCGCCTCCCAGCTCCCCCTGACCCCTTTGTTCTAAGTAACTGCTGCAGTACTGCCCAGCCAGCTTCTCCACGGCTCTGCTCATTGAATTTACAGCAGCAGGCAGATGGGGCATGGCGTCCAGGGACTGCAATAGCTAGCTGATCCAGTAGGAAGAGCGGAGGAGGTCTCCATTGTGTTAGGAGACACTTGAAGCCTGGAGGGAGCCAGAGACACAGCAAACATGGAGTCCTCAGACTGGAACTGGACTGCAGGCAGCAGCTGGACCACAAACTGGGTGCAGAGCAGCAGGCAGGTGTCAGGAACCAGGATACGGAGTGCAGAGAGTCAGACAAGCCATGGCCGGATGCAGTCGGAAGACAGGGATGGTCAGAGACAAACCGGGTAAAGTTCAGGTACAGGAAATGGGTTTTCAAGATCAGAGCACACACACACACTGTCGATCAAACAGCAAGATCCCAGAGTGACAGTCAGGTTTAAATAGCACGTCTGGCGCAAACAGGCTCGCGCACGCACACCCACACGCACAGGTGCGTGCGAATGTGCAGCGGCAAGCCCAAGACACCTGCTCCACTGTCCGCAGGGCCCAGATTTAGTCTGAGAGAGACTGCTCTATTTGTTGCACCCAGACTGAGAGAGACTGCTCTATTGTCCCCAGAGAGAGAGAGAGACTACTCCATCACCCCAGAGAGACTGCTCCACTATCCCCACTGAGAGAGCGTGCTCCAGCTCCCCCAGAGAGAGAGAGAGAGAGTGCTCCAGTGCACCAGAGACAGAGGGAGAGTGTTCCATTTCCCCCAAAGAGAGAGAGAGCGACTGCTCCATTTCCCCCAGGAAGAGAGAGTGCACCATTGCCCCCAGGGAGAGAGAGTGTGTTCCTTTCCCTCCCCCATGGAGATAGAGAGAGTATTCCATTGCCCAGAGAGAGAGACTACTCCAGTGTCCCCAAACTCAGAGAGACTCTCCCATTGCCACCAGAGAAAGAGAGACCGAAAGACTGTTCCATTGTCCTTAGGCCTAGACAAGGTGAGATTGCTCCATTCATTGCCCAGATAGATAGTGCTCCATTGCCCTCAAAGATAGAGTGAGTGCTCCATTATCCACAGAACAGGAAGCACAAAAGTCAGGAGTGGCACAAGTGCCTGGCAGGATCAACAGCAGAAGATGGATCAGGAACCAAGGAAGCACTGAGACTGAAAGACTGCACCATTGCCCCTAGGCCTATACAAGGTGAGATTGCTCCATTCATTGGCCCCAGACCGAAAGACTGTTTCATTGCCCACAGAGATAGAGAGAGAGAGAGTGCTCCATTGCCCTCCATTGCCCCCTGAGAGAGAGAGTGATCTGTTGCCTCTAGAGTGAGAGTGTTCCATTGTGTTCCAGAGAGAGAAAGAGAGACTGCTTCACTGCTTGCAGGCCCAGACAAGGAGAGATTGCTCCATTCATTGTCCCCAGACTGAGAGAGACTGCTCCCTTGCCCCCAGAGAGAGAGAGTGCTCCATTGACCCTAGAGTGAGAGTGCTCCATTGCCCCCAGAGAGAGAGAGTGCACCATTGTGGCCAGAGAGAGAGAGAGAGAGAGAGCTCCATTGCCCAAATACTGTTACTAATTTACCAATGAGAGAGAGCTGGCTTCTGGGAAAACAGTGGACAGCACTGGACACACTCGGCAGCGGGCAGCTGCAGGCAAGAGACAGGAAGGACGCTGGCAGTGGTGGCAGGCAAAGGCAGCATGGCAGGCAGAAGAGCGGGGGGCATGTTTGTCTCCTCTGGCTCTTGCCAATGGAATGGCAGCTTGCGGGAAAAGGTGCATCGGTGTTTGATGTCACATCACATGCAGGTTGCACAGCACAAGCATGCACCTTCCTGGACCCACCCCACGGCCACAAAGCCGAGTACCATTCAAAGCCAAATACAGCCACCTTTTTTACCGGCACTTGTGCCTGGACAGGTAAATTTAAGAGCTGTTGGCAACCCTAAACACGAGTTGTTGTTCAGGAAAAGCCTTAGGGAATGTGCCCAGCTTTAAGTTAAAGGCTGGGTTCACCTTTTAGAACATGTTACATGTTCTACCCAGCAAGTGGGGAATCCTCTCCCTGCTCCCACTGTCCCTTTTTGGGCTCCGCCCACACAGCCGCATCATTCATTCACACTTTCCCATGGATGAATATACTACAAGTTCCATCATCCACTGTGGCTTTTAGTTCTGAATGAACTGTGGGGGTGCTGATGAGCAAACTCATATTTCATTCACAAGCCCTGCAGGGATTGTATGCAGAAGCCTGACATTGCCCCCTGATCCACTAATCATGGGTGCAATGCTTTCCAGGCTCCTGCAGGAAAAAAATAATAAATGCACATTTTTTTTCCTGCAAAAAATGTGTGCATTTATTATTTTTTTATGGAAAGGTGAACTTTAAATTAATGGGGAGATGGCCTGGCTAGGCTGAGTGTGCAGTTAATTGAATCAACAACAGGTACTCAATCAGTCTTGAACACAAGTCGTATGGGATATGGGAATAAACAATATTGGGTCTGGGATCAAAAGTAACATTTCTGTCTTTGCAGATGACACCAAGCTATGCAGTGGAATAACGTCCTTACAGGATGTCTCCACTTTACAAGCCGACCTCAATGCTCTGTCTAATTGGACGACTATGTGGCAGATGAGGTTTAATGTTGAGAAATGTAAAGTTATGCACTTAGGGGCTAAGAATATGCATGCATCATACATGCTAGGGGGGTACAACTGGGGGGATCCATAGTGGAGAAGGATCTGGGGGTTTTGGTATATCATAAGCTCAATAATAGCATGCAATGTCAAGCTGTGTATTGTATTAAAAGAGATATGGACTCCAGAGAGCGAGATATCATTTTTCCCCTGTTCAAATCATTAGTAAGACCTCATCTGGAATATGCAGTTCAGTTTTGGGCACCAGTTCTCAAAAATGATATTGGAGAACTGGAGAAGATGCAGAGAAGGGCAACCAAACTGATAAGAGGCATGGAGGAGCTCAGCTATGAGGAAAGATTAGAAGAACTGAATTTATTCACTCTTGATAAGAGGAGATTAAGGGGGGATATGATCAACATGTACAAATATATAAGGGGTCCATATAGTGAACTTGGTGTTGAGTTATTCACTTTACAGTCAACAAAGAGGACAAGAGGAAAAGAGATTTCATCTCCAAATACGGAAAGGTTTCTTCACAGTAAGAGCTGTGAAAATGTGGAATAGACTCCCTGCAGAAGTGGTTCTGGCCAGCTCAGTAGATTACTTTAAGAAAGGCCTGGATTATTTCCTAAGTGTACATAATATAACTGGGTACTAACATTTATAGGTAAAGTTGATCTGGGGAAAATATGATTGCCTCTCGGGAGATCGGGAAGGAATTTTTTCCCCTGCTTTAGCAAATTGGATCATGCTCTGCTTGGGTTGTTTGCCTTCCTCTGGATCAACTATGGGTATAGAATTGGGTATATTGGATTGTATCATATTATTATTATTTTTTTTATTTTTGTGGTTGAATTGGATGGACTTGTGTCTTTTTTCAACCTGACTAACTATGTAACTATGTAACATGTAACAGCAGATCCTTACAAGTTAAACCCATGGAACTATATGTACCAGCATGCCTGCTGATCTTTAGGAATAGAGGAGACAACAAAGCTACAGATCTGCCACATCTACTACATACATACTAGTGTGTTGACTGACCTGCACCTATTATCTGATCTGACCTGTTGTCTGCAAACTAAGTAAAAACCAAAAAAAGTATTTTCAGCAGTTACCAGTTCAAAAAAGTTCAAAGTTTCCAGAGTTACCGTAAGGGTCTATCATAACAGTTTCCAGTAAATCTACATTACAACATTTTTGTTTAACCTTTTGTTACAGTGAGGTCAGTAAATTAGAAACAGACTTCAGTAAATGTGACATTGTCAAAATGTTGTTTCATTTATTGTAATGCACAAATAATCTAATTCTGATCAACTAAACAAAGTCTTGTATCAGTCTTGTAAGTTATTCCCCCTTTGTGTCTCTTTGGGAAAATTTCCTATGTACTTTCTATGGCAAAGATACAATAGGAAGTTAGAGATATCCTCCCCAAACTGCTCCTTTATTAAGTTGATACTGAAATGGTATTTCCATTTAAAAATGTCTTTGATTTTACTTAAATCTTCAAAAACAATACATAGATTCTTAGAGCAGAGAGCTTGAAGAATAAAATAGCAGCGTCACCAATTTTTTTTAACCACTTCATCCCCGGAGGGTTTACTCCCTTAATGACCAGGCCATTTTTTGTGATACGGCACTGCGTTATTTTACCTGACAATTGCGTGGTCGTGTGAAAGCTCTCTATCGGTAGTATTTGATCACCTCTGCGTTTTTATCTTTTACACTATAAACAAAAAAAGACTAACAATTTTGAAAAAAAAAAATATCTTTTACTTTCTGCTATAAAACACATCCAATTAAAAAAAAAATCGAATTTCTTCATCAATTTAGGGCAATATGTATTCTGCTACATATTTTTGGTAAAAAAAATCCCAATAAGCGTGTATTGATTAGTTTGCACAAAAGTAATAGCATACTGCACTAAACAATAAAAAAATGTGTTTACAAAAATGATATGTTTCAAAAGTAACATACACAAACAGGTAAGTAAATGAATAAATAAAGTCCAATAATCCACCACCAAGTGCCAATATATTTGTTAGTTCATCAAACGTGATGATGAAAATACAATGGTGTCTCCAAAGAAAAGTGCGTCTCCTTTCACCAGCTACTAGGTAAGTATCCTACTCACCAGACAGAATTGACACCAATGACAGGTAGTCAAAAGCGGCAAATGGCCAAGGATCCAGAGACAGCAACTCAAGGCAAATATGTTTACCGAATGGATATGGTATGTCAACCAAAAAGAAGAAAACAGAAGCTCCTCATAGTGCAGTAACATTAAAAAGCATGTTTATTACAACTACAGATTGCACTTACAAAATAGAGATGAAAATCATGCCCGTAGAAAATGTCAGGGACACCGTCCTGTGTTCCAACTGGTGGCGGAAGTGATGTAGCACGTATCACGGGACCCAATGCGTTTTGTCAGGAGTGTCTGACATCATCAGGGGCCATGTGGACAATTTTTAATGCAAAATTGTATTGGCTTTGTCTTTGTTTATACTACTCTTTCATGTGTGATCATTTCTGCAATAAATGTTTTTATTGTATTTATATTTGTTAATTTCATCAGTCAATTGTGCACACCTCATATAAAGTCCCAAAGGGTGATAATTATGTTTTTCTTAGTCTTTAGGGTTTAATATTGAGTTGGCCCACCCGTTGCAGCTATAACAGCTTCAACTCTTCTGGGAAGGCTGGGTTTAGAAATGTGTCTTTGGGAATGTTTGACCATTCTTCTAGAAGCACATGTGTGAGATCAGGTGCTGATGGGGACAAGAAAGGTGTTCTATGGGGTTGTGAGGTGAGGACTCAATCCCATAGGAGTCCTATGGCCAGTCAAGTTCCTTCATCCCAAACTCACTCACCCATGTCTTTATGGACCTAGCTTTGTGCACTGGTCCAAGTTATTTGGTGGGGGGGGGGGTATGGATGCTCTCCTCTATCCCTCCACCACTCAGGATCCACCTTCTATTTTTATCAATGAATACTAGGCAGGTTCCTTTTATCCAATGGGGAGAGAAGGGGTGGATGATGTCACATTCTCCTCAGCCAATCAGAGCTTGCCTAGTAATTCACTGACAGAAACTGAAGGCAGTTCCTGAGTGGCAGAGGGAGAGGAAAGACCGATGCTCATTATTTGCAGAAGCTGATCCTACTCCTGGAGAATATTATGCTTCTAACTACATGTAGTGCATACTACTTCAGTGGACTGCGGCAACCCCAGTGGTTATACACTAAGCCCTTGTACACACAGTCGGAGATTCCGACTATCAAATCCGTCTGAGTAATTCCGATGGATTCATTCTGGAAGAGGTCCGGAAGTGATGTTGCATACACACGGTTGGACTAAGTTGTCGGAAAATCCGATTGTACATAACGTGATGACGTTATTTTGTTAGACGGAACTACGTTCAGGCTAGTAGCCAATAGCTTTGGTCTAGGAATTTGATCTGAGCATGCGTGGCACTTTGTCCGTCTGAGTAGGCTACACATGATCGGAGTATGTCCAATAGGAGCATTTTGTCGGAAAATTTTACTGGCAAGTTGGAAAACTTGGTCCGTCGGATATTCCGACGGAAACAGTCTGATGCAGGCCACACACAGTCGGAATATCCGACAAAACGGTCCGATATGACACATTCCATCGGAATCTCCGACTGTGTGTACAAGGGCTTAGAGTTTATGGAGAAATCAGTTTATCTAAGGTGCCCCAGATTAAGATATTAAAGTTAAATAATTACTGGCGTTCTCTTTTACGCTTTGTATCTAGAAGCACTGCAGACTTAAGATGAATATAAACGCGGCAACAGAGAATGTCTTCAAATAAGGCAACAATATCAACAAACTTCTAAAAGCAGCGTGAATACATGGTATAGTGTTTTTTTGAGAATCTGTTATACACAAAAATGTGAATAATCCAAATAATTTTGAAAATGTCAATAAATATGAGAAATGAACCATCAATTCTTTATGTAAGGATCAACAATTGATAACATGCATGGCAGATAACAGGGGCAGAATTGTATTAATGGATGCTACGTAAAGTGACATACAGTATCTCAGAAAAGTGAGTACACCTCTCACATTTTTGTAAATATTGTATTATATCTTTTCATGTGACAACACTTTGACAGTTTGCTACAATGTAAAGTAGAAAGTGTACAGCTTGTATAACAGCTTGTATAGCTTGTATGTGTAAATTTGCTGTTCCCTCAAAATAACTCAACACACACCCATTCATGTCTAAACCGCTGGCAACAAAAGTGAGTACACCCCTAAGTGAAAACTGGGCCCAATTAGCCATTTCCCTCCCCAGTGTCACATGACTCATTAGTGTTACAAGGTCGCAGGTGTTGATGGGGAGCAGATATGTTAAATTTGGTGTTTTCGCTTTCACTCTCTCATACTGGTCACTGGAAGTTCAACATGGCATCTCATGGCAAAGAACTCTCTGAGGATCTGAAATAAGTATTGTTTCTCTACATAAAGATGGCTTAGAGTATAAGAAGATTGGCAAGACCCTGAACTGAGCTCCAGCACAGTACCCAAGACCATACAGGCCTCACCATGGTTGACTAAAGAAGTTGAGTGCACTTGTACAGCATCATATCCAGAGGTTGTCTTTGGGAAATAGATGTATGAGTGCTGCCAGCATTGCTACAGAGGTTGAAGGGGTGGGGGGTCAGGCTGTCAGCGATTAGACCATATGCAGCACACTGTATCAAATTGGTCTGCATGGCTGTCGTCCCAGAAGGAAGCCTCTTCTAAAGATGATGCAAAAGAAAGCCTGCAAACAGTTTGCTGAAGTTAAGCATCAAACCATGTCTTGTGGTCTGATGAGACCAAGATAAACTTATTTGGTTCAGATGGTGTCAAGCGTGTATGGCAGCAAGAAGTTGAGGAGTACAGACAAGTGTGTCTTGCCTACAGTCAAGCATGGTGGTGGGAGTGTCATGGTCTGGGGCTGCATGAGTGCTGCCGACACTGAGGAGATACAGTTCATTGAGGGAACCATGAATGTCAACATGTACTGTGACATACTGAAGCAGAGCATGATCTCCTCCCTTTGGAGACTGGGCAACAGGGCAATATTCCAACATGATAATGACCCTAAACACACCTCCAAGACAACCACTGCCTTGCTAAAGAAGCTGAGGGTAAAGGTAATGGGCTGGCCAAGCATGTCTCCAGACCTATACCCTATTGAGCTTCTGTGGGACATCCTCAAATGGAAGGTGGAGGAGTGCAAGGTCTCCAACATCCACCAGGTCTGTGATGTTGTCATGGAGGAGTGGAAGAGGAATCCAGTGGCAATCTGTGAAGCTCTGGTGAACTTCATGTCCAAAAGGGTTAAGGCAGTGCTAGAAAGTAATGGTGGCCACTTTGACACTTTGGACCCAATTTGGACATTTTTACTTAGTGGTGTACTCACTTTTGTTGTCAGCGGTTTAGATGTTATTGGCTGTGTGTTGAGTTATTTTGAGCGGACAGCAAATTTACACTGTTATACAAGCTGTACAATCACTACTTTACATTGTAGCAAATGATAATTTCTCCAGTGTTGTCACATGAAAAGATATAATAAAATATTTACAAAAATGTGAGAGGTGTACTCACTTTTGTGAGATACTGTACCAAGGATTATGTTCAGATTTGATCCATAGTTATAAAAAAGGAATACAAATATATGTAAATAAGCAATAAAGATAACGGTCTTTTGACCAAACAAGAACTCAACTTTATTACACTGAATATCCAAGGACACAAACATCTGAGGACACCAACATTTTATTACTCACCTAAGATGCATAAAAAGAAGATGCAGCCTCTACAATCTCGGTTCCCAACCCCTATCCTCGAATACCCCCAACTTGCCATGTTTTGGGAATTTATCTTAGATAGAATAACTGTCATGAATACCAAGCCATTGACATTGATTGAAAGCACTTGGTGAAGGAAATCCTGATAACATGACTTGTTGAGGTTAGGAGTACTTGAGGACTGAGTTTAGGAACCACTGCACATGCAAACAGACAATTTTTTACCAAGCAAGAATTTGACCTCATATAAGCTGAATACCTAAGAATGCCAATGTTTTATTACTTATCTAAGATACCTAAAAATCAAGCACACCTGCACCTGCTATTACATAAAAATGACAAAAACAATCCTGAACCCAATACTATCAATCAGAAAAAGACATACCTAAAGAACAAACTATATCTGGCCCTTATCTGGCACGGTGCTGTCACTCAAGCAGGGAGCGTGAGGAACATCCATCTCTAAGCCCTTGTACACATGGTCGGACATTCCGATGGACAATGTCCAATAGGACCGTGTTGTCAGATAATCCGACAGTGTGTGGGCTCCATCGGACTGTTTCCGTCGGAGTATCCAACGGACCAAGTTTTCCAGCTGGGCTATAAAATTTTCCGACAACATGATCCGATCGGACTTTGTCCGATCATGTGTAGAGAATTCCGATCGGACAAAGTGCCACGCATGCTCAGATCAAATTCCTAGACCAAAGCTATTGGCTACTAGCCTGAACATAGTCCCGTCTTAACGAAATAAGGTCATCACGTTAAGTACGATCGGATTTTCTGACAACTTTGTCCGACTGTGTGTATGCAACAATTTTGGACAAAAGCCATCTGACAAAATCCGTCGGACAAAATCCGACCGTGTGTACAAGGGCTAAGACATTCTTGGTGCAAAATAACAAGAAACACTCTATTCCCTCTGGGAAGTGTAATCTCCCCTATTTTGGAAATATCCTGGACTGACTTAACCTATAGCTGAGCATCCTTGGATTACCTCGGGTATAACAGTAAATATTGGTCACCCCAACGTATCTAACATTAGATTGCCTTAAAGGGGTTGTAAAGGTTTGTTTTTTATTTTCTAAATAGGTTCCTTTAAGCTAGTGAATTGTTGGTTCACTTGCCTTTTCCTTCGATTTCCCTTCTAAATGTTTTTTTTCTTTGTCTGAATTTTTCACTTCCTGTTTTTCCTCAGTAAACGTCACACCATCATCCGAGCCAGAACAGCTTACTGAGGAGGATCAGGAAGTGAGAAATTCAGACAAAGAAAACAAAGAGAAAAAAACATTTAGAAGAGAAATTGAAGGAAAAGGTAAGTGAACCAACAATGCACTAGCTTAAAGGAACCTATTTAGAAAATAAAAACAAACCTTTACAACCCCTTTAATAGGACAAAGAAGTTCCCTCCTCTTTTTTCTTTGTTTGTTCACCAAGGTTTAGATTACCATTCCCCGCTCGAATCTACTATAATTTGTTTCCTATTAGGAAATAAAACACCAAAGCTTCTGATGACGCATTGTTCAACGCGTAATGCCGTGTACACACGATCGGAATTCCGGCCAGAAAAAGACAGATGAGAGCTTTTCATCGGAAAATGCGATCGTGTGTATGCTCCATCGGAATTTAACTGTCCGAATTTCCACCAGCCAAAAATTTATAGCATGTTCTCAATTTTCCATGCGGAAAAACTTTCGGTAATTCCGATTGTGTGTATGCAATTCCGACATGCCAAAAATCACGCATGCTCAGATTCAACTATGAGACAGAAGCTATTGGCTACTGGCTATTGAACTTACCCTTTCTAGTCCCATCGTACGTGTTGTACGGCACCACGTTATAAACGATCAGAATTTAATGTGACCGTGTGTAGGCAAGACAGCTTGAGCCAAAATTCCGTCGGAATTCCGTCTGGAAAACCATCAGAGCTTTTTCGGACGAGAATTCCGATCGCGTGTACGTGGCATCACATGTAGGGCAATCCGAGCTGAGTCTTTTATGATATACTTTCTGTGTTGTTGTTTGTTTTTGACAACTATTATTTTTGGATTCAAGTACAGTATTCAGGCATATGATTCATTTATGATACAATTTGACTGTGATGACAGTGTAATCATTATGCTCTGAGGCAATTATTGTGAAAGTATGCATGTTTCTGTATGTGCTATTGCACTCCAGTGTTTTAATTTTTGTAAATAAACTTTGGTAATACAAATTTTGCTATGTTATGCCTATAAAGTCCATCATTTTCAACAAAATCCCTCTTCTAATAACTTCCAATATCGGGATGTGGCATTTTGTTATTTTTTTGTGTCGTATCCACAGTATCACTCTGTGGTGATACGAAATTGTTTTAAAGGACAAACTAGTCAACAAGTATATCACATATTACCAGTCCCAGAGGATTGAATTTTGGTTGTTCTCTCATTCAGGCCCCCCATGTGCCTACCCCTAAGTGTACCCAATGAGTAAGCTCCCGATCATGTTAAATGCATTAGAGGGTCTGTACATTGGATGGATTGTCTGTTTGTTGGATGATTCAATAAAATGCTCTGAGGCAGTTAAGATGGTGAGCGGTTCCTTTCCTTCCTTTCTTTGAAGCCTCTGGAGAGACTAGAGTCATTAGGTGTTATCTTCTGACATCAACCATAGACATTTGTACAAACCATTGGTTAGCTTAACATACTTTAGCTTCTCGACCTCATGGAGACAGCAGTGGCCTATTAACTGACCACACCACTTAGCCTGCCCTTGGGGACAAAGAGGAGATAGCATAGCATTTAGCTTAGAATATTAATGCCCTATGCACACAGTTGGATTTTCCAACGGAAAATGTGCGATTGGATCATGCTGTCGGAAAATCCGACCGTGTGTGGGCTCCATCGGACTTTTTCCATCAGAATTTCCAACTCACAAAGTTTGAGAGTAGGATCTAAAATTTTCGGACAACAAAATCTGATTGCGTAAATTCCGATTGTGTGAAGCCTAGTCCGACGGACAAGGTGCCACGCATGCTCAGAATAAATTATGAGATGGAAGCGATTGGTCTGGTAAAATTAGCATTCGTAATGGATATAGCACATTCGTCACGCTGCAATGCTAAAAATTGTTTAATGCAGAGCATTCTCTTTTTCTTTATATTTGGCTTTTACAGGGGTGACACCCCATCTGATGAAGGCAATATCAACACAGTTTGGACATACTAATGTCTGATATTGTCTTCTCTTTTCAAAGTTAAACTTTGTAAGTTCCTGTGTTCTGTATGTTATGCTTTGAAACATACCTGTTTTCTAAAATATGGCTAGTTATATTAATGTTACCAAAAATGAATGTTATGTACACCAAATATGTTGGTTTGTTGTAAAACCCTTTTATAAATGCACTTGTAGTCAGAGTCTTCACTTGAAATGCGATAGTCCTAACTACTAAGACCTGAGGAGTGCCTTGGCCTGTCTGGACAGTATGCCTAAAAGAGGGCATACCCTGAATGAACAAGTATGAAATGTAAATGAAATTATGAAAAAGTGGGGGAACGGGTGGGTGGGATCCCGGAAACAAACCAACGAGGACCTGACGGAGGAGGAGGAGGGATATATATAGCCCTCAGACTCCTCCTACAAATGCAGGCTAGCCTGCGGCCAGCCTTCTAACTTGTAGTCAGAGTCTTCACTTGAAATGCGATAGTCCTAACTACTAAGACCTGAGGAGTGCCTTGGCCTGTCTGGACAGTATGCCTAAAAGAGGGCAAAAAGAGACACAAAGTAGGTGTGATGTGAAGCTGCAATTAAAGGCCAGCAACAACCCACAGCCCTGATGGGACCTACCAAGTAAAGGGGTAAAGGATATGAGCCTGATTGGCAAGAAAGCTGGACATGAGAACAAACTGACGTAGTGACAGGACGCATGGGGCAAAAGGAAGAAAGAGCTGACCAGAGAAATAATGCAGAGAAGGACACAAGCTTGAAACCGACACTGTACCGTGGTATGGGAATAAGACCACCAACCCCTGGTGACCATCTATTCTAATTAATGGGGAAAAGTAAGTGAAGTAAAAGTGCCAAGCACACTTAAATGGCAACCGCGCCATGGGTAGGAGGCAGGAATCTGATACACCATGGATCCTGGCTGTACACTGGTAGCCGTGCCAAAAAGAGCTTCCCTGACTAACTCTGAATACGCCATGACCTGGCTTGAGAGGGTGAGCTGCAAAAAGGACAGAATGACAGGAGATTGTGGGGGCCTGAAATGCTGGTCACCTGCAGGATACTGGATAGTATTGGCAGATGAGGCCAAAAAAGCAGAGGCAATATGCAGCGAAAGCCAGAGACATGACCCACGAACCTTTCCCCCGAGGTAGACGTCCATGGAGAACTCTGAATAAGGAACCATAGGCCAGGGCGATCACCTATGACCAGGCTTGCCCCCAGTCCCACATACCACAGTGAAGAAAACCCCATCACCTGCCAACGCCCTGAGAAGAGCAGGAGACGGGGGTCACAGCTGGCACTAGCGCATAAGCCAAGCCAGCTAAGGACCCCTCCATACTGTCTGACAATGTAGCATTGACAATGAGAGCATATTAAGTACCGCATGAATCTGGGTTGAAGAATCATGCATGGAAACATGTACTGCGCTGGTGGATGGAAGAGGTTGGAACGAAAATTGGGAATAACCACCTAAAGTACTGCCTTGCCCCCCCCCCCCAGCTGAGGCCAGGAAAGGGGTACACCAGCGACAAAACTCAGCTATGGATTTGATATAATCAAACCCCTATGATGGGGTGCTATCATGCACTGAACCCATATGCAGCAGTGGAGGATGAAAGTGAAAAGACCGCTTCCGAAATGCACTGTACGCCCTGAACTAAGGAAACACAAACTAGAGAAATGAGAACAGAAAACCAACACACGAACCAACACCCCAACGTACCTAACAAATATGAGGATGTAGGTGCAGAAATGACAAGACCAACAGCGTGTGAAATGTGAACCTAATGATGACACAATCTTAGTGTATGTAATAAACCAGCCCGAGCAACCTGCGGCGCTAACACAGGCAATTAAAAACGAACACTCAGGGCTGATGTACCCACAGACCGTGGTGGGTAGTAGTAAAGATGTAATAGTGAACGTGCACGTATGACGTATGGTATACAGGCGAGAAGATTGTGGGATGACAATCAATTAAAAGCGAAACCTCAGCCTGTATGGGTCCGTAGACGTGACAGACCCTGGATGTAAGCCCTAGCTAACAGAAATTCTACGACAGGAATGACACAAATGAAAAGCTATGACAAAACAACAGAGACAGGTAACAAAACAAACCCTCGGGCTAGTGAACCCACAGACCGTGGTGGGTAGACGTACAAGTACAAAGAAATGAGCGTGCATCATATGACGTATGTAATACGGGCAAGAAGATTGTGGACAACAAACAAACAAAAAGGGAAACTTCAGCCCGTATGGGTACGTAGACATGACAGATCCTGGATGTGAGTACACACCGAAATGCAAAGACAGGAAAACTACGAACGAAATGCAACAACCAAAAAACAGGTAGCAAACTTAAACCCCCCCCCCCCCCCCAGGGCAAGAGTACCTACAGACCGTGGCGGGTAGACGTACAAGCGTAATGAAATTGCATCATAAGATGAATGGTATACGGGCGAGGAGATTGTGGTGAACAATCATAGAAAATAAAACCTCGGCCCATATTGAACTGTAGACGTGACAGAACATGAGCTGTGGGCACTGCTAACTAACCCAGCTGTACGAAGAACACTGAAAGCGCGATGACAATGAAATGGCTATAGAGTATGCCGTGGCTGTACGGCACCGTCAAGCGAAGAAAGAACATGCTGGAGATGACCGCTATGACAGAAAACGAACAGAAAAACGCTATGACAGAAACGCTAAGACATGAACGCAGACTATGCTGACAAACTGCTTATGACAGAATATACTATGACAGGACCACTGGCTGGACCTGCTCTACCTGGACAATGCAGTGCCTGGACTGCACAGTGACTGAACCACGGCGTGCATAAACTGAATCGCATGAGAACGGCAATTGCATGTGAAACTGTAAAAAACGAGTAAGAAACGTGCGTGAAAACAAAGCATGAGAATGTCAAATCGAATGAGAACGTAAAACAAACCGAGAACATAACTGCATGAGAACGTAAAACGAAACGAGAACATAACTGCATGAGAACGTAAAACGAAACGAGAACATAACTGCATGAAAACGCAACTGCATGAAAACGCAACTGCTTGATACGCAACTGCATGAAGATGCAAATGCATGAAGACGTAATTGCTTTGAGAACGTGATTGCTTTGAGAACGTAATCGATTGGAAGAACATAATCGAATCGCTTAGAGAATGTGAATGGCCTGAGACCAAAATGGCCTGAGACCGTAACCGCACGAGACCGTAACCGCACGAGACTGTAATCACACGAGACCGTAATCGTATGAGAAAACCATAAAATGCACAAGAATGTAAAATTGCAAGAACGTAAAATTGCAAGAACCTGAATGGCACGAGAACATTAACAGCACAAGAACGCAAACTGCACAAGATTGCAAATTGCACATGAACGCAAATTGCACATAGTACGTGGAGCTCAGGCGGGGGGAGGCCCGCCACGTGGAGCTCAGACGGGGGGAGGCCTGCTACTTCTTAGACTCCTCCTACAAATGCAGGCTAGCCTGCGGCCAGCCTTCTAACATGTGTGAATGTGCTTTGAGTAAAAAGTTTTATTATCAACAATGTGTGGCTTCCTTTTTCAATGTGCAAAAGCAGTATTTGTAGTAAAGTTGTTGTTTTCTGTGGCAATGGGCATTATTTACTAAAGGAACTCCACTTTGCACTCCAAGTGCAGTTTCAAGTGCACTTTTAGTGCATAGTGAATTTGCCTTTAGTAAATAACACCCACAGTGCTTTTTAATTTTCCCCAATCACGCCATTTTCAAGACTCCACACATTTCTGTTATGGTGCTGAAAATTAGCAATATTTTTGTCAGTAATGCGCTATATACATTAACAACAAAAATGCAGCAGACCCACAACATAATAATATTATCTGAAGAAGAGACTGTAACCTCATCTCACCCAGAAATTTGGTTTGCACTGTTGAAGAAAAAGGCCCAAATAATAACCAAAAAAAAGTTAGGAGACACCTAAAACAAACCCAAGCAGTAAATGAAAACAAATATTATTGCAGTTTGAAAGATACATTTATTAAAAAAAATGTCTGACCTCACAGGTGCTTTGGGGGGCAAGCCTGCTCCAAGTGCCATCAGGTTGGCAAGTTCTGGAAAGTCTGCCTCAAGCCCAACTGAAGCCACATAGTTTGGTGAGTATTTGTTTTAAAAATTGTGCAAAACGTTGTCAAAAATAGGCTGGCCATTATCCCGAAAGCGTTCTCCACCACCCTTCTGGCTCTGGCCAGCCAGTAATTAAAAACCCTCTGGTCCGTGGTGAGGGTCCTCATAGGGAATGGCCGCATAAGATGGTTCCCCAGCACAAACCCTTCATCCACGACAAAGACGAAGGGGAAACATTCCACATTTTCCTCTGGAGGTGGTAAGCCCAAATTGCCACTCTGGAGATGCCATTAAAACTTTGTCTGCGCAATCACTCCACCATCCGTCATCCGGCCATTTTTCCGCACGTCCACATACAGGAACTTGTAGGTAGCTGACACCACCGCCAACATCACTATACTATTATACCCCTTGTAATTATAATAGTAGGACCCCAAGTTGGGGGGGGTTGGGACGATGCAGACATGTTTCCCATCAATTGCACCTCCACAATTGGGAAAGTCCCAACGGTTGGCAAAGTGGGAGGCCACAGTCTGCAATTCCTGTGGCGTTGAAGGAAACTGTGGAGTCAAGAATGAACTGAAAATCAGCAACAAGCGGATAATAAGCACTGAAAAGCAAAGACAGTACTATAGAAATAGCACGCAATGACAAACAAATGCAAACTGACTACACACACTGATAAGCAGATATGCACCGACAAGCACAAACTCAAGAGCAGTAACGATCTGAAGCACAAGTCTGACAAGTCTCTAACCAATCTTCTGCTAACACGCGATAAACAGGAGATCAGCAGAAGGAGCCCAAAGGGTGCCACACGTGGTGCTGAACTTCTCTTTTACAGTCCCATCCTACGCGGTGTACGTCCCCTCGTTCTTGATGATTGAAAATTCCGACAACTTTGTGCGACCGTGTGTATGCAAGACAGATTTGAGCCAACATATGTCGGGAAAAAAAACTATTGATTTTGTTGTCGGAATGTCCGACCGTTTGTATGGTGCATAACAAATAGTGGGCAACAGGAAATCCTATGATTTCTTGGGAGACGAATGATAGACTGACCTGTCCACACCTTGGGTGGAATACATACATACTTTTTGAGGAGAAAAGTGTTGGGTCTCGGGGTCACAATACAAAAAAACTATTTGTTGATTAAATACCAATGCTGCAGCTAAAATTAATGAAAAACTAATAGCAATGCAAAAATACAGTATATATAAAGGGCACAAAGGAAACAATACAGAAATCAAATATCAAATTATTAATATACAATGTATATCTAATTAACCACTTGCCGACTGGCGCACGCCGATATATGTCGGCAGAATGGCACAGACAGGCAAATGGGTGTACCTGTACGCCATACCATCACGTGCGCGCATTGGTCGGGACCTTCGTGAGTCCGATCGCGGATCCCGCGGACTCGATCACCGCAGGGATACCCGCAATCATCTCACGGGTAGGAAGAATGGGGAGATGCTAATGTAAACAAGCATCTCCCCATTCAGCCTAGTGAGAGTGTCACTGACCTCTGCTCCCTGTCATCGGAGCAGAGATCAGTGACATGTTACACACAGCCACATCCCCCCACAGTTAGAAACACGCCCCAGGACACACATATACCCTACACTGCCACCTAGTGGTTAACACCTTCACTGCCAGGGTCATTTACACAGGAATCCGTGCTTTTGTGTAGCACTGGTTGCTGTATAAATGACAGTGGTCCCAAAAATGTGTCAAAAATGTCTGATGTGTTCGCCATAATGTCGCAGTCACGATAAAAATCGCTGATCGCTGCCATTACTAGTAAAAAAAATGCTTAATAAAAATGCCATAAAACTACCCCATTTTTTGTAAATGCTATAACTTTTGCACAATCCAATCAATAAACGCTTATTGCTGTTTTTTTAGCAAAAATATGTAGAAGAATACGTATTAGCCTAAACCGAGGAAAAAAACTATTTTTATATATTTTTGGAGAATCTTTTTTATAGCAAAATGTAAAAAAAATGTGTTTTTTTCAAAATAGTTTTTTTGTTTATAGCGCAAAAAATAAAAACCGCAGGGGTGATCAAATACCACCAAAAGAAACCTCTATTTGTGGGAAAAAAGGACATCAGTTTTGTTTGGAAGCCACGTTGCATGACTGCGCAATTGTCAGTTAAAGCAACGCAGTGCCGAATCGCAAAAAGTGGTCTGGTTTTTGGCCAGAAAAATGGTCCGGGGCTTAAGTGGTTAATAAAGTGCAAAAATAAACCATCGAAAATGTCCATAATAATCATACGTGAAGAAATCTTCTTGTGTATGTTCCAACACCGTGAAAATAAAGTACTCAAGTGATTCAGTAAACTTGCATAGTCCAGCATGAAATCACAAACAAATCCGCTCATACTTTCTTTTTAAGCAATAAAACATAAAGCGGTATTACACTATACAAATGACTTACCTTCCCAAACTGCTATATGCTTTTTGGGTGCTGCTGGTCCTGCCCCCTCCCCCTCATATCCTCCATATTCAATAATGTAGGGTTTTACAATTTATTTGGGGGTCTTTGAGACCTAGAACTACAAAATTAATTCTGTTCTGGTCGCAAAAACAATCACAGCCTCTCAGTCCCTAACCTTCAGACTTATTATTTAGTGGCCAACATTGCTCCTCTGTCCTATCTCCACAAAAAACATCACCTAACGCTTTGAGTCACTATGGATCTTAATGACTCCTATCCTACAGCTTTATCTTCCTTGCCATGGCTTTCTCCTGCTTCCCGCCCATCAGCCCTGAGTTCAATTTTGCTCCAGTCCATACTCTTCGACTTTGGGACTAAAATTTTTGGCAGGTCTGATCTAATTTACTCTTGTAGAAAAGATGTAGCTGGATAGCCGCATTCTGAATTATTCAACTTTATTTCAAAAATGTAATCAAAATCATAGCATCTAGGCTGGTAAACAGTCTAACTGCACAGCCGCTGTGCAGTTAGTCTGTTTACCAGCCTAGATGCTATGATTTTAATTACATTTTTGAAATAAAGTTGAATAATTCGGAGTGCGGCTATCCAGCTACATCTTTTCTACTTCAGTTCCTGTTGCAAACAGAGCCAGCACCCTGTGGGATTGTGGAGACAGCTGTTTTGGGAGAAGTCATTACCTTAGAGCGGTAATTATTTGTATCTAATTTACTCTTGTTATGCTTTCTGCACAGTCCAATTTTCTCACTGGGGCTCGACAACCCTGGACAGTTTACCTGGTTTATGGACATCCATTCTTTCTCTACCCCACTAAGATATCGATGTTTCATGCACCTAGGTCTTTCCATGAAATCCCATTGCAGGAGTATTACCGATGTATGCAGATCCACCACTTAGTTTCACAACTCCTTAAATCTCAGTCCCCTCCTTATGTGCTAAAACCATTTGAAAGTATCTGTAGAGCCCGACCACACTCCACAGGCCTTATCTCCTTGATATACCCCTCCATTACATCTTCTACAAAACCCTGGTGTGGTCCTTCCATCATCAATGGGAGTGTGAGTTAGGGATAGGGTTGGATCAGGACGACTGGCAGATTATTTACTCCTTTGTTTTCCTATATGTGCCAATAAATATTTATTATGGTTTGGAGTTCCCAGCTATTTTTCTATTTTATCTACCTATCTGGGTGTTGTTTGGAGGACACCACTGCCTGAGCACCCACCTGTGGACTCTGCCCTGTCTGTTGGTATTCCCCTGTTCAGAGCGCTGCACCTTTCTGTTTGTATACTGACAGATTATGACCTTGGCATTCTAAGCTCTAAGAATGTATTCATTTTGGAAAATGCTTATAAAATTTTGTATAGATGATATTATGTGGAGGTCACCGCCACTCTCAGAGGTAAGTCCCCTCGGCTGAGTCGGCTGCATTCCTCCCACCCCAACCCAACCCCCCACAGGCGCACAGATCACGGCTCTGGCAGCCAGATGCAGCTAGGGACGCAAACTCCGCAAGTGGGGGGGGGGGCGTGGCAATTGGCTGCATTTGATGGGCACAGGTGGCTGCATTGGATGGACATGTGGATGCATATGATGGGCACAAGTGGATGCATTTGATGGGCAAGTGGCTGCATTTGATGGGCCACAGGTGGCTACGTTTGATGGGCACAAGTGGCTTTTTACAGCAGCCAAACTCACCATAGCGAGAGCCTGGAAATTCCAAACCCTTAGTTTTGAGGTAGTTAAACGCTGAATGAATGACATTATGGTCAATGAGAAATAATGATCATTTTGCTAGATACTCACAAAAATATTCTCAGAGTTTGGCAACCTTGGATGTCCCATGTTCAGCCATCATGCTTCGACAATCTCCTTGTGTTGATTTGATAACCCTAATCCACTGATCCCTGAGACTCTTTTCACTTTTTTTTCCCTCCTTCTTTCTTTTCTGGTCTTTTGTTTCGCCTTTAGTTTTCCCCTTTTTTTCCTATCTTTTCTCTGTTTCTTCTTTTAATTAGTGTGCAAGTGTATTAGGCCATTAGGACAATACCTGGTTATGACAGTTATTGGCTTCTTTGGTTCTTTTTTTCACTGCAGAATTGCAACTTCTCTCGCCTGACAATTAAACCAGACCTTAACCCTCCCTTGGCACTCTCCTCCTCTCCATCCTGCTCCTCCTCCGCAGCACTGATATCATTTTTTTTGTTTGTTTACTTAATTTTCTTTCTGGGCATCAAAGGCTCAGCCTACCCCTTGGTTCCCGGAATTCGCCTAGGCAAATGGCGCGGTGCCCCCAGTGCCTCCTGGGGTGCATGACATGCAGTCCCATTCACAAAAGAGGAGGGGACGGGCTTAGTGGTGCCTGCACCCAGAAGACCCGGCAGCTGTCGCAGACAACATGGCAGAGAAGTATCCCAGCAGCTTAATGCTGGACCCCCTGGCCTGAGTATGCTTACTATGCAGAAGACAGGTAAAAGGTAAGCAGTGAAAAAAATGGTGGGGGGGGGGGAGGGGAAAGGCTGCAATTCTTCTTTAACCACTTGAGATCCGCGCTATAGTCAATTGACGGCTACAGCGCGGATCTCCTTTTCCGGGACTACGTCTATTGACGTCGTCCTGTGTACGAGCGGCCTGCACGCCCCCTGAGGGGCGCGCGCGGCACGCTCTGTGATCGGCGAGTTGATGAGACTCGCCTGATCACCGATCCGTGCAAGGGGTCGATCCCGACCCCTTATCACGTGATCAGCTGTCAGCCAATGACAGCTGATCATGTGATATAACGGAGCCGGTAATCGGCTATTATTCCTCCTCGAGCTGACAGCGTGAGGAGAAAAAAAAAAAGCCGATCACTGGCGGCCGTGATCGGGACATCAGTCCCGATCACGGCCAGCCCTGCTAGCGACCACCTGCCCCCTGCCAGTGCCCACCTGCCCCCTGCAGTGCCTCACTTATTAAAAGTAAGTGCCCCCGTCAGTGCCACCCAGCAGTGTCCATAGTGCCACCCAGCAGTGCCACCCACAGTGCCACCCAGCAGTGCCCACAATCTGCCTTAAAGGTGCTGCACCCCAGTGCCGCCCATCAGTGCCCAGCAGTGCCGCCCATCAGTGCCCAGCAGTGCCGCCCATCAGTGCCCAGCAGTGCCACCTATCAGAGCCACCTATCAGTGCCACCTATCAGTGCCCATCAGTCCCATATATCAGTGGTACCTATCAGTGCCCATCCGTGCCACCCATCCGTGCCACCCATCCGTGCCACCCATCCGTGCCATCGTATCTGTGCCCATCTTTGCCCATCAGTGCCGCCTTATCTGTGCCCATCGGTGCCGCCCTATCTGTGCCTATTAGTGCCGCCTTAACTATGCCTATCAGTGCCCACCAGTGCAGCCTATCAGTGCCCACCAGTGCAGCCTATCAGTGCCCACCAATGCAGCCCATCAGTGCCCACCAGTGCAGCCTATCAGTGCCGCCTAATCAGCGCACTTCAATGAAGGAGAAAAATGACCCGTTTGCAAAATTTTATAACAAACTATTAAAACATGATTTTTTATTTATTTTTTGCATCTTTTTTTGTTTGTTTAGCAAAAAATAAAACTCCGAGCTGTAACTAAATACCACCAAAAGAAAGCTCTATTTGTGGGAAAAAAATGATAAAAATTTCATTTGGGTACAGTGTTGTATGCCCGCGCAATTGTCATTCAAAGTGCATCAGCGCTGAAAGCTGAAAATTGGTCTGGGACTGAGGGGGGTTTAAGTGCCCAGTAAGCAAGTGGTTAAAGCACTCTTTAGAGGCAAAACTCTGATTTTATGGATTGTAGTAGACAATTCGTTTTAGTCCGGATACAAATTTGACGCCCGTCGCACCACCGGACCCAAAAAAAAAGGTCTGCCCACGAAGATGGCTGACCGCCAAATGCCTCCACCACCGTTTGACAGTCCTTGTGATATCACCCACCGATGCATGCTGGGCTGGTGATGTCACAAGGGGGTGGTGCCACCAGATGACATCAGCAGATGGTTCCGCTTTTTACCTATTTAAGAACTGTTAAATGGCGGAGGAGGCATTCAGCGGTCAGGCGGAGATTTTTTATTTTTGGCTCTGGCGGTACAGTGGGCATCGTGATTGATATTGTTTTTTTATTTTTATTAATAAGGAAATTGTCAAAAACGTGTGCTGTTTACTGCACGATCTGGCCATTTGTTTATCACTTTTTCTGTTTTCCTTGGGGTTCACTATTTTAATTTAAATTTTTCTTGCAACAACATTATTTTTATTAATTATACCTTCAATCAATATTTTGTCCCTAGATATATTGGTTTCAACAATCACTACACATCCCACTTTTGGGGACACTTTCTTATGCTGCTGCATTTCTGTGCTTTTCCTGATATCGCATCCACTTTTATGCCGCCTCAGTTCCCGTGGGGGGACTTTGCTCCTGGCCCACCCTGTGCCCACCGCCGCACGCTGCACCTGCCGTCTGGACTGTTGAGCCTGCCTCAGCTAAACCACTTATACGTATCAAACTCTTATTAATTTATTTCTATCTATATGGTTAGTATAATATATTTTTTATTTTATTCTAAAGGAACTTTTTGGTTGCATCAGCTTCTGATGAGTGGGGAGACACCCACGAAACGCGTCGAGCTTCTGATTTGATGTCCCAGTTACATTTTATATGGAACCATATCCATTTCATTATGAACTGACTTTTTATTTTATATTATATATCAATATTTAGTTTTTTATCTAGTGGATGCATACTTACCATGTGGATATACTCGATGTTGGGCTTATTGTCATGGGCACTACCATGCCATACTACTAAATTATCTTACTATTATCATGTGTTGTTATATGTGGATACTGTATTGATACCTACACATATTATGAATTTGTTTTATTATTTTTTATGGTTTTCTACTGAACAGCCAGTAAACATCTAAACATGGTTAAAATTTACCTCCACTATCCAAGTGCTTCATTTAAAGTCACAAACCCCCTTTTATACGTATGTGTACTGTTTTTATTTATTTTAACCGATGGCAAAAAAAGTGAGTACACCTCTAAGTGAAAATGTCCAAATTGGGCCCAAAGTGTCAATATTTTGTGTGGTCACCTTTATTTTCCTGCGCTGCCTTAACCCTTTTGGGCATGGAGTTCACCAGAGCTTCACAGGTTGCCAATGGAGTCCTCTTCCACTCCTCCATGATGACGTCATGGAGCTGGTGGATGTTAAAGACCTTGCGCTCATCCACCTTCCATTTGAGGATGCCCCACATATGCTCAATGACACAACAAAGCTCTTAATTCACTCGCTGGTCATCTCTAGCCTCGACTACTGCAACTTCCCTCTCATTGGCTTACCTCTACATAGTCTATCACCTCTTCAATCCATCATGAATGCTGCTGCCAGACTCATCCACATTACCAATTGCTCTGTTTCTATTACCCCTCTCTGTCAATCGCTCCACTGGCTTCTGCTCGCCCAACAAATTACATTCAAAATATTAACAACTACTTACAAAGCCATCCACAATTTAGCCCCCAGCTACATCACTAGCCTAGTCTCCAACCAACCTACTTGTTCTCTTCATTCCTCTCAAGACCTCCTGCTCTCTGGCTCCCATGTCACCTCCTCCCATGCTCACCTCTAGGACTTTTCCAAAGCCTCTCCAATCCTATGGAATGCCCTACCCCAAGCTGTCCGCTTATCTCCTACTCTATTAGTTTTTGGACGATCCCTGAAAACCCTTCTCTTCAGAGAAGCCTACCCTACCCACACCTAGCAAATGTTTTTTCATTTTCTCCATCAGCTCACCCCCCCCCCCTCCCCCCCACAATTATTACCTTTTGTTTCCACTTGACCCTCCCTTCTGGATTTTAAGCTCAAATGAGCAGGGCCCTCTTATCCCTCCTGTATTGATTTGCATTCTAAGTGTACTGTCTTCCCTCATGTTGTAAAGTGCTGCGCAAACTGTTGGCACTATATAAATCCTGTATTATAATAATAATAATAATAATAGGGTTTAGGTCTGGAGATATGCTTGGCCAGTCCATCACCTTTACCCTCAGCTTCTTTAGCAAGGCAGTGTTCATCTTGGAGGTGGGTTTGAGGTCATTATCATGTTGAAATTCTGCCCTGTGGCCCAGTCTCCGGAGGGGGGATCATGCTCTGCTTAAGTATGTCACAGTATATGTTTTCATTCATGGTTCCCCCAATGAACTATAGCTCCCCAGTTTCGGTAGCACTCACGCAGCCCCAGACCATGATACTCCCACCACCATGCTTGACTGTAGGCAAGAAACACTTGTCTTAGTACTCCTCACCTGTTTGCCACCAAACATGCTTGACACCATCTGAAACAAATACGTTTATCTTGGTCTCATCAGACCACAGGACATGGTTCCAGTAATACAAGTCTTTAGCCTGCTTTTTTTCAGCAAACTGTTTGTGGACTTTCTTGTACATCATCTTTAGACAGCCATACAGATCAATTTGATACAGTGTGTGGCATATGGTCTGAGTACTGCCAGGTTGATCCCCACCCCTTCAACCTCTGCAGCAATGCTGACAGCACTCATACGTCTGTTTCCTAAGGACAACCTCTGGAGTTCTTTGCCATGAGGTGCCATGTTGATCTTCCAGTGACCAGTATGAGAGATTGAGAGCAATAACACCAAATTTAACACACCTGCTCCCCATTCACACCTGAGACCTTGTAACACTAATGAGTCACATGACATCAGGGAGGGAAAATGGCTAATTGTGCCCAATTTGGACATTTTCACTTTGGGGTGTACTCACTTTTGTTGCCAGCAGTTTAGACATTAATGGCTGTGTGTTGAGTTATTTTGAGGGGACAACAAATTTACACTGTTATACAAGCTGTACACTCACTACTTTACATTTTAGCAAAGTGTAATTTCTTCAGTGTTGTCATATGAAAAGATAATAAAATATTTACAAAGATGTGAGGGGTGTACTCACTTTTGTGAGATACTGTACATAATTTTGCCCATATCTACTGTTAATCACTTATAACTGTATCACACATAGTCTATTCCCTAAATATATATTTTCCTTATTGAGCACTATAATACAGATGTGATGTCTTTGAATACAATTATTAATTATGAGAAAGTTTGTATGGGAACAAGATTCGTATACATCTTGGCCAACTGGTTTATGGCATATTGGGAATCCATTTCTATTTGGAAGGGTGATAAGCTGGGTGTGTACCTTGTTCTATGAGGAAGTTATATAGATAAGATTATTCTCATTTGTAATCTTTGTTTATAATAATGATCATGAGAAAGGTTGTATGGCAGTGGAAGATGCACTGGTGGAGAAAGAAATTTTTATGAAGGGAGAAGATAAACTTCACATTGAATGGTATTTGATTTATGTTACAACATAACTATTTTATGGTTGACAATTTAGTCTTCCTGCAGAAGGTTGGCATAGCTTTGGGAACAAGGTTTTTACCCAGATTTTCCAAGTGGTGTATGGAATATTGGGAACCCATCTCCATTTTTTGAGAGGATAAAAAGCATGGTAGCAGCTCTTGTTCTATGGTGAAGGTATATAAATGATATTTAATTTCTTTGGAAGAGTTTTCAAACAAGTTCAGATGCATTTTTGCCTAGGATTAACTTCATCATTTTGTTGGTTTTCAATCCTACATAGAGTTATGAAGAAATTTACTTTCTTGGATCTTTATAAAGGATTGGCATATTATGATTAAAACTAACAGAAAACCAGTGAATAACAGTTCTACTTGAACTTTTAGTGCAATCAGTGGTGTATTTAGGATTTATGCTGCCCTGACTAAACTCGTGCACCCCCTAATTTAAATATGACCCACCCCTTCCTGACAAGGCCACACCCCTCGCTGTTTAAGACCCACCCTGAAATTTTCGAGTGGGGACACTAGTTCTGAGGGCCTGGGGGAGCAATGGAGATATAAGCAATAAGACTGGAGCTACACTAACAGTGTAGCACAAGTTGGTGGGAACTCTTTCCGTGCTGACCCCCTGCAAAGTCATACCCTTTGCAGGGGGGTAGCACAGAAAGAGTCCCCACCGTATCACCATTTCACCCTATGAAATCTTGCGAAAAGCATTTCCAGAAGAGGGAGGTATTTTCACAAAGTAGAGGCACAACACCATATTAGTGGGATTTAGCTGATTTAAGTGTGATGGTCAGGTGTATGCTGATCTTTGGCCACATTGTGTATCACTGCCTGAGAATCTGTGGTTCTGCCCATTTATACTATGCCTGTCTAAGTAAAGAGGGGATCAGGACAGTTGATAAAAACCCTTTGATCTGGAAAAGTTGTGATGACCAAGAGTGACTAGCTTTGTGTGTAAAGTAAATACATTTGTTATATATACAATATAAATTTTTTGCTGAATGCCTAGCATTTTTTTCAAATCTGTGGGTGTCTAGCAGTGCACCACAGGAAGGGGTTGAAGTCCCACTCTGGTAAAAAAATATTTTGAACATTTTGGGACTGGCATGGGGAAATTGTCTACCCTTAGCATGTGGTCATCAGAAGAAAAAGTGGGCGAAAAATCTCTTGGATGTGGGCATGGATTAAAACGTGAGTTTCCAACCGATCACTGCCCTACCCAAAGCAGAAAGTCATACTGATGAAAATGTGCGTTATATATCTAACTACGCATGCCTTTGAAGAAACCATGTTGTAGATCTACACATGAACTGGAAAATACATTATACTGTTTTTTCTTTCTCTTGTCATATTTTAATGTGCATTAAAACACAATGCAGAATTCATGTTCTGTTTATCTGAAGCCTCCACTAGAACAGTGAAATATTCTTTGTTACGCAGGTTTACAAAGTCTCTTTTGTCATTAATTCTCTTTGTGCTTTATTATAATATGGAAATACATAATGATATACAGTACACGGTATGTTCATTTTTAATTTTTTTTTAATTGACATTTTTTCATACTACAAAATCAGAAGGCAGTTTTTTTGCTGAAATATCATGGCTACATTAATTCTTTCATTTTCATTTTTTTGTTTTCATCTGATGATTACATTTTAGTTCTTATGTTTAGATATGCTTTATCTTTTTTTTTTAAAGATGGTTTTATTTAAGACCTCAAAAGCCAAAACATGCCAACAAATGAAAATGATAAAGGAAGTAATTCTTTACCCTCTAGACAGAAAACTCACAGATGATAAGACGTTTATTTTGACAAGCAATGTCATTCCATTTTCCTGTTCTTTGCAGCTCTAAACAGTGCGTGTCTTGATTATTACTGGGTGCATCTTTTTTCCAGTTGGTGTAGGAGATCGCATCACCTGATGGACATCTGTAAGTACCATCTGTCTCAAGTTTATTTATTCCAAGAAAAGCAAGGACATCAAAATGATTGGTGATGGAACGTACGGCTTCGTTCTCATCAGCATTCTTTGGAGAGGCAATTTGACCTCCCGCATCTGTACACCTTTCTCTAGCATCAGTGAAATTGCCTTGAGCACCATCTGAGAGGTAAATTTTGTCACCACTTCTAGCTCTTCCTTTGAAAAATAAAAATGCTGAAATGGAAATAGAAGAGAAAAAAATTCTATCATCACAAGACCTATTATGATGTACGGGTATCTTCACTTAGAGCAAAATATAAAATTGCGATGATGATGGTGGGCCAGTACTTAAAAGGATAAGTTCACCTTTGTGAAAAAAATAATAAATGCACATGTTTTTGCAGGCAAAAAAATAAGCATTTATCATTTTTTTTATAAAAGCCTGCAGAGAATTGCACCCAAGATCAATGGATCACTGGTGCAATATCAGGCTCCTGCAGAGAAGCCTTGCAGATTTCTGCCCATACCTCTGTCATATTGAAAGCTGCAGTGCTTGTGAATGAACTATGAGGGTGATCATCAGTTCCCTTGCAGTTGATTAAGAACTACAAGCCATCTGTTGAGGTGGTAGAATGGACTTGTAGTTTTCTTATTCACAGATCTCTGTAAATAAATGACAAGGCTAAGCCCTGCACAGCTGGCCAGTTTTCAAAATGTGACAGTGGGTGTGGGGATAGGAGCCCATGCCCTCTGTCACAGGGGAAAGGGGTAGTAGGAGCATGTTACATGTTACACCTTAAATATGCATGTAACATAACATGCTTGTAAAGACAAACCTATCCTATGTCGACCTGTTGCTATCTCCTGTTTTTAGCCAAGACATGGCCCAACGCAAATCCATGCAATATGCCCCTTATTTTTTTTTTTTTAAAACAATATTTATTGAGGAATATAAGTCAGTACAAGCAGGTTAAACAACTAATACGTTGACATCAGATGATCAGTTCAAAAACAAAAAAAATACCATAATATATCAGCGGGCGCAGCCGCTGTGGGGTACACAAATATTGCAGTGTGCAAACATATGAAAGCTAATAATTCAGTGAACATATGTAAAGAACAGAAGGAACAAGGTCTTTACGGCCCCGTAGTATCCAGACAGATCAAATTGTCTCCTATTAGGATTACATAGAACGCAGCCTAAACCTCAGTGTGTGGGTTTCCTCGCCTCTCCTCCTTTGTAATTGATAGCATCCTGTCACCTAACAATTTACGTAAAAACATCTGTAGATATGCCTGTAGGTTGCTAGAACTCTCGGAGTTTTCCATGGCGTTTTGAATCAGTCAGTGCGGGTAAGTCCCCTTGTATAGTTATAACAGTAGCCTCTATAGCTAAACGAGATATCAATAAGGTAATATAATGTTATGACGAAAAAAAGGAGAGAAAAAAAAAAAAAAACCCCCGTCTAAAGAATATATAGTATAGAGTCGGGAAACACCTATATAGTAAAGCGCTTCTCACCATATAGTAAGATAGCGTCATGAAAAGGAGATGAGAATCAAAGTAGTACATACTAGTGGTCATGTAGGATTATTCTGAATAATACTTTTGTATTGGTCTGTTGTTTTAAAATGAATCCAACATGTCCAAATAGTCGTGAATTTTGTAGGAGTATCACGTGCTTGGTGTATAAGGTCCTCCATTAACATGATCCTATCAATTCGATGGAACCAGTCAATCAGTGATGGAGGGTTGGGCGTGCGCCATTTGCAAGGAATGCACAATCTAGCAGCGTTGACCATGTGCATAGCCAAAGATTGAAAATAAGCACGTGAGGGTTTGTTGGAATAATGTAGCAGGAATTGAGCAGGGGAAATGTCTAGTCGAAAAGTGGAGATATCGGTTATCAGCTTGTGAACCTCTGTCCAGAACGGCACAATGTGTGGACATGTCCACCAGATGTGAATAAATGTACCAATTTCCGTCTTGCATCTCCAACACATCTGTGAATTAGTCGGGTTTATAATATGTGATTTATAAGGTGTGTTGTACCACCTGGATGCGATTTTAAAAGCATTTTCCTGTGTATGTGCATTTATGGAGCCCTTATGGACAAATCTGAAAATATCTTCCCAGTCTGTTTCAGGAATTTGTATCTGTAGATCGGAGGCCCATTTCTGTCTTATTCGTATATCTGATTTATCACATTCTTTAAAGAGAAGGGAATAAGTCAGTGCGATCAAATGGCGGCGGGGTTCTGTGACATAGCATAAATCTTCGAATGGGGTCAATGTTCTGGACCATTGTGGGTTAGGACGTTTATTAAGTAAAAAATGTCGGATCTGTATGTAAGTCCAAAATGGGAAAGTATCCCGCTCTATCATGTTTGCTAAGTCGCTTCTAGAACAAATTGTATCATTGCGAATGAAGTGCATTGCTCGGACTGTGGTGTGAGGCCAGTCTGGTTCTAAAAATGAAGAGTGTATCCCGGGATTGAAATCTGGGTTACCCCTAAGGGGGGTCAGGGGTCCATTAGCTGAGGAGATGCCGTAGTGGACACTCGCCCATTGCATGGCGTTTAATGTAGGGGCTATCAAAGGATGAGTTTTATGCATTTTAAATTGGAGTTTGTAGTCAATCCACGGAAGGGAAGTCAAAGGAATGGGAGAGAAGGCTTGTTCAAGATTGACCCAATCTTTAAGCGGTGCGTGATTGTGCCAATCAATCAGTCTGGTAAGTTGGCAGGCAACCTGATATTTGCGAATGTCGGGTAGACCTACTCCGCCCCTAGGCTTTGGAGAAGTCAATTTTGTGAAACTAAGACGGGGACGGCCCTTGTTCCAGATAAAACGTGTGCATAGGGTTCGAAACGTGGAAAAAAAGTTTGGGGGAAGTTTTATCGGGATCGTCTGGAGTAAGTAGAGGATACGTGGAAGAATGTTCATCTTGATTATGGCAATCCGTCCAAACCAAGAGAAGCGTTCTGGGGACCACTTTAGAAAGTCAGAGGTTATCTTCTTCAACAGGGGAGTGTAGTTAAGAGTATAGAGGTCTGTCAGGGAGGCAGGAAGTTGGATGCCTAAGTAAGTGATGGATTTAGATTTCCATAGAAAAGGAAAATTAGTACGACAGAGGGCACATACAGATTCAGGTAGGGAGATATTCAAGGCACTAGATTTATTGAAGTTGATCTGCAAGTTAGATATGGTCTTGAAATGGGCAAAGTCCTGTAAAAGATTGGGGATGGTGGTAAGTGGGGTGGAGAGAAATAGGAGAATGTCGTCTGCAAATGCAGCTACCTTATACGTGTGGCCTTTTACGTCTATTCCTCGAATGTCGGGGTTAGCTCTAAGTCTTCGCAAGAGAGGTTCTAGGGTCAAAATAAATATAAGAGGGGACAAAGGGCATCCCTGTCGCGTACCGTTCGACACGGAGAAGGCATCCGACAGGTGACCGTTTACCCTAACCTTTGCCGTAGGGTTTGAATAGAGGGCTTGTATTAGATTTAGCATTCTTGGGGGTAGATGTATCGCCTTGAGGACTTCTGCCATGTAATCCCATGCCACCCTGTCGAATGCCTTCTCCGCATCCAACGACAGCATAAACCCAGGCTGCTGAGATGTAGTTATCCAGTGATTAATGTTTATTGCTTTCAGGGTGTTGTCCCTAGCTTCCCTACCAGGGACAAATCCTACTTGGTCTAGGCCGATAAGTTGCGGGAGAAGCGGTAATATTCTATTGGCCAAAGTTTTTGCATACCATTTCAGGTCAACATTTAAAAGGGAGATAGGTCTATAATTGGTCACAACAGAGGGATCTTTGCCTGGTTTTGGAATTACCGTTATGTGAGCTTGTAATAAATCAGCAGGAGGGGATATCGGTTCCGAGAGGGATTGAAAGGCCGAAAGAAAATGAGGCTGTAAAATGTCTGCAAAGGTCTTGTAATAAACTACAGTGAGGCCGTCGGGGCCTGGACTCCTGCCTGGTTTAAGTTGCTTCAAAGCTTTCGCTATTTCTTCTATTGTCAGGGGAGAATCCAGGTCTCGAGCCGTATCGTCTGAGATGGGGGTAGGACTATACTGGTGTAAGAAATCTTTGATGCGGTCTAGTTTTGACGGTGAGCTTAAGGGCGGGTCCGTTGGGGAAAGGTTATAGAGTTTGGTGTAGTATTGAACAAAATGATTAGCTATATCGGTAGATTTATGAAGCCGTCTTCCTGTAGGATCTGTTATTGAGTGGATGGTAGTGGATGCCCTCTTGGCTTGGAGCGCTTTGGCCAACATTTTGCTGGATTTATTGCCATATTCGTAAAATGTTTTTTTGGACAGAATGTATCTACGTTTGACCTGTCTATCCAATATTTCCAAAAGTTGTACACGTGCTTTCGTGAGGTCCTGAAGCGTAGCTAGTGCTTGTGTGCGTTTGTGGACTAACTCTAGTTTCTTAATGGTGGCTAGGAGATCAACGTATATTTTCTTTTTTTCCCGTTTCCGTTTGGCTGCTAAGGCTATAAGGGTTCCCCGTATCACACATTTATGAGCCGCCCAATTGTTAAGTGGGGAGGTGTCTGACTCATGATTTTCCTTAAAGTAATTTTTTAGCTGGGTAGAGATTTCTGTTAACATGACAGGGTCCGTGAGCAACGAAGGGTCTAGTCTCCATATAGGAGCTGCTGATTTAGTTGTTGGGAATTGCAGTGTCACTGAAATCTGATGGTGATCCGAAATAACCATTGGGTCAATAGAGGCGGATTGTAACATTGGGAGATCTTTCTGCGAAAGGAAGAAGAAGTCGATACGGGAGTATCGGTCATGGGGGGCTGAATAGTACGTAAAGTCCTTACAGTCAGGAAATAATGTTCGCCATGTGTCGTGTAGTAAGACGGTCGTCAGCGAGGAGTTAATGGATTTCAAAGCTCTGTAGGGAATTGAGGAAGTGCCTGAGGATGTGTCGAGAACGGGGTTAAGGGGAACATTGAAGTCCCCCCCAAAAATTACTATCCCTTCTTGAAAAGAGATCAGAGAGGATGTTATTTCTCTAAAAAAAGTAACTTGCTGGGTATTGGGGGCATATACATTTACCAGGGTGATAGTGGTGCCAGCGTATGTTCCTTTCAAAAAAATGAACCTACCATTGGGATCTATAATTTGGTCAGAAAGTAGAAATGGGCAATTTTTGTGGAAGAGGATAGACACTCCTTTAGATTTCGTAAGCGGGGAAGTTGCATGAAACGCTATGCTGTACCTATGATCATAAAGTTTTGGGACGGAATTGGTCTTGAAGTGGGTTTCTTGCAAAAAGATGATATCAGCCGAATTTCTGTGCATTGTAAGAAGAAGCTTGGATCGCTTCTCTGGAACATTTAATCCTTTCACATTAAGCGAAACAATCTTAACTCTAAGAGGAAGTGAGTCATTTGTGCGAGTAGGCATTGTTAAACTGTGAGTTAAACGTATAATAAGCGTCTGTAAGAAGTGTGTGTGTTAGTGAGGAGAGTAAGGCTTAGCAATCTAGAGGCTAGTGTTCGTAGCAAGGCAAAACTGGTACTGAAGTTTGAGGTCTGCAAGCGCTCAGAAATCTGCGTCTGTCCCCAACTAAAAGTAATGTCGACTAGTTATTATCGGGGAACTAAACAATAAATGGCAAGGGGTTCTCTAGGATCTTCCCAGGATCCAGGGAACCACAAATGTACAATTGCCTTGAATAGCCAGTGGCGTCACAACAAAAAAAAAAAGGGCTTGTATGCAGTGTGATAGCAATGTGCCACCGTTGTGGGGTTGGCTCAGTATTGGACGAAGATAAGGATGCGAATTGGTGTAAACAAATATTTGGAGGCAGGTATCAGGAGTAGGGTCAAAAGGCCTCCACCTGTGCACTATGGAGGTCCAAGGACCAAACCCTAACAATTAAAGAGTCACAAATAAGTGCCGTCCATCCGGCCCATGACCCAAACCATAATCATCATAATGTTAAGGAGTATGGTTAGGGGAGGGCAGTATCGGGTGAAAAATTATCGGATGCATTGCATGTAGAAGTCAGGGTGCCTGGCTTAAGTCAAGCATTATGACAGTAATGTAAATGACAACATTCAGTATATAGGGGGGATTTCCCCCATAGAAGGCGAGTACATCAGCGGTGGAATAAAAAATACTGTAAAACTGTGAAATCATTGGTTAAAGTCATTCACTATGTACCGAATTTAACTATAAAAATTACAACCGGAACTGTGAGCTGATGTAACATACCAGCATATATAAATACTCCATGGCAGACATGAAACGTTAAACAGTAATAAACATCTGACTCTTCCCCCTGCTAACAATTTTTATGTCTCTCACTCCCAACTAATATGGGAGGCACCCCAGTGAAAAAGCTGGATCATAGCTATAGTCTATAATCAGTGCATATCCTCTTATCTCACTCTAAATACATGTAAGTCACGATCGTAGAGAAGGGGCTGTGCTGGTGGTGAATGCTGGGAGAGGCCCCCCCCCCGTGACGGGAAAAGTCTGTGGGCACCTCGAATCCTCATATCTCATCCTGTGTCAGAACTAACAGCACCAGCAGAGGATACACTATCCCCCCCCCCCGCCCCACAGGAGGCCCTCACCCACCCCCCTCCCCCCCCGTTATTCGTTGTTTCTATGCCCCTTATTTATTGTCTTTAATTTATAAACTCACAGATCCACTGGAGGATTATGTTCCTCCATTTAACAGAGCATTGCATCTGACATGCAAACTATATTTACCCCTGCCCATATCAAAAGCGCATTTTTGTTTGCACATATTTAATAAAAAAAGCCATGTCCCAACACATACTATTAAATTCTACAATTTGCATACAATTTAAGTTATCCAAACATAAAAACCCAACGTATTCTTACTTAGAACAAAATATGTCACCATGGTCCAACTCAGATTCAGTCTCTCAGGGCAAAAATAAGTCCTTAGTAGAACATGTTTGGTACATCAGGCCCTAAAGATGCCCAACTAGATTTTTGTCCAACGATCCTTCATTTTTTCTTACCTGTTTGCAGTTCTTTTAGTTGTCCATTCAATGCTTTGAATTTCCCTTGGAGATCTTCACATACTGAGGAAAGAGAATTTGATAATGTTTAAGGATTCATACTAAGGGCAATGAAGTATTTTCTATGCCTACTGAAAGAAAATGTACTCCATAATTTGTATTTAATTTAATAATTTGGCTGCTCTTCTTAGATTATCCACCTATCAGATTATTCCACCACAAGTCCAGGTCAGGGGGAAATACATTTTCCTAACAGGCCACACGAGAAACTGGGACTGTTGTGGAAGGCCAAACTTAATTCTGCTCAATATTATGTTTGGACCTTGGAAGATGTATGTAAACATATAGAAAAGAAACAACCGCCACTAGGAATCACAGGTACAACTGCTGATAAAATAGGCCTCTTTCAGACGGGCAGTTGGAGGAATGGTTAAATATGGGCACTGATCTGTGGTTTGACTACCCCTAAACTGTAAAATAATAGTTGGACAGGGCTGTTCACATGCTGCAGCACTGTTAACTTGGGATACAGAGTTTGAGAAGAAGCACCGCTCATTAAGCTTGTCTATTGAGTTTAATCACTTCTTGCCTGGCCTATAGAAGAATGATAGCTGGGAGGAGGTTCAGTAGTGTGTTCTTACTGGACATCATATGACAACCCTCAGAACAAGCCGCTCGCAGCGAGGTGATTGGTGGTGCAGTGACACACTGCATCTCCAATCTCAGTAAAGAGCCTATGACATAGGCTCTTTACCACGTGATCAGCTGTGTCTAATTACAGCTGATCACAATGTAAATAGGAAGTGCCAGTTATCGATAAGTGGCTCTGCTCATTGGGGTATTTTCACTGATAATCAGTGCAATGATTATCAGTGCAGCCCCACCAGCGATGCCTGCCAGTGCCCACCAGTGATGGCAATCAGTGCCCATCAGTGCTGCCTGCCAGTGCCCGTCGGCGCCTCCTCATCAGTTCCATCTATCAGTGCTGTCTATCAGTGCCCATCAATGCTGCCTATCAGTGCCCATAAATGCTGACCATTAGTGTCGCCTATTAGTGCCCCTCGGTGCCGTCTATCAGTGCCTATCAGGCAGCCTCATCAGCACACATCAGTGAAGTAGAAATAATACTTATTTACAAAATGTTATAACAGAAACTAAGAACACAATTTTTGGTCTTTTTTTCTTGGTTTAGCAAAAAAACAACAACTCAGTAGTAATTAAATACCACCAAACGAAAGCTCTATCTGTCTCAAAATTGTCATTCAAAGTTCGACAGCGCTGAAGGCTGAAAATTGGCTTGGGTAGAAAAGCTGAAAACTGGCCTGGGCAGGATGTGGGTGAAAGTGCCCTGTTTTGAAATGCCTAATGGTGCCACAATTGCAATGTGGTAGGTTAAATTAGGCTTTGAGGAGGTGATGTTACACCTCCTCACCACCTGTCAAATGGACTTAGTACTATGACTGGAAGGAGGGAGCCTGAGATTGCTACAGTGTGGATTTCATCAGATCCGGATCTGGAGTAAAGAACAAGAAGAGCTTGGCCAGCTACCGGAGTGGCTTGAGATTGTTGGGACGTCTCTTAGGCAATGATTTCTGATCAGAAAGGAGCCTCCCTGCTGTACTGCTCAGTTCCTCATACCAGACACCATGCCCTAAACATGCTGGTGTGCTTTGGGGCAGGGAGAATGGATTTTGGGAGGGGGCAATGCCGTTTTTTTTTTTGTTGTGGGGTTTCCCTTAAAACCCAAGGAGCCTGGTATGGACTGGGAGAAGGGAGCCCACACCATTTTTTTTACATTTTTCTATTGCCTGGCAATGCCAACATTCTTTTCTTTACATTCATCTGTCAATGGAAAAGGCCGCTGACAGATGATGACTCATGGTTGTTAAGGACACAGGCGGCCAGCTTCCCGGCCCGCTGCTTAACAACCACACATATTTCAAATCAATCGTTTTTTCTACTGATTTGAATTCTAATTGTTCTGAAAAGTTGGAATTTGTTAGAAAAAGGAATAAACAAAATGAATTTTAGTGGAATTCATTACTATTCCTTACTATTTCATTTGGAGATTCGGATACATCCAAATCTCCAAATAACCAAAAATTTGTCCGAATTTGTATTCGAACCGAAACAAATTGCACATGTCTAGTGAACAAGGACTGAAAGGATTTCCTCATTAATAGCAGCTTCTACCTAACAGTTATGGCAAAATGGGGGGATCAGGATAGAAAGACCCTAAACTGAGTCACACAGAGGGAACCTCTCACACTTTCATCACTTACAGTTTTTGTTTCTCAAATCAAACCATTGGGCTCTCTCAGCTGTATACAAGCTGCTTCAGTGCACACAGGCAGTGCTGGGCCTTTCCTATTACAGAATGCTTTGCAATATATCTTGCATGAATCGTTTTTCAAAAGACTTTTTGTAATTGGTTTCCATAGAAAAATGTTTGAAAAATAATATTAAACATCCATCCATCAAAAAAAAATTAACCCAAATAGGACACAGCATTATAAACTTAACAGAGGTTTTAACCTTTCTTCATACTTCAAAGCTAAGAAAAAAACATTTTGTCTAGAGCTTTACTTTAAACTTAAAAATGATATCATCCAGATATAGTATATCATTTAAAGCAAAGATTCTTGAGAACAATGTTCCATCCTACCTATATCCTTGCAGTTGCCTGGTGGCCCCGGTACTCCTCGTGGTCCTGGAATTCCAGGCGGTCCAGGCAGTCCAGGCAACCCTGTTTAAATTATAGAATACAATTTAACACAATATGAAAGTGAGGTGACCCTGGGCTCACTTTAAACATAGTTATATATTTACATAGTAGGTGAGGTTGAAAAAAAGACACAAGTCCATCAAGTCCAACCTATGTGTGTGATTATATGTCAGTATTACATATCTATATCCCTGTATGTTGCGGTCATTCAGGTGCTTATCTAATAGTTTTTTGAAACGATGCCCCTTGCTGAGATCACCACATCCTTGCCACTCTTACAGTTAAAAACTCTCTACTTAGTTAAACCTCTTTTCTTCTAATTTTAAGTAAACCTTTTTTTTACTAAATTAACCTCTGGAATCTACCAGCCCCCAACACCCCCCCCCCCCCATTATCCCTCACCCAACTTTAGAGCCCTTTGAAGCATCGATTTAAAAAGATCTGCCCGGGTTCAATCAAAGCACAAGTCCTCTTTGCCAATTTATGTAAACAGTGATATACTGTATAATATATATATATATATATATATATATATATATATATATACATATATATATATATATATATATCTACAGTATCTATAAATCTATATCTATCTATCTATCTATCTATATATATATATATATATATATATATATATATATATATATAAACTTTTTTTTTTTTGTAAAAGTAATAAAATGTTTAAAGTGCTTCTAATGCCTGATTTCACACTATCTAAGATGATAGAAAATGTACTGCATTTGTAAAACGTCTGACAATGAAACAATTGTTTGCTGCATGTTGCATTTTATTGCAGTGCATCATACTGAATTGCATGGCACTGTTCAGCAGTGTATCGCACTGCTGTACATTGCTATGAATGAAGTATAGTCACAATAGGTAAAAAATATTTAGGCATCAGTGTTACCCCCTCAACCATCTTATATTTACCTGAGTTCTCACTCAATTCAGTGCTGTGCCAATCTGGAGTGGCTCTGTCTTCTCTCCCCACTCTCACAGGACAGACTGAAAGCAGCAGAAGCCATTGGCTCCCACTTCTGTTAAACTCTGTGATGAGAAACAGAGGATGGGGCGGAGCTAAGCTGTCTTCGTCTATGATTTGCCCACATGAGTGCCTCCATAGGGAGATGGCTTACTATGGGGGGCACTCACTGAAGGGGAGGAGCCAGGAGTGTGCAGCAGTGGGGCCCAAGAAATGGAGGTTCGACAGCACAGGTATGACATATTTTTTATAAAACAAAAAACATGACTTTACAATCAATTTAAATCATTTTTATATTTTTTGTAAAGATAATAATTTGTTTATATGCTCTCTCTCTCTCTCTCTCTCTCTCTCTCTCTCTCTCTCTCTCTATATATATATATATATATATATATATATATCACATAAACACATTCTTATGAAAAATATAACCGGTTTTAAAAGTACATATCGATGCAAAAAAAATTTATTCCAGATTCCCTTTATGATATGAATATTTATACCTCGTTCTCCCTTTGCTTTTCCAGGAGTATCGCTTGGCGTCACTAAAGTTGCATGGAGAAAAAGTAGACCGAAACCCAACAGAGCTTTCATATTCTAAACACAGCGGATCTACAGAGGAAGAAAAAAAATCTTTTATTCAATTTATGCTAATGCCCCCACTCCATTATTGAATGAACTTGCCTTTGCTCATCTCAAAAAATACTACTTGTCATGGAAATTTAATAGCAAGGATGTGTTCTAAGTCATTAACCATTTGGGGAGGTTTTTACTTTCCATCCCAGAAACGCACCAGGAAATGTCCCCAATCTTCTAGTTGTTGGTGAAACAGGTGTCCCTATTGGACGATCTTTGCTGTTCCAGATGTTATATCTAGTTATGTCCTGGTGACGATGGTCACCATAGCAAATAGAGTGAATCTCGAAAGCGGAAATACAGTAATAAATCATCACAGAGGATTTTACACTTCCTGACTCTATCCAAAACTACAAAGAAAAAATATATTTTCCATTGAATTCAATTTTTTTCATAGAAAATTAAAAAATATTTTCACCATCCAAAAACTGGTGAATTGAAAAAAAAAGATTTTAGGTCATTATGGCAGCTGGACCTACCAATACATAGATATAAATGTATTGAGAAATAGAAGTAAGGTGCTCATTTAAATGGTACTTAATCGTACAATGGAACTCACCAAGGTAGACACAAGAGACCTGACCAAGGTAAACACAAGAGACCTGGAGAAGATGAAGCAGAAAATCCAAAGTAGTCATCTATATATACTGATATGTTATCTGACTATGTACACATTTCTACCTGCAAACGAAGTAAATCAAAAACAGAAAATTCAAACTTTGACCCCAAATCTCTTCTAAAGAAAAGAATGATTCCAGTAAGCAGATTTTTAGTGTTTACAAAGACATGCTTTGGTTTACCATGAGAAATAGACGATCTACAATTATTAAACTTCTGTGTGCATAACCCTTTTTTTACTGAGGTGACAGTAAATGAAAAATGGATTTCAGGAAACATGGCACTGTCAAAATTTACTTCACAGTATTGCACAAAAATTAAATTTTTTAAAGTCATATTTTATTTAAAGATAGTAAAGTTTCCATTTATATAGTAACATAGAAACACATTGTCACACAGGAAAGATAGACAATGAAAGATAAAGATAGGACTAAAAGACAGCACTGGGGGGGCGTGTCCAAGATGGCGACCGGAGTGGAAGCATAGTGCGGGAGCTCCGTGGACTGTGCTGCTAACTATCCTGTTTCCCTGCGGATAACAATACCCTCGGGGTCCTTGGAACCCAGATACTGATATCCTGGAGTGGTATGCCCAGTAAGAAGAAGTCCGGGACCCCACTGAAAGCCGCTACGCCGCGTATCCAGCCTCGCGGTGGAGGACCTCCGCCCTGCACGCTCTCAGATATGGCGTCTCAGGCCGCTGCCACAGACTCTGCTGACCCTGCACTCCGGGACCAGGATAACTTTTCAGCTCTTATGCAGGCCATCTGTACGTGCCAAACCACGCTGACGGCAAAGATAGATACCATACAGCTTGAGATGGGACTGATTAGGAAGGATATGGCCAAATTTTGCTCCAGGCTGACGGAGGTGGAAAACCGCGTGGGGACTGCGGAGGATACCCTGGCAGAACATACCGCCTCCCTTCATACTCTCACCACTAAAGTACGGGCGTTGGAGTACCGTGCAGAGGACGCCGAAAACAGAAATAGGAGGAACAATCTCTGGGTCATTGGTTTACCGGAGGGGTCCGAGGGCTCCAACCCTGCTGCCTATATGGAGCGCCTTTTTCGCCAGCTGTTTCCCCAGGCGGCCTTCTCGCCGCTTTTTCACGGTCGAGAGGGCGCACAGAATGCCGGCGGCCAGGGGACCTCCTGGAGCCCCCCCTCGCACTCTTATTCTATGCCTCCTAAATTTCAGAGACGGGGATTTGGTGTTGAGAGAGAGCAGGAATGTGGAAGAACTCCGCTCTGAGGGAGCCCGACTCATGATATTCCCGGACTTTTCAGTTGAAACGCAAAAGCAGAGAAAGCTGTTTGACCATGTAAAGATGGCCCTGCGGTAGAAGGGCCTGAAGTATAGCATGCTCTTCCCGGCGCGCCTTCGAGTACAGGATGGGAAGACCCATAGATTCTTCACCTCGCCCGAGGATGCCTCCAACTGGCTGGAGTCCCTGCCGCGACGCTAATCGGTGAGGCCAGTCTTTGCTCCTCTCTGTCTGGTACTTGCTCCTACTGATGGTTCCTTCCTGCAGCCGTTGCTGCCTTGATTTATGACGTTCTTTTTACCCTGATCAGAGGGCTGACCTGCTACTGACATTTGGGTTCCACTGTCCCTATCCGTGGTCCCCCTCCTTCCCCTTCCCTTTCCTCATCCCTTTTTGGTTGGGCTGTGGGACTTGGAACGCTGACTGTGGTTGGTTATACATACCATACCTATCCTTTGTGATGGAGTGGGGGGGACTGTAATGCTCTATTTTGTGTGGGTTTACCTAAGCGGATACTCTGCGAGATGATAGACTGTTCCTCTCTATCCCACCTTCAAGCAACACCAAGAACTGTGCCCCCGGGCCTGTTTGTCTGGGTGACTCCCTATCCGTAGGGAGGTTGATACTGCAGAACTGTTTATCCGCCTGACTATGCAGTTGCAGACTGGTCATGGGTGACTTTTACTGTGCCTTCTAGGCGCTCTCTTGGTACATTGTTCCCAAGGGACTGAGTACTATGTTTCTTTTCGGGTTTCAAACGCACCCAATTTGGGGGGGTAGCGTGGGGTGGGGGGAGGGGGGACTGGTTGGTTTTATTGGGTTTGCTACTTCGTTTTACATACTGGGTAGATTGTTTGCACTTTTCTCGCTGCACTGTAGTATGAAGGAGCCCTTCAGCTCCAGGTTTAGAGTTCTGCTTCTCCATTCCAATCTTGGGTTGTGGGGGATGGGAGGGGGTGATGGGGTTGGGAATGCAACATTTTTGTTTTTTTTCTTATGGCTCCCCTAAGGTTGGTCTCCTGGAATGTGCGGGGGATGAATTCCAAAATTAAACGCTCCCTGGTTTTTACTTACCTGAAGAGGTTTCTCCTGCACATCTGCATTCTACAGGAGACACACCTTACGGGTTCTCGTATTCTCTCGCTTAAAAAGCCCTGGGTGGGTTCTTACTACCACTCCACTTTCTCCTCACATTCTAGGGGAGTTAGTGTTTTGGTACATAAGACACTCCCTTTTCGATTGCTGAATTTACACTTAGACCCGGACGGGCAATATGTTATTTTGCATGCAATCTGTGATGGGGTAGACATGGTGGTGGTTGGACTTTATGTACCACCGCCGGCGGGCCTCTCGATACTCAGGAAAATTCTTGCCATTGTGGCTAGTTATCCGGTGGCTAATGTTGTTCTTGCTGGAGATTTCAACATGCCCCCGAATCTGAGTATCGACAGGCTCGCGGCTGGGCGGGTAGCTGATCCAGGTCTGGCTAGATGGGCTGCAACATTTGGTTTACATGACGTGTGGAGGTGGAAACACCCTGTGGCCAAACAATTTACGTGCCACTCGGCTACGCATGCAACTCTGTCACGCATAGACCTGATATATGCGAGTACTCCTCTGTTGCAGAGGGTCTCCGAGACGGACTCGGTGGCGGGGTTGGGGCTTTGGAGACTTTCCAGATACTGGATTATGGATGAAAAGGTGGCCCCGCTGATGTTGTCGGAGCTGGAAGATTATTGGACCCACAATGCTGGCTCGACACCACCGGCCTCAGTGTGGGATGCATTTAAAGCATACGCCAGGGGCAGGTACCAGTTCAATATTGCTCAGATTCTAAAGGCCTCGCGATGGATGCTTTCGGAAGCAGAACGTAAAGCAATAACCCTAGAAGACCGATATGCCAGCTCCCCGAGCCCGAGTTCCCATGGGGATATGCTTACTGCATACAGGGAGCTGGCGCTGATCCGTACCGCTTCTTGTTGCCGCTTCCTCCTCTCCCAGACGCAGAGGATTTTTGAACAAGGTGAACGACCGGGGAGGTTGTTGGCCTGGCTGGCGGCGGAGCAGATGGGGAGCTCCTGCATAGCTAACATTAGAGGGACTGATGGTACTCTCCTTTCTGACCCAGTTCAAATTAACGCTAGGTTTGAGCAGTATTATACTCACCTTTACGGATCTAAAGCTACGTATTCCCAGGGGGAATTGACCTCCTTCCTGGACAGGGTTGCTTTCCCTGCCCTGACTCGAGAGGCTGCATTGGCCCTGGAAAGCCCTGTCACTCTAATTGAGGTCCAGAGGGCGATTAAGTCCCTTCAGGCGGGGAAAACTCCAGGTCCTGACGGACTCCCGTCTGAGTTTTACAAAACTAATCTGGAAGTAGTGGTCCCTTATTATCATGCTACCCTCACCAAGGCCTTAGCGATAAATGCCCTTCCTGACTCCTTCTCAGAGGCTGTCATTGTATTAATACCGAAGCCAGGGAAGGACCTTGGGGCTTTCTCTGGCAGGTCCTTGACCGGTTTGGGTTTGGTCCTAAATTTGTGGCTTGGATCCAACAGCTATATGCCTCCCCTACGGCCTGCATACGCACGGGTGGTGTCATTTCTTCCCCCCTTCGCCTCTGCAGGGGCACTAGGCAGGGTTGTCCCCTGTCTCCGGGTCTCTTCGCCCTGGCCATTGAGCCCATGGCGATTCTCCTACGCTCTGCGGAGGGGGTGGGGGGGTTGAGGGTGGGTCCCTTGGTGGAGCGGTTGTCGCTATATGTGGACGACGCACTTTTGTACCTCGGGGATGCCTCGGACTCCCTTACATCGGCCCTATCCATAATTGACGAATACGGTAAATTCTCGGGTGTCCGGATTAATTGGGGTAAGTCCAGTTTGTTTTTGCTCTCTGATTCTACGCCCCCCCCCCCGCCCTCCTCGTCTCCACTGCAGAGGGTTACCCGTTTTCGATACTTGGGGATTGAGATCTCCAGAGACCTCTCCCAATTTCTGGCGGATAATCTGTACCCAATCCTGAGCGCTCTAACGGCGAAATGTCAAATTTGGAAGACGCTGCCCTTGACACTGGTAGGACGGGTTAATCTACTTAAAATGACGTTTCTCCCTAAATTTTTGTATGTGTTCCGAAATACCCTGTCCCGATTCCTGCCATATTCTTCTGCAAGCTGGATGGGGTTGTTTCCTCATTTATATGGGGTAGTAGGGTTCCGAGGATCTCTAAGGCCAAGCTGCAGCTTCCGCTATCTTTGGGAGGATTGTCGCTGCCCTGTTTCCGGCGATACTATTGGGCGGCGGTGTTGGTTACAGTTCGCTGGTGGTTCACTCAGCCTAAATCTAACCCGGCGGTTGCGTTGGAGGTGGCGATTCTGGGCTCATATACAGCTTTGGCAGGTTTAGTTTATCGGGGAGCCAAATCCAGCCCACGCGTAACGATCCCGATGCGGACTACCATCCAAGTTTGGGACAGAGTCGCTGCCACTGTTAAGGCTGCTGACTCTGTCTCCCCTCATATCCCGCTATGGGGCAACCCCAAACTTCGGCATTTTAGCTCTATTCCGGATCCTGGCCTTTGGACCAGATTTGGAATCACTAACCTTGAACATATCATGCCTACTGGGACTCTCGTCCCCTTCCCGGACCTTAGAGAGGCCTATGGCCTTCCCTCCTGGATGCTATTTAGGTACCTTCAGCTAAAACATGCCACGCAGGCTCAGTTCCCAGGGAGGGTTCTGATGGAGCCTCATGGGATAGAGAGATTTCTCACCTCCCGTGGGGTGGACAGGATTCTCTCTTCCCTATATCTACGTCTCACCTGTAAGCGCCCAGGGTGGGAATCACCCTTATTTCAGGTCTGGAGGGGGGACATCCCATCCCTCACTGAGGAGGAATGGGATTCAGCCCTTCAACACTACCTTCCTAGGGTAATCTCCGCAAGAGATAGGTTCATTCAGTTGAAATTCTTACACAGAGCCTATTACACCCCTCAACGCTTGGCCAGGATCTACCCCGCTCAGTCTGAGCTTTGCCCTAAGTGTCAGCGGGCCATTGGTACCTTTTACCAAGTTACATGGGAGTGCTCATCTATTCAGGGTTATTGGCAACAGGTACTGGTAGACATCAATGTGGTCACTGATCTTTCAGTATCCATGGATCCTAAGGTGCTTCTCCTGGGAATCACGGATACAGTGGTTCAGGCTACTTATAAGAGTCTCCTACTGTTCTATCTTTGTTTTTATGCCAGAAAAGTGCTACTGCAGATGTGGAAGCAGTCATCTCCCCCTACAATTTCCCAGTGGCACTCGATGGTGGACTCGGTGCTGCCACTTTATAAGCTTACATATATGGGGCAGAAATGTCCCAAGAAGTTTGGCGGTATCTGGGATCCATGGTTGAGTGCTCGTTCTCTTAATGTATAATGTGTAACACCTTCCCTATCCCTTCCTTTGTGGTAAACTAAGATTGAGGTTTGAACTCTGCAAATATTAATGTATCGAGAAATGTGCATAAGTTGTAATGATGCCTTGTTTTAATCAATAAAAAGTTTCTGTTAAAAAAAAAAGACAGCACTGAGCACACAAAGTCCCGTCACCTGAAAACTTTGGTGGCATTCTATAAACATTCACTCTAACCACAGTTAGCATTGAAATTGATATATGAAATAAGCAATTGAGAGGTTCATTACATCTATCCAACTGGACCATATTGCATCAAATTTGCCATTGTATTGTGGAGGAGGTGTGTATGCTTTTTAAAATTAAATACATCTTCGATTCAGATTTCCACTCTTCTATAATTGGTGGAATAACAGGTACCCACTTTAGAGCTAGCATTTTCTGTGCTATAAAAATTGAAACCGTTAAGGCTGAGTTATCTATCCAACACAATGGATTCAACATAGCCTAGTATACATGTTAGAGGATCAGGATTCATGGTAATACCATAAAGTCAACTTAGGGTTGTGATGACCTTGTTCCAATACCTCCTAAGCTTTGGTCATCTCCATAATAAATGTATGTGGTTGCACCGACACACTGTGAATTCTCTCCAAGACCAGTTCTATAAAGAAAGTCAGCTGTACAATGCACTCTATGAAGGATATAAAGCTATGAATATGGGAGAGCAAAACCAGTTGCATGTCTTATAGTGTATCTTCTCAGAGCTCCTCGGAGTGTAGGGGCCGGGGGTGGCCAGGTCAGGCTCTCAGTGGCTCGCTCAGAGGCTGAGCTGGGTGTTAGTCCAGGCACCTGGCAGATCCAGACTTTATTGTCGCAATGACGCAGTGCCTGGAGTGACATCTGTGACGTCAGCAGAGAGTGGACTTCAGCCCGCTCTCTGCTAAAAACTGGTCCCAGGACTGCAAAAACGAACTGCACTCCTGTAATCCATAGGAGAAGTAAAGCCAAACAAGCTCTGGTGGGACGTCTCCTTTAAGGAGAAATGTTATTATCAACTGTGTATAAGGTATTGAGATAAGCGTGTTTGGTGGATTTAGCTTAGAGTTAGCCAGGCCATAGATGATGCGATTTTTCTTTCCTGCAACCCGTGCTTGATTCCCCGATCAAAACAGCTAGTGTTGATGTGGGAAAACCTTCCTGCAGAGTGATTGTTTTTTCCTGGCAGGGGGGTGTGGGGCACTATCCCTGCAAGGAGAACACTGATTATTGCTAGCAGCTATAGCCACTAGCAACAATCGCATGTAAAAATCTGACATTCTGGTTGTGCCCAAGTCAATTAATGGATCAACTTGGGTACAATCAGCCTGCCCATTGATGGTTCGAAATCTCGGCTGGTCCCTGATGAACTGGCCAAGATTTGAACCCTCTATGCCTGACTTTAGAGTATAAAATAGGGACTCAGAATGCAAATATTGCTAAAACCATTTTTGGTCTAAGGTCCAATTTTAAGCAAAATTATTGAAAAGATTTTAAAATGTCCTACTGAATAGAGTTCAAAAGAGTTGTGACTCCCACCCCCTCCAACCTCTGAAAGCCCTCGAGCATGTTGAGTTCAGACAGCATTTCATTTGACCAAAGTGGGGTATACCTAGTGTGGGCAGTTACTGCCAGTAAGTTTTTAGCTGCACATCAAATATGAAGTGGGACATAGGGGCTGTAGAGTTAAAATAGGAGAGTCCAATGCGTGCAATGGATTTTTACCAAGCACTATAGAGGAAAGTATATTAGGACGTGTGTGGGGAGCAATTCTCTCAGCCAGCCATGTGTTTGAGCTGGTCCACAATAAAATAAGTATAACTAAAACTGGAAGTGGCAATATATCAGATAAAAATCTAGCAAGCAGGCAAAGCACTTCAGGAGAATAATGCCCCGCACACACGATTGTACATTCCAACAACAAAATCCATGTTTTTTTTTTGTTGGCTCAAACTTGTCTTGCATACACACAGTCACACAAGGTTGGTCAACATGTACCATGGCACTATAAAGAGGAAGTTCAATAGCCAGTGCTCCACCCTTTGGGCTCCTTCTGCTAATCTCGTGTTTACCTCGTGTTAGTAGAAGTTTGGCGAGAAACGATTCGTGCTTTTCAGACTTGTGCTTTTCCGATCATTACTGCTCTTCAGTTTGTGCTTGTGGGTACATAAATGTTCTTCAGTGCGTGTAGTCAGTTCACATTTGTTTGTCAGTGCGTATTATTATTATACTATGTATTTGATTTTCAGTGCGTTCTTGTCCGCTGGTTTCTGATTTTCAGTTCGGTCTTCTCAGGCCTTTCTGATTTTCAGTTTTGTTTTGTTAGATCGTTCTGACCATTCGACCGTTTTGAAGCCATGTTGCAGTTACGTACTCCTCGTAGAGTTCGTGCTGTGTGGGGGCTTGGTGTTGGGCTTCTTGCTTTGACCCAAGCCCAGTCCATGAATAGGGTGGGGAGGAGTTCATGGACGAAGAATTGGTTGCTCCAGCATGACCAATTCTCCCATATGCCTTTGTTGCAGGAGATCCGTGAGAATAATCCTGATGATTTCAGGAATTATCTCTGGATGACGGACCCCATTTTTCACCATTTGTTGGCTTTGCTGTCCGCTTTTATTTAGGACATCTGCATGCGGCAAGCCATCACTCCCAAACAGAGGCTAGTTGCCATGTTGCGGTACTTGGCGACTTGCTTGAATTGTTTAAACTTCTTTTTTTGTCCTTCATGCATATTTGCCATCACTAAGCTTCCCAGCATGCTTTCTTGGGCCCATACCCACCTAGCCTAGTCACTTAACAATGTATTTTGTCAGCTCCATTGTAGTGCTTTACCTTAACCACTTTCAGACCGGACCAATTTGCTGGTCAAAGACCAGACCACTTTTTGCGATTCGGCACTGTGTCGCTTTAACTGACAATTGCGCGGTCGTGCGACGTGGCTCCCAAACAAAATTGACGTCCTTTTTTTCCCACAAATAGAGCTTTCTTTTGGTGGTATTTCATCACCTCTGCGGTTTTTATTTTTTGCGCTATAAACAAAAATAGAGCGACAATTTTGAAAAAAACTCATTATTTTTTACTTTTTGTTATAATAAATATCCCCCAAAAATATATAAAAAAACGTTTTTTTTCCCTCAGTTTAGGCCGATACGTATTCTTCTACATATTTTTGGTAAAAAAAATCGCAATAAGCGATTATTGATTGGTTTGCGCAAAAGTTATAGCTTTTACAAAATAGGGATAGTTTTATAGCATTTTTATTAATAATTTTTTATTATTTTTTTTTACTGGTAATGGTGGCGATCAGCGATTTTTATTGTGACTGCGACATTGTGGGGGACCCATCGGACATTTTTGACACATTTTTGGGACCATTGTCATTTATACAGTAATCACTGCTATATAAATGCAGTGATTCCTGTGTAAATGACACTGGCAGTGAAGGGGTTAACCAGTGGGTGGCAGTGTAGGGGTTAAGTGTTCCTAGGGGTGTGTTACTAACTGTGGGGGGGTTGGGCTTTCATTTAGTGAACACTGATCTCTGCACCAATCACATGGAGCAGAGATCAGCGTCACTAGTTGCTAGGCAGAATGGAAAAATGCTGTTTACACGGCATTTCCTCCATTCAGCCGCTCCGTGAGATGATCGCGGGGATGCCCGTGATGATCGAGTCCGCGGGTCCCGCGACTGGACTCACGGGGGTCCCGACCAGCGCGGGAGCGCGCCGCCGGCGGCGCGATCCCGATGGCAGGGCGGCATTGAATATTGGACGTACCTGTACGCCAATATGCCTGCCCATGCCATTCTGACGACGTACATCGTCATGCGCTGGTCGGGAAGTGGTTAACCTTAGCGGTACACCACTCACACCAGAGGAAATTGGTGTACTCGACAAAGGTTTGAAATATGCTCCTACTAAAAACCTTGATAAATTTCAGACTTATATAGGCATTCAGAAGTATGTCAGAAGCCTGAATATAAAAAAGTATATAGCTAGTAACCCGTCCAAAGCACGAGCACCAACAACAGATCAAGAAATAGTACATAGTACATTGAGAAACAAGTCTGTTTTTAACCCCCAGATCAATAATAATAACTATGTGGATGTTTTAAAAAAAGTTATAGTTGAAGACCTCAAGTGATTGAACATTAAGAGATGGGAAGAACCCAATTTTATGAAATGCCGCATTAGGAATCTCAGCAAGAGGAAAGACATTGCCATCCGTCCTGCTGATAAAGGGGGGGGGGGGGGTATTGTTATTTTATTGAAACAACAATATAATGAAAGTATGGCAAACCTATTAAGTGATATAAGTGATATAAACACTTATAGCAAACTATCACGTAACCCTGTCTTTAAATGTAGAAAAGAACTGGAAGCTGGTGGTACATTTGAGCCTGAAAAATAATATTTTAAACAAAAAAATTGTAATCCCAGAATCATACCAGACTCCTATAATTTACTGTTTACCTAAATTACATAAAAACAAGGAATATCCCCCCCCCCCCCCAAGACCAATCGTAAATGGAATAGACTCACTGACTGCAAGAATGAGTGCATATATAGACAATTTCCTACAACCCGCTGTGAAAAATACGAAGGCATACCTACGGGACACCAAACAGACTCTACAAATTATAGAAGAACTCCCCGTTTACGGAGGACCGTGGATCTTAGCCACTGCAGATGTATCCTCGCTATACATTTTAATCCTTCACCATCAAGCGTGTGAAGCCACGAAATGGGGCATAAGGAAACATTCGGAATTATTTTGTCCACAAAGGAAGTATTTGGTAAAATGCCTGGATTTCTGTCTAAAAAATTGTTATTTCTTGTTTAATCATAATTACTATCACCAGAAGACAGGTGTAGTAATGGGTGCAAAATTTGCACATAGTGTGGTGGGCCTGTTCATGGCAAAGTGGGAAGAAGAAGCTATCTTCACAGATACACCCACAGAATTGGTAGTATACAAACAATATATTGATGACATTTTTATGCTATGGAAAGGAGAAGAAAGCAGTCTGTTAGACTTCTTGGAAAATCTCAACAAAAATGATAGAAATATAGCCCTCACGTGGGATGTAAGCCAGAACCAAGTGATCTTTCTCAACTTAGTCATAACTCAGGATGACAATAAACTTAGCACAAAGACGCACTTTAAAAACGTAGACAAAAATAGTTACTTATCAATGACAAGTTGCCACCACCAAAACTGGTTATTTAATATTCCAAAGGGGCAGCTGATGAGAATACGGAGAAATTGCAGTGAACGAGAAGATTTTCTAAGCCAAGCCGACAATATAGGTCATAGATTTATCGAGAAAGGTTATAATAGCAATCTGATAAAAGACAAAATCCAGGAAGCGGACAAGATGGATCGTCGAGAACTGATTAAAGATAAAATGAAGAACATCACACCCATTATTCTAGATTACAATGCTCAGTACAAAATTGTTGAGAAAATTATCAAAAAGCACTGGTACATTCTCCTGAGTGACATACACTTGAAAACCATTTTTCCATCTGTACCGAAATTTGTGTATAAGCGTGCCCCCACACTCAGAGACAAAATAGTTAAAAATATCCCTGATCCACCAGCAAATGGATATATACGTTTTTCACAGGGAAAGGCTTTTATCCATGCAAATGTTGTTTTGCATGCACCAAAACAAGTTAACCAGTAGAACTCATTAACTCATTGATAATAGCTATTATCAATGAGAAAACCGCAGTTACTCTAGCGACAGTTGCAGTTTACATATGCGGCATGAAACGCTTCTGATAAGTTTTCTTCACACCAAGAGAAAAAAAAGGTGACAGAGAACACACAGCCTGCAATTGACAGCCTCAGCTCCATTCCAGTGTGCTATGTGCTTCCCTCCAATCAGCTCTCAGAGCTCTCCTCACCTCTGCAGTGTGTAATTTCAGCCCTCCGCCACCTGGGTTCTGAAAGCTCAGACAAGCTTTATATATTCTGGACTTTGAACGGAGAAGAGAAGACTGCAGATAAACAGATCTCTATGAAAACTAATGAGGGATCAGTCTTGTGGGATATTACTATTCGCCAGGAATAGGGATGCATTCCCTGGATCTTCTTAATTTGCTGTTTACCTTACAGTAGTAAGGTAAGGGGCCACTTCACCTGGTGTGCTGTGAACACTGAAGAGGCATAGGCGGGTTATACTTTTTTTCACCTATATTTTCACCGGAGAGGCATCAAAATAAGTCACTGAATATCAGCAAACTTCATCTTCGTTTATGGACTTTATTTATTTGCTTGTTTGCACTGTGTGATCCATGGTTTTTTATTCATCTACTACTTTTTTTGCTTGATTTCACTTGCTTCTTTAATGCACTTGATTGGATTTGCCTATTGAATATTTCTTGCACTTTACTATTGCACATATGGAGTTTGCTATTTTAATCTACAGATTTTAATATGCAAGTGTGATATAGTTACATTTGTGTTTATTTAGACACCAGGCAATATTTGCATTCATTCCTTTTTTGAGGGACTGCTATATTTTTGCTATATTTATGATATAATTTATTTCAGTGGGGTTTGCACCCCTGTAATATAGTTTTGCACATATACACGTGATCTATTTATATCTATGCACTAGGCACTTTATTTTAAATATTTATATTTGGTAGCGCAACACCATTTATTGATTTTTTACACTTATGGGTGTTACTAACACCAAACAATCACCGGATTTAAAGTCACAGTGTCACTAGATGTTTGTGAAAGAAATATTAACACGCTGTTCCTTTAGAACATCCACCTAATCTGCACCCTGCACTTTGGACCCAGAATAGTGTCCAACTATTTATTCTATATATTTTTGGACTTATATTTATTTTCCTTTTTTTTACATTTTGTATGAATATTTATTTGTTTTCCACATTTAATCACAGTCATGTTTATCTGTGTGTGTGAGCCTCCTGCTTATTCTCACTTGTATGTGGTTACTTGTCTGCACATTTAGCACTTTACATTGTGATGAATTTTATTTATTAGCACATCAGGACTTTATACTGTGATAAAGTTTAAATTGTTTTCATTTATTGAGAATTTTGTCACGTTATTAGACACATTACTGCTGTTTATATTGAGAATCTTTTCACTCTAGTATTAATTAGGAGTGTATTCTCAAAAATATTTTTATTAGGAGCGCAACGCCAACTATTTTTGACATTATTCAGTAGTGTTCATTTTTGAGTAGTGTTTGACTCACACGGTGTTTGTAGCACCTCATACTTATACGTTATTATTCCACATTAGCGCAGGAGTACTCAATATTCATTTTTCTTGAGGCCAAAACATTGCCTTCCACATGCCGGTAGAGAGCCGGAATGGCCTTCCGTGAAAAAAAAAGATATTTTGGAACCTGCCATTGAGGTACAGCACATTCCACAAATTCACAAAAGGGGACAGAGTCTACCAGCTGAAAAGGCAGCAGTTACAGTGCTAGCAAATTGGCGAAGCTAGAATTCAGACACTGAGCATGTGGATGGCTGGGACCAAATTTCTTTCTTTTGTTTAGCAACTGGGGTAGGGAAATTTACCTGCTAAAATCAGATGGTGGTGTACCGCTAGCAGATTGGCCACAAGCACTTGGAACATCTATTCCTATACCTTCATTCCTTTCAGTGCAGGGTTCTGAGAGGATTGGAGGCATAGTGGGGTTGGAAATTCCAGATGAGGAGCAAGGAGAAGCCCGCCTTGTTCTTTGTTGTGGGTCTTTCAAGTGCTGTTGCCACTGCATGGGAGATCGTCATATGTCTGGTCAAGCATGTGGTGCCTAAGCGGCTGCTGTTTTGGCCATGCTTGATCCACTTCAGACATAGGTTGCAAACAGCAATGGTACAATCTGCTTCACACTTATCAAAAAATACCCAGACCAAGGAACTTTTCAAAATCAATGGGGAGTCATCAGCGCCCTGCACCTGCTTAGCTCTGTGGTGCGATGCAATAAGGTGGCTCCCCTTAAGCTGTCCCCTGGAGGGCATCCTTCCTCCTTGGAGTTGTGCCTCCGACTCCTCTCTTCTATCAGGCACCCAAGTAGAGTCAGTGACCTCATCATCCCCTCGCTGTTCGTCACGGGAGCAAACTTGGCAGTATGCTGCAGGTGGGGGAACATGACTGCCAGTTTCTTGACCTTCTCTAGGCTCACGTTACTCCCTTCCTCAACCAATCCTCCAGTAGCATGTACTGTGGTTGAATAGTTTGGGGGACTCCTCCATGCATGATCTTGGGGCTACTGAAAGAGTGACTGTGGATAAGGAACCGGTGGAATAGGCCGCTTTGGCAGGCAAACTACTCTGAGCCTGGGTGACAGAGAATGAGGATGGCTTTGTTATCCACTCCACAAACTCTTCTGCATGTTGTGGCACGATAACATGGCCAGCAGCAGAAAAATAGGACAAGTGTGCCCCACGGCCATGTGCAGAGAATGCACCATGTCCACGACCAGAACTGTTGACTGTAGACACAGAGCCTGCTTCCCCTCTTTTAGTGGCCTATAAACATCTGCCTCTCCTTGGTAAACAAGTGTGATTTAATTGTACTTCTGTCTTGGTCTGATTCATGGTTTCTGATAATTAGATAGTGTGTACACCACCAGAAAAGTTGGGGCAAGTGCACTACGACTGCACTGTATTGTGTACACTACCAGAAGTGGCTGCACTGTATTGTGTATTGTGTACACCACCAGAAAAGTAGTAGCAACTGCACTGTGGGTGCACTGTATTGTGTACTGTGTACACCACCATAAAAGTACTAGCAACTGCACCAGTGGCGGTCCGTCCATAGGGGGCGCCTGGGCTCCGCCCCCCCCCCCCCCCTCAGTCACCAAAGAAAAAATGGAAAAAAAAAACTGGCTCTTTAAAAAAAAATAAAAAATTGAAAAAAGGTCCTTAAGTGCACTGTGTCCGGGCGCCGGACGCAGTGCACTATGGGAAACACCACGTCAATGCAATCATGAGATTGCAGACGTGGAGCTTCATTTGCGGGATTTTAACCCGCCTCGTGGCGCATATTAAAGTGCCAATTAGCTTCCGCCCTTAGAATCACTATGGGCGGGAGCATTGTTGTTTAATTTAGCGGTTACTTCCGGGTTTTACGAAAACCGGAAGTGACCTCACAGCTCTGTTCTTTGCATGGCCCGAGCGGAGCTGGAAGCAAGGTAAGTGCCTTGCAGCCCTGAGGCTTTTTGTTAGTACTGAGGAACATTTGCCAGCTCAGCTGCCTAGCTGATGTGTAAATGTAGGGCCTTTGTGCAGTCCTGCTTTTGCACATAATCTTGTCAGTATTCCTAACCTCACTGACCTGCTCTATAAAGCCGTGACAATGCTTTCTCCTTGCTATACATCCCTCAATTACTTGATAAGACTGTCTTATCTCTGTGCAGTTTTCTAGACATAGTCCTTCAGTCATTCCTCATCCCTCCAACTAGACATGTGCAGAGTAAAATATTTTGTTTCGGAATTTCGTTTTCGTCTGAAAACTTAATTTATTTAGTTACTCCCGAAATTCGTTTTTATTTATTTCGTTTTTCGTTCAAAAATTGCATTCGTCCGAAAATCCACATGAATCACGGTTGAATCTGTCTTTGAAGGCTTATGGTGTCTGTCGAATGTATAAAGAAGATTCGACGGAGCTAGTATATAGCATACTTTAGAACCCTATTAAAGTCTATGGGACTCCAACGTTCAAAATCTAAAGTGCTAATTTTAAAGGCTAATTTGCAAGTTACTGTCCTAAAAAGTGTTTGGGGACCTGGGTCCTGCCCCAGGGGACATGGATCAATGCAAAAAAAAGTTTTAAAAACGGCCGTTTTTTCGGGAGCAGTGATTTTAATAATGATTAAAGTGAAACAATAAAAGTGTAATATTCCTTTAAATTTCGTAGGGGGGGGGGGGGGGTTGTCTATAGTATGCCTGTGAAGGGGCGCATGTTTCCCGTGCTTAGAACTGTCCCTGCACAAAGTGTCATTTATGCAGGAAAAAAAGTCCTTTAAAATCACTCGCAGCTATTATGAATTGTCGGCTCCCGTAATACAGAGAACACTCATTGAAAGTCATTGATAAAAAAATAAATAAATAAATTTAAAAACGTGGGGGTCCCCCAAATTCAATTACCAGGCCCTTCAGGTCTGGTATGGATATTAAGGGGAACCCTGCCTCAAATTTAAGAAAAAATTTGACGTGGGGTTCCCCCTAAATATCCATAACCAGACCCTTCAGGTCTGGTATGGATATTAAGGGGAACCCCGCGTCAAATTTAAAAAAAAATTGACGTGGGGTTCCCCCTAAAAATCCATACCAGACCCTTTATCCGAGCACGCAACCTGGCAGGCCACAGGAAAAGAGGGGGGGACGAGAGAGCGGCCCCCCCTCCCTCCTGAACCGTACCAGGCCACATGCCCTCAACATTGGGAGGATGCTTTGGGGGTCTGTGACCCCTCAAAGCACCTTGTCCCCATGTTGATGAGGACAAGGGCCTCATCCCCACAACCCTGGCCGGTGGTTGTGGAGGTCTGCGGGCGGGGGGCTTATCAGAATCTGGAAGCCCCCTTTAACAAGGGGACCCCCAGATCCCGGCCCCCCCTGTTTGAAATGGTAACCATTTCACAAAGAAAGTGTAAAAAATGGTTAAATAAAACAAACACACTTTTGAAAAATTCCTTTATTAAAAATAAAAAAATAAAAAAAAGATTCCAGCGGCGGTAATCCACTCTTGCTATCCAGCGATGGACGATCATCTCTCCAGCGATGTCTCATCTCATCCAGCGCAGCGATCCATCCTTCTTCTGTCTCCTCCACGGAGACACTGCAAGGATTCCGGCGGCTGACGTTTCTTATATACGGAGGGTGGGGCCACCCGTCACCTGACCCCGCCCCCCTCTGACGCAAGGGGAAACCTGGGGTTCCCCGTGATGTATAGGTGACCCCGCCCCCCTCTGATGTAATGGAAACCTGCCTGTGTTACATCAGAGGGGTGCGGGGTCACCCATATGTCACAGGGATGGATTCGCTGCGCTGGATGAGATGAGCCATCGCTGGAGAGATGACCGTCCGTCGCTGGATAGCAAGAGTGGATTACCGCCGCTGGAATCTTTTTTTTATTTTTTTATTTTTAATAAAGGAATTTTTCAAAAGTGTGTTTGTTTTATTTAACCATTTTTTACACTTTCTTTGTGAAATGGTAGGGGTACTTTTGTACCCCCTTACCATTTCAAACAGGGGGGGGCGGGATCTGGGGGTCCCCTTGTTAAAGGGGGCTTCCAGATTCTGATAAACCCCCCGCCCGCAGACCTCCACAACCACCGGCCAGGGTTGTGGGGATGAGGCCCTTGTCTTCATCAACATGGGGACAAGGTGCTTTGAGGGGTCACAGACCCCCAAAGCATCCTCCCAATGTTGAGGGCATGTGGCCTGGTACGGTTCAGGAGGGAGGGGGGGCCGCTCTCTCGTCCCCCCCTCTTTTCCTGCGGCCTGCCAGGTTGTGTGCTCGGATAAAGGGTCTGGTATGGATTTTTAGGGGGAACCCCACGTCAATTTTTTTTTTTATTTGACGCGGGGTTCCCCTTAATATCCATACCAGACCTGAAGGGTCTGGTAATTGAATTTGGGGGACCCCCACGCTTTTTTTTTATTTTTTTTTATTTTTTTTTATCAATGACTTTCAATGAGTGTTCTCTGTATTACGGAGCCGACAATTCATAATAGCTGCGAGTGATTTTAACCACTTGCTTACTGGGCACTTAAACCCCCCTCAGTCCCAGACCAATTTTCAGCTTTCAGCGCTGATGCACTTTGAATGACAATTGCGCGGGCATACAACACTGTACCCAAATGAAATTTTTATCATTTTTTTCCCACAAATAGAGCTTTCTTTTGATGGTATTTAGTTACAGCTCGGAGTTTTATTTTTTGCTAAACAAACAAAAAAAGATGCAAAAAAAATAAAAAAAATAAATCATGTTTTAATAGTTTGTTATAAAATTTTGCAAACGGGTAATTTTTCTCCTTCATTGAAGTGTGCTGATTAGGCGGCACTGATGGCTGCATTGGTGGGCACTGATGGGCTGCATTGGTGGGCACTGATGGGCTGCATTGGTGGGCACTGATAGGCTGCACTGGTGGGCACTGATAGGCATAGTTAAGGCGGCACTAATAGGCACAGATAAGGCGGCACCGATGGGCACAGATAAGGCGGCACTGATGGGCAAAGATGGGCACAGATAAGATGGCATGGATGGGTGGCACGGATAAGTGGCATGGATGGGTGGCACGGATGGGCACTGATAGGTACCACTGATAGATGGGACTGATGGGCACTGATAGGTGGCACTGATAGGTGGCTCTGATAGGTGGCACTGCTGGGCACTGATGGGCGGCACTGCTGGGCACTGATGGGCGGCACTGCTGGGCACTGATGGGCGGCACTGGGTCGCAGCACCTTTGAGGCAGATTGTGGGCACTGTGGGTGGCACTGTTGGTGGCACTGCTGGATGGCACTGTGGGTGGCATTGTGGGTGGCACTGTAGGTGGCACTGTGGGCACTATGGGCACTGATGGGGGCACTGATGGGGGCACTGATGGGGGCACTGATGGGGGCACTTACTTTTATTCAGGATGGCACGGCGGTGGGCAGGTGGGCACTGGCAGGGGGCAGGTGGTCAGCTGTATTGCTGGCCGTGATCGGGACTGATGTCCCGATCATGGCCGCCGGTGATCGGCTTTTTTTTTCTCTCCTCGCGCTGTCAGCGCGAGGAGGAATAATAGCCGATTACCGGCTCCGTTCTATCACATGATCAGCTGTCATTGGCTGACAGCTGATCACGTGATAAGGGGTCGGGATCGACCCCTTGCACGGATCGGTGATCAGGCGAGTCTCACGGACTCGCCGATCACAGAGCGCGCCGCGCGCGCCCCTCAGGGGGCGCGCAGGCCGCTCGTATCCGGGACGACGTCAATAGACGTAGTCCCGGAAATGTAGGTCCGCGCTGATGCCGTCATTTGGCAATAGCGCGGATCTGTAGTGGTTAAAGGACTTTTTTTCCTGCATAAATGACACTTTGTGCAGGGACAATTCTAAGCACGGGAAACATGCGCCCCTTCACAGGCATACTATAGACAACCCCCCCCCTACGAAATTTAAAGGAATATTACACTTTTATTGTTTCACTTTAATCATTATTAAAATCACTGCTCCCGAAAAAACGGCCGTTTTTAAAACTTTTTTTTGCATTGATCCATGTCCCCTGGGGCAGGACCCGGGTCCCCAAACACTTTTTAGGACAGTAACTTGCAGAATCTTTTCTCTCTGTCAAATCTTTTTTCTCTGTCGAATATTTTCTCTATATAATCTTGGACTAAAAGAGGTAAGGTTAGGCACATTCGACCACAGGTTCTATAGACAGATTGTTGTCAGAGTCATGTCGAATCTCCTATTCTATATCGAACTGTTGTAACAATGAAAACTAAAATAAAGCATTTATTTATGTCGGATCTTTCTTTTTTCGGATTTTGTGCTTTCGTTATCGTTTGTCAAAACAAAAACGAAAATAGCTGAAATTCGGACGAAAATGCATTCGGACGAAAACAAATGCACATGTCTACCTCCAACTCCAACACATAATATCATCCTTTTGGTTTCTTATTGTCTGAGTTCCTGCGTTAGTTTACTGCCCTTGCATTCTTGTCTGACCCTGCTAATTATGCCTTCAATTCTTATATTTCTATGCATTTTCATTAAGTTTAATAATGAGGATTTGAATTATAACGTTAATGCTTTGGTTCTGCTGTTGTGTTTTATATTAAATTGCAGATTCTTTTATTACTCATTAACTCTTCCACTGCTTGACTTCTTGCACAACTATTAGTCATAAGGACAGAGTTTAACCACTTGACCACCGGGCACTTAAACCCCCTTCCTTACCAGACCAATTTTCAGCCTTCGGTGCTCTCACATTTTGAATGACAATTACTCAGTCATGTAATACTGTACCCATATGAAATTGTTGTCCCTTTTTTTTTTTTCCACACAAATAGAGCGTTCTTTTGGTGGTATTTAATCACCGCTGGGTTTTTTATTTTTTGCGCTATTAAAAAAGACTGAAAATTTGGTAAAAAAATAAATACAATTATTTGTTTCTTTTAAAATGTATTGCAGAGTATTGTCAGAGTATTGCACAGTGTGTCAGAGTATTAGCACTGTGTGGCAGAGTATTGGCAGAATATTGCACAGTGTGGCAGAGTATTGGCAGAGTATTGCACAGTGTGGCAGAGTATTGGCAGAGTGGCAGAGTATTGGCAGAGTATTGGCAATGTGGCAGAGTATTGCACAGTGTGGCAGAGTATTGCACAGTGTGGCAGAGAATCGACAGAGTATTGCACAGTGTGGCAGAGTATTGCACAGTATGGGCAGAGTACTACAGATTATTGGCACTGAGCAGCACTGTGGGCACTTCACATCCAGCCCACAGAGCTGCTGCCATCTCTCCCCCTCTTTCTTCTCACTGTACAGATCTGTAAAGAGAGGGGAGGGAGGAACCAGTGTTATGACGTGACACCGGTTTGTTTACAAGTGACAGAGTGATCACGTGGTAAACGGGCGCTATCAGCGGCCGTTTACCGTGATCCCTGATACGCCCGGTCACGGATGTTATTCTTCATACATACATATATATATATATATATATATATATATATATATATATATATAATGCAACATGTCCGATGATATTCAAGCATTGAGCTGTTTGTGCTGCTGAGGGACTGAGGAACTATTGTCATAGGCATGGACAGGACATCCTCGGACTTGTACTTCCACAGAGATCAGAACACCATAGGTTTGTTATTTGTGAACATGCACTTTAAGTAATAATACCTTGTGTAGATCTGCTCTGAGTTATGGATTCAAGTGATATTGAACCCAAATGCAAACATGTAAGATATTGCATTATTCCAGTCCCTAAATGTGATGACTGTATTTGTTTTCTTTTTTTAGTCTTTCTTAGACTAAACGTACATGATATGCAGAGCCCTGTGTATAATGTACAGCCTGGTATATGATGTAAAGAGCCCTGTGTATAATGTACAGCCTGGTATATGATGTAAAGAGCCCTGTGTATAATGTACAGCCTGGTATATGATGTACACAGGAGACGGAGTGGGTGGATTCTATAAGGGGTGTGGCTTGTGAAAAGTGGGATGGGTCAGAAAGGAAGGGCGGGGTCTGGCGCCCCCCCATCTTAAAACTTCTACCAGCCGCCACTGAACTGCACTATGGGTGCACAGTATTGTGTACACCACCAGAAGTGTTGTAGCAACTGCACTATAGCTGCACTGTATTGTGTACTGTATACGCCATCAGAAGGTAGTAGCAAGTGCACTATGGGTGCACTCTATTGTGTACACCACTAGAAGTGTAATAGCAAGTGCACTATGGCGGCACTGTATTGTGTACACCACCAGAAAAGTAGTAGCGACTGCACTACAGGTGCACTGTATTGTGTACACCACCAGAAGTGTAGTAACAAGTGCACTACAGCTGCACTGTATTGAGTACTGTGTACACCACCAGAAAAGTAATAGAAACTGCACTACGGGTGCACTGTATTGTGTACACCAGAAGTGTAGTAGAAAAAGTACACCAGGAATGCACTGCAGTCAGATATAGGCTACTCTGGATGCAGAGTATATATATATATACACAATAGACTGTATTTAACAGAAAATTGTTATCAAATACTTACCGTAATTTTCCTTTCCTGGCCCATCCTCCCGTCATCACTTAATAGGTTAACATCTCCTATGGAGCCCCACATTACCACCTGTATAGCTGAATAAAAGGCAGCCCCTCCCCAACTAAGATGTTTGATAACTTATCCTGCGACAGACCACAAATCACTGTTAACATGATTTGACTGCCATCAATAAAATGGAATCTTTAAATTCATATGAGTTATTATTATTAACTGTTAACCGCCTAGAAAACCCCACTATGATGAAACCTTCCCATTTTTTGACACTATTCGGGGTGTGCAGTATGTTTCTTTCCTCCTATATGTGTCTTTCCCTATACAGGATATAGATCAGGACCAAGCTCAGGAGATCTGCCCACCACCAGCAGCGCCAGACTCCAGGAAGAGAAGGCCAGTACAAGTACTGGAATCACACGCCCAACCTGAAGAACCCAGCCCCAGTCCTACCTTCCAGGTCCCCTGGCAAATCCTTTATGTTTGCCTGCCAACTCCGCTATCATCTCCCCTTTCACTGCACAGCCAGGTGTGCAGCCCAACACTACAAATCTTTATCAATTTGATTATATTTGTTTATTTTTCCCACAAGATTTGCTGCAGAATATGGTTGATCAAACTAATCTGTATGCATCCCAATTTATTGCTGCTAACCCCAATTCTTTCCACGCCCACATTTCCAGCGGCGACGCCTAACAATGGACAAATTTAAATTGTTTTTGGGCCTTACATTTAATATGGGGCTTACAAAAAAGAACAAAGTCCATGCATATTGGTCCATCAACCCCATCCACCACATGCCCATATATTCCGCTGTAATGTCTAGGACAAGATACGACATGATTATGCGTTCTCTCCACTTCAATGACAATTCACAGTGCCCTCCCTGAGATCATCCCAAAAATGACAAATTGTACAAGATACGCCCCCTAATCAATTCCTTTTGCCAGCGATTTAGAGGCATATTTATCCCAGACCAAAAAATTTGTGTGATCGAATCCCTCATACATTTCACTGGCCGACTGCACTTCAAGCAGTATATACCAAGCAAGAGAGCCAGGTATGGGCTGAAATTAAATACATTTTGTGAATGAGCCACTGGATATGTCTTCACATTCCGGATCTACGAAGGCAAAGACTCCCAGCTCCAGCCCGTGATTGCCCCATATATATTGGAACCAGTGGGAAAATTGTCTGGGAGCTGGCATACCCCCTGTTTGAAAAAGGATGCCATTTATATGTCAACAACTATTATCCCAGCCTGCCCCTTTTTCGTCACCTTTATAGTCAAAAAAACCCCGGCCTGAGGTACTTTAAAAAAAAAAAAAACAAGGGATTCCCACAAAATCTGTTGACAAAAAAATTGCAAAATGGAGAATCGGCATACATGAGGAACGAGGAGGTGTTGGCCATGAAGTGGAGGGACAAGAAAAATGTCTACATTCTCTCTACCATCCACAATGACACCGTGGTGGAGATCCAAAGAAGACGTGGCCCCATTTTAAAGCCCGACTGTGTCCACGACTACAATATGCACATGGGGGGGGGTGAATTTAAACGATCAGATTCTACAGCCCTATTTATCAACCAGAAAGTCCCGTTATTGGTACAAGAAAGTTGAGTTTCATCTGTTTAACATGGCCCTTTTTAATTTGTTTGTCTGCTGCCAAAAAGCAACTCAAAACCAACAAATCGCCTACCTCGAGTATATTGAATATATCGTCACTGCCCTCATTTACCAACAAGGTCCCGCTCCAGGAAGCATTCACTCTGATAGCGTGAGTTGACTTCACGAGCAACACTTTCCCTATCACATTTCCTCCCACAGAATCTGGAAGAAGACGTCAAAAGAAATTCCGTGTATACAGCAGAGGAGGAGTAAGAAGAGATACCAGCTATTATTGTCCCCAATGTCCCTCCCAACCTGGCCTGTGCATCGGAGATTGCTTCAAAAATTATCATATATCCATCCAATATTAGTTCCCCTTATTATTAACAGACTGACATTTTTCCATTTGCCTGCTACCATGTTAATTAACTGACCCTGGTCTGTTTACCAACGATGTGTTTGCTTGCCGATTTAAACCACGTTTCTGACTTCTACGTGCACCAACCTCAGCCTGTTTGCTGATGAAGCCTCTGCCTGCCTTTAACCCATGTTTCTGACTTCCACGTGCACTGACCTTGTCCTGTTAATCAAAAATAGAACAAACTCCCCCACAAACGGGGTTTTTAGGCAACAAAACAATAAATGTATGACAGAGTAGTATAAAAAATGTTTTAAGATTTATTACCATAAAAAAGCAACAATATGACACATAGGTAAAAACATGAGCTCCACCTGAACAATTGAAAAACTCCAAAAGAAAAAATGATATAACATAAAGGCTGTATAAAAAATACAATAATAACAGTGGATGTGCAGGAACAGACACGACTATTACTGACACTGTGCAAATATAACAACAGTGAAGGTATAGTCCTAATGCGTTTCAACCCACCTAATATTTTAGTATAATTTACCCGTAAAATATACGAAATTATACTAAAATATTAGGTACTCCTAATATAAACAATTAATATTTGATGTATATATATTCATTACATTTTTGTTTTACAACAGAGCATCTCTCTGAAGAAGACCCCTTGAGTGGGTTGAAACGCGTTAGACTATACCTTCACTGTTGTTATATTTGCACAGTGTCAGTAATAGTCGTGTCTGTTCCTGCACATCCACTGTTATTATTGTATTTTTTATACAGCCTTTATGTTATATCATTTTTTCTTTTGGAGTTTTTCAATTGTTCAGGTGGAGCTCATGTTTTTACCTATGTGTCATATTGTTGCTTTTTTATGGTAATAAATATTAAAAAATTTTTTATACTACTCTGTCATACATTTATTGTTTTGCTGCCTAAAAACCCCGTTTGTGGGGGAGTTTGTTCTATTTTCTATATCCGTTTGGGGTGAGCAGCACTATCCAAGCCCTTCGGGCAGTGTGTTCTTTTTTATTGTCCTGTTAATCTACCATATTTTTGCCTGCTACTTGGACTGATCTTTTAGCCATCTACTTTAGAACACAGGGGTCTCACATATGTGAGGGGCTTCAGGATAGCACTCTGAGTAGAGAAAAACAGTTTTTCATTTTCTGTGCTCTCAGAACAGGGTCTGGTTGCCCGGAGGCTTCAACGCGATTTGGGTGGGAGAAGCCTCTACCCCTGCAATGCCTGGCCCTAAGCGTGATGGTCCTTCCTGCTGCCTGGACCAATACTTTGGCTGTGCTGACCATATTGCTGCCTGTAATGACCCATGACATTATGGACCATGTTTCTTTCTGCTGCTTGGACCAATACTTTGGCTGTGTTGACCATATATCTGCCTGCTGCCTCTACTGACTTTGGACAGTATTTCTGCCGGGACACCTCTGCCTGCTACCTGAACCTGTTCTGTGGCTGTGCTCTGGCTGTGCTGACAGTATCTCTGCCTGTACGAACTATGGACAGTATTCCTGCCTGCTGACTGGATGATTGCTTTTGCTGTGGCTGACCTCATTCCTGCCTGCTGCCTTGACCGATGCTCTCCTTTGTGGACCACTGCACTTCTAAAACCACAGGTAATCTTTTGTTATTTGGTATGTACTTGTTATGTGTTAGAAATATGAAGGGCGGGGGGCGTGTCCGGATGTGAGTAGCAGCAGACGTGTTTGAGAGGAGCGGAATCCTGTACTCCATCCTTTGCCATCTCAGCATCTACTAGCCTAAAATCACCTCAACAACTCTGCCATCTGCTCCTCTCTGTCCCCTCCAGAGCCCTGGGGTGAAATTGTGAGGAGATTCGGCCGTGGGAGGCCGCGCACCGCTCGGGCCTGCAATCGCCGCCATCTTGCGGATCGGCTGGAACGAACTGCTCCCGGCCTGGGGTAAGAGACTGCCATCATACCAGGAGATAGTGCCCCATCCTCCCTCCTGCCTGCCCTTCCGCCTGCCTGACGTGAATTGCTGACCTCCTGGGCCGCCGGGAACGCTCGCGGCCTAGTGAAGCCTGCCGGACACCGCTGTTTCCTGCGCGGCTGCCCCGCGGAAGTGCGTCGCGGCCGGCCCGGCCCTAAATCGAGCTCGGGGATCTCTCGGCCTATACCTGCCTCTTCATCCACCCTTCCCCCTGTAGTGACTGAGTGTGCTGAGCGGTGGGGGCTGCTGTGGGGGCTGGTTTGGGTGCACAGTGGCCTGGTGTCTCCCCCACCATTCTTCCTGATCCCCCCCGCCTGAGGCCTTCCCTGGTCTCTCTCCCAGCTGTCCATCCTTCTGAATCTGCCTCTGCTTGGGTGATTGCTGTGGGGGGGCTGCTATCTGCCCGCCTGGACTGTGCCCTCCCTCCCTGACTGGGTACCCAGTGCTCCCCTGGGCTGAACATAGTGGTCCCTTTTGCTCCTCTGTGGGGGTCCCCCTTTTTGTGTCTCGTCAGATGTCTCCCCCTTCCAGGAAGGGAAAGAAGCACTCCAGGGCTGCTGGGACTGCCTCCTCACCCCGACAGCCTCAACGCTCTTCAGATCCCAGCCAACCGGACCACATACTAGTGGGGAGACTCTGGGCCTTGCTGTCTGAACTGGAGATGGGCCCCAGGGAGGCTCCGGCGGCTGAGGGGCCGGCCCCACTGTCGCAAGATAGCACGGCCACGATCCTCGCTGCGATCGAGCAGAGTAGAACCTCACTGCTTGTGCGCATCGACCACCTTGCAGAGGAGTGCAACTTTATCAGGAATGACCTTGACAAAATAAGAGGGAGAATGACTGAAACTGAGACCAGAGTATCCGCCACCGAGGATCTTACCGCTAAGCATGCCTCCTCCATCGCTGAGCTGCAGCGCACGGTACAGTCCCTTGTCGCAAAATCAGATGACGCCGAAAACCGGCTCAGACGCAATAATGTTAGAGTCCTGGGGCTTCCTGAGAAAGAAGAAGGGGACTACCCGGCTGTCTTTGCGGAGGAGTTCTTTAAAAATCTTTTGGGTCTTACCGATGTCCCTCCTACCTACGTGGTTGAAAGGGCCCATCGGGTACCCTCCGGACGCGCCATCCCCGGAAATCACCCCAGGCCTTTCCTGGTCCGCTTCCTTAATTATCGGGATAGAGACCAAATTCTATCTGAAGCCCGCAAACATCCCACTCTCAACTATGGTAACGTCTCCATTCATCTTTTCCCCGACTTCTCGGCTGATTTGCAGCGGAAGAGAAAAACCTTCAATGATGTTCGTAGACGGCTCAGGGACAAGAACATAAAATATAGCATGCTTTACCCTAGCCGCCTGCATGTCCAACATGCTGGAGCAATCCGGTTCTTTGACAACCCAGCGGATGCGGACGACTGGCTGACCACTTTGCATTGATGGCCTATCCTCGTAAAGATCTCTGATGCGCGGATTACCCCTGAACTTACCTGTTTCATCGGTGAAAACCTCCTGTCAATACCGGAGCCACCTCACAAGTACCTGGACGAGTGATCCACATTGAACCCCCACGACAGGGTTCATCCACAAGAAGTTCGGAACCAACTGCTCTCCATCTAATTAGAGGAAATATCACTGGACCCTCTTGCCGTGGGAGGATACAAGTCCCCCCCAACCCACCTTAGGGGAACTCGGTATATCAAGGGGGGTTGTTCTGGCCCTTCAGAGAACTTCCATAGTTCTCATGCACACCAGTGAACTGTTACCGAGTAAACAACTCTAAGGTTGAGTCCGCAGTTCTGCGGAGGACTGTAGTGTGGCCTAGTTTTTGGGTTATCACTCCAAAATGTTACAGTAAGTTTTGGGTATAGACCGGTTCCTGGTCCACCCCCAGTGTTTTTGGGGGGCACCTGGTACCGGTAGGAAAAGCACCCAGTGCTTGGGAAGTTGTATTGTTTTTATGGTTGGTGTATGTTATGTGCGGTTGGCTCCTGCTCCAAAACTACTTATCGGGCAGGACTCAGGTGGGACTCAATCATCCGAACGTTAGAATTTCTCCCCTGGAATCATGGCATTACGTGATCAGGGAACTATGTCGGTGATATCCTGGAATGTCAGAGGCCTCAACTCCAAGTTCAAAAGGGCACTGATGTTCCAGTATATCAAGACGCACAACCCGCAAATACTGATCCTACAGGAGACCCACCTGATGGGGAGCAAACTGATGGCTTTGAAAAAGCATTGGGTTCAGAAAACTTTTCATGCCACGTATTCCTCATATGCCAGGGGGGTCTCAATCCTGATAAACAAATCCTTTCTGTGGCATGGCAGATTTGTAATTGTGGTATTCACGGCCTGGCAACAACGGTATATTTTAGTAGGAGTGTATATCCCGCCACCTTTTAAGCCGGAAGTGTTGTATACTATTTTGGAGAGGATTACCCCGTACTGTCCAGCTAAATTGCTAATCCTGGGGGACTTTAACAACACCCTCTCCCCTGATCTTGATAGGCCCACTCCATCACAATCCTCTAGGGGGGACCTGCTGGGGTGGACACACTCGGCAGGGGTTACGGAGGTGTGGAGGTGGCTGCACCCACACACTAAGGCTTACTCATGCTTCTCTACGTCATATAAAACCTCCTCTAGAATTGATTATGCGTTTGCAAATCAACTTATATTAACTGACGTAGTGGAGGCGACATACCTGCCTAGTGGGCTGTCTGATCATTCCCCCCTCAAGATTACTATGCGGACGAAAGAAAGGCGCAGCGGCTCCATGTGGCGCCTCGGGGTCCACTGGATCTCCCATGAAGAGATAGCGGGGCGAATCCCACAAACATTGCGAGAATATTGGGAACATAAGGCGGGGTCGTCCTCTCCTCCCACAGTCTGGGACGCCTTCAAGGCATTCACCAGAGGGCACTATATGTCAGAAATTAAGGCAGTAAAGGTAAATCAACAGGCCAATACAACACGGTTGGAGGGGGAGATCGAGGAGGCATCCGCTGTCTATGGGTCTGACCCCTCGGTTTCCAATTTTGAGTGGCTACAGTCCACAAAAAGGAATCTTCAACTCCACCTCACTGAGGTCACACGTTTGGAGGTATTTCACACTAAACAAAGGTTTTTTGAGCAGGGTGATAGAAATGGTAGGCTACTGGCAATAATGTCTCATCACGACACTCCTATGACCCTGATCCCCGAATTGGTTTCTCCTACTGGGGAATCTATTACATCCCGGGAGGGTATCCTAAGAGAGTTTCGGACCTTCTATCAGACACTATATAGTACCATGCTCCCTCCTGATGTAAATCCTGACGAGATGGCGCTTCTCCTGGACCCCCTGGCCTTGGGGTGGCTCTCAGATGAGGAGAGATCCCATCTGGTCAGGCCTATTACTGTAGAGGAAGTACATGCTATTATTAACTCGTTGGCAACTGGGAGGGCCCCAGGCCCGGACGGTCTGCCTGTTGAGTTCTACCGGTCCCACGCGGATCTTCTGGCCCCTCTGCTGGCAGACCTGTATACCCAGTGTCTGGAGGGGGGGAGCACTCCCACCCTCCATGGCAGATGCACATATTATTCTAATTCTTAAGCCCAATAAAGATCCCAAACAGTGCGCCTCATACAGACCCATTGCTCTTCTCAACACTGACTTCAAAATTTTATCTAAATTAATTACCGTTAGACTCAACCCACTTCTACCCTCCATTATAGACCCAGACCAGACTGGGTTCATGGCCCAGAAATCGACGGATATCAACCTCCGCAGACTATTCACCAATCTGCATGCCATACATGACAATGTGGGCACTAGAATGGTTGCCTCCTTTGATATCGAAAAAGCATTAGATTCAATCGAGTGGCCATATCTTTGGGAAATTCTGCGGAGGATGGGATTTCCATTGGTTTTTATTGGGTGGCTACAAACATTATACAAATCCCCAAAGGCGGCCATCAGACTGGCGGGAGATGTCTCTGCTCCCTTCCCACTGTCCAGGGGTACCAGGCAGGGCTGCCCTCTCTCTCCGGCACTATTCGCCATTGCTATGGAACCGGTGGCGGAGGCACTGCGGATCTCGCCCCACATAAAAGGACTAAAAATAGCGTGGCTGGAGGAGAGGGTAGCACTGTACGCAGACGACCTCCTTCTCTTTCTGAATGACGCGGATCCCTCCCTTAGAGGAGCGCTGCAAGTACTGACTGACTTCTCCAAAATAACAGGATTGCGGGTGAACTGGACGAAATCCCAGTTACTTGCTATTGACCCTGAGGCAAAGCGACTAGCCCCGCCAGATCTCCAACTGCAATGGGTAGAAGACATGGTGTACCTGGGGGTGAGGGTCTCGAGAGATGCATCCAGCTTTATCCCCCTTAACCTAGATCCGGTGGTCCAAGGAGTCAAGGCCAAGTTGAAAGCCTGGGAAAACCTTCCTCTAACCTAATTAAGATGAAAATCATACCTAAATTTACCTACCTATTCCTTAATTCCCCACAATGGATACCTTCCTCATTTTTTACGAAATTGAACCGCATGTTCTCCTCCTTCCTCTGGGGCCCCGGCCCCCATAGATTTAAACGGATGTTTTAAATTTAAGCTGATGCGTCCGGTGCTGGCATTTCCAGACTGCCAGAAATACTGGCAGCTCAGTTAGTCATGGTAGTTTGGTGGCTGGTACCAGACGCGTCCAACCCTGCGGTGGTTCTAGAGGCTGCAGTAGTCCGTTCTGTGGAGGCCTTAACACATTTACCCCTGCGGGGTCCCAAAGCCCCCTACAACTTGACACCCTCCATGCACACGACTCTAAGGGCCTGGAGGGCGGGACTGGGACTTGAGGGGTTTCCACGGAATGTAATCTCCCCACACGCCCCCCTATGGAACAATCCTACCTTACCCCATCTCTACTCACTACCAGACCCCAAAATATGGGCCAAATGGGGTATTAAACTCATATCTGACCTCACAACCGGCACAACTATACACTCCTTCAACCACCTGGTATCTCGCAATAATGTACCCCCCTCGCAATATTCCAATATATGGAGCTATCCCATGCATTTAAAGCCCAAGTGTTACCCAATGACACGCAAATAGTGCAGTCCGCTCTGAAAAAGGTCACAAGGTTTGAATGCGCCAGGAAGCCGACTTCGGTCCTCTATGCGCACCTCATTAGGGTCTCCTCTCCAGATCTGTCAAAGCTCCGTCAAAGATGGACTCAGGACATCCCGGATATGGATTCCGAGGACTGGGAGGACATGTGGGACTTCCCCTTCAAAATCCTGGTCTCACTTCGAGACCGTCTCATACAATACAAAATACTACACTGGGCATATATTACCCCGTATAGATTACATAAAATGAGAACCTCCCTGTCCTCGGAATGTTGGAGATGTACTGGGGATCCGGGTGACTTCATACACATCTTCTGGTCCTGCCCGGCAATTAAAAACTACTGGTCACAGGTTCTATCTGTAATTCAAGAAGTGGTGGGAATAGATGTAGCCCAAACCCCGCGGATATGCCTTCTAGGCTTAATAGAGGGGTTAGCCCCCAGGATAGCGGACAGAACTCTGATAGGACTCCTACTTTTTTATGCCAGGAAAATGATCACTCTATGCTGGAAAAAGCAGGCCCCGCCGTCAATACTGTTGTGGAAAACTCATGTCAATAAAGTATTACCACATTATAAGGAAACATACCATAATAGAGGATGCCCCAAAAAACACACGAGAGTGTGGGCCAGGTGGCTGACTGAGGCCTCCACAGCGTCCACAAACTGAACATGTACATGATGCCACTCTACGGGTGGATGGGATTTTTGTTGCAGTAGGTGATTAGTATCGATTTATTTCTTTATTTACTTTTTATATAGTGTAGCCACTGCTATGGGTTTAGTTCATTTCTTCTATAGTCCCTTGGGGCCCGACTGAAGAATTTGGTCCTTAGTTATCTCAATTGAGTGGGAGCCAACCTAGCACTAAGTTAGTTGTTGTTTGTTCTTGTGGACGTGCTACAGCTGTAGATTAATAATGTTGGAAGCAACTCACTGGCCCCTGCGTGGATCTAGTCCTAATGCTGTGGCATGTTTACTGTTACCTGTTGACTGTCTGTTTGTCTGTCTTAAACTCAATAAAAATATTTTCAAAAAAAAAAAAAAAATATGAAGGGCCTTCAAAAATTTGATCGGTAGTCAGAAAATGATATGTGTAATTAATGCTGCTAGAATGCCTGGAAGTGCTACTTGGATGTTGGGCCTCTGTATGTGGGCAGACTGTGTAAAAGTCTCAAACATGTGGTATTGCCATACTTCGTCGGAGTAACAGAATGTATTTTGGGATGTCATTTTTGCTATGTACATGCTATGTGTTAGAAATATCTTATAAAGGGAAAACTTTGTGTAAAAAAAAAATGCGTTTTCATTTTTTTTTACATATGTTCCAAAACATGAACAAAAAATGAACCGTTCAAAAAACTCATTATGCCTCATAGATTATACGTTGGGGTATGTGCTTTCCAAAATGGGGTCATTTTGTGGACAATTCCAGTGTCCTAGTGCTCCAGAGCCTTCAAAATTGTAATAGGTGGTTGAGAAAGGATATGTGCAATTTATGATTGTAGAAAGCCTGATAGTGCTACTTCAAAGTTGGGCCTTTGTATGTAGCCAGGTTGGGTAAAAGTCTCAAATATGTGGTATCAACATACTCAGGAGGAGTAGCAGAATGTATTTTGGGATGCCATTTTTGCTATGTACATGCTATGTGTTAGAAATATCTTATAAAGGGACAACTTTGTGTAAAAAAAAAATGCATTTTCATATTTTTTCCACATAGGTGGTTGAGAAAGGATCTGTGCAATTTATGCTTGTAGAATGCCTGAAAGTGCTACTTCAATGTTGGGCCTCTGTATGTGGCCATGCTGTGTAAAAGTCTCACATATGTGGTATCGCCATACTCTAGAGGAGTAGCAAAATGTATTTTGGGGTATAATTGCAATTATGCATATGCTGTGTGAGAGAAATAACCTGTTAATATGACCAGTTTGTGTAAAAAACAAAACAAAAAAAACTTAATTTTCCCAAGAATTGTGATATTCAAAAAACTCACCATGCCTCTTAGTAAATACCTCGGACTGTCTACTTTCCAAAAAGGGGGTCATTTGGGGGGGTATTTGTATTTTCCTGGCTTGTTAGTGTCTCAAGAAATGAGATAGGCATTCAGTACATCAGGTGTGATTAGATGTGATCAATTTTCAGTGATTGGCACCATAGTTTGTAGATTCTATGACTTTCACAAAGACCAAATAATATACACTAATTTGGGGTATTTTTTACCAAAGATGTGTAGAAGTATACATTTTGGCACAAATGTATGAAGAAAAATTACTTATTTGCAAAATTTTACAATAGAAATAAAAAAAGTGTGTTTTTTTCAAAATGCATGCTGTTTTTTAGCTTAAATCGCAAAAAAATAAAAAGCAGAGTGGTAATTAAATACCACCAAAAGAAAGCTCTATTTTTGAGAAAAAAATGATAAAAATGTTGTTTGGATACAGTGTAGCATGTGTAATTGTCATTTAAAGTGTAAGAGCGCTGAAAGCTGAAAATTTTCATGGTATCCTGTATCAATTTTTCCCTGTCTAATTGTGCTACAATATTTATTTTCTCTTTAATGAAATCAACCTGGTATCCTTTTTGTATAAATCTATCTCCAACAAGTTCTGCCTGCTGGAGAAAAACTTGTTTATTGGAACAGTTACATCTCAATCTAATGAGCTGGCCCCTAGGTATATTTTCCAACCATCTATAATGGTGGCAACTGTCAAGGGGTAAATAACTGTTCCTGTCTACTGTTTTAAAATGAGTATTTAAGTATTAAATTTATTGCCTTCTCTCTCAATTTTCTCCGTACTTATCTCCCATGAAAGTTTAATATTTTTCGCGTTCATATTGAGGTTAAAACAAAAATCATTAAGGCTCTCTCTATTGCCAGACCAAATTAAAATTAGGTCATCAATATACCGTTTATATAATTTTAATTGATGGGGCATATTGCTATAAAGTGACTACTCTTCCCATTCTGCCATATATAAATTAGTGACACTAGGTGCGTATTTAGCTCCCATGGCAATTCCACAAATCTGTTTATAATAGGTGTTATTAAACCAAAAATAATTTGAATCCAATCCGAATCGTAAGCAGTCCAGTAGGTATATTCTTTGTTTGCATTTCAAATTGCTCAAATTTCTCAGGCCCCATTTAGTAGCTTGCACTGCTTCCTCATGATTAATAATAGTATGTAATGAGGTGACATCTGCAGTTACCAAATGTATTGGTCTTCATCTAGAGTGATATCTTTTAGCAGCTGGATGAGATGTTTCATATCCCTCAAATAAGATTTTGTTTCTTTTACTATAGGTTGTAAAAATAAATCGGCATATTCACCTATCCTTGCACAAACCGAATTTATCCCATTCACTATTGGCCTACCAGGAGGTTTTTTGTCATTCTTATGTATCTTGGGGATGGTGTATATTACTGGCACTCTACATACATTGGGTATCTATTTACAGCCATTTCATACATAGCGCTATATGGCCTTTAGTGGCCGATTCTAGAGGTGAGAGACTGGGGGAAACGAGGGGTGCACTTGTGAGTACTTTTGGAGTGTGGATCATCGGTGGATTGTCACAGTTTGAAGTGTTTTTGCACTTAGTTTTAACTGAGTGAATCAATCTGAACTTTTGGAAGCATTACTTATCACTTTTGGGACTTTGCAAAAAGAACTGTATTTCCCTATTAGATCACTTTATTATTGTGATACACGGATATATTTGAAGAATCATTTGCAATTTATTTGCTTTTTGCACATTATTTATCTTTCAGTATTTGCACATTTATTGTGGTTTTGCCACTGTTTCAGCTTATTTTGCACAGATCAAGTTATCAGGTTTACTTATTTATAATTGATTGCACATATTATTGATGTGAATTATTTTATATTTATTTGTATTTTGTATTGAGCATTATTTCTGAGTATAGCAATTTAGGTAGCGCCACATACTATTTTAACATTTATTTAAATCGTGTAGAGATCACTTTTATATGTTGGCAGCTTCCCTTATTTAATTGTTATTGTTTATTAGTGACTATTTAGGTAGGTTAGTCGGGGTTGTGCACATTAGTACTCTTCTTTCCATGTACAGGAAAGTGTGGAGGATATAATGGGGGTAATATGTACAGGAGAGGAGTGCGGCGGGTATGATGGGGGCAGTATATACAGGAGAGGAGTGTGTAGGGTATTATGGGGTGGTATGTACAGGAGACGAGTGCGAAGGGTATGATGAGGGTAGTATGTACAGTAGAGGAGTGTGGAGGGTATGATGGGGGTAGTATGTACAGGAGAGAATTGTGGAGGATATGATGGGGTAGTATGTACAGGAGAGGAGTATGGAGGGTATGATGGGGGTAGTATGTACAGGAGAGGAGTACGGAGGATATGATGGGGGCGGTATGTACAAGAGAGGAGTACGGAGGGTATAATGCGGTGGTATGTACAAGAGCGGAGTGCGAAGGGTATGATGGGGTGGTATGTACAGGAGAGGAGTTTGGAGGGTATGATGGGGGCAGAATGGGGAGGGATTTAGTGCAGTGTCTGTGGGGTGACTATGAAATGAGGTCCCTCAGCTGGGGGGTAAGAAGCAGCTCTGAGTGATGTCTGTCAGCTGGATGTATGAAGTTGTCTGGGGGTGATACAAGCTGGAGGGGGGTTGGGGGCAGAGAACTGGCCAGATAGTGATGTGTGTCTATAATAAAAAAAGCTAGTGTGTTCATCCACTAATATATACAACAATAAATCATACAACAATACTACTCAATGAAAAAAATCTCCTGTTATAAAAGATGCCAGCCTGTAGCACTCTGTGTATGCCCAGATGATGTGATAGTAATTGATGACCATTCACGTAACTCTATATTGTGTTATCCAGGCTCTGAGTCTGTACAATCAGAGGTGTAAGCTCACCACATATACACAGGGTTAATTGAGTGGTCATAAATTAACTTCACATTACTGTGAGGCTGTGAAAGGAGCTTTTGAGATTCCCAGCACACTTTTCCAAGACAGTGTATTTCTTTAGAAGCAATGACACTGCGTCTGACTCCACAGCAGATAGTATGCAAAAGCCCCCTGTCCAGGATTCACCCGGACAGTCCGGGTTTTGAATCATGTTTCCGGGTTTCAATCTGTCTGAAATCCAGACACATGGTTCAAAATGGGCTGTGGCTCCCTTACGAACTGAGATAGCCACACAGAGCTGCAAACAGCTGTCTGTGGGCAGATTCAGCATCACTGGGGGGGGGGGGGGGGCACAGGGTATTGATGTCAGCAAGAACAACTTAACCACACCCATTGTTCACCATAGCGTACATAGCGTGCCGCATCACTACTCTCCTTGGGGCACACAAAGGTGTAATCCTATAGCGTATACTATGGGGAAAAAGAAGTGCCCTGTGCCGCTATGGTGTTCAGGTTTGGCTTGAAGAAAAGGGGGCAAACCTAAAAAGCCCCCCCCCCCCACCTGAATGGTCTGCCCCTGGTCTCAGCTGAATAATGTGCTTGGGTCTCCGGCAGTACAAAACTAAGACCATTGCTTACCTTTCTTAGGCCTTACAGGAAATCACCCCGATAGCAGCCCCACCCAGCACAAGGTTTGTTTTCAGAAGAAGTTTCCAACTTAAGCTTAGGAAAAGGAAGAGTCCACACAACGACAGACATTTTACTCTTTATTGGAACACATTTGATTCATAGTTGATTTACACTAGATTATGTCAGTCATCCCAATGGTGATGGTACATTCCTTAAGTTGCAAGCAGATAGAGAACAGCATAGATGGGCGTCGAGGAGCAGCCCAAACCTTTAGGAGTTTTTTCCAGAGTCCTACATCCTAAGCCAAAGAGATATGAGTATCCCCATGAGTCCTGCACCTCCTTTTCTTGTTCCCCCCTATTTTAAACCCCCAGGAAGTTAAAGTCTAACATATATAACTAAATATTAACAAATTGTGAAGAAACATTTACCAACCCATTTTCTTTTCAAGACTAAGATCTGGTGTGGTCCTATTTAGTAAGTTCAGTAATCGGTTAGTCTTTTATTGCCTTAGCAAAAGATTATTTCTGATTGGTTGTTTTGGCTTACTGCCACCGTGCATTATTTATCTTTGGAAAACATCTCTGAAAAAGGTACATATTTAGGAGAAACATCAAAGCTGGAGATACAGTGATAAATCGTAAATAAGATGTCATTTTTCATATAGTCACATGTATTTAATGCTTTTCAGGAGAATAACTGAACACAATCACCAAAATGTATTAAAGTGATTGTAAACCTCAGACATGAAATATGAACAAAGCATATCCCTCTATAGTCTGTACGTATCTCAGTCCAGAGCACTAAGTGTCATTTCTGTCTGCTGCTTCATCCCTCTGCTATGTGTATGAGTCACTTCTGACAAGTTTTTCTGACAGCAAGTGCCTGTGATTGACAGCCTCAGCTCTGTTCCTGTGTGCTGTGTGAAGGGGGGGGGGGGGGTATCTTCCCTCCAATCAGCTCTCAGCGATCCCCTCACTGAGCTCTTCAGTGTGCGTGTGATGCCATCTACCCCATCCTCCCTGCTTTCTGAAAGCTCAGACAAACTGCATAAATTCTGCACTTTGAAGGTCTGTAGAGAATATAGGACTGTAAATAAACAGGTGCAACTTAAGTAGGAAGATTTGTTTCATCTCTGTGTATTATCTGAGGCCAGTCACTTCACTGGGTTAATGTAATTCCATGTACACACGAATGGACTTTCCGGCAGACTAGGTCCGACGGTCTTCCCAATGGACTTTTTCGACGGAGTTCCGATGGACTTCTGAACTAACGGACTTGCCCAGAAACAAACAGACTAAGTCCGTTCGAAAGTCCGTTCATTTTGAACATGATGACGCAAGACAGGACTAAAAAAGGAAGTTCAATAGCCAGTAGTCAATAGGTGCCCTTGCGTTGTATTTGGTCTGTCGGACCAGCATACAGTCGAACAGTTTTCCCGATAGGAATTGAGTCTGTTGGACAGATTTGAAACATGTTCTATTTCTAGGTCCATCGGATTTTTTAAAAGAAAAATGATCGGATTATCCCACACATAATCGGAATGTCCAACGGACTGATCCCATCAGACCTAGTCTGCCGGAAAGTCTGGTTGTGTGTGTACACGGCATAAGGATTTACAACCACTTGGTATATGGAGTCGCGCAAGAGAAAAAAGGAATGTAGCTTCTAAAAGTTTTTTTTTTTTAATTATAAAAGGAGAATTTGAAGGATAAAAGAGGAGCATGAATTTAAAGAATTGGCTTATTTGCACTGATTTAAAACTCACAAATGAAAAAATGTTTGGTTGCGCAATTCTGAACATTCCACGTTCCATCACTCCACATTTCCACGCAGTCCTCATCGTTATGGTAAAGGCTGTTGGGTTCACCTGCATGCCAGTTGAAGTATCTAATGACTTGTCCAGACAGATCTCTATAGTCACCCTCATACTGCAAGTCATTTATACCAATGACTATGTGCCTTTGAGCCTTTTTGCGGAGGGACAAAATGGCCTTGTTTTCTTCTTGGGTCCGGGGTACGGCCAACTGACCTCCGCCACTGGCACAGATGGTTTTGGCCTCGTCGTAAGTAACTTCAAAACGATTCAAAATATAGGTTTTGTGCGTGCTACTATAAATTTCTTTTCCAAACGAAAAAACTATAATAGTGAAAAGAAAGGAAAAAGAAAAATTTTTTATCATGAGACTTCATGGAACACATAGTTGAAAGTAACATCTGACAGTTTTCATTAGGTTAAAGGGATCCTCTAGGTCAGGGGTGTCCAAACTTTTTGCAAAGAGGGCCAGATTTGATAATTTTAACATGCGTGAGGGTCGACCATTTTGTCTGACATTCTTTGAACCGTTAAAATTAAAAGCAAATTAACTAATACACTGTACAACAAGAATTCTCTTGCTTTTGTGGCTGTGTGTGGTGAAGAGTCTAAGGATGAGCTTGGGCATGTTATTTGGATATTTATCAGCATATAACACCCACCTTCACTTTAAGAGGTAAGTTTCAGGAAAAAAACTTACATTTTAGGTAAAGAACTGTGAAGCAAAATAAGGGTCAGTGTCCATCAATGCAGCCTCACCATTTCCCATCTGCAGCCTCTCCATTGCTATGAATGCAGCCTCACCATTGACATGAATGTAGCCTCACCATTGCCATCGTTGCAGCCTGATCCATGCCCATTAGCAACCTTGGAGGGGACAGGGAGGGGGCGGGACTAGCGCCAACCAATTACATACAGGAGAATCTCCTGTTTATGTGGCAGCCTCTTTAATACAACTTCCCACCTACTATGATAGCTAGAACAGTAGTCCAATGATGGCCCAGGAGACAAGACTTCCTATATAAGGTTATTTAATTATGCTATTGAGTAAACAGGAGATTCCCACTGTATGTAATCTGACGGCACTCATCCCGCCCCCTCCGAGGAACGATAAATACAGTATATATGGTATCCCATGCATGGGATTCTTTAGGGTCCACAAAAGATATATATCCAAATCACTAGTGGGGCTGCATTAAACTGGAACGCGGGCTGCAATTGGCCTGCAGGCTGGACTTTGGACATACCTGCTGTAGATGGACAACTGTGGCAGCCATTGATGATCTCCATCTAATAATTGTAATTTCGAGGGCTCAGCTGCTTAAAATCCAGGTGTCTAAACTGTAGCCTCAGCAGTAGCTCTTCATCTAAACATGTACTCTAGGACACCTAAAAATCATCCCTTGTAGTAGGGCTGCATCTGTAAGGCAGGGTTAAATTCTTTTTTATGACTGGAGAACTTGGTAAAGCACTTTTACTAAGCTGATCCTCCACTCCTGCAGGCTCCTCTGCACTGCTAGAGCAGTCCCTGCAGCCTGAACTCTCCTATGCTTCTGTGGTCTAAGGTCTTCTGACTTCAACAAGACCAATGCACTGATTTTTTGCTTACTACTGCAAGGGAATGCTTTTAGGTTTCCAGGAGTTGGGCTTTAAGCTTGGCACACACATTTTTAGCATTTTCATTATTGGCTCAGTAGACTGCTGATGTCAACTATGAGCTGTGGACTTCAGCAGCATAGGTTGGACCTCCAATTCTTTCAACTCTCCTCCCCTTACTGAAGTATCCAAAGCAACTGCCTCTTCTGCGTACCCAACTACCCATTGTTCCCAAATACAAGATATACATTAACCAACTGAAAGTAGCCCCGTATAAAGCATCCAGCTAACCTTTTTCCTGCTTCTCAAGGTTTGATTGCAGATCTCTCATCCGTGACTCCATAACAGTCATTTGCAATTTAAGATTTTCTATAGCTAAGAAAAGAGTTCACACAATCAATTTTGAATGTATTATATGCTAAATAATTTTTATGTTCAGGACTAAACATTACAATATTTTTCTACTTTTTCTTTGCTCATGAGACATTGAGAATTAAGAGGAAACTTTTAATTCCAGTTTTCCAGTGTTTGTAGCGGGCACCATAAAATAATAACATGCCAGACATATGTCGACCTGCCATGCAGTTCGTTGGCAAGTGTACCTAAAAGACCCACACCAAAGAACAAAGCGGACCTCTCCTTGCTCCTCATCAGCTGGGATCTGCAACCCCACTATACCTTCAGTCCTCTCTGAAACCTGCACTGAGAGGAATGAAGGTGTAGAATTAGGTGTTTCACAGCCTAGTACTTGCGGACAATCTGCTATCGGTACACCGACGTCCGATTGTACCAGGCAAATTTCCCCACCCCAGCTGCTGCACCGCCAAAAGAAGTTCACTCTCAGCCACCCACATGCCCAGCAGTTGAATGCTAGCTTGGCTAAAATGCTAGCACTTCAACTAATGCTTTTTTAGTTGGTAGACTCTGCCGCCTTCCGTGAGTTTGTGGAATATGCGGTTTCTCAGCAGCAGGTTCCCAAATGCCACTTTTTCGCACAGAAGGCGATTCTGTTTCTCTACCGGTATGTGGAAGGCAATGTCTTGGCCTCGATGGACAGGGTTGTCAGTGGTAAGGTGCATATTACCGCTGACTCATGGTCCAGCAGGCATGGACAGGGGCATTACCTATCTTTCACGCCGCATTGGGTGACTCCGCTGGCAGCTGGGAAGGATGCAGGACAAGGTGCAGTAGTGTTGGAGATTGTTCTGCCACCATGCCATCAAAATGCTACTACTGGTGATTCTGAAACACCTCTGTCCTCCACCCCCTCCTCTTCTTCTTCCTCCATGGCCTCTTCCTGTGCTTTGTCCTCGGAACCAGCAGTGCTCTGTAGCTGTTCAAGGGGCTACGCAAATACACAGGCAAAAAGATGCCATGTGGTGCTCGTGCTGGTGTGCTTGGGGGACAGGAGCCACACTGGGGCAGAGATTCTGTCAGCTCTGCAGGGGCAGGCTGAGAGGTGCTTGATGCCACACCAGCTTAAGCCAGGAATGGTGGTTTGTGACAATGGCACCAACCTCCTCTCTGCCCTCCAACAGGGACAACTGACCCATCTGCACTGTTTGGCTCGCGTCCTTATAGGATGTCCTGAGGCAGGACAGGAATGTCTGTGTGCATTTCCGCCAGTCATATAATGCCAGTGCTCCGTTGGCTGACCTCCAAAAGGAATTTAAGCTGCCCAAGAGCCGCCTAATCTGTGACATGCTCACCAGGTGGAACTCAACATTGGTCATGCTGCAGCGGCTGCACATGGAGCAGAGGGACATCAATGAGTACCTGTGCCACTATGGCACCAGGACAGGGTTAGGGGAGCTTATTTTTTTTTTCCACGCCAGTGGGCCATGATCAGGGATGCAAGCACTGTCCTGTCATCATTTGAGGAGGCCACGAGGATAGTAAGCAGTGACAGTGCATGTATCAGTGGCACTGTCCCTCTTGTCCACCTGTTGGAGTACACGCTGCATGGAATAATAGACAGGGCACTTGAGGCAGAACAGAGGCAGGAACTAGATGGATGTGGGGAAAGATGGCCCAGAAATCCCAGAGTAAGGGGAGGCCCTTATCCTGCCCACACTTGCCCTTACGGCCACAAAGGCTCTCTTGCAGTGAGGAAGTGTAGGGCTCTATATCCTCCTTTCTGCCAGTTATTGCAGGGATTCTTATATAGCCTGGATGTTTGCGGGTTTCTGGGGCCCCTAATCCCTGAACTCATCATGATTTGAGATGGTCCTGGGTACGGAGACTCTGACATTTCCATTTTGCCACTATGGAGGCAGTCTAAATGTTAAAATGTTAATATGATAAAATGTAATTTGTTTGGACTGTTATTCGTTATTTTAACTGCCGTAACTAGGCTATTAGAAAAAAAGAAATGGCTTGGGGTCCCCCCAAAATCTATACCAGACCCTTATCTGGGCACACAGCCTGGCAGGTCAGGAAAGGGGTGGAATGAGCGAGTGCCCCCCTCGAACCATACTAGGCCACACCACATGCCCTCAACATGGGGGGTGTGTGCTTTGCCCATGTTGATGGGGACAAGGGCCTCATCCCCACAACCGTGGCCGGAGGTTGTGGGGGTCTGCTGTTGGGGGACTTATCAGAAACTGGAAGCCCTTTTAACACACACAGTTTTCGACAAATCCCCTATGTAAACCATCGTCAATCATGCCACTAGACGCACCGAAAAAAGAAAAAAAAACGCTCCCCCCCACTATGAAGGCTGGCTGCCTACTGCAGGATTCACCGTTTGACAGTTCTTATATAGGTAAGGGGGCGGAGCCACCTGGCTACGTCACTTAGTGGCACTGTCCCCCTTTTGACATCACAGACTGTTGCATGCTGGGTCAGCAACATCACAAGAGGCGGTGCCACCAGATTACATTGCCAAGTGGCCCCACCCTTACCTATATAAGAACTGTCAAAGCACAGAGCAGGGATTTGGCGAGCAGACATCCCAGAAGGCAAATCGTTTTTTATTTTTTGGGTCGTTGGTGCGGCAGGCGGCCTGATTGATGATGGATTCACATTGAGGGACACTGTTTTTTTATTTTTTAATAAAGGATTTGTCAAGAACTTGTCTCCTGTTTTTATTTATTTTGTACACTTTTTTTGGTGAATGGATAGAGGTACTATGTACCCAATACTCATTGACATGGGGGATTCAGGATCTGGGGGCCCCTTTGTTAAAGGGGGCCTCCAGATTCCGATAAGACCGCAGACCCCCACAACCACTGATCACGGTTGTGGGGATGAGGCCCTTGTTCCCATCAACACAAAGCACCCACCCCCCCATGTTGAGGGCATGTGGCCTGATATGGTTCAGGAGCGGAGAGGGCACTCTCTCATCCCCAGCTTTCCTGACCTGCCAGGCTGCAAGCCCCGGATAAGGGTATGGATTTTGGGGGCATGGGGTTCCCCTAAAAAAAAACATACCAGACCTGAAGGGACTGTGGGAGGACCCCGTTTTTTTCTTTATTTTTTCAATTGCTGGGTGTCAGCAATTGTCACCACAAGTCCTTTTAAATGGGATTTGATTATTATTATTTTTTTTTTAGAAATGTCTTTTTAGCATGTTCTATATATGCTACAGATGCATTTTTTTTAAACATTTTGGCAGTTTTTTTATTTAGCTGTCAGCGGGGAAACCCATTGACAGCTGATGACAAGTAGATGTACTTGGGAACCTGTTTAGGCAAGACAGTCTAATTGTTGCAGGATTGGGATTAATTTAATCCACATCTTTTATAAGGGGAGAGAAGAAAGCAGAAAGCTCTGGAAAATGAGTGGTGATGTAATAGTGCAGTGATTGGTCTGGGATGGTGGACAGTAGTCTTCCCTTGCCGCACCTACTTTGCCCCTAAGTACTAGTGTTTTGGACCTTGTGAATGCAGTCAACTGCCGCATTGCACCTGCAACCACGTGTGTACTGAGGCCTTGGATAAAGTATAAGTCTTCTCCTTCCCAGGCTTAGCACCATCAGAGAAGCAGAACTGTGTGGTAGAACTGGTGGGGTGAAAATAATTTGGATCTTTTCCATGAAAAGCTCAAGCATTGGAAAACTGGCTTGACAACTCCAGGTTATTGGAAGGCATTATTCAGACCATTTCTTATACGTATGTAAATGCGTTAAAAAAAGCAAACTGGAGAAAAGTGATCCGGGCTACAGAGCTGTAAAGCTAGTACTGACGCCAGGAAGAAAGCATGTGAAAAAATACATTGGCGGCAATGTATGTTTAGCCGCGCTAGATTTTAGCAGCTTTTTTCTACCTCTATTCAAAATCAATGGTTCCCTATGGGAGCCCATTAATTTGAATAGAAGTCAGATCATGTCAGGATCAGCGACTTGTGTGCTGAGGATCTTGAAGAAAAAACGCTCACCAAAATAAAATAAAAATACTGACATGGGGTTCCCCCCCTGCCAAGATCCATACCAGACCCTTATGCGAGCATGCAACCCGGCAGGTCAGGAAAGGGGGGGCAAGCAAGGTTTTGTCCCTTGTGACGTCACCATCCAGGGCATGATGGGGGGCGTTGACATTCCGGGGGCAGGGCCTCTGGATGATATGTCATGGCACACTGTGGACCCAGTATTACACCGGGAGATCACATTGAGTCAACATCGGAAGAAGAACAGAGGGAGAAGACCCGCCAAAAGAGTGAGAAGACAGCGGAAAGAGAAGACCCGGCAGAAGAGGGAGAAGACAGCAGAGAGTGGAGAAGAATTGGAGAGGGGAGAACAAAACCGTCAGAGGGAGAAGAGACGGAGAGGGGAGAAGAAATAGGAAGAGACACTGGATTTGCTTTAAAAAAACCTGTGTACTGTGTTCATTTTTGACACTTTTTTTTAAGGTGAATGGGTATTGATACAATGTATCCCATACTCATTCACATAGGGTGGGGGGCAGGATCCGATAAGCCCCCGTCGCAGACCCCGCCAACCACCGGTCGGGGTTGTTGGGAAAAGGTCAACATGTTGCAGGCATGTGGCCTGGTATGGTCCGGGGGGGTGGCAGCTCGCTCTCCCCCCTTTCCTGACCTGCCAGGCTGCATGCTTTGATAAGGGTCTGGTAAAGATTTTGGGCGGGGGACACAACACCATTTCTTTAGATGTGGGGGTTCCCCTTAAAATTCATACTAGACCGAAGGGGGTGAGCCCCAGGCCAATTATTTTTTTTTTCATTTTGGCGGAAAGGTTCCTTTTCAAGATCCTCAGCACACAAGTTGCACCGCCAGTCAGATCCTCATAATCCGAATTCTGGTGCGACTTCTATTCAAATCAATGCGCTCCCATAGAGAACCATTGATTTTGAATAGAGGCAGAGAAACGCCTGACGAGGCTATATAGCGTTAAGCCGCATTTAACAGCTTTTAACAGCTTTTACCGGTGTCTGTCATTTTTTAAGCTGTAAAAAAAAGCTCCAAAACACGGCTGTAAAAACGTCCATGTGTATGAGGCCTAATACTAAATTAAAATAAAGCAACATGTAATTATGTGAGCATGAAACTTTCCCTTTCAAGAAAAATTGTCTTTTACCTGTATCCATGCTGTCTCCTCTTTCCCCTTTCGGTCCTTGTGGTCCTGTCAGTTATGAAACATATTTAATGAGAGAGTTAGTGAAATAAAAATGCTAAAGTTATATCTTTATATCGAGGGCAGAAGGTCAAAATAAACGACATCCTACAAATATCCTTTAGTCAAAGATCTTTATTTTAACCAGAGGTGTCGATGACAGTGTAGCGGTGCCCCCGTGGGGTCGCTGAGTACAGTAGTTCCACATGTCACCCTGGCCAGTGCGGCATTCACCTCCAGTCACACATTTCTAGACAATGAACAGTCCATCAGCTTGTTTTTGTGGTCTTTATTTGAGAGATTACATTTGGAAGGGGAAAAGGACTTCAGTCACAGATAGGGATGGATGGTGAGCTCACTCACCCCTTGGCAGTCAGTACCTCTCATCCAGATGTATCTGAGGCTGCCGGACTTAACATTTCCAGCTCCTACTTTCCTTTTCTGGAGCACGCTGCCATGGATTGGAGTGTTGGCATACACAGAGGGGTAGGAGTGGGGGGAAGAGGTGCAGATTGAGCCCTCTCTCCTCTCCCGCCTGTGTGTGTGTTTGGGGGGAGGGTTTGGATTGACCTGATGGCATCCACCCACGGATCCTAAAAGAATTGAGCTCTGTAATTTTAAAGCCATTGTATTTCATTTTTAGGGACTCATTAATGATGGGAATAGTACCACTGGATTGGCGCAGGGCGAACGTGGTGCCTATATTTAAAAAGGGAACAAAGTCTTTACCAAGTAACTATAGACCTGTTAGTTTAACTTCTATAGTTGGGAAGATACTGGAGCGTTTAATAAAAGACCACATAGAGGAGTTCTTGCTGGAAAAAAAAAATATTTTAAGCAACAGACAGCATGGATTCATGAAAGACAGAAGTTGTCAGACAAACCTGAAATATTTTTATAAAGTGGTAAGTAAAACCTTGGACAGAGGGGTGGCGGTGGACGTGGTATACTTGGATTTTGCAAAAGCGTTCGATACAGTTCCACACACATGGCTCATGTGTACGGTCACTGATGCTCTCGAGTGCGCGTCCCAGCGGGCGCGCGAGAGCAGAATTCTAGGAGGCCGTTAATTAACGGCCTCTCAGAGTTAAACAACCGCCCTGAAGCCGTTAATCGGCTATGGGCCGGTTGTTAAGTGGTTAAGAAAGTCCTGGATACTTTTCTAAATTCACACAATATAAATGGGTACTAACATTTATAGGTCAAGTTGATCCAGGGAAAATCCGATTGCCTCTTGGGGGATCAGGAAGGATTTTTTTTTCCCCTGCTGTAGAAAATTGAAGCATTCTCTGCTGGGGATGTTTGCCTTCCTCTGGATCAACTGTTTGTATAGAATTGGGTATATTGGATTGCACAATATATATATATATTTTTTTGTGTCTTTTTTCAACCTGACTAACTATGTAACTATGTTTGTTAGTGTTGGCTTTGGGTACTGTGAAAGAGTAACAGTCTCAGCTTAGACAACTGCAGCCAGAAACCCTGCTGGGAAGCCATAGACCAGTCTAAATAATATGTCCGGGTTTCAGGCAGTCTGAAATCTGGACGCATGATTCCAAACCCGAACTGTCCGGGGGAATCCAGGACAGGTGGCAACCCTACCCTGCTCTCCTCTTGGTCCAGTTTCTCCAGTTTACCCTGGTGGTCCAGGTAGACCTGGTTATGAAATACAATTAAAGTGTTAAAATGACCTCTCATTAGATATAATTTTACAAGTTAAGCAGGGTTGTAACTACAGATCATGGGGCTCGATAGCAACATTTATTGAGGCCTTCCAGCGATCTAATGCCCAAAAATGTATTTCAGCGTACACAAATGCAATTTAATCTACATATTTTGCAAAAAATAAAAGATGATAGTGTCGAGTACTGCCAGCTCAGCTGGCTTCAGCTGCCCCTTTTACTAGCCTTCCAGGAAGTGTTGACTGATACTCAATATTTTGGGGGGGCGGCAAACCAACGCCACTCCAAAACCCTCATTGCAGGAAATGGACGGGAATGCAGTGATCCCCCCCCCCACAGGAGTCGGACGGTAATGCAGTCCAGGTAATGCACTCTCTTGCGGGAGAACCCGCTCGATCAGAGGCCTCCTTATCTTAGGGAGGAGGCAGATCAGGCAGACATGGATCCGGGCTGCAGCTCCTCACTCCGGGGCCATCGCTTCTCCTCCAGGCCGAACAGGAAGTGGGTCCTGACTGAGACCCAATTGGCTGGGAGTTCTAATGCCCCGTACACACGAGCGGACTTAAGTCCGACAGACTTCCAAAGGAGTTCCGTCGGAGTTCTGCTGGAATTCCGACGGAGTTCTGACAGACTTTTCGGCCGAACGGACTTGGCCACACACAATCACACTAAACTCCGACGGATTCGAACGTGATGACGTACGACTGGACTCGAATAAGGAAGTTCATAGCCAGTAGCCAATAGCTGCCCTAGCGTCGGTTTTAGTCCGTCGGAGTAGCATACACACGAGCGGAGTTTTCGAAGGGGACCGGGTCCGGCGGAGTTCCGTCGGGAAAATTTGAAGCATGCTTCATTTCTAAAGTCCGTCAGACTTTGGCGAATCAAAAGTCCGTTGCAGCCCACACACGATCGGATAGTCTGACGGACTCGGTCCTTCGGACTTTGGATGTTGAAAAGTCCGCTCGTGTGTACGGGGCATAAGACTCCCTGGCAAATCGGGTCTCAGGAACTGCTTCCTGATTAGACAGGGAGGAGAATCAAGAAGCCACACAAGTGGTTGGGCTCCAGCCCACCCTTTTTTGAAGCCAATTAGAGCCTAAGGCTCCTGTGTGTTGTAGAAGGGACCTTCCAGCACCCGAGAGCGGGCCCGAGGCCAATTTTCTGGGGATTGGTCAAGGCTCTCAAATATTAGGGCAGCCCTCTCCTCAATCCCACCCTCCAGCTCTACAAAGTTTCTACAAATTTCCAGACCAGGGGGAAGTGCCAGAGAGAGCTGCCTGATGAGTCATCTAGCCCTGACCAAAAGTAACCCTGACCCAGATTATGCAGCTCAGGCTTAGCCCTGCGCCATCTATGTTCTGTCTGTCCTAACAGACCTACACTAACTCTAGCACAATTACTAGAGCAGTGATGGGGAATTTTTGAGCCCGAGTGCCCAAACAGAGTCACAAAATAAACGTATTTATTTCAAAGTGCCAACATGTAATTAAACCTACCAGTGGCTCTGTATAGAGGCTGGGACTGATCATCCTGAATGAGCCCTAAGGGACCAAAATGCGTACGATTCTGCCCAGATAAAAACTTTTGTGCTTTATCAAAGGAGTACGTTACACTCAGAATGCAGGGATTAGGGATACGTTGCGCTCAGAATACAGGGATCAGGAATCCAGTGTGCTCAGAATACAGGGATCAGAGATGCATTGGGATCAGAATACAGGGATCAGAGATCTATTGGGATCAGAATACAGGGATCAGAGATGCATTGGGATCAGAATACAGGGATCAGAGATCTATTGGGATCAGAATACAGGGATCAGAGATGCATTGTGCTCAGAATACAGGGATCAGAGATGTATCGGGATCAGAATACAGGGATCAGAGATGCATTTTGGTCAGAATACAGGGATCAGAGATGTATCAGAATCAGAATACAGGGATCAGAGATGTATTGGAATCAGAATACAGGAATCAGAGATGCATTTTGGTCAGAATACAGGGATCAGAGATGTATCGGAATCAGAATACAGGGATCAGAGATGCATTTTGGTCAGAATACAGGGATCAGAGGTGTATCGGATTCAGAATACAGGGATCAGAGATGTATCAGAATCAGAATACAGGGATCAGAGATGCATTGTGCGAGATGCATTGTGCTCAGAATACAGGGATCAGAGATGCACAAGGGGGAAAAAAGCTGGGGGACATGGGGGACAAGGGGACTTTATATGAAATACAACACTCAGGGTTGGCTGAGACATTAATTGTAATATAAATAGTGTTCTGAGGTGACAATAATGGGCATAAAGCAATAATTCATGGAGTATTTAATTGAAATCAATCGGTAAACAATAAGAAATAATAATAAATAGTAACATACATTTAATCCCAATTACTATTTATTATTATTTTTTACCTGTTCTCTACCATTACATTATATTACTGCAGGTAAGAGGGCTAGGATCATAGGTGTTGCTCCCTCTCTTTCCTATATCAATTGATTTTACCATTATTAATTTTTTGCATATAATTCATTGTAGATATTCCCAACCAGCTGCTCCTGATGAGTGGATATAAGTCCACGAAACACGTCAAGCTTTTACCCCTGTTGCTATATCACAGTATTCATAGCTTATATCATGGGTTCTATTAAAGGGTGGAGACATTGATTTATTTATTATTTATTAATTTTTTACTATAATATGTTCATCATGGTCGTGTCGATTCTGGGTGTACTGCTGCTATTTATTTTTACTATGTGATATATTATCTATTATGTTATTATACCTATTATTATTATTATTATTATTATTATTATTATTATGATATATTGTATGATATAGAATTATGTTGTGAGATATTATACTAATTATATTTTATTCAATATCCAATTGATTTAATTACATAGTAATATATTGTATCTGTATCAATTATTTCTTATTGTTTACCGATTGATTTCAATTAAATACTCCATGAATTATTGCTTTATGCCCATTATTGTCACCTCAGAACACTATTTATATTACAATTAATGTCTCAGCCAACCCTGAGTGTTGTATTTCATATAAAGTCCCCTTGTCCCCCATGTCCCCCAGCTTTTTTCCCCCTTGTGCATTTATAGATTAGGGATGGAGACCTTTGTGTGGGATGTCCAAGGTCTCATATAAAGTCCCAACTTTGTTCTCCTTTTATTTTTATTTTTTTTCAGGGATCAGAGATGGATGCATTGTGCTCAGAATACTAGGATGGGGGGGGGGGGGGGGGTGTGAAGGCCAGCAGAGGACACTGCTATGTGTGTGGCCCTTCCAAAAGCAATGTCCTCTGCGCCCCCTCCCTTTCCCCCATACCACTGTCCTACCTATGTATGTACAGCCAGAGTCCTCCACATTGCCATGCTTCAGTGCCCGCTGCCCGAGCCCCTGCACAGAAAACCGCTCTCCTATTGGCTCGCAAAGTCCAGGAAGAGAGGAGTCATTCTTCTCTTCCTCGGTATTGCGGCACTGCTTACAGAGGCAGACACTCTGTGTCCTTCCCCCTGGGCTGCCCTCAGTGCATGCAGGAAGGGTTTTGCTCACATCTGCCACCCCGCTGTCTGATCGATCGCATTGAACATAGGAAGGGAGCCTCCTCCGCTCCTTGACTGCCAGTGCAAGTGACTGCCTGGCAGGGGGATACCCTCCCCTATCCTGGCAGCGTGCTGCGTACCCACAGAGAGGGCTCGGCGTGGCAGCTGTGGCACGTGTGCCATAGGTTCGCCATCACTGTACTAGAGGGTGGTACAATACCTTGACAGCTCATCAGTTTATAAACCATAAATGAGGGACCTTGTGCCCTCTATTCTCCTCAAAAACATAAAAGTGGCCGGGCAATGCTATAGCTGCCCAGATTACCTTTAAACAAAAGCCCAAAGCCTACTGAACAAAACTGGAACAGTTCAAACACTTAAGAATTTGGATGTACTAGACATAGCTGAAGATCCAATAAGGTTAAATTATGTTTCTTTGAAGAACTACAAACAGCAATACGTTTTTAACTGAAGAGATACTCCAGATCACTCTGACTCTGGATTTTGTACAGCCTGAGGAAGACTACATTAGTCATACCGGGTAAATTTCCTGAGGACAATAAGCTTACAATACCAAAACAGGTAGTCAAATCTTCTTCTTACTGCACAGCTTGCAAAGGAGGATCTGTGACCAGTAACAAAAATTTGGAAGGCTCTTCCTGTACTTTTGACCTCAACCTTTGATTAGAAATGTCGGGGGGGGGGGGGGTGGTACAGGGCCACAGCAACTTCTGCAATCAATAATGATTCAGTACTGAATCTGGGTTGTCTATGTCTAAAACCCCCTTAACAGTGCCACTTCCATCACCAGGCCTCAAAGCAACTGTGAGGGCTGCTATGGCTAGTGTAAAGTGTGAGCCTGCTTAATAACGTGTTGGTGTAATACTTCCAGAAAATGTGAAGGGCGTTCCTACTTCTAGAGAATCATGGCTCCCAACTGTCCCTTATTTGGAGGGACTGTCCCTGATTTGGAGCAATGTCCCTTTTTTCCCTCTTTTATCCTCATTTGTTCCTCATTTTGGCCTGATCTATATAGTTGTATATAAAATTGACTATTTATATTTCCAAAAGTGTTTCCCAGTGCTAAACGTTTCATCCAATTTCTAAATTGCTGCATTTGTAAATTTTAAAAGTCAATATAAAGAATGGTAGTGGTAAAAGAAAAGTTCTTGTGGATTTAACTAATCTTTTTTTGTTTTGTTTTTTTGTTAAATCTCCTTTAAAGGGACGTGGCAGGGGTATAGCCCATACCAACATACTTTTGCTAGTAGGTGTCCCTCATTACCATTTTTAAATGTTGGGAGGTATGCAGAATCCACCTTGTGAAGTATTAGGCTACAGATCCTTATTGGTATTAAAATTGTGTTTATTTTTACCTGGTTCACCCTTTTCTCCATTTAACCCATTCAAGCCTGGTAGACCGTTCTTCCCGGGAGCTCCACATGTGATGATTGAGTAGGCATTCTCATCGGGGTTGTGGCATATCTGTGTTCCTGGAGTCACTAATGCCACATGGAGCAAAAGTAGAGAAAGAACTTTCATAACTGACATATTCCAATTACAGCTGGTCTGTATGAGAGAAAGAAACACCTGTGGTTACTATTACAGCAAATAAGTTCATGTTCTGCTCTAGGACATCTACTCTAGGCCCTTTAGGGCTATTCTAGGGAAACTAGAGCCATTCCAGGACATCTAGGGCTAGTCTAGGACATCTAGGCCACTCAAGGACATCTAGGGCTACTCTAGGACATCTAAAGCTTCTCTATGACATCCAGGAACAATACAGGATATCTAGGGCTACTCTATGACATCTAGGGCCACTCAAAGGACACCTAGGGCCATTCCAGGATATCTAGGGCTACTCCAGGACATCTAGGGCCCCTCCAGGACATCTTGAACCACTCTAGGACATCTGTTTCTACTCTATGACATCTAGGGCCTCTCCAGAACATGTATGGCCACTCCAGGACATCTAGGGATACTCTAGGACAAGTAAAGCTATTCTATTACATCTAGGACCAATCCAGGTCATCTAGGAGTACTCTAGGACACCTAGGGAAGGCAATTACTCTCCTGTTGCTTATAGTCACATTCTGTTTGTTCTCCTGCCATACTGTTCGCTCACCCAGACAAGGTTAAATATCTAGTATTTTGGTCCAACTAGGATCTATGTAAGTATGCATGTTGTCCATTAGGTTCAAATACCTTTCTGTTGTTGGAAAATAATATAATCAGAGAGCCTTTTCAGAACATGAGTAAGGGAGAAGTGGGGGATCAGAGCATGCAAAATGCAGTTGAGATCACACGTAATTGAGAGACTGTACTGAATATAAACACGGGGGTCTAGGTACAAAAACATTTACTATGTTGATTTCTTAAGCATTCGCATAGGTGAAAACAAATGATTGCCGCATTGCTTGTAATATCATTATCTCCTATGATTGTCAGCTCCATCTAGTGGCCATAATGCAGCATTTTTCCTAAAATACCTCAATCAAAAATATATTGCATTATGGCCACTAGGTGAAGCTGATGATCTTAGGTGATAATCATTTTACAAACAATGCAGCTCTCATTTGTTGTGTCCTAATGCTTAACACACATCAATGTCTTATATCTAGACCCCTAGGAAACACTGTTTTATTTTGTGATAATTTATTTTGTGAAACAATCTACTTGATATAAACAGGAAAAGTCACTGCAAATTATTTATATAGCTCACTTATTATGATTTATTACATTGCTTTATTAGGTAATTATGTAAGTTAGTGTTTAGAGCACTGCAGATTTTGATTTATATTTATATACTAAAATTAAAGTTTTTGTGCCTGAAGTTCAGCATTAATGATATCAGTTCAGATCATGGAACTGCTGTGGGTCCAGGATCAGAGGGGAACCAGAGCTATCTGGCTAAGCAGTCATTTATATAGGTAACATTAAACAAATACATTCGGATTGCATCAACAAGTATCTAAACCCAAAATAAAAAATGTAACATATTGCAGCTCACTAGTTGTTATTCTGTATGAGGTGACTGCATTCGGGCTTTTTTCTTTATTTTCACCTGGTGATCCTGCCAGTAACACACTTCCTGTCCTATGGAGAGGATGCTTATTCACTGTTCTGTAAGTGATGCCAGCTTTGTCAGCCTGGGGCAGGACTACAGAACACCCCCCTACTTATCTCCATACCATGGAGGGAAGTGCCCTCTAGTCCACAGAGGTGGCTGGGTACAAAGTAACTGATAATAATTCAGCAAAAACCAATAGCCCAGGAAGTTTTCGACTGACAAAATATCTGGCAGGATTGACAGGACTTTTTTTGCACATATTAAACAGATATAACTAAACACTTCTGCTGATATATTTAATCCGATCTTCTACCTCAGTGTCAAAGTGAAGTCGACTTGTTCAATTTGTATCATTGTTAGGGATTATATACCCTTTAATGTGTAAAAAGTTTAATAACCACTATACCAGCCTTTCTCAACTTTTATATCCCAAAGGAACCCTTCAAATGATTTTCAAGTTTCAGGAAAAATAATGTATTAAGGGACAAAGGGAAGAATGCTCCTTACATTGGTGATCATTGAGAAAAATGTTCCTTAATTAATGATCAGTGGTAAGAATGCTCCTTACACTGGTGGTCAGTGGGAAGAATGCTCTTTACATTGGTGTTCAGTGGGAAGAATGCTGCCTACATTGGTGATCAGAGGGAAGATTGCTCCTTACATTGGTGGTCAGTGAGAAGAATGCTGCCTACATTCGTGGTCAATGGGAAGAATACCCAGTAAATTGGTGATTGGGGGGAACAATGCCCCTTATATTGGCGATCAGTGGGGAGAATGCCCTTTACATTGGTGGCCAGTGCAAAAAATGGCCCTTACATTGGTGATCAGTGGGTGCAATGCCCCTTAAATTGGCAATCAGTGGGAAAAATGCCCCTTACATTGGTGATCAGTGGGAAGAATGCTCCTTACCTCTCGCTCGTTTGTTCGCGTTAAGGGTCACTCGTTTTCGCGGTGCTTTACCGCTGTTTAAGTAGAACTTTTGCTCTGCTTTTCGGCTGCTAGCAGAGCGTTTCTAAACTTCTGAGTTGCGGTGCTTCCGAAACGCTTTTCAGACATTACATAAGCACTGCCCTTTCATTACAGTTTCAAAGATGTTGCGTGCAGAACTTTTTCTAACGTCCCACAAGTGCACCGCTTGGGTGTGAAAGCACCCATTGCAATGGATGGGAGGTAGTTTTCAGGCACTTTACAGGCACTATTTCCAGTGCTAAAACACCTAAAAACTGCTTCAGCGTGAAAGGGGTCTTTCAGGTGATCAGTGGGAAAAATGCTCCGTACAATAGCCGTCAGTGGGAAGAATGCTCCTTACCAGTGGTGGCTGGTGAAGTTTTAAGATGGGGCGCCAGACCCGCCCTTTTGACCCCTTCTACTTCTCATAAGCCCCACCCCTTAGTGAATCCACCAACTCCGTTCCCTGTATTCCAGTTGCTTCCACCCATAGTCTCAGGAGAATACAGCTCAGCCTCACAGATCAGGATATACAGCTCAGCCTCACAGATCAGGGTATACAGCTCAGCCTCCCAGATCAGGGTATATAGCCCCCCCATCAGTACAGACCTCCCCAGGAAAAAACACACCATCAGCACAGCCCCCTCAGGACAAACCCCCCAACATCAGCACAGACCCCCCCAGGACAAATCACCCCTCCACCATCATATAAATATCAAATAGTACCTGAAAGTGTAATTCTCATCAGATTTGTTTATTGAAATTTTATAAGCCAGGAAACAAGTTCAAAAGCGATACAGGAATATATAATATTAAGGTACATTATAATTATATTATATGACAAAGTATAAATTAATATTGCTCTATAGTCATAAGGGTAATAACTTAGAGAGACTATTTCCTATAATGTTAAGAGAGCATACATTTCTAAACATAAATTATGATGGGAAAATTGAGTTTCCAAATAATTATAGTTAAAAAATTATCTAAAAATGATTAATACAGGAAGCATTAAGGGAACATCACTCTCATTTTTCAAGCAGGAAACAATTTCTATATTTTATAACTTTATAAGAACAAGAAATAGAATTCAAAGGAACGCTATATGAACCTGATGAAGAGAAAGAGGTATAAGAGAAAAAAAGACAAGTAAAGTAACAGAGGGGTTAGAAAAGAAAGAAAGGAGGAGAAAGGAAGAGAAGTGAAAGGAAAGGGATCTCCAAGGTAATGTGTGTTTTTCAATCAAGTTTTAAATATGGGGAAAAAATAAAAAATAAAAATCTTTGGACAATGGGGCAGGTCCACCATAAATGGAAATGTGATTCAGGTTCAGTGCAGCCTCGAAAACAAAAAGAGGAATAATTCGGAGCAAATTTCGCAATTCTGATAGGAACTAAGTTCCAACGTGTAAGTACTTTGTAGTTAGTTTCTAAAGCAGCTATGTTTTGAGAGGAAGATTTTGTAGTTGTCCAAATGGGGATCATGTTTACATATGTTTTCAAAGTGAGATAATTTATCAAGTATAGTCCTTCCATGAATATTAGGCATGAAAAGATGTTTAATCTGGAGATATCTGAAAATTTCTGAGTTTGGAAGTTCATGACAATTACATAAGTCAGGGAACGTTTTAAAGGAATCAATAGAAATAAGATCATGTACAGGTAGTTGGGTCAATTTAGAAGTGGTCCATGCTTTAAAAGTTTTAGGAAATTTCCAGGTGGGATAAAAAAGAAGATGTTTAAGAACCAGTAAGAGTGGATTATGTGAGCATTGTAGGCCACATAACAATTTAGTTTTGTCCCAAATTACGAGGGATTGTTTAGTAATCGGATTTGTAAGTTTTTTGCGGTTAGAGGGTTGTAACCATAAAAGATTAGATATTGATAATGGGTCACAATCTATAGATTCCAGAGCTACCCAGGGTGGTATTTCATTGATTGCATGGTATTTAGGCAATTGTGCCAAATGAGCTGCATGGTAGTATGTAGATATATTAGGAAATCCAAGACCACCTTGAAGCTTTGGAAGATATAGCGTATGTTTAGGCAAGCAAGGTTTTGAAGAGCCCCAAACAAAGGTTGTTCATTTACGCTGTATTATTTTTAAGAAATATGCTGATGGGTAAAACCTTAAAAAGATACAAGATTTTAGGTAGTATAGTCATCTTGATAACATAAATTTTACCTATCCAGGATATGGGGAGAGAAGACCACAGAGTCAATAAGTTGGTAAAGCAAAAGGGAGGGTCCACGGTGCATAACAAACAACACAGCGCTCAGCAATAGACAACACTAACTGCTGTGTACAGGAGGTGAGGGAGAGCATGTGACCATACTGAGCAATGGAATGTGCGCTTCACTCTCACCATCCCCGACACTGTTCATCCACTCTGAGGAACTTCACATTCTACAGCTGGCCACTGGACTCTCTCATGCCACCCGTCTGCACACGCGGCATTGGGCTGCAGAAGAGCCATGGCCTGGAAGTGGGCCGCGGCCCGGGGGTTGATGACCCCTGATCTAAAGGACCTTCCTTTTTATATAGGGAAGCCAAATGTTTTTGAAACTAAGTGTAATTCTATTCACCGACTTGCGCACGTAGAAATCTGAATCAGGTGTAGTGCAATAGCTCCAATGTGCCTCTATATATACTGATAAGATGCTGGCCTATGTGCATAATCTAAATGAACAACATACTAGAAATATGCAAATCAATTATTCTAAGGAAATTTAATTAATTTGCCAGGATGACATTTCCTGTAAAGTAACTGTGTAATAAAGATCACAATGAAACAATGAAAGTGAACATTTTTCTGCTCCTTATATTGATTTATAATATTTATACACTAAGTCTAGTAAATCAGCAAATCCCAAACTGGGAGGACACAGTATACATTATATATATTATATTATACATTGCTGGGGGGGCACATTGCAGGGGCTTCTATCCTTAAGGCTTCTATCTCTAATGCCTCGTACACACGACTGGACTTTTTGACAGACTAGGTCCGACAGTCTTTCCGATGGACTTTGCAGCAGAGTTTCCGACGGACTTTCAAGTGAACGGACTTGCGCACACACACGATCACTCCAAAAGTCCACCCATTTTGAAAGCGGCGACATACAGCACGTATGATGGGACTAGAAAAAGGAAGTCACAGACACAGTACGCCACCCTTTGGGCTCCTTCTGCTAATCTCGTGTTTATCTCGTGTTAGTTGAAGTTTGGTTAGAGACGATTCGCGCTTTTCAGACCTCAGCTTATTTCAATAGTTTTTCTGCTGTTCAGTTTGTGCTTGTGGGTTTGTATCTGGTTTTCAGTGTGTGTTGGTCAGTTCGTACCTGTATATCAGGGCGTTCTGGTCCGCTCATTCCTGGTCTCCAGGTTGCTCTTCACAGGCCTTGCTGTTCTTCAGTGCGTTCGTGTAAGTTTGTTCTGACTAGCCGACCGTTTTGAAGCCATGGTGCATGGATGTACTCATTCTCGAGTTTGTGCTGTGTGGGGGCTTGGGTTTGGGGTTAATACTTTGACCCGAGCCCACTCCATGAACAGAGCGAGGAGGAGTTCATGGATGAAGACTTGGTTACTCCAGCGTGACTAATTCTCGCACATAACTTTGCTTCGTGAGATCCGTCAGAATAATCCTGAGGATTTCAGGAATTATCTCAGGATGACAGACCCCATGTTTCACCATCTGCTGGCTTTGCTGACCCCTTATATCAGCAGGCAGGATACCTGAATGCGGTAAGCCATCACTCCGGAGCAGAGGCTAGTTGCCACGTTGCGGTACTTGCCGACTTGGAGAAGCCTTCAGGACCTCAAGTTCATGTCAGGCATCTCCCCCCAGCCTCTGGGGATCATTATCCCAGAGACCTGTTGTGCCATTATTCAGGTCCTGCAGAAGGACTATATTAAGGTAAGTTTTATTAAGTTGTATTAATTTCATCATTACCTAATTACCATGATACAATTGCCAAAAATGTTGGTGAACAGCTAGAAAAATGCTGAGGTCAGAATGATAGCCTTTTCTATTTGTTAACATTCAATTTGCAAGTCATGAGCTGAAAATTGTGTGTGATTGATGAAGCAAAAAATGCAACTATGTCCCTTTTTTTATACACAGGACGAGCTCAGCCAGGAGGAGGCCATGATCAGTGGCAGGCAGGAGGAGGCTGTGCTCAGTGGCAGCCAGGAGGTGGCTGGGCCCAGTAGGAGCGTTACAGAATCCCAGGTGTCTCCCCTCTGCCTTCCCACCAAAAGGCCCAGGAACGTGACAAAGACAGAGGAGGCATCACTTGCTCTCATTTGGGAAGCCAGACAATTCCTGTGTAACCCCCCAAATGCTGAAGTGGCCCATGGTATCTATTTGGCCACCAGGTTGGTGGAATTGGAGAAGGGCTAACGCCTCCTCTGTGAGGGGATTTTTTCTGAGGCCCTTCAGAAGGGGTTGAGGGGGCAGCTCACTTAAACCAGCCATATCTATGATCAAGCCCCTACTCCTCCTCCTCCTGCCACAAGTCCACCACCAGAGGCACAGCCTCCAAGGAAGGCTGCAGAGAAGCATGGAGGGAAGGCTGCAGGGCAGCGTGGAGCGAAGGCTGCATGGAAGAGTCAAAAGTGATTGCCTGGCTTCAGTCTGGTCTGACAGAAGATACAGGCTGTTGAAGTACCACAGCCTGGGGACATAGATGTAATCTGCTGCTGTTTCTGATCACTGGGAGTCCTGGACCAGATTGTGCTCCCTATTATATGGACTCTGCAAGATCCCAATTTTGTTGGTACATGTCAAAAAGACTATGGGGGTTATTTACGAAAGGCCAATTCATTTAGCACTACAAGTGCCAACTACAAGTGCAAAGTGCACTTGAAATTGCACTGCAGGTGCACTTGGAAGTGCAGTCGCTGTAAATCTGAGGGGAAGATCTGAAATGAGGGCAAGCTCTGATTTTATCATCCAATCATGTGCAAGCTAAAATGCTGTTTTTTTCGTTTCCTTGCATGTGCCCCTTGGATCCACAGCGACTGCACTTCCAAGTGCTCTTTCAGTGCAATTCCAAGTGCTTTTTGCAAAATTGCAAAATGAATTTGCCTTTCGTAAATAACCCCCTATGTCAAATTTACAAGGGACACCAACCTCATTAAGGTTTCCGGAAAAATACAACATAATAATGTTATTGTGGTAACTTGAACATTTTGAAAACTTGGTCATTTGAAAACTTAAAATTGTAAAATAATAATTGTAAAATAAATATTGATGAAATATAAAATTATAAAAGATGAGTCTAAAAAATGATTGGAAACATTATTTATGGAGATCGGGCTTTTAAAAACTAGAATATTAGTCATGGGATGAGGATAAATAATGAAGAAAGAAGTTTGTGAGAACTCTGTGTGAATATAAGCAGCAAAACAACTTAATTTTTCTAGCATTCTAAAGAAGAAAAGAATGTGCTGTATTAAAATATCACAGAATTAGCAGGGTGAGGAATGTGCTAGCTTCAATATGAACGCTAGTTTTACCATACTGAGCGCTTCCGTCTTTGTACTTGCTTCAGAGCATGTGTCGTTTTTGGTCCATCGGACTAGCACACAGGCAAACGGTTTTCGTCGGACAGATTTAAAACATGTTTTACTTCTAGGAACGTCAGACTTTTGGGGAAAAAATCTGCTGGATCCCATACACGATCGTAATGTCTGACAGATTCATTTCGTCGGACCTAGTCGTGTGTACGCGGCATAAGTGATTCTTTCTACAAGTGATATGCACTTCAATCTCTGCTTCAAGTTCTGCCTCATCTGAACATTCCTTCTCTGTCTCTTTACAGATATGTGTCAGCTCAACCACATCTTCCACCTTTAAATGAAATAGAGATCTGCTTGCTGTTTCTGTGTATGTGTATGTAGCACTAACCCCCGAAGGAGCTGCTGGTTTTATTTGGGCTTACCGTTACCTCTTCTGCTCGCCTCTTAATCTTAGGGGGTCCCGTGGAAAGTAGCCCAAATGAAGATATATCAGACTTGTGGTCCTTTTTGAAGATTTATTTAGGGGTAATACCAAAGATAGACACAAGACACAGTCCTTTAATAGAGGGTTAGAGGATAAGGGGAGTTCAGGCACCTAGTAATTGCGGCTTAGAGGTATCAGTCAGATCCAGAGGGCAAACAGCTCCACAGACTAGATCTAGTAGTCACCAGATAGACCTATCTCACTTGACCTAGCAGCCGATGACATGCCAAACAAAGTCTCTGCCACAGACTTGTTAATTAAACTTAGTGGTTCTTGAAAGTAGATGCGCAACAAAGTCTTTGCCACAGACTTGTTAACCGAACTTAGAGATTCTTGAGAGTTTTTAGGAAGAACTACCATGCAGTACCAGATTCTTTCAGCCGACCCGGTGATACTGTAAGGATTTTGATCCGGGATGCATCCTCAAACTGAGTCTCCAGGCTCTTCCAGAGACACCAGCCTTGCGCTCGGTCCTCCACTGGAGAAGTCCTCCCCTGGATCCTTCAGCTTTCCTTGGATTCTCCCCACGGGCAAGACAGCACAGGACAACCCTTGGATCAGCAGGCCCCAAGACATTCCTGGGCCTACACTCACTCTCAGTTGCAAAGCCTCGGGCCAGTAGGCGCAAGACCATGCGACACAGACCCCAGGCCAGGAGGGCCCTGGGGTTGGCATCATGGACCCCGGGAAACGGACACAAAAAAATGGCGTCAGTACCTTAAATACCCTCTCTCAGAATGCACAGCAGGGCAACCACCCCACTGAACCATTTCTGCTGCTGTTCCACACCCACTGATGGTGACAGCGACACCTACGGTCAGGTGGGAATCAGTGCAACCCAACTGGACTGTTACAGAAACCTGAACTTTTAGAGAAATTATTCTGAGCAATATTGTCTGCTCATCAGGAGCAGGACGCTACATGTCTTTGGTATGTGGCCTTCTCTATCTGTTGCCCTGTGTGCATAACCTTGACATTGTTTTTTGTTGCTCTGGACTAGCTTACCTAAGTTTTATGTGTTGATCTTATCTTGGCCTCTGGCCTCTTGCTATTCTGACTTTAGAAAGAAAGATCCACGTTGATTGTTAGCCATTCTTATATTAACCCATGATTAATTAACAAACTTCCACCCCACCCTCATAACAGTATAAATTTGAGCATCCCTAAGGGGTCAGCACATTGCTGGGGGAGCACATTGCAGGGGCTTCTATCTCTAGGTGATTCTTTCTACAAGTGATATGCACTTCAATCTCTGCTTTAAGTTTTGCCTCACCTGAACATTCCTTCTCTGTGTCTTTACAGGTATGTGTCAGCTCAACCACATCTTCCACCTTTAAATGAAATTGGGATCTGCTTGCTGTTTCTGTGTATGTGTCTTTGGTAGGTGGCCTTCTCTATCTGTTGCCCTGTGTCCATAAACATGACGTTGTTTTTTGTTGCTCTGGACTAGGGATGAGTCGAACACCCTCCAGTTCAGTTTGCACCAGAACCTGTTAACGGACCGAAAATTTGCGCAAACTTTAGAACCCCATTAAAGTTTATGGGACTCGAACGTTTGAAATCAAAAGTATTCATTTTAAAGGCTAATATGCAAGTTATTGTCCTAAAAAGTGTTTGGGGACCAGCTCCTGCCCCAGGGGACATGTATCAATGCAAAAAAAAGTTTTAAAAATGTCAGTTTTTTCGGGAGCACTGATTTTAACTACTTCCCATCCGGCCAATGTATATATACATTGGCCGAGTGGGAGCTCTCTCCTTCTGACTGGATGTTCAGGAACGTCCTTCAGAAGGAGGGGGATTGTGCATGCGCCCGCACAGCGGCCCAATTCCGATGCACTCGTGTCACCCAGACACGGTGCATCTCGGATCAGCAGGGGGGCTTTGTGATTGGCCCTCCTGATCACATTACGTCCGTGTCCAATCACAGCCGTCATGTGATATAACAAACAGCCGGTTGCTAGGCAATCTGCTCTCCTCTCCTCACACAGTAGTCGTCGCTGTGGAGAGGAGAGCAGATCCCTGCATCCGGCTGGTGATCAGTGAGTATGAGCTGTTTTTTTACAGCTTTTCACTCACTGATCACCAGTCTAGTGTAAAACACACATGCACACATGTCCCTAAAACACACATGTCCCCACACGTCCCCAAAATACACATGTCCCCAAATAATAAAAACACATGTCCCCCACATATGTCCCACTAAAATCACATGTCCCAATGATTTTCTGCATACATATGTCCGTGATCACCTGCACACATCTGTACATGATCACACAAACCAATTATTATGCACTTGACAGAATTTTTTTTACCAAAAAACATGTAGCAGACTAAATTTTGGGTTAAATTTATGACAAAATTTTATTGGATTCCTTTTAAAATAGAAAGAAAAAAATATTGTTTTTTTTTTTAAATTTCCGCTCTTTTTTCGCGTATATTGCAAAAAATAAAAAACTGAGTCATGAATAAATACCACAAAAATAAAGCTATATTTGTGCAAACAAAATTATAAAAATTTCATTTGGGTACAGCGTAGCATGACCGCGCAATTGTCAATGAAAGTGCGAGAGCGCTGAAAGCTGAAAATTGGGCTGGGAAGAAAGGGGGCGAACATGCCCTATATTGTAGTGGTTAATGATGCTTAAAATGGAAAAAAAAGTGAAATATTCCTTTAAATATCATGCTTGGGGGGTGTCTATAGTATGCCTGTGAAGTGGCGTGTATTTCCCGTGTTTAGAACAGTCCCTGCACAAAATGACATTTCTTTGTTTACAAACGGTTTTTATTATAGATAAGGTCAAGGTACAAAAAATTGACAGTAGAATGAATTGTACAAGTAAAGATATAAAGTGATAATACAATATTTCTTATTTGATAACATTTCTAGTGACAGAATTCACACGTTGTAAGGCTGGCCGCAGGCCAGCCTGTATTTGTGGGAGGAGCCCGGGCGCTATTTAAGCCTCCCTCCCTGGCTGTGACGACGTCTGTGACTATTTCCGGGTCACGACTTCACTTCCGGTATCGTGATTTCCGGTTTGCGTTCCAGCCGTGGTTCTTGCAAACCGGAGCACCAGGCTGTTCGTGGAGCGAGGCGGACGGGCTGTTGGACTGGCGGGAGGTAGGTGGTGTTGGGGGGGGCATGGGGGAGGATGGCTCTGACACATCGATGGCGCCGATCACGCTGATGGTGGGGGTTATTCCTGTGTGGGGACCATCTTTTGGGGGATCTTGGGGGCATGTTTCTGGCCCAAGGAAGGACACATCATGGGGGGAGGGTCGGTTTTCAGCACGGCCGCCGTTCCGAGGGGGGGGGGGACGTCCATCAGGGGTGATACAGCTAAACCCCCCCCCCCCCCCCTTCGCACAAGCTGGCTTGATCAAGTCTGCTGTCATTTTTATCAGGTACATTGCTGGTTCTTTGTCAGGGTACAGGGCAGTGCCCCGGTCGCATGTGTCAGCCATGCCAGGTACTCGCACAATCACTCATGCGACAGGTGGGGTTCATCGGCCATGGGTGGTGCCATGGTGCAGTTCATCTCAGCATTCTCTCAAGTACGCGTCAGTGCTTGTTCATTCATTTATGCATTCATTCATTCATTCGTTTGCATCACTCATTCAGGTCTGGAGCATGACGCATATGGTTAGCCGGTTTTGCACATTTCACATTCCTCGTCAGTCGCAGGTTGACGGGGTCATGGCGGGGGCAGCTACTTAGCTATTTGGTGGTCTTACTTGGGGGGGGGGGGGGTGGGTTTCTTGGCTCACTGAGGGCATCTCAGGGCGGTCAGGTGCATGCAGGGGCGTTTGGGGCATGCGGCATGGTTATTGTGGGCTCAGTCGGTGAGGGGGGTGGGGGTGTTGGGGGGGGGGGGGTAATCTGATGACCATCCAGGTTTTGTACCTTTTCTTCAAGGTTTCACGTTTGCTCCACAGGTTCTGTTCCTAGCTCAGGCGTTGTATGATTGTCAGGAAACCGTGATTTGATTGCCATTATCAGGTGTGTTCAGGGATGGGTGTCAGGGTTAGTAGGGGTTTGTCAGGCGCTTCATTTCTTCAACAGGGTAAGTAATGTGCTTGATTTTCTGTCCGTGTTAACTCATGTTAGGTACATTACCTTGCGGGTGACTCGTTCGTCTTGTCGCAACTTTTCGCAAACAGAAGGTGCGTGTATTTCTTCAGGTTTCATGGGTTCTTCACATGGGGCAGGTCAGGTTTTCATCTCGTCTTTAGATCCTTACGGGCCAGGATTCACTTAGTTTTCGTAGGTTACAGGCTCGCGGCCAACATTTCATACGTCATACGTCGCACTTCACTTCATACGCTTATTTCGGTACCCACCACGCTCCGTGGGTATTTTTGTTATTAGCCCTGAGTGTTCGTTATTAATTTACCTGTGGTAGCGCCGCAGGTCGCTCGGGCTTTCTCAGCACACTCATTCAGGTATGGGGGGGGGGGCGCTTCAGGTTTTATTCATGCACTGATTGTTACAGGATTACATCCTTGGCAGGGTTAGGTCCGTACTTTCAGGGAGAGAGGGAGGGCCCGGTCAGTATGTAGTTTCTCATGTTCTTGTGCTTTTACCGCAGATTCATCATGTCACATGTTTCTGAGAGTGACGAATTTGCGTTCATTCCGCCATCTGTCACCGGGGGGTCTGCGCATGGCAGCACCCCTTCATTAAGGAGCTGGACGGTGCCCAGGCTCACGGCGGAACTTCGGCGCAGGGGAATTTCTTTTCCAGCTACTGCCAGGAAGGCTGAACTTTTTAGACTATTGCAATCCGGCACGGGACAGCCACTCCCGGACAACAGCATGTCGCAGGTTTCGGTGCAGAATTCCCTTACGCAGATTCATGCTTTGTTGAACTCATTATCCACTTCCATGTCCCAGATGCAGGATAGAATGGAGGTGGTGGAAGCGCATGCGGCCAGAACGCAGGCGCTTCCTGTGTCCCCAGCTCCAGTCCTTGCCGGGGCTCTCACAGGTAACATGGCCGTTCCCCTGCCTTTCACAGCTCCATCACCGTTGGCAGCTCCCCCATCTGTGTCACCGTCTCACTTCATTCCTGCCAATTTGAAAAGAGACATTTTGGATGGGAAGGATGTGAATCTAGCCTCTTTACTAATTGCTTCACAAGACATCACTGAAAACAAATCGTATGCTTGCGGTGAGGTGTCGGTTGTGCTTAAAGTCAAAGACCCCAGACTCAATCGCAAACTCAATGTGGCTGAGTTTGTGCTGGCTTTCGGCATCTTCCGGGACATCATTTGCGCGGTCAGTCCGGATAGGAGGGTGGAGTTGGACCTTTATCTCCACAAGGTGGTAGATCTGGCTCACAAGTATGGGGGTTGCAGTTTCTATGACTATCACCGTTCCTTTTCGGCCAAGGTGGCGGCCACTTGGACTCAGTTCCAGGTGGTCATGTGTTGGAGCAACGTGGACATGGAGCTGTTTTGCAGGCATTTTGCCAATCAGAAGTCCCCGGTATGCAGCTCCTGTCAGTCTTCAACGCATACCGCTGCTTGGTGTCTTGTGGTTGAGGCCCCGGGTCCATCAGGGGTTAGCAGACAGGGGGTTGGTGTTTCTTCCACGGGTCCTTCAGGCCAGGTGGACAAGCTGGGCAGGACCATTCATTTTTTAGGGAAATCGCAGGTTTGCAACAATTTCAATCATGCTGGCTGCAATTACAATCAGTGCAGACTCCTGCATGTGTGTTCTAATTGCTTCCGGGCTCATCCCAAATCGTCCTGTATGGTCAAACCATTTGGGACCACATGACTAGGCCAGGTGAATGTTGCTGCTTTAGGGGGTTATTTAGAGGATCACCCATACACGGTGGTCAGGGATTTTCTGTTGAATGGCTTCATGGTTGGGTTCCACACAGGGTTAATCACGTTGCCTACGGAAACGTTTGAGTGTAGAAACCTGGTGTCTGCTGACCAACATGCCTCATTAGTTGATCAATTGTTGGGTGTAGAAGTTGCCAAAGGGTTTGTGATCGGCCCTTTTTCTTCCTCTCCGTTCGGCATGTGGAGGGTTAGCCCCATTGGGGTTGTATGTGGCAAATTTTCAAATAAATACCGTCTCATCTACGATTTGTCCGCTCCTCATTGCTCACACATTCCCAGCATCAACTCACTGATTCCTTCGGAAGAGTTTTCTTTGAAGTATTCTTCGGTTGATTCAGCCATTCAGCTTATTCTTCAGTTGGGTCAAGGGGCTTGGTTATCCAAGACGGACGTTGCTGATGCGTTCAAGTTACTCCCAATCAGTGCGGCACTCTGGCAATGGCATGGCATCAGGTGGCGGGACTGTTATTATTTTGCCACAAAGTTAACTTTTGGGGCCAAAAGCAGTCCCTGTTTGTTCGATATTTTCGCCCAGGCTCTCCATTGGATCCTGGGTCATCACAAAGGCTGCCAGGGGGTGGTGCACTATCTCGACGATTTTTTGCTCGTGGAGGATCCATCCAGGGCTCCTAGGGACCTGCAGTATCTCATGGATTTGTTTACTGAGCTGAACGTGCCATTGGCTGTCCACAAAGTGGAAGGTCCCGCCAAGGTCATAAATTTTTTAGGCATCACGCTGGATTCCAGGCGCATGATTGCAAGTTTGCCCAAAGTGAAGCTGGACAGAATACGTCTGACCATCCATGCGTTTGTTTGTTCGGCCGTCTGTTCAAAAAAGGAGTTGCAGTCACTCTTGGGCATGCTCAATCATGCGATGCGAATCATTCCGCAAGGCAGGGCTTTTGTTTCCAGACTTTTGGCCCTCTTGCCCCTTAGCCAGGATGCGGACGCTCGTGTCAGCTTGCAAGCTGACGCACGCGCTGACCTGATCATGTGGGATCACTTTTTGCGGGACTGGAATGGCATCTCATTGCTTGTGCCACAGCCTTCCAGCTCTTCACCCAGGGTGTTCTCAGATGCAGCGGCATCAGGAGGGTTTGCGGCCATGTGTGGGGTGGAATGGCTGGCTGGTCATTGGCCTCGGGAGGTGTTTCAGTTACCGAAATTCGCGCAGACTTCGGCTTTATTTGAAATCTACCCAATTGTGGCTGCAGCTGTCACTTGGGGGCCGGTCTGGACGGGAAGTTCTGTTATTTTTTTCACAGACAATCAGGCCACGGGAATAGGAGTCACAAAAGTATCGGTAGAAAAGGGTTTGCAAAAATGCTTGAGAAAGTTAAAAAAATGACAGTAGTGAAATTACATCAATAATGAGGCTTCCCATATCGTCCATTTATTTTGGTAAATATGCATGGTGTCAAACAACATGTGGTGTATTCTCTCTGAAAGCTTAATATTGGCCATACGGTTAAGAACCTGGGGCCATGGAACAACTGATGAGCACCAGTTGAAGGCAATGGTCCAGTGTATGGAGCTAGTACAAAATGACATTTCTAATGGAAAAAAGTAATTTAACCACTTGACCACTGGGCACTTAAACCCCCTTAATAACCAGACCAATTTTCAGCTTTCGGTGCTCTCACATTTTGAATGACAATTACTCAGTCATGCAACACTGTACCCATATGAAATTTTTGTCCCTTTTTTCACACAAATAGAGCTTTCTTTTGGTGGTTTTTAATCACCGCTGGGTTTTTTATTTTTTGTGCTATAAAAGAAAAAAGACCGAAAATTCTGTAAAACAAATGAATTTTTCTTTGTTTCTGTTATAAAATTTAGCAAATTAGTAATTTTTCTTCATAAATTTTTTCCACACGTTCTTGAGTGCGCGCTCCAGGGGGGCACGTGAGAGCATAATTCTGGGAGGACGTCACTGTACGTCCTCCCAGAGTTAAGCAACTGCCCTGTAGCCATCATTCGGCTATGGGCCGGTTGTTAACTGGTTAGGTCATTTTGGCAGCTGGACCTACCAATACATAGATATAAATGTATTGAGAAATAGAAGTAAGGTGCTCATTTAAATGGTACTTAATTGTACAATGGTACTCACCAAGGTAGACACAAGAGACCTGACCAAGATATACACAAGAGACCTGGAGAAGATGAAGCAGAAGATCCAGAGCGATCATCTATATATACTGATATGTTATCTGACTATGTACATATTTCTACCTGCAAACTACAGTAAATAAATCAAAAACAGCAAATACAAACTTTGACCCCAAATCTCTCCTAAATAAAAGAATGATTCCAGTAAGCAGATTTTTAGTGTTTACAAAGACATGCTTTGGTTTACCATGAGACATAGAAGATCTACAATTATTAAAAATTCTGTGGGCATAACCCTTTTTTTACAGAGATGACAGTAAATGAAAAATGGATTTCAGGAAACATGGCACTGCCAAAATTTACTTTACAGTATTGCACAAATAATTACATTTTTTAAAGTCAGATTTTATTTAAAGATAGAAAAGTTTCCCATTTACATAGTAACATAAAAACACGTTGACACACAGGAAAGATAGACAATGAAAGATAAGGATAGGACTAAAAGACAGCACTGAGCACACAAATTCCCGTCACCTGAAAACTTTGGTGCCATTCTATAAACATTCACTCTAACCACAGTTAGCATTGAAATTGATATATGAAATAAGCAATTGAGAGGTTCATTACATCTATCCAACTGGACCATATTGAATCAAATTTGCCATTGTATTGTGGAGGAGGTGTGTATGCTTTTTTAAAATGAAATATGTCTTTGATTCAGATTTCCACTCTTCTATAATTTGTGGAATAGCAAGTACCCATTTTAGAGCTAGCATTTTCTGTGCTATAAAGAGTGATCTTGAAACAGTTAAGGTTAAGTTATTTTCCAACACAGTGGAGTCAACATAGCTTAGTATACATGTTAGAGGATCAGAATTCATGTTAATACCATAAAGTCAACTTAAGGTTGTGATGACCTTGTTCCAATACCTCCTAAGCTTTGGTCATCTCCATACTAAATGTATAAGGTTACCCTGCACGTGGTTACACTGTGAATTCTCTTCACAACCAGTTCTATAAAGAAAGTCAGCTGTACAATGCACTCTATGAAGGATATAAAGCTGTGAATATGGGAGAGCAAAACCAGTTGCATGTGCTATAGTGTATCTTCTCAGAGCTCCTCGGAGAGAGAAACCAGATCCTCCTGCCATTTTTGTTGGCAGGGGAGTGGAAACTTAAAAGAGAAGTAAAGAATTTTTTCTTTTCATATTCATTAGACATGTGCACCATTAATAAATTTGGTTTCGTTACGTTCCATTTCGTTAATTCGTATTTTTCGTTAAATTTGTTAACTTTTCGTAACAATTACGAACGTTCGTTATGATGAATTTATCATTATGAGGGTCTCCCACCATCCCTGTGCTGTGCTCATTATGATGGGCTCCCACCATCCCTGTTCTGTGCTGACTTCCTGGGTTTTAACTTCATCATAATGAATAATTGTAATTAACGAAAATTCTTATTTTGTCTCCCACTCCCATATTAAAAAAGGTAATTTTCCCAACCCTCACTCAGCAGCAGAATAAAACCTCTGATTGGTCAACAAAATGGCAGTCACGTTTCCGTTATAACAGAATTTGGTTCTGAAATTTGTAAACAAAATTTCGTATTTCGTACAAAATTCGGAAGCATAGCAATTCGTATTTCGGATCCTCCTGAATGTACGAATTTACAGAAATTCGCACAAATTTTTCGATTTGTACGTAACTAATTGCACATGTCTAATATTCATACTTACCTAGGTGGATGCAGCATTAATCCGATGCTGCATCTGACCCCTGCGTCTCTGCACTGAGAATCGAATGATCGAACAGCGCTAACAGTCACAGCTCTCTGCTCTGCCCCTTCCTCACTCACTGTAGTGATGGGCTGTGTAGGGGGCGGGTGTGGACAGCTCAGGCTCTCAGTGGCTCAATCCTGGCACCTGGCCGATCCAGACTTTGTCGTGATGACGCAGTGGACTGACATCCGTGAGGTCAACAGACAGTGGACTTCAGCCCACTCGCTGCTGAAAGTTGGTCACAGGAGTGTAAAACTACCTGCACTCCTGTGATCCATAAGAGAAGTACAGCCAAACAAGCTTTGGCTGGACTTCTCCTTTAAGAAGAAATTTCATTACCAACTGTGTATATGGTATTGAGAGAAGCCCCTTTGGTGGATTTAGCTTAGAGTTAGGCAGGCCATAGATGATGCGATTTTTCTTTCCTGCAATCCATGCTTGATTCCCTCATCAACACAGCTAGTGTTAATGGGGGAAAACCTTCCTGCAGAGCGATTGTGTTCTCCCGGCAGCTGTCCCTGCAAGGAAAACACTGATTATTGCTAGCAGCTATAGCCACTAGAAAATAATTGCATGTAAAAATCTGACTTTCTGGTTGTGCCCAAGTCGATTAATGGATCGACTTGGGTACTATCAGTCTGCCCATTGATGGTTAGAAATCTCTGCTGGTCCCTGATGAACTAGCCAAGATTCGAACCATCTATGGCTGGCTTTAGCCCTTGTACACACGGTCGGACATTCCGACAACCAAATCCCTCGGATTTTGTCCGACGGATTTTGTCCAAAACTGTTGCGTACACACAGTCGGACAAAGTTGTCAGAAAATCCGATCGTACTTAACGTGATGACATTATTTCCTTAGGACGGGACTACGTTCAGGCAAGTAGCCAATAGCTTTGGTCTAGGAATTTGATCTGAGCATGCGTGGCACTTTGTCCGATCGGAATTCTCTACACATGATCAGACAAAGTCCGATCAGATCATGTTGACTGAAATTTTTATAACCCAGCTGAAAAACTTGGTCCGTCTGATACTCCGACAGAAACAGTCCGATGGAGCCCACACACTGTCGGATTATCCGACAACACGGTCCTATCGGACATTGTCCATCTGAATGTCCGACCGTGTGTACAAGGGCTTAGAGTATAAAATAGGGGCTCAAAAGAGAAGGAGAAAATAGGACTCAGACATTTTGTATGAAGCTCATTGCGTAATTGCAAATATTGATAAAACCATTTTTGGTCTAAGGTCGAATTTTAAGCGAAATTGTTGAAATGTTTTTAAAATTTCTTAAAGAATAGAGTTAAAAAGAGTTGTGACTCCTACCCCCTCCATCTCTGAAAGTTGAGTTCAGACAGAATTTCATGTGGCCAAAATTGGGTATACCTAGTGTGGCTAGTTACTGCCAGCAAGTTTTTAGCTGCCTGCCATGCACATCAAATATGAAGTGGGACATAGGGGCTTTAGAGTAAAAATAGAAGAGTCCAATGCGTGCAATGGATTTTTACCAAGCAATAAAAAGTAAAGTATATTATAGGAGGACGTGTATGGGGAGTAGGGATGAGCCGAACACCCCCCTGTTCGGGTTCGCACCAGAACATGAGAACAGGCAAAACATTTGTTTGAACACGCAAACACCGTTAAAGTCTATGGGACTTGAACATGAATAATCAAAAGTGCTAATTTTAATGGCTTATATGCATGGTATTATCATAAAAAGTGTTTGAGGACCTGGATCCTGCCCCAGGGGACATGTATCAATGCAAAAAAAAGTTTTAAAAACTGCAGTTTTTTCGGGAGCAGTGATTTTAATAATGCTTAAAGTGAAACAATAAAAGTGTAATGTTCCTTTAAATTTCGTACCTGGTGGGTGTCTATAGTATGCCTGCAAAGGGGCGCATGTTTCCTGTGTTTAGAACAGTCTGACAGCAAAATTACATTTGTAAAGGGAAAAAACTCATTTAAAACTACTTGCGGCTACAATGAATTGTTGGGTCCGACAATACACATAACAGTTCATTGATAAAAACGGCATGGGGATTTCCCCACAGGGGAACCCGAACCAAAATTAAGAAAAACAAATGCGTGGGGGTTCCCTGAAATTTCATATCAGGCCCTTCAAGTCTGGTATGGATATTAAGGGGAACCCGGCGCCAAAATTTAAAGAAAGTGGCGTGGGGGTCCCCCTTAAAATCCATACCAGACCCTTATCTGAGCACGCAACCTGACAGGCTGCAGAAAAAGAGGGGGGGAGAGAGAGCGTCCCCCCCTTGAACCGTACCAGGCCACATGCCCTCTAAATTGTGAGGGTGCTTTTGGGTACATCTTCCTCCACGTCGTCTTCTTCCCCGCTTCATTCTTGGTCGTCACTGGGTGGCCCCGCTCTCCATTATATAAGAACTGTCAGAAGAAGAGAAGCATCACACAGTGGGAGCCTCCCATGGATGCGGAGCGGCCTGAGAACAAAGCGAGGAAGAAGACATCGTGGAGGAAGATGCCGGACGAGAAAACCGGAGCAAGAAGCAGAGGATAGGACGAAGAAGCAGAGGAAGAAGAAGATGGAGGAAGAAACAGAAGGAAAAAGGAAGGAAGAAGACCCGAGGAAGATGTAAAGAAGACTTTAAATAAAGGAATTGTCAAAAACTGTCTCTTGTCATTTTTTACATTTTTTACACTTTTTTTTGTGAAATGGTAGGGGTACTTTTGTACCCCATTACCATTTCACACGGGGGGGGGGCGGGATCTGGGGGTCCCCTTGTTAAAGGGGGCTTTCAGATTCCGATAAGCCCCCCACCCGCAGACCCCCACAATCACCGGGCAAGGGTTGTGGGGATGAGGCTCTTGTGCCAATTAACATGGGGACAAGGTGCTTTGGGGGGCTACCCCAAAGTACTCTCGCAATGTTGTGGGCATGTGACCTGGTATGGTTCAGGAGGGGGGGCGCCTTCTCGTCTCGTAAACAAGGCATTTCCCCGTTCTGCCTTGTGACATGACAGAGATCGTCACTCCCTGTCAACGGGAGCAGTGATCACTGTCATGTGAGTGGAAGCCCCCCCCCCCACAGATAGAATCACTCCCTAGGGCACACTTAACCCCTTGATCTCCCCCTAGTGTTTAACCCCTTCCCTGCCAGTGTCATTTACACAGTAATCACTGCATTATTATAGCACTGATTGCTGTATAAATGACAACAGTCTCAAAATAGTGTCAAAAGTGTCTGATCTGTTCGCAATAATGTCGCAGTCACAATAATAATCGCAGATCGCTGCCATTACCACTAATAAAAAAAATAATAATAAAAATGCCATAAAACTATCCCCAATTTAGCAGACGCTATAACTTTTGCGCAAACCAATCAATATACCCTTATTGCGATTTTCTTTTACCAAAAATATGTAGAAGAATACATATCAGCCTAAACTGAGGAAAACATTTTTTTAGGGGATGTTTATTATAGCAAAAAGTAAAAAATATTGTTTTTTTTTTCAAAATGTACACTCTTTTTTTATAGCGCAAAAAATAAAAAATGCAGAGGTGATCAAATACCACCAAAAGAAAGCTCTATTTGTGGGGGAAAAAAAGGACCTCAATTTTTTTGGGTGCAACGTCGCACAACTGCGCAGTTGTCAGTTAAAACAACACAGTGCCAAATCGCAAAAAGTGCTCTGGTCAGGAAGGGGGTAAAATCTTCCGTGGCTGAAACGGTGAAGTGTACGGGAGCTGAACATGAAAAGTGCCCATTTTGAAGGCTTATATGCAAGTAACTGACCATAAAAGGGGCATGGGGGTCTGGGTGCTGCCCTGAGGGACATGTATCCATGAAAAATACAGTGGTGTGAAAAAGTGTTTGCCCCCTTCCTCATTTCCTGTTCCTTTGCATGTTTGTCACACTTAAGTGTTTCGGAACATCAAACCAATTTAAACAATAGTCAAGGACAACACAAGTAAACACAAAATGCAATTTGTAAATGAAGGTGTTTATTATTAAAGGTGAAAAAAAATCCAAACCATCATGGCCCTGTGTGAAAAAGTAATTGCTCCCCTTGTTAAAACATACTATAACTGTGGTTGTCCACACCTGAGTTCAATTTCTCTAGCCACACCCAGGCCTGATTATTGCCACACCTGTTCACAATCAAGGCATCACTTAAATAGGAGCTGCTTGACACAGTAAGGTCCACCAGAAGATCCTTAAAAGCTACACATCATGCCGAGACCCAAAGAAATTCAGGAACAATTGAGAAAGAAAGTAATTGAGATCTATCAGTCTGGAAAGGGTTATAAAGCCATTTCCAAAGCTTTGGGAATCCAGCGAACCACAGTGAGAGCCATTATCCACAAATGGCGAAGACATGGAACAGTGGTGAACCTTCTCAGGAGTGGCCGGCCGCCCAAAATTACCCCAAGAGCGCAGCGACGACTCATCCAAGAGGTCACAAAAGACCCCACAACAACGTCCAAGGAACTGCAGGCCTCACTTGCCTCAGTTAAGGTCAGCGTTCATGCCTCTACCATCAGGAAAAGACTGGGCAAAAATGGCCTGCATGGCAGAGTTCCAAGGAGAAAACCACTGCTGAGCAAAAAGAACATCAAAGCTCGCCTCAATTTCTCCACAACACATCTTGATGATCCCCAAGACTTTTGGGACAACATTCTGTGGACCGATGAGACAAAAGTGGAACTCTTTGGAAGGTGTGTGTCCAAGTATATCTGGCGTAGAAGGAACACTGCATTTCATAAAAAGAACATTATACCAATAGTAAAATATGGTGGTGGTAGTGTGATGGTCTGGGGCTGTTTTGCTCCTTCAGGACCTGGAAGACTTGCCGTGATAAAAGAAACTATGAATTCTGCTGTCTACCAAGAGATCCTGAAGGAGAATTTCCGACCATCTGTTCGTGTACTCAAGCTGAAACGAACTTGGGTTCTGCAGCAGGACAATGATCCTAAACACACCAGCAAGTCCACCACCGAATGGCTGAAGAAAAACAAAATGAAGACTTTGGAGTGGCCTAGCCAAAGTCCTGACCTGAATCCTATTGAGATGTTGTGGTATGACCTTAAAAAGGGCGTTCATGCTCGAAAACCCTCTAATGTAACTGAATTAGGACAATTCTGCAAAGATGAGTGGGCCAAAATTCCTCCAGGACGCTGTAAAAGCCTCATTGCACGTTATCGCAAACGCTTGGTTGCAGTTGTTGCTGCTAAGGGTGGCCCAACCAGTTATTAGGTTTAGGGGGCAATCACTTTTTCACACAGGGCCATGATGGTTTGGATTTTTTTTCACCTTTAATAATAAACACCTTCATTTACAAATTGCATTTTGTGTTTACTTGTGTTGTCCTTGACTATTGTTTAAATTGGTTTGATGTTCCGAAACACTTAAGTGTGACAAACATGCAAAGGAACAGGAAATGAGGAAGGGGGCAAACACTTTTTCACACCACTGTATTTTTTTTAAAACAATAGTTTTGTCAGGAGCAGTGATTTTAATGATGCTTAAAGTGCAACAATAAAAATGAAAAAATATTTTAAATTTAGTGCCGGGGGGGGGGGGGGGGGGGTGGTTCCCTTAGTCTGCCTGTAAAGTGGCACATCTGTAGCATGTATAGAACATGCTGCAGCAAAAAATAGATTTCTAAAGAAAAAAATAGTCAAATCACATTTATGTAGCGGGGTCTCTTTAAGGACTATAAAACTACTGTTCCCAGAACCCCGCTGGTTCCCAGGATGTTTGGAGTTATGCCCCAGAGACTCATGGGGGAGGGCATATAAGGAGGGGGAGAGGCCTAGTTCGCTCTCTTTGGACACCCCCCCCTCTCCTAGCAAGAGGAGGTCTGTGCTGAACTGCTGGAGGGACAAGGCCTGAAGCCTGGGCCTTGTGCTCTTTTCCAAAGAGCCCTCTGCCAGCCTAGCTGCACCTGAGAGACATTTTCTCATCCTTGCTGCAGTACACCAGAAGGATTGAAGACTCGGAGGTCGGTGGATTCCTGTTCCTAGACGAATCGGCGGAGGAAACGGACTTGGACTTGTCCGGGTGGTGAGAGCTGTTTAAAGACAGATACTTTATCTTTATTATTCGTTTGGATTACAAAGTTGTTCTTCAAGTGCACCACCAAAAAATTGCTAGCGAATATTGTTTCATTGGACTTCCATCTAGATCAGTCAGGCCTGACTGCATAGGTAGATAGTGCTGGGTGTTAGTTTACCCATGCGGGGAAGTAGCTGAAAAAGGGCAGCGCTAGAGTTGCATAGCAATACTTTATTATGCTGATTACTCTGTTTATCTTTATTACTGGTTACTGCAGGGACCTGCTTATGTGTTGCAAACCAAATGTTCGATTCATGTTATTCCTTTTATAAAAACAACAAGTAAAGTCAGTTATATACTTTCAAAGATTGTCTATGAGCTTGAGTTATCCACCCACGCACACACACATATTTAGAGTATAAGCGATTTAATGTGTATTGCTAGATACTAACTGTGCCAGAGTGGGTAGAGCAGATTGCCGGGGGGGTTGGCAGAGCTGTGCTCAGGGCCCAAACCAAACTTGCGGCCCTCTTAAGTGAGGGTATCGCTATATTTACATAGTTACATAGTCAGGTTGAAAAAAGACACAAGTTTATCCAGATCAACCAATAGAAAAAAAAAAAAAAAAACAACCATACAATCCCATATACACACTCCTATATCGACAGTTGATCCAGAGGAAACCTCTTAGCCCTTGTACACACGGTCGGAGAATCCGTTGAAATGTGTCCTATCGGACCGCGTTGTCGGATAATCCGATTGTGTGTGGTATGCATCGGACTGATTCTGTCGGAATATCCATCGGACCCAATTTTCCAACTTGTTGGAAATATTTTCTGACCAACTGGTTCGATCGGACATACTCCGATCATGTGTAGAGAATTTTGATCGGACCAAGTGCCACGCATGCTCAGATCAAATTCCTACATCAAAGCTATTGGCTACTAGCCTGAACGTAGTCCCATCGTAACAAAATTACGTCATCACGTTCTGAATGATCGGATTTCTCGACAACTTAGTCTGACCGTGTGTATGCAACAGTTTCGGACAAGATCCGACGGACAAAATCCGACGGACAAAATCCGACGGATTTGGTTGTCGAAATCTCTGACCGTGTGTACAGGGGCTTACTGTGAAGAAACCTTTCCGTATTTGGAGATTAATCTCTTTTCCTCTAGTCTTAAAGTGTGCCCCTTGTCCTCTGTGATGACCTTAAAGTGAATAACTGAAAACCAAGGTCACTATATGGACTCCTTTTGTATTTGTACATATTGAACATATCACCCCCCCTTAATCTCTTCTCAAGAGAGAATAAATTCAGTTCCTCTAATCTTTCCTCGTAGCTGAGCTCCTTCATGCCTCTTATCAGTTTGGTTGCCCTTCTCTGCACTTTCTCCAGTTCCCGTATATCTTTTTTTGAGAACTGGTGCCCAAAACTGAACTGCATATACCAGATGAGGTCTTACTAAGGATTTGTACAGGGGCAAAATTATATCTCTCCTGGAGTCCATACCTCTCTTAATACAAGAAAGGACTTTGCTCGCTTTGGAAAACACAGCTTGGCATTGCATGATATTATTAAGCTTATGATATACCAAAACCCCCAAATGCATAGCTTGGTGTCATCTGAAATGGTACTTATAATCCCAGACACTATATAATTTATAAAGTTATTAAAAAGTAAGGGTCCCAACAATGAACCCTGGGGTACACAACTGATAACCTTAGACCATTCAGAGTAAGAATCATTAACCACTACTCTCTAAATTCTGTCTTTTAGCCAGTTTCTGTCCATTAGCCATGTGTGGGGAACTGTGTCAAACGCTGTGTGAAACGCTTTTGCAAAATCCAAGTAGACTATGTCCACAGCCCCTGCTCTGTCCAACGTTTTACTTACCTCTTTATAAAAAGAATTCAGGTTTGTTTGACATCTTCTGTCTTTCATAAATCCATGCTGTCTGTCTCTTAAAATATTTTTTTACAGCAAGAACTCATCTATGTGGTCTTTTATTAAACTCTCCAGTATCTTCCCGAGTCCCGGCTATAGAAGTTAAACTAACAGGTCTATAGTTACGCGGCAAAGACTTTGATCCCTTTTCAAATATAGTCATAACATTGGCCCTATGCCAATCTAGTGGTACTATTCCAATCATTAACGAGTCTCTAAAAATTAGAAAAAATGTCTTTGAAATGACAGAGCCCAATTCTTTTAGGATCCGTGGGCGAATGCCCTCTGGTCCAGGTCCTTTATCCACCTTTATTCTGTCTACATACTCTTTTCATATAATTATAGCCTTTTTAACCTTTTTCTTTGCCTTTTAACCACTTACCGACTGGTGCACGATGATGTACGTCGGCAGAATGGCACGGGCAGGTATATTGGTGTACAGGTACGTCAATTTGTATTTTCCGCCGGCGGCGCACTCGCGTGCCAAAAAAAAAAAAAAACACAGGGGTGATCAAATACCACCAAAAGAAAGCTCTATTTGTGGGGAAAAATTTTGTTTGGGAGCCACGTCGCATGACTGCGCAATTGTCAGTTAAAGCGTCACAGTGTCAAATCGCAAAAAGTGGTCTGGTCTTAAGCTAGCAAAATGGTCCGGTCTGAAAATGGGTAAACTTTTGCCCACGGGAATATACTTTGCAGTAAGTTTTTCTGTTCTGTGTTCATCAATGCCGATATTCAATCCCAGTCCAAGTCTTTGAGCGCAGCTCTCATCCTTGGAAAATATTATATATTATATTATAATATTATAATATTATAATATTTATATTACCCATATGTGTTTGTTGCTACAGCTAATATTAAATTAAATCATGTTATGGTCACTGCTACCCAGATGTTCTTTTATATGAATATTAATGGAAAGATAATGGTGATTTCTATTCCCTAATGTGCCACATCCTGTATATATCTGTAAAGCGGGAAAACCCCTAGGGGTCGGACTTTGAAGGCATTCAATAGTAGTACAATTGAGTAATTATAAAATCTATTTATTAAATAGAAAATGCTTAAAAAAAAAACATGGAATAGACATGACCTAAACAACTGGAAATGCATCATGACAAAAATACATGACAATACATTGTAATATCTTTCACCCTTAGGGGTTTTCTCGCTTTGCTTTTATATGAATATTCGTAATAAGCTCTGCATGGTTTGAGATTACCAGGTCCAGCACCTGGTATCATTCCTAGTCAGAGCAACAATAAACTGGACTAGTGATGGCCAAACTGTTCGCCCGGTGGTCGGTTTGCGGCGAATTTGGCGTGTTCGCGATTCGCCCGATCAGCGGACTATTTATTTACTTTGACCCATGATGACACATCCATCATGGGTACAGGACAGCCAATTGAGACATTTCAGCACATGGACAATTGGACATTCCCCCTACTTTATAAATAGACCTGATCTGGCAGCCATTTTACATTCTGTCTTATGTCAGTTTAGGGACAGGACGCTGTGTGGAGCAGGGAGAGACTGTAGTGACACAAATCACTAGCTATTAGGTCCACAAAAGTCCTTTTAAGGACTGGTATGTCATGGTTATGCAATAGAGTTCGTCTGCTTACCTGTCTGCATGTGTTCATTTCTAGAGACCAGCCGAGCCTCACCTGACTGCTTTTATATCCATCCTCTGGCATGGCTCCACCCTAGCTCCTATCAGACAACTCTATATTAACCTGTGCACTGCCAGCCTATCCTGCTGATCAACCTTTGTGTGTTAGCTTCCTGTTTCCTGCTGTGTGCTCTGCTGATGGTTTCCGTTACCGACTTTGGCGTGTCTTGACTATCCCTGTTTGCCTGTGATCCTGACCTTTTGGCGTGTACCCGGCTATTCTTGTCTGCTTGTGGCCCCGACCTTGGCTTTGTCTCTCACCATCCCTATCCTCCTGTTGTCTACTGTGGGTGTGAGCTGGGGGACCCTGGGAGTCGCGACCTGGAGCCAGTTGCAGCCAAGTCCATCCTCACCACCAGAGGCGCTGGTGAACACCTGCTGGCTCTTAGACTCTGCGCCCCAGGGAATCTTACGCTCTTACCCCAGTGGGATTTGTCCCCCGTCTGCAGCAGTCAGCCGTAGGGTCCACAACCTTGCGGTGCACTCCTAAGCCCTACGGTGTGCATCTGTCACCTGGGCTCTAGGTGACCCGACAGTTTGATCAGCCATGGACCCGGCTGACGTGCCGCTCCCTGCAGTCGATCCATTGCAGGGCATAGTGCGGAGACTTGAGACCCAAGAATCGCATCAGACCCAGGTGATGCGATTCCTTCAGGATCTGGCTTCCCGCTTTGAGCAGCTACAGGCTTGCTTGGGAACCCCGAACCTGCAGCCTCAAGTACAGTCTGCGACTGCACCTATCGCACCAGTCGCATCCACACATTCATTATTACTGCCAGCTCCGTCCCGTTTCTCTGGGGACTCCAAGGCCTGCAGGGGCTTCCTCAGCCAATGCACCATTCATTTTGAGCTCCAGCCTCAAAAATTTCTGTCTGATCGGGCAAAGGTAGCCTATATAATTTCCCTCCTCTCCAGTGAAGCTTTAGACTGGGCTGCTCCCCTGTGGGAGAAAGATGATCCAGTAGTTTCCAACCTGTCCGACTTCTTGAAGCTCTTTCGTAACATCTTCGAGGAGCCAGCTCGGGTTTCTTCTGCGGCTAGTGCCCTTTTACGCCTTCGCCAAGAATCTTGTTCAGTGGGCCAATATGCACTTCAGTTCCATATCCTTACAGCGGAATTAAGCTGGAACAATGAGGCCCTGGTTGCAACCTTTTTTACATGGCCTCTCTGACCGAGTGAAGGATGAATTAGCAGGAAGAGCTATCCCCGCCGGTCTGGACGATGTAATCTCCTTATGTAATCAGATTGACATTCGCTTCCAGGAGAGGTCCTTAGAAAAAAGATGCCAGCACCCCCTAGGTCCTAGTCAGCCTGAGCTTTTTCCCTGTCGCCCTGTGGAGCATCCTCTGTCTGCTGAGGAACCCATGCAGCTGGGCCAGACCAGACTAACCCCCGAAGAACGTGCTAGACGCAGAACTCTAGGCTTGCGTCTTTATTGTGGGGGCAAGGGTCATTTTCGTGACTCCTGCTTGCTCCGTCCGGGTCTAATACATTTGGAAGGTGGAGTATTGGACCCAGAAAGATCACCTTCTCGTCTCCTTCTTCCGGTGTTCCTCCATGTAGGCACTTCTCCCCAATCGGTCCTAGCATATCTGGACTCCGGGGCTGCCGGCAATTTTATGGACTGGAGAACTGCTTCTTCTATGAAGCTTACCCTTTCTCCCCTCACTACTCCACTGGTAGTCTCGGCTATTGATGGCACTGTGCTCCCAGGGGGCCCTATCCGTTTCCAGACGCTACCTATTAGGATGTCGGTAGGGATACTCCACCAGGAGTGGATCTCCTTCCTCATCCTACCCAAGGCCTCTACCCCCATTGTATTGGGCCTTCCTTGGCTACAGCTCCACTCGCCACATGCGGACTGGGTCTCTGGGCAGATCCTGGCCTGGGGTCCTTCGTGTTTCTCGTCCTGTCTTCCCAAGGTGACCCCCAAGAGGAAACTTCCCATTGCTACCACATCTGTATCGTCCGATCTTCCCGCGGCATACAGCGATTTCCGGGATGTGTTCTGCAAGAAGTCTGCTGAGGTGCTTCCTCTCCACAGATCTTTTGACTGTGCTATTGACCTTGTCCCTGGAGCAACCCTGCCCAGGGGTCGTACCTACCCTTTGTCCATTCCAGAGACCCAGGCCATGTCTGAGTATATTGCCGAGAATCTGGAGAGAGGTTTCATCCGGAAATCCTCATCGCCTGCCGGAGCAGGGTTCTTTTTCGTTGCCAAAAAGGATGGTACCCTCAGACCCTGCATCGACTATAGAGGTTTAAACGCAGTGACTATTAAAAACCGATACCCCTTACCTCTAATATCTGAGCTATTTGACAGGTTGAAGGGGGCTTCCATTTTCACTAAGTTGGATCTCAGAGGTGCATACAATCTCATTCGAATATGGGAAGGTGACGAATGGAAGACCGCGTTTAACACTAGGGATGGGCATTACGAATACCTGGTTATGCCTTTTGGTTTGTGTAATGCTCCAGTTGTGTTCCAGAACTTTGTCAATTAAATATTCAGAGATCTACTGTACCAGTTTGTTGTCATCTATCTGGATGATATTCTCATCTTTTCCGAAAATCTGCCTGCTCACAGAAACCATGTATGCACCGTACTTCAGCGCCTTAGAGAGAACAATCTCTATGCCAAGATGGAGAAATGTTCCTTTGAATGTTCCGAGGTCCTGTTTCTGGGATGTTTTGTTTCTAGTGCGGGTCTTCGCATGGATCCCGGAAAGGTCTCAGCCATTACCAACTGGCCCCTTCCCGCTAGCCTCAAGGCCACACAGTGCTTTCTTGGCTTCACAAATTATTATAGGCAGTTCATAAGGAATTACTCTTCCATTGCTGCGCCTATTATCGCTTTGACCAAGAAGGGTGCGAATGCCAAAGACTGGCCTTCCAAGGATGTCTCTGCGTTTCACGATCTGAAACAGGCCTTTGTCTCTGGACCCCTCTTGAGGAGACCAAATCCTGAGGACCCATTTTTTATTGAAGTAGATGCTTCTTCGATGGGGGTGGGAGCTGTGCTTCTTCAGGACTTTGAGAAGAAACGTCAACCATGTGCGTTCTTCTCCAAAAAAAATTCTCAGGCAGAGAGAAATTATGCCATTGGTGATTGGGAACTTCTCGCAATTAAATCGGCATTGGAGCAGTGGTGTCATCTCTTGGAAGGTTCCCCTCACTCCATAACGATCTTTACTGATCATAAGAATCTACAGTACCTACAGAATGCTAAACGTCTGAACCCCAGACAGGCCAGGTGGAGTCTCTTCTTTTCTCGTTTTAAATTCACGATTACGTACAAACCTGGTTCCAGCAACGGTCGAGCTGATGCGCTCTCTAGGTCATTTGACACTTTGGACGAGGAGTCCAACCCTGATCCTGAACCGATCATTCCTACCTCATGCATTGTTGCCCATTCTACCACCCTGGAATCAAAAATTCCTCCTGGTAAGACCTTTGTTCCTACGGAGCTAAGAACTAAGATCCTTCGTTGGGGACATGATTCCAAGGTGGCAGGTCATGCTGGGTTCCTCCGATCCTTCCTGCTCATCAGTCGTCACTACTGGTGGCCTAATCTCCGCTCGGATGTTAAAGACTATGTTAAGGCTTGTCACGTCTGTGCTCAGTCTAAATCTTCCACTCAAGCCCCTGCTGGTCTTCTCATGCCCTTGCCCATTCCTAAGGAGCCCTGGTCTCATATCGCCATGGATTTTATCACTGATCTTCCACTGTCGGAGAATAATACGGCCATTTGGGTAGTAATCGATCGGTTCTCCAAGATGGCTCATTTTGTTCCTCTTCCTGGTCTCCCTTCTGCCCCTGCCTTGGTTCCCATTTTTGTACGAGAGATTTTCTGCCTTCATGGTGTTCCTTCTCATGTCGTTTCGGACAGGGGTGTGCAGTTTACTTCTCGTTTTTGGAGAGCCTTTTGCAAATCCCTCGACATTACCTTGGATTTTACCTCTTCTTATCATCCCCAATCCAATGGCAAGACTGAGAGAGTTAATCAGGGGTTGGAGGTCTTTCTCTGTACCTTGGTCTCTGCCCATCATGATGATTGGGCATCACTATTACCGTGGGCTGAGTTCTCCCACAATAATCATGTTAACGTCAGTTCTCAGAAAACACCCTTTCTCACCGTTTATGGAAGACATCCTCAGCTTCCTCTTCCTATGACTTGTTCTTCTGACATTCCAGCTTTGGCTACTGTTCAGGAATCATTCAATTCCATGTGGGCTGACATTCATGATTCCCTCCAGAAAGCTGCCAACAAATTCAAGAGTTTTGCTGACCGTCGCAGGCGTAAGCCACCTTCTCTTCAGCCAGGAGACAAAGTCTGGCTCTCCACCAGGAACATCAAACTCCGGGTTCCTTCCCTCAAATTTGCCCCAAGATTCATTGGTCCATACACCATAATTTCTAAACTGAATCCGGTTTGTTTCAAGCTCCAGATTCCCAAAAGCCTCAAAATCTCTAACTCCTTCCATGTTGCCCTTCTGAGGCCTTTAGTCCTCAATAAGTCTTCTCGTCCTCTCTCTACCGTAGCACCGGTTTCTGAGGATGATCAGGAGTACGAGGTTAGCCAAATTTTGGATTCCTGACTCTGTAGAGGCTTTCTCCAGTACCTCGTGCACTGGAAAGGTTTTGGTCCTGAGGAGAGGTCGTGGATTTCGGCTTCCGAGGTCTTTGCACCTCGTCTGTTGAGGAAGTTTCATTTGAAGTTCCCCTCTAAACCTGGTCCCAGGCGGGGAAGGGGGAGGCCTCGTAAGAGGGGGGGTACTGTCATGGTTATGCAATAGAGTTCGTCTGCTTACCTGTCTGCATGTGTTCATTTCTAGAGACCAGCCGAGCCTCACCTGACTGCTTTTATATCCATCCTCTGGCATGGCTCCACCCTAGCCCCTATCAGACAACTCTATATTAACCTGTGCACTGCTAGCCTATCCTGCTGATCAACCTTTGTGTGTTAGCTTCCTGTTTCCTGCCGTGTGCTCTGCTACTGTTTTCCGTTACCGACTTTGGCGTGTCTTGACTATCCCTGTTTGCCTGTGATCCTGACCTTTTGGCGTGTACCCGACTATTCTTGTCTGCTTGTGGCCCCGACCTTGGCTTTGTCTCTCACCATCCCTATCCTCCTGTTGCCTACTGTGGGTGTAAGCTGGGGTACCCTGGGGGTCGCGACCTTGAGCCAGTTGCAGCCAAGTCCATCCTCACCACCAGAGGCGCTGGTGAACACCTGCTGGCTCTTAGACTCTGCTCCCCAGGGAATCTTACGCTCTTACCCCAGTGGGATCTGTCCCCCATCTGCAGCAGTCAGCCGTAGGGTCCACAACCTTGCGGTGCACTCCTAAGCCCTACGGTGTGCATCTGTCACCTGGGCTCTAGGTGACCCCACATGGTATAGGTGTAGTACAGTATATAGGGTTCAGTACACTGTTGTGCTGGTGATTGCAGCAGTCTGTCTTTTGTCAGTGTAGGGAGGGACAGGACGCTGTGTGCAGCAGGGACAGTCAGTTTAATCACTAGCTAGCTATTACTATTAGGTTCACAAAGGACCTTTTAAGGACTGGTATAGGTGTACAGTATATAGCAGGGATATGCAATTAGCGAACCTCCAGCTGTTGCAAAACTACAAGCTCCATGAAGCATTGCAAGACTCTGAGAGCCATAAGCATGAGACCCAGAGGCAGTGGCATGATGGCACTTGTAGTTTTGCAACAGCTGGAGGTCCGTTAATTGCATATCCCTGGTATATAGGGTTCTGGTGCACTGATTCTGCAGCTGTTTTTTGTCAGTGTAGGGACAGGACGCTGTGTGGAGCAGGGACAGTCATTTTAATCACTAGCTATTAATATTAGGTCCACAAAGGTCCTTTTAAGGACTGGTATAGGTGTACAGTATATAGGGTTGTACACGTATAATATACTTTCTTCCAAATACGGAAAGAATATTATACTTGACTGCTGCCCGATTCTGCAGCAGTCTTTTATCAGTGTAGGGACTGAGGAACAGTCTGCAAATCACTAGCTACTAGGTCCACAAAGGTCCTTGTAAGGACTGGTAAAGGTGTACAATATATAGGGTGCTGGTGCAGAGCTGTGCTGCAGATTACTGCCCTATTCTGCAGCAGTCCTTTATCAGTGTAGTGACTGAGGGACAGTCTGCAAATCACTAGCTACTAGGTCCACAAAGGTCCTTTTAAGGACTGGTATAGGTGTACTATTTGGTGTGCAGTAAATAGGTGTGTAATACACGTATAAAATACTTGCACATGTAGAAAGCATAGTATAGTGCGTTTCCACTGTGCAGCATTGTGACTGCTGAGCGGTTCTGAAGCGATACTACAAAGAGTGACAAACGCAAAAAAAAAAAAGTATTATAACTGGTGTGATAGACCAGTGGCCCCCAAAAACGACAGATTGAAGCTGGGTGTTATATACCTTCTTCCACATACATACTGCACTTCTTTAGAGACTTTTGTCACAGGGTCATTTAAAAAATGACAGGCAGACGAAGAGGCAGGCCCTTCCGCAGGGGTGGTAGGGGTAGGGCAGGAGCAACAGGCTTGAACCAAAGTGGCAAATTGCAGAAGGTGCGTGTGATTACGTCAAACGACGCACCAGACTTGGTTGAGTGGCTCACTCAGCCTTACTCTTCTGCACCCTCCTCATCCTTTCGATCTGCACCCTCTTCTTCATTACCACCAACACCACCACCACCATATACCTTCCGCTTGAGTCACATGAATTATTTTCTGATCCATATCAAGACATTTCCGATGCGCAGCCACTCTTGACATTGGATCAGGAAGAGGAGGTAGCAAAAACCGCCACTCAGCAGTCTGACGACAGTATCCAGATCAGCCCAAGGAGGAGGTTGGTCCCCGCTGTTGCTGCCTACTCCGAGATCTCTAATTATAGCGGTGGGGAAGGTGACGTCGATGATGACGTGTCTAGTGATGTCACGTGGGTGCCCACAAGAGAGGAAGAGGAGGGGAGTTCAGAGGGAGATATGGACCAGCAGATAGGGAGGAGAAGCAGGAAGAACTTAGATTGCACAGGAGGGACAAAGCAGACTGCGAATGTATCAGGAGTGAAGCATCAACCCTGTATGGTCACATCTGGCGCTCCCAGGACGCCGGCACATGGCTCCACAGTGTGGGCTTTTTTTAACGTTTCTGCTGCTGACAATAGTGTTGCCATCTGCAATCTTTGCAGTCAATGCATAAGTCGCGGTAAGTCCAACACTCACCTAGGGATGACCGCCTTAAGAAGGCACATGAGCTGCCATCACCAAGCCCAGTGGGAGCAACGGAACACACAAAGCTACACTCCAGGCTCTCGCCGTCCAGCCTCGTCTTCTACTTCTCCTTCTCCTCTCTCCTCACAATTGTCCTCCACTCCACCTTCCATCACGCCATCCTCAAGTTTTTCTGCAAAAAGGCAGGCTTCCGTGGCCCAAATATTTGAGCGTAAAAAAATGATGACTCCGGATAACCCTCTTGCCCAACGGTTGATGGCTGGCTTGTCAGAACTGATAGCCCGCCAACTACTGCCATATAAACTGGTGAACTCTGAGGCCTTCGAAATTTTGTGGCCATTGGAACACCACAATGGAAGGTCCCAGGAAGGAAGTATTTCTCACAGAAGGGCATCCCAGAGCTATATGGCCATGTTCAGCGGCAAGTGAATGTATCTCTGGCACACAGTGTCGGTGCCATGATACATCTGACCACAGACACGTGGTCTAGCAAACATGAGCAGGGAAGGTATATCACTTTTACTGCCCACTGGGTGAACCTTCTGACGGCCGTCAAGCATGTAACCCGTGACACCCGTGTAGATTTGGTTTTACCGCCACGGATTGCATGCAGGCCTGCCTCTTCTTCTCCTCCTCCTACTCCATCCTCCTCCCTCTCCTCCTCGGCTGACTCCTCCTTTTCCGCTGCTAGCGTCTCTTCCGCTACGTCGCCCAAGCTCCCCAGAACCTATTCGACATGCCAGGTGAGACGTTGCCATGCTGTGCTGCGTCTGTTGTGCCTGAAAGCCAAGAGCCCTGCACTCCTTTCAGCTTTGCATTCACAGGCAGATCAGTGGCTAACACCACTCAATTTGACAGTTGGTAAAGTGGTGTGTGACAATGGTGCCAATCTGCTTAACGCATTGAAACAGGGCAAAATTACGCATGTGCCATGCATGGCACATGTCTTAAACTTGGTCGTGTAGCAATTCGTTGTCAAATACCCTTGGGTCAAGGACATCTTGCGGCAGGTAAGGAAAATCTCGGCCCATTTCAGAAGATCTTACACGGCCATGGCTCGCCTTGCTGACATTCAGCGGTGACACAATCTGCCGGTCAGACGTCTTATTTGTGATTGCCCGACGTTATGGAACTCAATCTTCTATATGCTTGGTAGGCTGCTCCAGCAGAAACGTGCAGTTAACGTCTACCTGTACGAACTCTGCGGCAGAACAGATTTTGGGGAGCTGGTTTTTTTTTCACTGAGCCAGTGGCTGCTCATGCACGACGAATGCAGACTTCTGCGGTCATTTCATGAGATCACCAAACTGGTCAGTCGCAGCCATGGCGCCATCAGTGACATGGTACCTTATGCCTTCTTTATGGAGCATGCATTGCATCATGTCATTGATCAAGCCGTGGAGGAGCAGGAGCGGGAAGATGAGGAAGTCGCAGTGCTGGATGAATTCCCAGGGGGGGCTACTCTATCTGAGACAAGACAACAACAGGAGTCTGAAGAGGAGTCAGAGGAGGATGGTGCCGGGGCGGATGAGGAGGAGCAAGAAGAGCATGCTTTAAACCATTCTGGGATCCCTGTTGTTGTGCGTGGATGGGGAGAGGAGAACGAGGAGGACGACATTATCCTGGATGATGAGCAGGAGCCAGGCCACCACACCGCTTCCAGATTAGTGCACATGGGGGCCTTCATGCTCCAGTGTTTTAACAGGGACCCCCATATAAAAAGCATAAAGGTCAAGGTCCAGTACTGGATGGCAACGTACTTAGACCCCCGGTACAAACACAAGATGGTGGAAATGTTACCACCGTCAGAGAGGGCTGTCAGAATGGAGAACTTCCAGGCCTTGCTTCGAGAAATGCTGCATTCTGCTTTTGCGTGTGCTGGCAGAGGAGGAATTCCCACTCCCAGAGAAAGAGTTGTGGGTACCAATCCAACAGCGCCTGCAAGAAGAGGCCGGTTTGAAGATGTGTTGGTGACTTCTGATATGAGGTCATTCTTTCAGCCAACCTTTCAACAGGTCTCATTCGGATCCAGCATCAGGGAACGACAGGTGTCCGACTACATCGGGTTAACGGCCGATGTGGACGCTCTCAGGAGTGATGAACCCCTGGACTACTGGGTGGGCAGGCTTGACCTCTGGCCAGAGCTTGCCCAATTTGCAATCGAACTGTTGGCTTGCCCCTTGTTCAGTGTCCTGTCCGAAAGGATGTTCAGCGCAGCAGGGGGGGTCATGACCGATAAGCGCACTCGCCTAGCTCACGACAGTGTTGTCTACCTCACATTTATAAAAATGAATGAGGCATGGATCTCAGAGGAATTCAACACATGTGACAACACATGTGACCAGTAGACCATGTATATCTCTATAAACGATTTATTTAATCGAGCACACAGACCTTTTTTCTATATTTGGCTCACTTCCTTGTACAAAAAAAGCACACTATACTATATGCCCGTACCCTCCTATTTGAAGAGGTTGAGCGGGGTCATATTTTTGGGGCCCAGCAGCGAGTTGCTAGTATCAGTGCTGCTGTCAGTGCTCTCTATCTTGGTGCTGGTGTCAGTGCACGCTATCACGGTGATGGTGTCAGTGCTCTATATCACGGTGCTGGTGTCAGTGTACTCTATCACGGTGCTGGTGTCAGTGCACTCTATCACGGTGCTGGTGTCAGTGCTCTATATCACGGTGCTGGTGTCAGTGCACACTATCACGGTGCTGGTATCAGTGCACTCTATCACGGTGCTGGTGTCAGTGCTCTATATCACGGTGCTGGTGACAGTGCACTTTACCACGGTGCTGGTGTCAGTGCACTCTATCACGGTGCTGGTGCCAGTGCTCTATATCACAGTGCTGGTGTCAGTGCACTCTATCACGGTGCTTGTGTCAGTGCTCTATATCACGGTGCTGGTGTCAGTGCACTCTATCACGGTGCTGGTGCCAGTGCTCTATATCACGGTGCTGGTGTTAGTGCACTCTATCACGGTGCTGGTGTCAGTGCACTCTATCACGGTGCTGGTGTCAGTGCTCTATATCACGGTGCTGGTGTCAGTGCACTCTATCACGGTGCTGGTGTCAGTGCTCTATATCACGGTGCTGGTATCAGTGCACTCTATCACGGTGCTGGTGTCAGTGCTCTATATCACGGTGCTGGTGTCAGTGCACTCTATCACGGTGCTGGTGTCAGTGCACTCTATCACGGTGCTGGTGTCAGTGCTCTATATCATGGTGCTGGTGTCAGTGCACTCTATCACGGTGCTGGTGTCAGTGCTCTATATCATGGTTCTGGTATCAGTGTACTCTATCACGGTGCTGGTGTCAGTGCTCTATATCACGGTGCTGGTGTCAGTGCACACTACCACGGTGCTGGTGTCAGTGCACTCTATCACGGTGCTGGTGCCAGTGCTCTATATCACGGTGCTAGTGTCAGTGCACTCTATCACGGTGCTGGTGTCAGTGCTCTATATCACAGTGCTGGTGTCAGTGCACTCTATCACGGTGCTTGTGTCAGTGCTCTATATCACGGTGCTGGTGTCAGTGCACTCTATCACGGTGCTGGTGCCAGTGCTCTATATCACGGTGCTGGTGTCAGTGCACTCTATCACGGTGCTGGTGCCAGTGCTCTATATCACGGTGCTGGTGTTAGTGCACTCTATCACGGTGCTGGTGTCAGTGCACTCTATCACGGTGCTGGTGTCAGTGCTCTATATCACGGTGCTGGTGTCAGTGCACTCTATCACGGTGCTGGTGTCAGTGCTCTATATCACGGTGCTGGTGTCAGTGCACTCTATCACGGTGCTGGTGTCAGTGCACTCTATCACGGTGCTGGTGTCAGTGCTCTATATCATGGTGCTGGTGTCAGTGCACTCTATCACGGTGCTGGTGTCAGTGCTCTATATCATGGTTCTGGTATCAGTGTACTCTATCACGGTGCTGGTGTCAGTGCTCTATATCACGGTGCTGGTGTCAGTGCACTCTACCACGGTGCTGGTGTCAGTGCACTCTATCACGGTGCTGGTGCCAGTGCTCTATATCACGGTGCTAGTGTCAGTGCACTCTATCACGGTGCTGGTGTCAGTGCTCTATATCACAGTGCTGGTGTCAGTGCACTCTATCACGGTGATGGTGTCAGTGCTCTATATCACGGTGCTGGTGTCAGTGTACTCTATCACGGTGCTGGTGTCAGTGCACTCTATCACGGTGCTGGTGTCAGTGCTCTATATCACGGTGCTGGTGTCAGTGCACACTATCACGGTGCTGGTGTCAGTGCTCTATATCACGGTGCTGGTATCAGTGCACTCTATCACGGTGCTGGTGTCAGTGCTCTATATCACGGTGCTGGTGTCAGTGCACTCTACCACGGTGCTGGTGTCAGTGCACTCTATCACGGTGCTGGTGCCAGTGCTCTATATCACGGTGCTGGTGTCAGTGCACTCTATCACGGTGCTTGTGTCAGTGCTCTATATCACGGTGCTGGTGTCAGTGCACTCTATCACGGTGCTGGTGCCAGTGCTCTATATCACGGTGCTAGTGTCAGTGCACTCTATCACGGTGCTGGTGTCAGTGCTCTATATCACGGTTCTGGTGTCAGTGCACTCTATCACGGTGCTGGTGTCAGTGCACTCTATCACGGTGCTGGTGTCAGTGCTCTATATCACGGTGCTGGTGTCAGTGCACTCTATCACGGTGCTGGTGTCAGTGCTCTATATCACGGTGCTGGTATCAGTGCACTCTATCACGGTGCTGGTGTCAGTGCTCTATATTACGGTGCTGGTGTCAGTGCACTCTACCACGGTGCTGGTGTCAGTGCACTCTATCACGGTGCTGGTGCCAGTGCTCTATATCATGGTGCTGGTGTCAGTGCACTCTATCACTGTGCTGGTATAAGTGCACTCTATCACGGTGCTGGTGTCAGTGCTCTATATCACGGTGCTGGTGTCAGTGCTCTTCTTTTTAAATACTTTATTTCTCTGCAGGAATACATGACATAGATCATTAAAAATAATTACATAGAACAACTTATCAAATCAATTTTCAAAACAAAAACTTATTATTTTAACCAATAATGCACGGTGCATTCCTGCCAAATTTTTTTCCTTATAAACAACTAACAATATTACAATAACAATTCCCCTCAACAACCCTCTGCTCCAAAGCCCTAGATCCCGTGAGGGACTTATAGAACTGAGGAGAGAGAGAGAGCGAAAAAAAAAACCCAGGGGAGTCCCAAATTAAATAAATAAATGCCCCTGCCGACAGGGGGACCAGTGCCACATCAACCTTTTCCCTTGATCTGATTTTAAAAATTACTCCCATGGAGCCCAAACTTGCAATAGACATTCCCTTTCCTCCAAAGACCTTTGGAGGAAAGGTGTCAGTGCTCTATATTACGTTGCTGGTGTCAGTGCTCTATATCACGGTGCTGGTGTCAGTCCCCCTCAAAATCCATACCAGGCCCTTCAGGTCTGGCATGGATTTTAAGGGGCACCCAGCGTTTTAAAAAAAAAATGGCGTGGGGGTCCCCCTCAAAATCCAAACCAGACCCTTATCCGAGCAGGCAACCTGGCAGGCCGCAGGAAAGGAGGGGGAGATGAGAGAGAATTATCTCCCTCCTGAACAGTACCAGGCCACATGCCCTCAACATTGGGAGGGTGCTTGTCCCCATGTTGATGAGGACAAGGGCCTCATCCCCACAACCTTCGGGCGGGGGGATTATCGGAACCTGGAAGCCCCCTTTAACAAGGGGACCCCCATATCCCGGCCTCCCCCCCCTGTGTGAAATGGTAAGGTGGTAAGGGGGTCTAAAATACCCCTGCCATTTCACCAAAAAAGTGACAAAAGTGTTAAAAATGACAAGACACCATTTTTGACGATTCCTTTATTAAAGTCTTCTTCTTTCATCTTCTTTGGGCCTTCTTCCTTCTTCTTTCCATCATCTTTCGATTTCTTCCTCCATCTTCTTCTTCCTCCGATCCTCTGCTTCTTGCTCCCGTGTTCTCATCCGGCATCTTCCTCCACGGCGTCTCTTCTTTCTCGCTTCATTCTTGGCCCGCTCCGCACAATGGGAAGCTCCCGCTGTGTCACGCTTCTCTTCTTCTGACACTTATATAACTGAACCGTGCGTCAGAGGGGGGTGGGTCACCGGGTGGCCCTGCCCTTCATTATATAAGAGCTGTCAGAAGAAGGGAAGCGTCACACAGCAGGAGCCTCCCATTGCGCAGAGAGGCCCAAGAACGAAGCGAGGAAGAAAAAATCCATCTGGTATGGATTTTAAGGGAACCCCCATGCCATTTTTTTGCTAATTGGCAAATTTTGTTTTATTCTGCTGTCAGCAGGGAAGCCCATCGACAGCTGATGACTCATCAGTTGTTAAGGAAGCTACAGCCGTCTTCCTGACCCCACTCTTTAACAACCAGCTTGAACTACGCCCTGATTGGGCAAAGGTTTGTCCAATTATGGCACAAAAATGCACTGTGCACTGTGCACTGCACACTGCACAGTGCATTTTTGTGCCAATTATGGCACAAAAATGCACTGTGCAGTGTGCAGTGCAGGGCATTCAGAGGAGCGAACATCTTCCAAACACCCTGCTAATTTGGGTGTTCAGTGAATGGGGCAAACAGCCAATGTTCGGTCCGAGCTCCAACTCTAGTTATAGCTATAGATTGAATCTAAAGACTGGCAGTGGGATGCTTCATGAGTTACAGCAGGCAGCAGTGGTGCTCGTAGGTAGGCAGCTGACCATGTCCTTTGTACAGTTAACTTGATCCAAGGAGAGAGGTAGATGGCAAGGCACTGGCAGCAGTGGAACAGGCTGGTCAATAGCAGTGTTGTGTGATTGTCAGTCCAGGAGAAGCTAACTGCACAAAGAAGTAGAAGGCAATAAACCCTAGAATAAATTGCAATGCCAGCTAAACCCACCCAAAACATTCTCAAATTAGAAACATTGCCCTCAGGGACACAGACACTGCTCCATTGTCCCCAGAGAGAGAGAGAGAGAGAGAGAGAGACTGCTCCATTGCCCCTAGACCAGAAAGAGGGACATTTCTCCATTGCCCCCCAGACTCAGAGAGACTGCTCCATTGTCCACAGGGCCCAGATTTAGAGACTGATCCATTGCCCACAGAGATAGATAATGCTCCATTCCCAAGAGAGAGAGAGAGAGAGTGTGTTCCAATGCCCCCTGAGAGAGAGGGTACTCCATTGCCCCTAGAGTGAGAGTGTTCCATTGCCCACAGAGAGAGAAAGAGACTGCTCCACTGCCTCCCGGCCAAAACAAGGAGAAATTACTCAATTCATTGTCCCCAGACTGAGAGAGACTGTTCCATTGCCACCAGAGAGAGAGAGACTTACTCCATTGCTGCCAGAGAGAGAGAAAGAGACTGCTCCATTGCCCAAATACCATTACTGATTTACAGATGAAAGAGAGCTGGCTTCTGGGTAAATAGTGGGCAACTCTGGGCACACTCGGCAGCGGGTAGCTGCAGGTAAAAGACAGGAAGGACGCTGGCAGTGGTGGCAGGCAGATGTAGCATGGCGGACAGAAGCGGTGGGCACGTCTGTCCCCTCTGGCTCTTGGCAATGGAATGGCCGCTGGTGGGAAAAGGTGCAACGGTTGTTGATGTCACACCACATGTAGGTTGCACAGCACAAGCGTGCACCTCCTGGACCCACCCCATGTCCACACAGTTGAGTACCATTCAGCTAGCTTCAGAGCCGCACATGTACAATTTAAAAAGCCAACCGCAGCCTCCTTTTTTACTGACACTCATACCTGGACAGGAAAATTTAAGAGCTGTTGGCAACTCCCAACACGAGTTGCTGTTCAGGAAAAGCCTATAGGGAATGAACCCAGCTTAAAAGCTGGGTTCACCTTTTAGAACATTTTACATGTTCTACCCAGCAGGTGAAGAATCCTCTCCCCAGGCCCACTGTCACTTTTTGGTCTCAGCCCACACAGCCGCATCATTCATTCACACTTTCCATGGACGGATGTACTACAAGTTCTGTCATCCATCATGTCTTGTAGTTCTAAATGAACTGTGGGGGTGCTGATGAGCGATCTCGTAGTTCATTCAGAAGCTCTGCAGGGCTTGTATGCAGAAGCCTGACATTGCACCCTGATCCACTAATCACGGGTGCAATGCTTTCCAGGCCCATGCAGGAAAAATAAATAAATGCACATTTTTTTACGGCAAAAATGTGTGCATTTATTATATTTTTATGGAAAGGTGAACTTATCCTTTAAATTAATGGGGAGATGGCCTGGCTAGGCTGAGTGTGCAGCTAATTGAATCAACAACAGGTACTCAATCAGTCTTGAACACAAGTCTTATGGGATCACAGGTAACAGCAGATCCTTACAAGTTAAAGCCATGGAACTACATGTACCAGCCTGCCTGCTGATCTTTAGGAATAGAGGAGACAACAAAGCTACATATCTACTACATCTACTATATGCCTACTAGTATGTTGACTGACCTGCACCTATTATCTAATCTGCAAACTAAGTAAAAATCAAACTTGGACTTCAAGTCTTTTCAGCAGTTACCTGTTTAAAAAAGTTCAAAGTTTCCAGAGTTAACGTAAGGTTCTATCATATCAGTTTCCAGTAAATCTACATTACAACATTTTTGTTTAACCTTTTGTTACAGTGAGGTCAGTAAATTAGAAACAAACTTCAGTAAATTTTAACATTGCCAAAATTTGGTTTAATTTATTGTAATACGCAAATAATCTAATTTTGATAAACTAAACAAAGTCTTGTATCAGTCTTGTAAGTTTTTCCCCCTTTGTGTCTCTTTGGGAAGATTTCCTTTTTACTTTCTATGGCAAAGATACAATAGGAAGTTATGCCGCGTACACACGACCAGACTTATGTCCGACAGACTTCCGAAGGAGTTCTGCCGGAGTTCTGCCAGAGTTCCGATAGAGTTCTGACGGACTTTTCGAATGAGCGGACTTGGCCACACACAATCACACCAAACACAGACGGAATCGAACGTGATGACGTACGACTGGACTCGAATGAGGAAGTTCATAGCCAGTAGCCAATAGCTGCCCTAGCGTCGGTTTTAGTCCGTCGGAATAGCATACACACGAGCGAATTTTTCGGTAGGAACTGGGTCCGGCGGAGTTCCGTCGGAAAAATTTGAAGCATGTTCCATTTTCTAAAGTCTGTCAGACTTTTGCGAATCAAAAGTCAGTTGCAGCCCACACACGATCGAAAAGTCTGATGGAATCATTCCGTCAGACTTTGGATGTTGAAAAGTCCGCTCGTGTGTACGGGGCTTTAGAGATATCCTCCCCAAAGTGCTCCTTTATTTAGTTGATACTGAAATGGTATTCCCATTTAAAAATGTCTTTGTTTTTACTTAAATCTGCAAAACCAGCATATAGATTCTTAAGGCAGAGAGCTTGAAGAATAAAATAGCAATGCCGCCAATTTTTTTAACCACTTCAGCCTCGGAAGGCTTACCCCTCTTCATGACCAGGCCATTTTTTTGCGATCTGGCACTGCGTTATTTTGCATGTCGTGCAAAAGCTCTCTTTCAGTGGTATTTGATCACCTCTGCAGTTTTTATTTTTTACACTATAAACAAAAAAAGACTGACAACTTTGAAAAAAACAAAACACTATATATTTTACATTCTGCTATAAAACACATCCAATAAATAAATGTTAAAATCTAATTTCTTCATCAATTTAGGCCAATATGTATTCTGCTACATATTTTTGGTTGAAAAAAAATCCCAATAAGCGTATATTGATTGGTTTGCATAAAAGTTATAGCATACTATGCTAAACAATAAAAAAAATGTGTTTACAAAAATGTTTCAAAAATAATATACACAAACAGGTAAGTAAATGAATAAATAAAGTCCAATAATCTACCACCAAGTGGCAATATATTTGTTAGTTCATCAAACGTGACGATGAAAATACAATGGTGTCTCCAAAGAAAAGTGTGTCTCCTTTCACCAGCTACTAGGTAAGTATCCTACTCACTGGACATCAGGGGTCATATCCGTATGACCCCTGATGACATCAGATGCTGCTGACAAAACGCGTTGAGTCCTGTGATATGTGCTACATCACTTCTGCCACCAGCTGGAACGCAGGTGGAACGTGTCCCTGCCAGCTGCTGTCTCTGGAGACAGCAGCTCAAGGCAAATATGTTCCCAGAATGGATATTGTATGTCAACCAAAAAGAAGAAAACAGAAGCTCCTCATAGTATCGTAATGTTAAAAAGCATGTTTATTAAAGCTACAGATTGCACTTACAAAATAGAGATGAAAATCATGCCCATAGAAAATGGCAGGGACGCGTTCCACCTGCGTTCCAGCTGGTGGCAGAAGTGATGTAGCACATATCACAGGACTCAACGCGTTTTGTCAGCAGCGCCTGATGTCATCAGGGGTCATACGGATATGACCCCTGATGTCCGGTGAGTAGGATACTTACCTAGTAGCTGGTGAAAGGAGACACACTTTTCTTTGGAGACATCATTGTATTTTCTTCGTCACGTTTGATGAACTAACAAATATATTGCCACTTGGTGGTAGATTATTGGACTTTATTTATTCATTTACTTACCTGTTTGTGTATGTTACTTTTGAAACATATCATTTTTGTAAACATATTTTTTTATTGCCTAGCGCAGTATGGAATCACAGTTGTTTTCCTTATATATTTGAAGCCTTTGAGCTTTACTACCTGCTGCTTCACATTGTATTGTATTACACTGTTTAGTAATTTTTCAGGGTGCACAGGAGGAAGGGGTTTGTAGACCCCTTTATTTTGCTTCTAAAAAAGTTATAGCATCTACAAACTATGGGAGAGATTTATGGAATTTTTATTTATTATTTTTTTACTAGCAGTGGCGGTGATCAGTGATTTTGAGTGGGACTGCAACATTGCGCCGGACACTAAGTGACACTATTTGGGGACCAGTGACACCAATACAGTGATCAGTGCTAAAAAAATTCACTGTCACTGTACTAATGACACTGGCAGGGAAGGGATTAACATCAGGGGTGATCAAAGGGTTAAGTGTGTCGCTAGGGGGTACTTTCTAACTGTTAGGGGGGTGCTTTGACTGGGGGAAAACAGAGATCTGTGTTTCTGCCTGGAATAAACACAAGATCTCCATCTTCCCCTCTGGCAGAACGGCAATCTGACTTGTCTAAATAGGCAGGCCGTCATTCTGCCTCTCTTCAGAACGATAGGTGGGTACCGGCAGATATCACGTCCACCGGACCCACTGATTGGCTCCAGCTGTGTCTAATCCCAGTGGGAGTGGGTCGCCGGCAGCGTGTGCATGCTCCCCAGACACCATGCACAAAATCATGTACAGGTTCGTGATTTTGAGCAGGAGGACCGCCCTGCCGCAGTATATCTGTGTGGGGCGGTCCTTAAATATCCTTTAATATCATGCAATATTAGTGCAGTAAAAAATACACTAAAGTTTATTTTGGTAAAATATAAAAGATGAGGTTGTGCTGAGTAAACAGATAACTAACATGTAAAGCCTTAAAATCATGTGTGCCTGTGAAATTACAACAAACTTTGATACCCAAGATGTCGGGAGGCTGCAGTCATCGATTGCATGCGAAACCTCCCTGCTGTCGGGTCCACATGATGTAAGGACCTGGCAGCAAAAGGGTTAAATGCTTTATTTATTTTTTTACACTTTTTTTCACAAAATTTTCTTTTTTATCACACAATGGACCAGAAATTCCCTATGTGATGTTAATTGGTTGTGACAGCAATTATTTAACCACTTGAATCATTATACACCCTCTTCATGTCCAGGCCGTTTTTCCGTTTCAGCATTGCCATCCCTTAATGACAATAACTTTTTTGAGACAGAGCTTTGTTTTGTTCGTATTTAAATGCTTCATCCCCGGAAAGGTTTACACCATTTCATGACCAGGCAATTTTTTGCGATATGGCACTGCGTTACTGACAACTGTGCAGTAGTGCAACGTTTTACCCAATTAAAATGTATGTCCTTTTTTTCCATGCTGTTTTAAAAAAAATCAAAATAAGTGTATATTGTTTGGTTTGCACAAAAGTTATAGCATCTACAAACTATGGGATATTTTTATGGAATTTTTAATTTTTTTTTTTTTTTTTACTAGTAATGGCGGCGACCAGTGACTTATAATGGGACTGCAACATTGCGGTGGACTAATCAGACACTAGGTGATACTTTTGACACTTTCTTTTTTGGGGACCAGTGGCACTTATACAGTGATCAGTGCTTAAAATATGCACTGTCACTGTACTAATGGCACTGGCAGGTAAGGGGTTAACATCAGGGGTGATCAGAGGGTTTAATGTGTCCCTGGGGGAGGTGCTTGTACTGTGGGAAGACAGAGATCCGTGTTCCTGGTTAACATAAACACAGGATCTCTGCCTCCCCTACTAGCAGAATGGTGATATACCTTGTTTACATGGGCATACCCAATGAGTGATCGGCGGCCATGGCAGACATCGGGTTTGGAACAACTGTATCTGTACATGATTCTGTGCACAGGAGCGCCACACCGCAGTAAGTGTACATGGCACAGTCCGCAAGAGGTTAAAGCAGATCTTCACCCCTAAAAATGTCTTCTGTCTTTTCCACCCCTCCTCTACTTTGTTATCTGATTAGGGCTGGTAGTTTTTTTTATACAATTTTTTTTAAAGAAAAAAGTGCCCCCCCCCCCCCCCACACACACACACACGCACACACCTTGTTTGCTTAGGCAAACAACGTGCACTGTCCTCCCTTTGCCAACTGGGATATGCACGTCACATATCCCAAGCATTTCATTCAGAGTTGGAAGCGTGACGGCTGAACCTGGAAAAGGTGGTGGGCCTCTTGATGATCAATATGGAGGCACGGGACTGAGAGGTGGCAGAGAACCAGAGAATATCTGCAGGACAATGCTTAACAGTGCTGATCCAAAAAAAAACCATAGCAGGCTGGTACAAATGGTTCACTCATAGTGACAGATACAGTGGGTAAATTAAAGAGGGATTCCACCAAAAAAAAAAATATTAAAAGCCAGCAGCTATAAATACTACAGCTGCTGACTTTTAATAAATGGACACTCACCTGTCCCGGGTTCCAGCGATGCAGGCAGCCGAGGCCGATCGATCGCTCGGCTCTCGGCTGCTGCCGTCACCATTCTAGGTGAGGGAATCAGGAATTGAAGCGAATCAGCTTCACTTCCCGGTTCCATACTGCGAATTCTCTGCGCTGTCTCTGAGACCCGTATGTGTCCCAGCAGACAGCGCGGCAGGACAGTAAATGGCGTAGACTCCCACGGGAATCTATGCCCGGAAGTGGGTGTAAATACCTGTCATTGACAGGTATCTCCACCCCCTCCCCCCTGAAAGGTGCCAATTGTGACACCGGAGGGGGGGAGGGTTCCGATCAGCGGAGGTTCCACTTTAGGGTGGAACCCCGCTTTAAGTACTAAACACATCACCATTTTTCTAGGTAAATATATTTCTAAAGTTGCTATTGACACCAAATGTTGACCACATGTCGGTAACAACCCATGCAATCCATACATACAAAGAAACCAAAACAAATGGGTTCAGAAATTAAGTTATGTGTAAAAAATGAAATTACAAAAAAGGGAGGCACAAAAAAAACATGGACAGCCAAGACACCAGCTGATATCTATCAGTAATTAGAAAGCAATCCTGCCCTTGTCAGTACAAATGAATGCCACCTGGTTCAGTCTCAACTGATGGCCTATAAAAAGGTGTCTCATTACTAAGGTGTCACACAAGAAACATCTCAAGATGAGTAAAAGCAAAAAGCTCTCTCAAGACCATTACAGTCTCATTGTTGCAAAGCATACTGATGGCATGGGTTAAAGGCGGATTTCTAAACTTCTGAAAGTTCCAGTGAGCACTGCCATAATTCGGAAGGGAAAAGAACAACATTTCACCATAAATCAGCCAAAACCAGGTGCTCCCCACAAGATTTCTGACAGAGGAGTGAAAAGAATTATCAGAAGAGTTGTAGAAGAGCCAAGGACCACTTGTGGAGAACTTCAGAAAGACCTGAAATTAGCAGGTACAATTGTTTCAAAAAAAATAATGCGTAATGTACTCAACCATCATGGCCTGTATGCACGCTCACCACGCAAGACTCCATTACTGAAGAAAAAGCATATTGAAGCTTGTTTAAAATTTGCTGCACAACATTTAGACAAGTCTGTGAAATACTGGGAGACTATAGTCTGGTCAAATGAGAACAAAATGGAACTCTTTGGATGTCATAATACACACCATGTTTGGAAGTCAAATGGCACTGCATATCACCCCAAAAACACCCCCATACCAACAATGAAGTTTGGAGGTGAGAACATCATGGTGTGTGGCTGTTTGTCAGCATATGGCACTGGCAAACTTCAAATCATTGAAGGAAGGATGAATGGAAAAATGTACCAAGACATTCTTGATAAAAATCTGCTGTCATTTACCAGGATGATGAAGATGAAACAAGGGTGAACATTTCAGCAAGACAATGATCTCAAACATATTTGTTTTGGCTTCTTTGTATGTATATATTGCATGGGTTGTTACTGATATGTGGTGAAAATTTCATGTCAATAGCACCTTTAGAAATATATTTACCTAGAAAAATGGTGATGTGTTCGATACTTATTTTACCTGCTGTAAATAGTCAGTATGGCGCTGCAGTTGTCTACTTATTCCACTCAGTGGCGGGAAAGTATCTGAAACAACACAAAGGCAGCAAAAGCACACATCTGCCCTAGTGAAACATGGTTTATGTAGAGCAGTAATGAAAACTTCACCCAATGCACATTTTATAAATAAGGCCCCTTTCATACTGGGGTGATTTTCAGGTGCTACAGTGCTAAAAATAGCACCTGTATAGCGCCTCAAAAACCGGCCCCTTTCACTCCAGTGTAAAAGCCGGAGGGCTTTCACACTGGAGCGGTGCGCTAGCAGGACGGTGAAAAAAGTCCTGCTAGCCGCATCTTTGAAGCGGTGAAAGGAGCGGTATATTCACCTCTCCTAAACCGCTCCTACCCATTGAAATCAATGGGGCAGCGCAGCTATATCACCGGCAAAGCGCCACTGCAGCGGCACTTTGCGGGCAGTTTTAACCCTTTTTCGGCCGCTAGCGGGGGCTAAAACCGGCTCCCTAGCGGCCTCAGACCGACGCTAAAACTATGGTAAAGCGCCGCTAAAAATAGCGGCGCTTTACCGCTGACGCTCGCACCGCCCCAGTGTGAAAGGGGCCTTAGATGAGCAAGTCAGTGGTTTTAACCCACTGTGTTGGATGGCTAATGCAAGATTCAGATGGAAGGCAAGATCCCTGAGTAGCTCTCTGACAGCCTGAGATCACAAAGACTGCCATAGCCAGACACCGGCTTGCCTATTCCACTGCTCATGTGCAGCGGATTCAGCTCTGTAGGATGCCAGCGCCACGCGCCGTAGGATGGAACCTGCAACATGGGGGAGAGCGAAAGGAAAGAAACACATGTCAGGGTCTCAATGGCAGATGCATTTCGAAGGACGTCAGCAGGACTCTCCTCTGTGTGTCTTATGACCTGTACACACAATCGGACATTCCGTCAACAAAATCCATCGGATGTTGGCTTGAACCTGTCTTGCATACACACGGTCACACAAAGTTGTCGGAATTTCCGACTGTCAAGAACACAGTGACGTACAACACGTATGAAGGTACTATAAAAGGGAAGTTCAGTAGCACGTGTGGCACCCTTTGGGCTCCTTCTGCTGATCATGTGTTTATCGCGTGTTAGTAGAAGTTTGGTTAGAGACGATTCGTGCTTTTCAGACTTGTGCTTCAGATAGTTACTGCTCTTCAGTTTGTGCTTGTGGGTCGTATCTGTTTTTCAGTGTGTGTAGTCAGTTCGCATTTGTTTGTCAGTGCGTGCTATTTATAGTACAGTATTTGATATTCAGTGCGTTCTTGTCCCCTTGTTGCTGATTTTCAGTTCGTTCTTTCAGGCCTTGCTGTTTTTCAGTGCTTTCTGTTAGTTCCTTCTGACCAGCCGACCGTTTTGAAGCCATTTTGCATGTACATTCATCATTGTAGAGTTTGTGTTGTGCAGGGGCTTGGTGTTGGGCTTCTAGCTTTGGCACAAGCCCAGTCCATGAACAGAGTCGGGAGGAGTTCATGGACGAAGAATTGGTTGCTCCAGCGAGACAAATTCTCACACATGCCTTTGCTTTGTGAGATCCTGGAGAGTAATCCTGAAGATTTCAGGAATTATCTCCAGATGACGGACACTGTTTTTCACCATCTGTAGGCTTTGCTGACCCCTTATATCAGCAGGTAGGATACCTGTATGAGTCAAGCCATCACTCCGGAGCAGAGGCTAGTCGCCACGTTGCAGTACTTGGCGAGCAGGAGAAGCCTGCAGGACCTCAAGTTCTCAACAGGCATCTCCCCCCAGGCTCTGAGGATCATTATCCCAGAGACCTGTTCTGCCATTATTCAGGACCTGCAGAAGGACTATATTAAGGTAAGTTTTATCCTTTAACATCACATTCTATGTATTTAATGTTTGTTAATGTATTGTATTTCTTTCATCATTCCCAAATTGCCATGATTGTAATATGTTGTAATATGCTGTACCCCTTTGTTCTCATGCATGCTGGAAGCTTTTAAAGTTCCTTTTTTGTCCTTCATGCATATTTGCCTTCACTAACCTCCCCAGCATGCTCTTTTGGGCCCATATACACCTACAGCCTAGTCACTTAGCAATGTGTTTTGTCAGCTCCATAGTAGTGTTTTCCCCTAAACACTCCCTTTCCCCTAAAATCCACCCAATCAGATTTTTTGACAAGATCCGATCGCACATTTTCCGTCGGAAAGTCTGACCGTGTGTACAGGGCATTAAAGCCAAATTTTGAAGACACAAATTGTGATTCAAACTGGGCATTTTCCTCCTCATCCCATGCCTAATGTCAACATGTGCTATCTCCCATCATGGGGGATCGATGTACGTGTTTTGGGAGTGCAACCCCCTCATCTCAGCCACTTAAGTAGCGAGTAGGGATGAGCTTCGTGTTCGAGTCAAACATGGGTTCATCGTCCATTTGGCGAATTCCATACATTATGGGCCGTTTGCGCCAAATTTGAGTGGCGCGCCACGGCCCATAATTCACTGTGGCATCGCAGTGAATTGCTGGCTGATGATTGGCCAAGCATGCACTATGATCCCCATGCTTGGCCAATCAAATCGCCATCTGTCTAGCGAGCTGTAATTGACCAAAGCCAGTGTGTCTTTGGCCAATTATGGCTTAGGTGGTTTAGCACACGCCCCACACTATACAAGGCCACCTATGCGGCAGCCTTGTGTAGTGTGTTGCGGTGGCGGAGAGAGATAGATGGAGAGACAGTGTGATTTAATTTCATTTGAAGCTGTTGCAAATACAGTCTATATGTGTATTGTGCCACCTGCACAGTGTACACCTAAAGCTACCCCAATTGCTGGTGTTTTGCTGCTGCTATACCACAGCAGGCAGCTGCAGCAATTACAGCCAGTGTATTGTGCCACCTGCACAGTGTACACCTAAAGCTACCCCAATTGCTGGTGTTCTGCTGCTCCTATACCACAGGCAGGCAGCTGCAGCAATTACAGTCGGTGTATTGTGCCACCTGCACAATGTACACCTAAAGCTACCCCAATTGCTGGTGTTCTGCTGCTCCTATACCACAGGCAGGCAGCTTCGGCAATTACAATTGGTGTATTGTGCCACCTGCACAGTGTACACCTAAAGCTACCCTAATTGCTGGTGTTCCTGCTGCTCCTATACCGCAGGCAAAAAAGTAATTACAGTCAGTGTATTATGTCATCTGCACAGTGTACACCTAAAGCTACCCCAATTGCTGGTGTTCTTCTGATCCTATACCACACGCAGGCAGCTGCAATAATTACAGTTGGTGTATTGTGTCATCTGCACAGTGTGCACTTAAAGCTACCCCAATTGCTGGTGTTCTGCTGTAGTGATGGACGAACTTCCGACGGGACGTTTCGTGAATGCGGACCGCGAACGCGGCCGATAGTTGCGAACGTAACGTTCGCGGCGGGCCCCATTGACTTCAATAGGAGGCGAACTTTGCAAACCTACAGGTCAAATGTGCAGCCACAAAATAATTAATAGCTGTGCAAACATAGTCCCACCACATGGCCAATGACATAACACATGTATGAGGTGAATCTGGGATCGACAACTACAAGCATTCTTTTTTTATATGGGAAATTGTTGTGACAATTCAGGACTGTGGAGCACATGAAGGCAATGGAGGAGAGGGAAGGTCAGGGTAGGCAAAGAAGAGGGTGCAGGAGATGATCACCAGTAGCGTGACATACAGCAATGACACCTACACCGTGATAGAGTCATCTGACACCAGCCCCGTGATAGAGAGCACTGACATCAGCAGCGTGACATAAAGCACTAACACCAGCACCGTGATATACAGCACTGACAGCAGCACCGTGATAGAGAGCACTGACATCAGCAGCGTGACATAAAGCACTAACACCAGCACCGTGATATACAGCACTGACAGCAGCACCGTGATAGAGAGCACTGACATCAGCAGCGTGACATACAGCAATGACACCTGCGCCGTGATAGAGTGATCTGACACCAGCACTGTGATAGAGAGCACTGACATCAGCAGCGTGACATAAAGCACTAACACCAGCACCGTGATATACAGCACTGACAGCAGCACAGTGATAGAGAGCACTGACATCAGCAGCGTGACATACAGCAATGACACCTGCACCGTGATAGAGTGATCTGACACAAGCACCATGATAGAGAGTACTGACATCAGCAGCGTGACATAAAGCACTAACACCAGCACCATGATATACAGCACTGACAGCAGCACCGTGATAGAGAGTACTGACATCAGCACCGTGATATACAGCACTGACACCTGCACCGTAAGCAGCTCCAGGAGGAAGTCAGCATAGCACAAGGATGGTGGGAGCCCCTCATAATGAGCATAGCACAGGGATGGTGGGAGCCCCTCATAATGAGCATAGCACAGGGATGGTGGGAGCCCCTCATAATGAGCACAGCACAGGGATGGTGGGAGCTCCTCATAATATGCAAAGCAGAGGTACAGCCCCAGGAGGAAGTCAGCACAGCACAGGGATGGTGGTAGCCCCTCATAATAAGCAGCCCAAGGAGGATGTCAGCATAGCACAAGGATGGTGGGAGCCCCTCATAATAAGCAGCCCCAGGAGGAAGTCAGCACAGCACAGGGATGGTGGGAGCCCCTCATAATAAGCATAGCACAGGGATGGTGGGTGCCCCTCATAATAAGCAGCCCCAGGAGGATGTCAGCTTGGCACAGGGATGGTGGGAGCCCCTCATAATAAGCAGCCCCAGAAGGAAGTCAGCACAGCACAGGGATGGTGGGAGCCCCTCATAATAAGCATAGCACAGGGATGGTGGGAGCCCCTCATAATATCTACAGCAGAGGTACAGCCCCAGGAGGAAGTCAGCACAGCACAGGGATGGTGGGAGCCCCTCATAATAAGCAGCCCCAGGAGGAAGTCAGCACAGCACAGGGATGGTGGGAGCCCCTCATAATAAGCAGCCCCAGTAGAAATATGACACCGCTCAGCCTCTTCAAAGAGGAGGGTACGGGCATATAGTACGGTGTGCTTTTTTTGGACAAGGAAGTGAGCCAAATGAAGAAGGAAGGTCTGTGTGCTCGATTAAAAAAAATATTTATAGACATATACATGGTCTACTGGTCACATGTGTTGAATTCCTCCGAGATCCATGCCTCATTCATTTTTAGAAATGTGAGGTAGTTAACACTGTCGTGAGCTAGGCGGGTACGCTTACCGGTCACGATCCCCCCTGCTGCGCTGAACGTCCTTTCGGACAGGACACTGGATGAGGGGCAAGCCAACAGTTCGATTGCAAATTGGGCATGCTCTGGCCAGAGGTCAAGCCTGCCCACCCAGTAGTCCAGGGGTTCATCACTCCTCAGAGCGTCCACATCGGCCGTTAACCCGATGTAGTCGGATACCTGACGGTCCAAACGTTCCCTGATGCTGGATCCGGATGACACCTGTCGATGGGTCAGCTGAAAGAATGACCTCATATCCGAAGTCACCAACACATCTTCAAACCGGCCTCTTCTTGCAGGCGCTGTTGGATTGGTACCCGCAACTCCTTCTCTGGGAGTGGGAATTGCTCCTCTGCCAGCGCACGCAAAAGCAGAATGCAGCATTTCTCGAAGCAAGGCCTGGAAGTGCTCCAATCTGCCAGCCCTCTGTGATGGCGGTAACATTTCCACCATTTTGTGTTTGTACCGGGAGTCTAAGTACATTGCCGCCCAGTGCTGGTCTTTGACCCTTATGCTTTTTATACGGGGGTCCCTAAAGAAGGCATAAGGTACCATGTCACTGATGGCGCCATGGCTGCGACTGACCAGTTGGGTGATCTCCTCAAATGGCCGCAGAAGTCTGCATGCATCTTGCATGAGCAGCCACTGGCGCGGTGAAAAAAAAAAACAGCTCCCCAGAACCTGTTCTGCCGCAGAGTTCATACAGGTAGACGTTAACTGCACGTTTCTGCTGGATCAGCCTATCAAGCATATAGAAGGTTGAGATCCATCGCGTCGGGCAATCGCAAATAAGACGTCTGACCGGCAGATTGTGTCGCCGCTGAATGTCAGCAAGGCGAGCCATGGCAGTGTAAGATCTTCTAAAATGGGCCGAGATTTTCCTTGCCTGCCGCAAGATGTCCTGGACCCCAGGGTATTTGACAACGAATCGCTGCACGACCAAGTTTAAGACATGTGCCATGCATGGCACGTGCGTGATTTTGCCCTGTTTCAATGCGCTAAGCAGATTGGCACCGTTACAACACACCACTTTACCAACTGTCAAATTGAGCGGTGTTAGCCACTGATCTGCCTGTGAACGCAAAGCTGAAAGGAGTGCCGGGCCAGTGTGGCTCTTGGCTTCCAGGCACAACAGACGCAGCACGGCATGGCAACGTCTCACCTGGCATGTCGAATAGGTTCTGGGAGCTTGGGCGGCGCAGCGGAAGAGACGCTAGCAGCGGAAAAGGAGGAGTCAGCCGAGGAGGAGAGGGAGGAGGATGGAGTAGGAGGAGGAGGAGAAGAAGGGCCAGGCCTGCAAACCAAACCAAATCTACACGGGTGCCACGGGTTACATGCTTGACGGCTGTCAGAAGGTTCACCCAGTGGGCAGTAAAAGTGATATACCTTCCCTGCCCGTGTTTGCTAGACCATGTGTCTGTGGTCAGATGTATCTTGGAACCGACACTGTGTGCCAGAGATACATTCGCTTGCCGCTGAAAATGGCCATATAGCTCTGGGATGCCCTTCTGTGAGAAATACTTCCTTCCTGGGACCTTCCATTGTGGTGTTCCAATGGCCACAAATTTGCGAAAGGCCTCAGAATCCACCAGTTTATATGGCAGTAGTTGGCGGGCTATGAGTTCTGACAAGCCAGCCGTCAACCGTTGGGCAAGAGGGTTATCCGGTGTCATCATTTTTTTACGCTCGAACATTAGGCCCACGGAAGCCTGCCTTTTTGCAGAAAAACGTGAGCTTGGTGTGATGGAAGGTGTAGTGGAGGACAATTGTGAGGAGAGAGGAGAAGGAAATGTAGAAGACGAGGCTGGATGGTGAGAGCCTGGAGTGTGGCTTTGTGTGTTCCGTTGCTCCCACTGGGCTCAGTGATGGCTGCTCATGTGCCTTCTTAAGGCGGTCGTCCCTAGGTGAGTGTTGGGCTTACCGCGACTAATGCGTTGACTGCAAAGATTGCAGATGGCAACGCTATTGTCAGCAGCGGACACGTTAAAAAAAGCCCACACTGCGGAGCCATGTGCCGGTGTCCTGGGAGCACCAGATGTGACCGTACATGGTCGATGACTCGCTCCTGATACATTTGCAGTCTGCTTTGTCCCTCCTGTGCAATGTAAGTTATTCCTGCTTCTCCTCCCTATCTGCTGGTCCATATCTCCCTCTGAACTCCCCTCCTCTTCCTCTCTTGTGGATCACCCACGTGACATCACTAGACACATCATCGTCGATGTCACCTTCCCCATCGCTATAAGTAGAGATCTCGGAGTAGGCAGCAACACCAGGGACCAACCTCCTCTTTGGGCTGATCTGGGTACTGTCGTCAGACTGCTGAGTAGCGGTTGTTGCTACCTCCTCTTCCTGATCCAATACCAAGAGTGGCTGCCCATCAGAAATGTCTTGATATGGATCGGAAAATAATTCCTGTGACTCAAGCGGAAGGTATGTGGTGGTGGTGGTGTTGTTGGTGGTAGTGTCTTTGGGGGTGCACATAGCAGAGAGTGAAGAAGAGGGTGCAGATCGAGAGGATGAGGAGGGTGCAGAAGAGTAAGGCTGAGTGAGCCACTCAACCAAGTCTGGTGCGTCCTTTAAATGAATTGAACGCACCTTCTGCAACTTCCCACTTTGGCTCAAGCCTGTTGCTCCTGCCCTACCCCTACCACCCCTGCGGAAGGGCCTGCCTCTTCCTCTGCCTGTCATTTTTTAAATGACCCTGTGACAAAACTCTCAGTCCCTATACTGATGAAGGACTGCTGCAGTATAGGGCAGCAGTCAGCAGTAGTGCACCTCAACCCTATGTATTGTGGACCTATACCAGTCCTTATAGAATAGCAGACTGTACCTCACTCAACCCTATGTACTGTAGCACCCTACACCAGGTTACCAGTCCTTATAAGGACCTTTGTGGAACAAGTAGGTTGTGTGTGACTGATTAGCAGACTGTACGTCAGTCCCTATACTGATGAAGGACTGCTGCAGTATAGGGCAGCGGTCAGCAGTAGTGCACCTCAACCCTATGTATTGTGGACCTATACCAGTCCTTATAGAATAGCAGACTGTACCTCACTCAACCCTATGTACTGTAGCACCCTAGACCAAGTTAACAGTCCTTATAAGGACCTTTGGTGAACAAGTAGGTTGTGTGTGACTGATTAGCAGACTGTACGTCAGTCCCTATACTGATGAAGGACTGCTGCAGTATAGGGCAGCGGTCAGCAGTAGTGCACCTCAACCCTATGTATTGTGGACCTATACCAGTCCTTATAGAATAGCAGACTGTACCTCACTCAACCCTATGTACTGTAGCACCCTAGACCAAGTTAACAGTCCTTATAAGGACCTTTGGTGAACAAGTAGGTTGTGTGTGACTGATTAGCAGACTGTACGTCAGTCCCTATACTGATGAAGGACTGCTGCAGTATAGGGCAGCGGTCAGCAGTAGTGCACCTCAACCCTATGTATTGTGGACCTATACCAGTTCTTATAGAATAGCAGACTGTACCTCACTCAACTCTATGTACTGTAGCACCCTACACCAGGTTACCAGTCCTTATAAGGACCTTTGTGGAACAAGTAGGTTGTGTGTGACTGATTAGCAGACTGTACGTCAGTCCCTATACTGATGAAGGACTGCTGCAGTATAGGGCAGCGGTCAGCAGTAGTGCACCTCAACCCTATGTATTGTGGACCTATACCAGTCCTTACGGAATAGCAGACTGTACCTCACTCAACCCTATGTACTGTAGCACCCTACACCAGGTTACCAGTCCTTATAAGGACCTTTGTGGAACAAGTAGGTTGTGTGTGACTGATTAGCAGACTGTACGTCAGTCCCTATACTGATGAAGGACTGCTGCAGTATAGGGCAGCGGTCAGCAGTAGTGCACCTCAACCCTATGTATTGTGGACCTATACCAGTCCTTATGGAATAGTAGACTGTACCTCACTCAACCCTATGTACTGTAGCACCCTACACCAGGTTACCATTCCTTATAAGGACCTTTGTGGAACAAGTAGGTTGTGTGTGACTGATTAGCAGACTGTACGTCAGTCCCTATACTGATGAAGGACTGCTGCAGTATAGGGCAGCGGTCATCAGTAGTGCACCTCAACCCTATGTATTGTGGACCTATACCAGTCCTTATAGAATAGCAGACTGTACCTCACCCAACTCTATGTACTGTAGCACCCTACACCAGGTTACCAGTCCTTATAAGGACCTTTGTGGAACAAGTAGGTTGTGACTGATTAGCAGACTGCAGTAGAAGGGCAGCAGTTAAGTATAATATTCTTTCTATATTTGGAAGAAAGAATATTATATGTGTACAAGCCTATTACCATACCACTGATACCAGTCCTAAAATGAACCTTTGTGGACCTAATATAGTAACAGCTACTGATTAAACTGACCCTCACTGTCTCACACACAGGTTCCTGCCTGTCCCTATATAAACTGACAAAACAGAGGCTGCTGGAACAATAACTTGAATAGCACTTTTGTGGACCTGATAGTAACAGCTAATGACTAAACAAAAGACTAAAGACACTCAGGCTGCTGCAATAATCAGTAGCACAGCAAACCTATATCCTGAACTACACCTAACACCTATGCCAGTCCTGAAAAGAACTTTTGTGTACCAAATAGCTAGCGATTTATCTCTCCCTGCTCCACACAGCAACCTCTCCCTATAGTGACAGAAGAAAGAATGTAAAATGGCCGCCGGATCGGGTCTATTTATAAGTTAGGGGGAATGTCCAAGTGTCCATGTGCTGTAATGTCACAATTGGCTATCCTGTACCCCATGATGGATGTGTCATCATAGGTCAAAGTTTTTTTACACAGTAAACACGGAAGTCCGCTGGGCGAACAGCGGCAATAGTCCGCCGATCGGGCGGACCGCGAACAACCGAAACGACCGCCGGGCGAACCGTTCGGCCATCACTAGAAGTCAGGCCTCTATCCATCTGATTGACTGGTGTGATAGCACTCTGCAAGCAAGCTTCAAAAAGGACCATGGCTGACAAGATGATTGATGAATGTCCTGCTACAGAAGATCAAAGGGCCAGCTAAGAACTGCCCATAGAGGCCAATACAGCAGCACGGACAGAAATATAATATATTAAAAGGACTACCTCTTGGCAATATCTCATTGGACAGGAGGCTAGTGGGTCTGAATGAATGTGTAAAATGTGCACATAGAAGGGAAATCGCCCCTTTTTCTGCTCTTGGCTATTGCCTGATGGCTCAATGAGCCTTATGGCTCTCTCGGTTACCATCTTGAGCCCAGCTGATGACTAGGGGACAGCCTTGCAATAAGTATCTTTGATGTTCTTATGTTATATGCTCTATAATATTTTCATGTTAGCATTTTCCTAGTTTCTTGGAAAATACATTGTTTTATTAAGCAGTGTGTTTGTTTTCATAGTTAACCTTATATTATTGTGCTATCAACAGTAGTTATCAGAGTTTTAATAGACTAGCTAACTATAGGAATATATAAAAAAGAAAGAAAAAATTATTGCGCTAGAAAAAATATGTTAGAACAAGCTACAACTAAACACCATCAAATATCCCTATGGAAAACGTGAATAAAAAATATATATAGTTGCGCTAAAACAGTGAGTGGTAAGTGAAAAATTCATCTCAATTAAATGAAATGACCAAACAATAAAAGTAGTCCATTAAGTAAGTTAAAGTCCAATCAAACAAAAAATCATTTCATGTTCTGACACAATATTAATTTGAAATTGTCCGTAATGAATAAAATTCAGGCACATAGATGTTCAATCGAACCCCGGCAGCAATAACCAACAATGACCAAATCCTTGCAGCAATGATACATGAGGGTCCTTACTGGATCAGGTGGACTCCCTTGTGAACGGAGTCATCTGGGCAGGCAGACACACCCCTCTGCAGGGACAGGTAAAACTCCATTGGTACGAGCTCCACTGGCGGAATCCAGAAGTGAACGAAGAGACACAGACAGCAGGAGGCGGTGCGCTAACAGGCTGACACGCAAACTCACCAATCCCTGCTAAGAGCCAATGTCACTCTCCAGAAAAGAACACGGGGATTTCTCTGAGGAAGGGGAATAGCTTTGGGAATAGCTTCTTCGTTCGCTTCTGGATTCCGCCGGTGGAGCTCGTACCAACGGAGTTTTACCTGTCCCTGCAGAGGGCTGTGTCTGCCTGCCCAGACTACTCTGTTCACAAGGGAGTCCACCTGATCCGGTAAGGAGCCTCATGTATCATTGCTGAAAGGATTTGGTCGTTGTTTGTTATTGCTGCCGGGGTTCGATTGAACATCTATGCACCTGCATTTCATTCATTACGGACACCATTTCCAATTAATATTGTGTCAGAACATAAAATGATTTTTTGTTTGATTGGACTTACACTTACTTAATGGACTACTTTTATTTTTTGGTCATTTCATTTAATTGAGATCAATTTTTCACTTACCACTCACTGTTTTAGCGCAACTATATATATTTTTTATTAACTATAGGAATAGAAAAATGAATACATATATGGAATAAATATAGGGGATCCGTAACCACTCTGAGATAATATTTATTTTAGAATTTATTTCAGTACCATTTTTTGTTCCTCTTGAAAGTAAAGAATTTACTTAAAAAAAGGCATTTCTGAAGTTACACTATATTACCAAAACTATTGGTACACCTGGATTTAAAGACACCTGAACTTTACTGGCATCCCAGTCTTAGTCCGTAGGGTTCAATATTGAGTTGGAGCACCCTTTGCAGCTATAACAGCTTTAACTCTTCTGGGAAGGCTGTCCAGAAGGTTTAGTAGCGTGTCTATGGTAATGTTTGACCATTCTTCTAGAAGCGCATTTGTGAGGTCAGGCACTGATATGGTCGAGAAGGCCTGGCTTGCAGTCTCCACTCTAATTCATCCCAAAGGTGTTCTATCAGGTTGAGGTCAGGACTCTGTGCAGGCCAGTCAAGTTCCTCCAGCTCACACTAGCTCATCCATGTATTTTCTGGACCTTTGTGCATTGGCGCAGTCATGTTGGAACAGGAAGGGGCAATCCCCAAAATGTTCCTACAAATTTGGGAGCATGAAATTGTCCAAAATGTCTTGGTATGCTGACTCCTTAAGGGGTTCCTTCACTGGAACTAGGGGGTCAAGCCCAACCCCTGAAGAACAACCACACACCATAATCCCCCCACCACAAAATTAAAAGAATGCATAAAGCATGGCCCATAATGTAAAGACATGGATGAGCGAGTTTGGGGTGGAGGAACTTGACCGGCCTGACCTCTACCCAATACAACACCTTTGGGATGAATTAGGAGACTGCGAGCCAGGTTTAATGATTGGTGAACTGCTGAATTGCGATGGCTACATTAGTTTTATTATTTTCAGTTTTTCTTCTTTATTTTCCAGATTACATGTAATTCTTGGGTGTAGTTACATTATGCTTCATTCTTTTTTTAAATTAATGATCTTACTTAATTGGTTAAAAGCCAAAACACCCCTACAAATAAAAGTGATGAAAGATGTCATTTTTTAATCTCTGGAGATAAAAAACTCGCAGATGATAAGATGTGTAGATTCACAAACAATGTCATTCCATTCTCCTGTATTTTGCAGCTCTACACAATTCTCCTGTATGCCTTGATAATTATTGGGTTCATTTCTTTCCAGTTGGTGTAGGAGATCACCTCACCGGATGGATCTCTGTAAATCCCATGTGTTTCAAGTTCATTTATTCCAAGATAAGAATCAAAACCATATTGCTTGTTGATGGACAGTATGGCTTCATTCTCATCAGAATTCCTTGGAGAAGCCATTTGACCTCCCGCATTTGTACACTTTGCTTTAGCTTCGTTGAAATTGCCTTGGCTGCCATCTGAAAGGAAGATTTTGTCACCGCTTCTAGCTCTTCCTTTGATAAATAAAGATTCTGCAATAGAAAGAGAAGAGAAAAAAAAATTATATTATCACAAGATATACTATCACTATAATATGCAAGTATCTACACTGCAAGCAAAATGGTGGTGGTAGGCTGGCACTGCTGTGCCTTACTTTTAGGCAAACCATGGCCCAACACATTACTAATGAATGCAATCTTATCTATTCAGTGTTGCCTGTTCCTATCTATGTATAAGCTTATGGATTCACCCGAGATGTATAATGGTTGTATACAGCAAAATTAAAGTCATTCAAACATGAAGAACCCAACTTATCAAAATAGTTTGCTAAGAAGGAGATATGTCTTCAATGTCCAATTCAAATTTAGTCTTTTGGCTCAGACTCAAATCTGAGGGTCTCTGAAGGAGAGGGTAAGTTCTTAGTAGAACAGTTTGGTACATTGGGCCCTAAAGGTGTCCATCTAAATTTATTTCAACTATTCGTTATTTCTTCTTACCTGTTTGTGTTACCGGCCTCAAAATGTGAATTAAGAGAGCCGATGGTTGTAGACGCGATGAGATAAGGTGATCAGCTTGGCGTGGACTGCAAAGAATCACACAAACAGAATGAGATATGACCACTGACTTTATGGCTGGAAGTAGTTTAATTTTTACATAACAATACATCTTTTACATTTTTATAGTCACATGTTTATAACCATTAACAATATATATAATACCGATTTTAACTAAAGTATTTTAAAACGTAGTTATAACAATGAATATTACTATATTTTAATAACATATATATCCCTGTTATTCAGTGTTATAGATAATTATCTTTATCTCTCTGGTACACTTTAAGTTGTGCAATAATCATACTAGCAATGCATTTCTTTAATACAAATATTTTCATTGTAGTACTCTTTTTTAACCACTAGATGGTGCACATTGCATGTCTGTATGATGCAATACATAAGCTTTACATACAATAGTTTTTTTTCTATATTAAATAACAGAAAACATGTGCTTCTATAAATCTATGCAATTTCCAATAAATCAGGTTTAAATATACCTATTTAGAAAGGTTTAGTGTTTATCATAGACATTTGTTCTGACTAATGCAGTATTTTCATGTTCTTATGCACTTTTCACTTGTTTCTGACACATGCTATTCTAAACTTCTAATTACAGCAAAACTATAGCATAAAATCTGCTGAGACTTTTTCTGCATCTGCTCAAGATGTTTAGGAATCTTTCTATCACAGGTTAATACAGATTAGGAACAATTTAGAGTACATACCTGCAAAGAATCACACAAGCAGCATGAGATATGACCACTGACTTTATGGCTGGAAGTAGTTTAATTTCCAGTCACATGGTGTGTGGCCTTATATAGACTCTGTTTGTGTACCTTCTCTGCCATCTACTGGTTATTAATAGAATAGAAGGGAGATGTTTAGAAATATAAAAAAAAAATGAATATGTACTTTGCTTTGGGGTGTCTGTTTTGTGACCATATAAACCCCAGTCCGTCACACTCTCCCCTCCTTCAGTTAATGGCTCCTGACATTAAACTCAATTGGTATCTGAACACTATTTAGTGATTTAAGTAACCCAAATAGGTACTTGTTGCCACCAAGGAGCTACGTTAACTACCTGGCATGTCATGGGAGTAGCTAGCATTGTAGGAGTTTGTATGGTGTGAACCTGACTTGGTCTGTATCTTGGCTGACCTAGTGTGTCATACGTAAAGATCTCTTTAGGCTTAGTTTGTCTGGTAGATCTTCTGACAGGAGTTGAGTCTTCTCCATCAACATCATTTCCCATTTGCATATCTTGGTTCACAGGTAAGTCTTGACTTAATGAGGGTAATTCTGCAGTGTCTAGTCCCACCATATCTGTAGCCCAGATTTGGTCGCCAACTACTGTTCCATCATTTTGTTCTTGTTCAAGATTGGGTGTGGTAGTTGTAGGATAGAACTCTTCAGCAGAATCTCTTAATGGGATTTTCTGTACGTTTTGAGAGTTTGGTTGAGACACAACACAACCATGACTTTCTGTAGTCTCTGGTATATAAGGATAATACCATCTTTCTTCATCTGAACATTCCTCCTCCTGGTCCACATCCATTCTGGTATCCTTTCTGTTACTTGATTGTCTTTGTTTCATCGGTACTCTTGGAATGTGTCCTTCAATTGGTAGGTCATTTACTGGTAGTAAAAGATTTCTGTGCAGTACTCGAATAGTCTTTTTACCACTTTCAGGCTGAATTTTGTACACAGGCCCATCTTTGATTCTTTCTACCACTTTGTGTACTGATTCTTCCCAGTATGAACGAAGTTTACCAGGTCCTCCTCTTTCAGAGAGATTTCGTACTAAGACCCAATCACCCGGTTGAAGAGGTGCTCCTTTTATCTGTTTGTCATAGTACTTCTTCCCTTTAGCAGATGATTTTTTGCTATTCTCGGATGCGATTTTGTAAGCTTCTTGCATTCTAGATGCCCATTTCTGAGTAAATGTTGGTTGACTTTCTGATTCCTTTTCCAAATTTAGGTTGAGCATTAGGTCAATTGGCAAACGAGGAGATCTTCCATACAATAGAAAGAATGGCGAGTATCCTGTGGCTTCATGCCTGGTGCAATTGTATGCATGAACCATATGTGGAAGATGTTCTTTCCAATCTGACTTTTTCTCTTCCTCTAAGGTGCGAAGCATCTGTAAAAAAGAACGGTTCAGTCTCTCCACTGGGTTACCCTGTGGATGGTATGGAGTAGTTCTTGAATGAGAAATCCCTGCCAATCCTTGCAATGTCTGAAATAAGTTGTTTTCAAATTCTCTTCCTTGGTCATGGTGGAGTTTCTCTGGATAGCCAAAACGTGGTATGAAATCTTGAAAGATCTTTTCTGCCGCCGTTTTTCCAGATTTGTTCTTAGTTGGATACGCTTGTGCAAAGCGTGTGAAATGGTCAACTATTACAAGTATATACTCATATCCTCCTTTGCTTTTCTCCAAGTGAAGATAATCAATGGATACTAACTCCAAAGGTGAACTGGTAGTAATCGAACCCATAGGTGCTCTTTCGGTGATATTTGGACGCTTTTGTTTGATGCAGCTGCACTTCTTCAGCACATATTCATCAATGTCTTTTTGCATAAATGGCCAGTAAAATCGTTCACGTGCTAGGTGGGTTACTTTGTCAGTACCAATGTGACCCATGTCATCATGAAGATTTCTTAAGACCAATGGTTTTAACTTTTCTGGTAGAACTAGCTGTTTTCGGGTTCCAGAATGTCGGTAGAGGATTCCTTCATCGACTCTGAGTTTATTCCATTCATGTATCAAACGTCTTGTTTTGCTGGTCATACTCTCCTTTTCTTTGTGGTTTGGAATCCAGTCGTTCTCCTTAAGCCAGACCACTTCTCTAATGTTGGTATCGTCTTGTTGTAATGCTCTGATATTCTCCTGAGTCATTGGGCAGATTGTCTGTCCTTTCAGCAATTCTTCGGCCACATCACTTTCTGAGTGAAGAGTCAATGAAGCCACCCATAATGCCTCTTCTTCGTCAACAGCTTTGCTCCCTTGCCACATAGCTGACACAACCTCAGATGGTACAAGCTCTGTGTACTCACTCAGATTCTTCGTGAGTTCCACCGGAAATCGTGACAGTGTATCTGCGTCTGCATTCTGTTTACCTGGCCTGTACTTGATATCGAAGTGGAAATCGGCCAACTCGCCAACCCAGCGATGACCCACAGCATTCAATCTGGCAGAACTCAATACATATGTCAATGGGTTGTTGTCTGTGTAAACGGTGAATGTTGGAGCGTAGTACAAGTAATCTCTGAATTTGTCACAGACTGCCCACTTGAGAGCTAAAAACTCAAGTTTACCAGAGTGAAGATGGTAATTGCGCTCTGCTGGAGTCAATGTTCTGGAGCCAAACCCAATAACACGAAGTTTTTCTCCTTGTCGTTGGTATAGTACAGCACCTAGGCCTTCATTGGAAGCATCAGTGTGTAAGACGAAGGGTAAGTCAAAATCAGGGTATGCTAGAATTGGTGGATTGGTTAGCATGTCCACCAGTCTGGATACTACAGCTTGATGTTTGGGTGTCCATTGAATCAGTGTTTTAGATGGCACTTGTGCTTTGTTCCCGTTTTTTTTTGTAGATTCCATCCGATTGTTTTTGGGGATGGATGTAGCAGATTCTTTCTCAGTGTTCTGCAAAAGTTCATACAGTGGTTTAGCAAGTCGAGAGAAATCTTGAATGAAGGACCTGTAGTAGCTCAGGAATCCTAACAAAGATCTGACTCCTCCCACTGTTTTTGGTTCTTTCCTTTTCAAATGTAATACCGCTTCAAGATCTTTTGGGTCAATTTTTATGCCTTCTTCTGACACCATTCGTCCAAGGTATCGAATCTGTCGTTTAAAGAGTTCACACTTCTTCGGTCTAAGTTTGATACCATGCTCACGCATTCGACTAAGCACTTGCCTAATATCATTGACATGCTCCTGAAAAGTTTTGGAGTAGCAAAGTACGTCATCCAAGTATGGAGAACAACATTTGTCTCTGATGCCCTCTAATACATTCTCCATGCATCTCTGAAAAGCTGCTGGGGCATTTGTTAATCCAAATGGAATACGGTTCCACTCCAGGAGTCCCCAGGGGGTGCTGAAAGCCGTCAGATGTCTGGAGTCTTCATGCACAAAGCCTTGATGATACGCACTACCCTGGTCCAGGATTGAGAACCACGTAAATCCTCCTAAGCTATCCAGCAGATCTTGTATTCTGGGTAGTGGATGTCTATCTGGGATAGTCTTTCGGTTTAACTCCCTAAAGTCAACACATAGTCGTAGGCTACTGTCCTTCTTTCGAACACAAACAACTGGTGATGAGTATGCGGAAGAAGATTTTGTTACCCAACCTCGGTCAAGAAGGTTTTGGATATATTCTTTCACTTCTTTGTATAGGGGTTTCGGTATCGAATTGTAGCGTTTTTGGACAGGAGTTTCATCTTTCAGATTTATCCTCAGTTTCAGGTTAGGGATGCATCCTATGTCTCCCTCATCTCGAGCAAAGACATCTGATTCATCATATAACATTTGTCTCGCTATCTCCTGTTCTTCTTCTGAGAGATCTTCCAAATTGACAGGTGGGTGCCACTTAACAGATTTGTTAGTGGGTAGCTGATTTCCAGTGTCCACTTGATTCAACTGGTTTACATGAAACACCCTTTTCTTCTGGTCAATTCCTTTTCCATCGTCTTTGTTTGGAGACAATGGTAGAATCTCAGCTGCTGGGGAAATGGTACCCAATACTGTTCTGGGTGGAGGCGATTCAGTTCGCATTGTGCGCTATATAAGTATTTCATTCATTCATTCATTCATTCAAGGTAGATGTCATGTTGAGCACGGTTCAGTATAGGTATCTTCACCAGTTTAGAGAACCCATTTGGCACATCTACCACTGAAGGAAATAGTTCAAGTCCTTCCTCAACTGGATATTCGGGAAGTGGTTCAAATGGCATGATTCCTCCTTTCGGCCACGCTCTAATTCTACATTTGACTTCACAGAGCTCGCCTCCTTTAATCTGGAGTCCCTTCTTCCCCACTTTGACCATACGACTATCGAATATTTCTCCTGGGTCAGTTGCTTGACTGACAGCATTGACAATGTTATTCGCTACACTCCGTCTTACTTTCATAGCTTCACTCAGCAAGATAGTCAGGTTTTGGGTGCTGTTTGGTCGGTCACGGTTTTCTCTGATCAATTCTTCGATAACATTAAACCCAAGAATTGGATTGTCATTACAGCAGTCACTCACCAGCATTGGCACATAAATGGCTGAGTTTCCATGTCCACTACTTTCGAATTCCAGGCAGACTTCAATCCACCCGATGAATGGAATGATAGAACCATTTGCAGCTGTAATGGATAAGTTGTCATCACAAAGTAAATCTTGTATGTGCCTAATGGAGACGCTGGGTAGAAACTTTTCTAACCATGCCTTCCCGACAATGCTGACCTGAGCTCCTGTATCCATCAACATGTCAACCGGTACACCATTCATCTGACATGACAGTAGGCATTTTCCTCCAATTAATTGTGCTACGTGTTGTTTGGAGAATCCATTCTCTTTTGGGAGTGTTCTAGTTGACCGGTGGGTGAATACCCTGTTTACCTTAGCATGGGACAGATCATTTGAGGTGGTCACTGGTTGTCCCTTTCCCAGTGACCGTCTGTCATTTCCCGACTGCCTTCTTTTCTTCAAGCAATCAACCGCTCTGTGTCCTGTCCAACCACAGTAGAAACAATGGTAGCAGTTCTGACTCTCTTGTTTAATGCAATCATCACACCTGGGCTTGCAGTGAGTTGTATCTGGAACTTGAACATTGGTTAGTAGCTTAGTCATTTGGTTTCCAACAAGAGGAGTTAGCTTCATCATCTTTTCCAGGTTCTTTGTGAGAGCAGAGACCTGTGTTGTTAGTTCCATTAATGCAGTGTGATTTGCTTTAACATCTCCCTCAACTCTCTTTTGCAAGGTGTCTTTTTCACTATTCCCTGGTGTCTGTGATGAATGAACAGTAATAGGTTTATGTTTAGGAGCACTGTTTAAGCGTCTCTGCCTTTCTGTTTCCTCATCAACTGATCTGGTGACCTGCTCTATGATAAAGTCATCTGTTACTGTCAAATCAGACACGTAAGGCTTGATATCTCGTCTAACATTAGAATTTTTCTCATTTAGTCCCTGATACAGTGTATGAAGGAATATGCCTTGCACCAGTTTTTTGTCATAGTTAAACTCTCGCCTATCATGTTGTGATGTAGACAGAACTTTTTGTTTTAACCCCACTAGCCTGTAAACAAATTGTTGTGCTGTTTCTCTTTCTTGCTGGGTAGCATTGCTAAGGTCCTGAAATAACTCATTACCACTTCGTTCTCTCATATGTGACTTCAAAAACCTTTTCAATTCAGCAACAGTAAGATCATCTTTGTCAGTCAACATATCTTTAAAATTACCAGGTTTGATTATTCTCAACACTGTGCGTATAATTTCAGATTCAGGGAATTTTTCTGTTAGACCCTCGTCAATTTGTCTGCACATGCTACTGTAACTCATGTCCGAACCATGATCTGAAATTACACCACCATGCATTTTAAATTCTCTACGTGGCAAAAAAGCAACAACATCAGTTAATCTCACCACCTCCGATACCTGTTCAGTCCTTGCAGTCCCACTACTTATTTTTTTTGCAGCGGTTGCAATGTCCACAGTTGGTGTACTTTCCTTGTTAAGTTTTAGTTCATTGATCTTGTCTTGGATGATGAGTAGGTAAGACATACCTTGATCTTCCAACTTTTCCAGATGATCACTTCTCAAGTAGTCTTCAATAAATTCAACAAGTTCCATTTCGTTGGTACCAGTCACTGATGGAACGTCCACTTCTCTTTCATCTCCCAGCGTAATAGCAAGGCTATGCAGCTGTTCTTCATTAAGCAGATGAATTTGTTTCCGGATATCCCACATCAGCGCACGATGAGGAGACGCCACCTCTGTTGCAATCTGAAGACTTGCACTCACGAGGCAGACGACTCTCGCGACTCTCCTTGTAGCTCTGTAGCAGGCTCACGCTTGTCTCGCGCTTCCTTCTCACTGGTAACACAACGAATCCCGGACGAGCCCCCAAAATGTTACCGGCCTCAAAATGTGAATTAAGAGAGCCGATGGTTGTAGACGCGATGAGATAAGGTGATCAGCTTGGCGTGGACTGCAAAGAATCACACAAACAGCATGAGATATGACCACTGACTTTATGGCTGGAAGTAGTTTAATTTTTACATAACAATACATCTTTTACATTTTTATAGTCACATGTTTATAACCATTAACAATATATATAATACCGATTTTAACTAAAGTATTTTAAAACGTAGTTATAACAATGAATATTACTATATTTGAATAACATATATATCCCTGTTATTCAGTGTTATAGATAATTATCTTTATCTCTCTGGTACACTTTAAGTTGTGCAATAATCATACTAGCAATGCATTTCTTTAATACAAATATTTTCATTGTAGTACTCTTTTTTAACCACTAGATGGTGCACATTGCATGTCTGTATGATGCAATACATAAGCTTTACATACAATAGTTTATTTTCTATATTAAATAACAGAAAACATGTGCTTCTATAAATCTATGCAATTTCCAATAAATCAGGTTTAAATATACCTATTTAGAAAGGTTTATTGTTTATCATAGACATTTGTTCTGACTAATGCAGTATTTTCATGTTCTTATGCACTTTTCACTTGTTTCTGACACATGCTATTCTAAACTTCTAATTACAGCAAAACTATAGCATAAAATCTGCTGAGACTTTTTCTGCATCTGCTCAAGATGTTTAGGAATCTTTCTATCACAGGTTAATACAGATTAGGAACAATTTAGAGTACATACCTGCAAAGAATCACACAAACAGCATGAGATATGACCACTGACTTTATGGCTGGAAGTAGTTTAATTTCCAGCCACATGGTGTGTGGCCTTATATAGACTCTGTTTGTGTACCTTCTCTGCCATCTACTGGTTATTAATAGAATAGAAGGGAGATGTTTAGAAATATAAAAAAAAAATGAATATGTACTTTGCTTTGGGGTGTCTGTTTTGTGACCATATAAACCCCAGTCCGTCACATTTGCAGTACTTTTAGTTGTCCTTCCAAGGCTTTGAATTTCCTTTGGAGATCTTCACATACTGAGGAAAGAGAAGTTGATACTGTTTAAGGATTGATAGGGCAAGGAAGTCTTTCATATGCCTACTGAAAAAATGCATTTATTGTTTTTCTCCCCCTAGTGTACTTCTAGTGTGAGTGCAGGCAAATCTATATTTTGGCTCATGTTTAACCTGTGAGTCTTGATCTGGGTCAAACATTTAGTGCAGGTTAGGACAGAATGACTCATGGTGCCTCCCCCTGGTTCTGGGAGTTTGGAGAAAATTCTATAAATTGGAGAGCAGAAGCCAGGAGATTGATCTGCATACTTAGGGAGCTCAGTCAATCCCCAGGCAGACGGCCTGGCATGGAGTCTGAGCCAGCCCTTCAATATGGATGAGTAATGATGGCCGAGGAGTCAGGTGGAAGATGGAGATGGGGGGCTGAGGAGACTGTCCGTGATCCTTCAGAAGAACGTCAGGCTGGAGCTTGGGCTGACTTGGCAGGATCCTGACAGGAGAACAGTTTGAAGGGAATATTTCCTAAGTGGCAATGGGAGCAAGGAGGACAGTGTTAGTACATCAGCACCATCAAGGACTCACAAGGGGAGAGACTGCAATCTTGTAGCAGGTCTCTCAGGCAGATAGTAAAGCCCGGAGTGAGAGTAATGAAATTAAAAATATAGTAAAGGGATGACAGGACAGGATGATAAGGGTTGGCAACTATAGGGTTAAAGAAGTGTAAGTAAAAAGGGAAAAAGTTGGTATTGGTCAGGAGTAACAGGATGATGAGGGGCAGGGGTAGTTTATTTAAGAGGGAGGTGGGGTCTCCCAGGCATCAGTGGAGGGACAGGTGACAAGGCAGGCAGTTTCCACGCTGCTGCTGCTTGTCACATACCAGAGAGCATAGCAGACATTGACCGTCTCCTGGCCCAGCTACAGGCAGCGGCAGAATCCAAGGGACCCGAGCGGCTGCAAAGCCAGACCACCGCTTTGTTAGAGGACGGGGGTAGGACATCCCACATGCACAATGATCTAGGCTGCTGGAGCCTTTCTTGCCCGGATCGCCCCCGAGCTTTGCACCATGTTAGGAGCCCCTTAGGGGACCTGTCCGACACACCCGGGGCTCATACACGGGCTTCCACTTGTGGTGGGCTGGAACTAAATCCTCAGTGGAGGCGGAGCTTGGCGAGCAGGGAGGCAGGTACAGTGCGCACGCCTCCTCCGCCTGGCCGGTAGCAAGTGGACTCCTCTCCCTCAGGAGCTCTGGGGCAGGGGGGGTCTCGGCGAGGGAGAGACAACACCACAGCTCACTTCATGAGGCCAGGAGCTCCAAGGAGAATGCGGGGACGCCAGCCAGGAAGGACAAAGGGGGAAGTGCAGCAGGAGAGGTGAGACCATGACACAGGGAGCTAGGCATGGGGCTTGCCACAACACCAATTTGGGGGTCGAAGCTGGCGCTGGGAGGTGGAGCAAAACACAGCAAAGTTCCAAAGTTATGTGTTAGCTATTATGGCAAGCGTCGTAGGCGAAAAGAACCCTGAACACTGTTCGGCGCTCTTTTACTATATGGATGCGGTGGGGTTGGCTCATAGGGTCTACGGTGTGTCCACATGGCTATGATATGATAGACAGTTTTGACAGCGCAGGGTGGTACGTCCATCCCTACGGTGGGATCAAAGGACATAAGCCTCTGGATGCGGCTCATGTTCTCAGCACGGGCCCTGAACCAGTCTTTTTTCAGGAGGGTGCCAGTGGGTCTGTTTCCACGGGACAACCGGCCCATAAGAAGTGGGGTCTCTGTTGGCAGTATAACGAGGGATCTTGTAAGTTTGGGGATTCCTAATGTTTTAAGCTTGAGTGTTCCAGGTGCTGAGGTGCCCATCCAGGGTCCCGTTGCTTTAAGAAAGGTAAGGGCCAGTCCAGAGAGTCTGAAAATAAAAAAGGGAGGATGCTAGTGGGGGGGGGGGGGGGGGGAAGGATGCAACCTTTCCTAAATAATTATCCAGACAGGGAGGCCGCGTGCCTGCTGAGGGAAGATTTTTAGAGGAATTTAGGATCCCATGTTTGTTGGGAACTTGTGCTCCATGTTACAACATCCGGGGGTAGTGTCTGAGAAGCTGGCTAAAGAAGTCGCTTTAGGTCGCACGTTTACTGTCAAGCCATTATCAAATTTCGTAATTTCACCATTGGGGGTGGTGCCTAAGAAGGAACTGAATAAATTTCACCTTAGACACCAACTGACTTTGCCAAAGGGGTTTTGGTCAATGACGCCATAGATCCAGAGGAGTGTACGGTTTTGTACACTTCTTTTGACACTGCTGTCAGCAGGGTTTGCCGGTATGGGAAGGGGGCTCTGATGGAAAAGTGGACATAGAATCCGCTTTTTTTTTGCTCCCAGTTCACCCGGACAGTTTATGACTTCTGGCGGACTATGTTCCTCCGTATATGAAATTGCGTTATTCAAAGCGGCCTTTTCCCTGGCATTTTTGGGGTGTTCAGTGAGCTAGTAAGCCCATCTCCTAGGGTGCCTGGGGGAAAATTGGTACAAGATGTACTCTTTAGAGGGGAATGGTTGCAAGTTTTGCTGCACAGGTCGAAGACAGACCAGGCAGGCAAGGATGTGAGGGTCGAACTGTTTACACTCTCAGGTTCCCCGGTCTGTCCGGTACGGGTGGTGCAGGAGTTTATGGATAGGCACCTGGTCGTTGAGAGTCAGTTTCTATTCTAATACATGGGGATGGGTCCCTGCTGTCCAGGTTTCAGTTCATAGCCACTTCCAGGTAGGGGATTCGGGCAGCGGGCTTGTAAGAAGCACTCCTTCTGCATTGGGGCAGCCACAGAGGCCGCTTGGTGCTGGTTGAATGAGGTGGCTGTTAGGAGGATTGGCAGATGGTACTCCAAGAGGTTTCGTTCCTACATTTGCCCACATTTGTTTTTGTATTGAGCATTTGATCAGGAGGCTGGTTTCCTATGGACGGCTGTTGTGCAGTATGGTTCTTGTTATGTGGGGTGACTATTACTGGGGAGATTGATTTTATTCCGGTGGTTTGTTCTTTTCCTTCAGATGAAGTGCAGCCACACCTCGTCTGAATCTTGGGCCACTCCTATGTTTTTTGGGGGGCCAGGTGGGCAGATGTTAGACCTGATGGGAGGCAGCTGGGGATTTCCAGGAGGGTGGCGTGTGTTCAATGGTTGGGGGTACCAGGGATGACGTGGAGCAGGGTCGGGCCTGAGGTACATCATTTTGCACACCTTGACAAGCCACCTGACATACTAGTGCTTCATGTTGGTGGGAACGATCTGGGGGTTCGTTCCAGTAGAAAACTCATTTTGGACATCAAAATAGATTTCCTTAGGCTCCGTATGGCCTTCCCCAATATGATGGTTTTGTGGTCCGACATGGTGGCTTGGACGACTTGGCGCATGGCGAGGTTGGCTGTCTGAATCAACAAGACTTGCATAAAAGATTAATACAGTGGTTTTCTTTATTCAGAATGGTGGCATGGTTATCTGCCATTTGGAATTAGAATCTGACACTAGGCTGTACCTGAGATGGGGTGGTGTGAATTTATCTGCAGTGGAAATAGATGTATGGTCCCTGGGGTTGCAGGATAGAATTCAAAGGGCATTGCGGGTGTGGAGGGGCCTGCAAAGGTCACCCTTTTGGGTGGTGGATCTTTTACATAGTTAGTAAGGTTGAACAAAGACACCAGTCCATCCAGTTCAACCTGAGTGAGTGTCTACAATTCTCCCTATCCCACACTCACATTGGTCCCTACCCTCAAGGAGCCCACAATCCAAGGTTCCCATTCATATACTAGGGCCAATTTTGGACAGAAGCCAATTAGCCTACCTGTATGTCTTTGGAGTGTGGGAGGAAACCGGAGTACCCGGAGGAAACCCACGCAGGCACAGGGAGAACATGCAAACTCCAGGCAGGTAGAGTCGGGGTTGGGATTTGAACCAGTGACCCTTTTTACTGCTAGGCGAGAGTTCTAACCACTATACCACTGTGCCGCCCGATGGTGTAAGAAAATACTTTAGAGATGGGGGACTCATCTGTGGTAATGATTACACTGCGGGTAATGGCTGTTTTCTCTGAGCTGGCGTTCATGGCTGGAGGCCTATTGTGGTAAAAGGGCCCACAGTGCAGAAGTGGAATAGTATTGGATTTCTGGGTACCGTCAAAAGACCAATCAGGTTAAAAATTGCTGTTTGTTTCAGATGTTTATGTGAAAATAATGTTAATTTTAATAAGTGTTTTGTCAATAAAGAAGGCTGCTATGGCCATTTGTACTCCATTACAGGTGCGGTCTCATTAATTGGAATTAATATTAAGGGGTAAGCTGAGTACGGTGGTTGGGCAGACATAGAAGGTTGATAATATCTGATCTTCACTGGTAAAGCTTTGTGCATTAATCTTTCATTTACCTTGCCCTAGGACAGTGATGGCGAACCTTGGCACCCCAGATGTTTTGGAACTACATTTCCTATGATGCTCAACTACACTGCAGAGTGCATGAGTATCATGAGAAATGTAGTTCCAAAACATCTGGGGTGCCAAGGTTCGCCATCACTGCCCTAGGAGATCTACTGAGCAGTCAGACAGGCTGGTGAAGAGGCAGCCAGGTAGACTGGTGAAGAGGCAACCGGGTAGACTGGTGAAGAGGCAGCCACGTAGACTGGTGAAGAGGCAGTTTGGCAGGCTAGTGAAGAGGCATCTGGGTGGGCTGGAATTTCCATTTCCAAACAAACACTGTTTCCCCTAGCACCAGCAATATAGCCTACATTTGACAGCATCCTACATGCTGGACTCTATGTACTATAACCTAAACAACTTTGTTGTGTGTGTAAGCCCTTTCTCTTGATACACTGTACATGCACCCTATTTGAGGAAATTCAGATCAGGCAAATAAAGTGAACAAACAAGATCCTTTACTGAGGTAGTTGCAGATAACAGTACAGATCTCAGGACCATTTCTATGCATCTCTGCAAAAAGTTCTTCTAGGTGCCCAATAAAGTGTGCGTACCTTAGGTAGAAGACAAAGCCAATTTAAGCAAAAAATCCAGAAGAAGCGGCACAAGTCAGTGTGCCCCTTTTTTTTTGATTACAAACGTTTTTATTGGTGGTAAAAGAAGCATAATTAGATCAACAGACACAAGTACATGACAGCATCAATGGAGAGCATAATGGATATACACATCATACAAATGTTGCTGGCACAGCAGCGGTCCAAGCCCAACAAGGAACATTTAAAAAAGTGATTAACGTACACAGCCTGGAACGTAAGCACCAGACGATGCTTATCAAGTGCAAAGATGTACATAATAGAGAGTTAGTAAAACAAGGGGAAATAAAAGAAACATAAACAAAAAGTTAACCTTGCAATAATCATTGCTATTGACTTCACCGACAGATAGCTAATACACTACAGTACTGTTTACAAGCTGGTGCTAGTCTCAGGTCCGGATCAAAGATATAGGAGAATAAACCAACAAAAAGGTATCAATATACAAATGCAATGGGATCGCCCGGACACCGGTGTAACACCTACTAAGGGATATGCGGGGAGGGAACCCCCATAGGACCGGAACACTCCGGCCATTCGAACCATTTGGCAGTATGGATATGCATGGTGTCCATAATGGTGTGATGTACCCGTTCCATTAGACGGATAGCGTCCATCCTACCAAGAACCCCCGACCAGGAGGTAACTTGCGAGCACCAATGTAGTGCTATCGTCCAGTGGACAGCACAGAACAGTGTATTGATCAACCTTTGGGTGGGGCGGGAAACCCCTGCTATAGGAGCGAACAACAGACAGTGTGCAGGTGACAAATCAACCACGGATCCCACAATCGAGGACACCGTGGTGCGTACCTGATCCCAAACCCCCCGGAGCTGGGGACAGCTCCAGAAAATATGGACCAGAGAGCCTGTATCCGGGCAACCCCTAAAACAGCGATCAGGAACCGTGGGGTAAAACCTGTGAATCCTATCCGGGGTGAGGTACCACCGAGTATGAAGCTTCACAACGGTGTCCTTCACCGCCATAGATCTAGCACACTTATGCATATTCACAAGCATCACACTCCATTCCTCAGGCGTGAACTCTGTGTCTAAATCAGCCTCCCAGAGGCACATCGCCCTAGTTTTCTCTGGCATTTGGGATTCCAGAAGGTGTTTGTACACCGTAGAAATAATACCCCTGTCTCTGGAGTGTCTATAGCATAAAGATTCAAATTGGGTATTAGAGATGTCACCTAAAGAACTATAATGTGTCTGAAAAAAGTGTCTAATCTGGAGATATTTGTAGAATTCGGCCCTTGGCACCTCATGTTGTGATTGGAGTTGTGAAAAGGAGGTGAAGGCACCTCGTCTACCAGAAAGGTCCCGCAGAGTGACCAAAGACCTTTGGATCCACCATCTGAAGGCAACAGGAGACCCAAACGCCAGGGGGAATCTCCTATCGCCCAAAAACGATGCCAAAGTAGGCCTGTTAGGTCGCAGTCGGAATTTAGTCTTATACAGTGACCAGAGGTATAAGGAGCTACTCACTATGTTATTGAGAGGGGCTAAGTCCCTTGGACGGAGATTCTCCTGCCACAGGACACCCGGGAGGAAATAAGGTCGCAAAGACTGAGTTTCAAATTGCAACCACGGTATACCAACCGTTGGAGCATGCCATTGAGCTGTCTGGGCCAACCTGGCCGCTAAGTAATATAGCCATACATCTGGGAGTCCCAAGCCGCCCTGTAAAAGTGAGCGATGCGTCAGATGTCTCCCTAGCCTGGGCCTCTTTCCCAGCCATAGAAAAGTGTTAATATCGCGTTGTAGCGAGGTGAGGGCTTGGCGTGACACATAGATAGGGAGAGCCCTGAAGTAATATAAAAGTTTCGGCACAATAGACATTTTAACCGCTACCACCCTCCCAATCAAAGGGATACGAAAAGTTGACCACAAACGTAGCCACCTCCGAACCATTGTAAAGGCCGGAGGATAGTTGGCGCTATAGATTTCTGGTAAGGAAGGAGCTAGCTGGACCCCTAGGTATAAAATGGTGTTTTTAGAGAGAGAGAGACCAAAATATGAGCGCAAATTAGAAACTTCTGCAGGGGTAAAGTTGATAGGAAGGGCAGCACACTTAGCTATATTCACCCCCAAGCCCGAGAGCTTGTGAAAGGTGCCCAAGAGCTCCAGAAGATTGGGAAGAGCTATCAAAGGATTGGGTAAAAACAATAGGACATCGTCCGCGTAAAGGCTAAGCTTGTACTCCCCTTCCTCTTTCAAGTAACCACCTATGTTTGGATTAGTAACAATGGCCCTGGCAAGGGGCTCCAGAGCCAAGGCAAATATAAGTGGGGACAGGGGACAGCCCTGGCGGGTGCCCCGACTTATAGGGAAAAATTCGCAGGAACTACCGGGGAGTTTGATCCTAGTATGGGGTCTATGATACAGTGCTTTAAAACCATTAATGAATTCGCCCCCAAATCCAAACCTGGCCAAGACCCGGTCTAGATAGGGCCAGAGGACACTGTCGAACGCTTTTTGGATATCCAACCCGAAAATCAAAACTTTACGGGAGAAAAGGTTCGCATCTTGAATGATATTCGTTGCCAAACGAATGTTATCAGTGATCTGCCTATTGGGGATAAAACCAGTCTGCTCCGGTGACACAAGGGCACCTACAATAGGGGCCAATCTATTTGCCAATATCTTTCCTAGTATTTTAATGTCATTATTTAACACCGAAATGGGCCTAAAATTCTGGGGTAGGGAGTGGTCTTTATGGGGTTTGGGGATCAGGGTCATATTAGCATGCAACATCTCGTCAGGGAGAGTCTGTCCTTGCAGCGTCTGATTAATGAGTCTGGACAATTTAGGGGCCAGGATCTGTGAAAATTTCTTGTAATACGTGGAGGTGTAGCCATCCGGGCCAGGGGCTGTAGAGGATTTGAGTGTCTTAATAGTGTCCAACACCTCCTGTTCGGTGCAGGGGGCGTTAAGTGTGGCCCGCTGTGCATCGGAAAGGGATGGAAGGGGGAGCGAGTTCAGCCACTCATCTACATTATCCGGCATTGGATGCGAGGGGGAAGATAAAAGATCTCGGTAGAAGGATGAGAAAATTTTGAGCACCTCATTAGGGTGTGAAACCAGAGTACCTTTGTCATTTTTCAATTTATAAACATGAGTAGGTTGTAAAGATTGGTGTAGTTTACGTGAAAACATCTTGGAAGCCGTGTTACTATGTAGCAGAAATCTAGCTTTTGACCACCGAAGTGATTTCTCGGTACGTTCCGAGAGGATATTGTCTAGTTCGGTACGCTTTTGATTAATCAACAGAAGGACATCAGGGGAATGTGCCTGTACGTGGGACTGGTAGAGGGCACGCAGCTCACGTGTGAGGGCCTGAATCTTAGCATTACATTGTTTCTTCCTAGTGACTGCTATTTCAATCAAACGACCACGGAGAACCGCTTTATGAGCGGTCCAAAGAACCTGGGGTGAGATGTCCGGGGTGTCATTGATCGCGAAGTAGTCTGCTAGGTGGCTCTCAATCTGAGTATGGGTAGTGGGGTCTGAGAGTAAGGAATCATTCAATCGCCAGGAGGCAAGAGAGGGGGAGAGGCCCACGTGGGAGGTATGAAAGGCTACAATCTGATGGTCAGACCATGGGTACGGGTGGATAGTAGTGTGTGTGGAATTGGCCAAAAGAACCGGGGAAGCAAAAATATAATCAAGCCTAGCGTAGCTATCGTGAGGGTGAGAGTAGTGTGTATATTCACGAGCTCCAATATTAAGGGCCCTCCAGGTGTCAATAAGCTGCAAACCATCCAATGCTTTAGAGAGAAATTTAGGGAAAACCCTAGCACTATGTGACGTTCGGCTTCTATCCTCCGCATGATTAGCCACTAAGTTGAAGTCTCCACCTACTATCAGGTGGGGGGAGATGTATCTGTCGAGAGTACGTAGGAAAAGGTGATAGAAGGCACTCTGTGCATTATTAGGGGCGTACAGATTAGCAATCGTTACCTCCTTACCCTGCAATGTACCCTGAACAATTAGAAACCTGCTATCCTGATCTTTAAACACATGTGAGGGTTCAAATGAAACAGAATTACGAATATAAATTGCCACTCCTCTGGTCCTGGAATCAAATGTAGTAGTGTAATGTAATTTATATGACTTATCAAAAAATGTGGGGCAGGCCCCCGAGGAGAAGTGCGTCTCCTGTAGTAAGATGATATCCTCCCCAATACGTTTATAGTATCGGAAGGCTTTCCTCCGTTTGTGAGGGGAGTTAAAACCTCTCACATTATGTGAGATAACACGGAGACCCATATCAGCCAGTGTTCAACCGCAAAGGTGCGGGTGATCCGCGGGGAGAATTGGGGTTAAAATGGTTGAGTCCAAAACCAGAGGGGCCCGCATGAGCCAATATCAGGCCCAATCTAGTACCTATGGGGCCATCAGGAGGTCCGACATGAATCGGAGATCCATCAGCCCCGAGTTTATAGGCAAAGAAAATACATTCCGTCGTGAAGTCAGCAAAGCAAATAAACATAAACATAAAAATAAAACTTAACACTCTATGGGGTCTGGTTGGAAAGTCCAGCCGGACCAAGAAAATTGTGTAAATACTAGGCCTTACGGCCCAACTGCCACCTGCTACACACATGTCCCACAGTGGGTGAAAATCGTTAGTCAACTGGGAGACTATAACAAGATGAGTGTGTCCAAAAAGCCTGATACTCAGGTCTCTGGGACTAAGGATACGTGAGGAATGGTGTGCAGGTATGGAAGGGGGGAAGCGCAGCTACGAATGTCAGAGAGGGTGAGGCCACAGGGAGGTAACGAAAAAACAAAGTCAATTTCCTCAGCCTCCCGGGACATGGAGAAAACAGATGATGTAGTAGCCGAGCACCTGTTGAGCATTAGAAAATGGGGGCATTGGGAGCTACAAGGACAGACGAAGGGAGGAATTCTGAAGAGGTCACGGTATGGAGAAACAGACCTCAAACATCCGGAAGTGGCTGGAGTCTGCGAGACCTTCTGTCCCTTTGAGGCGATGGTGTAGCCCAGATAGGGGATGGTTGCGGGGTCGGTGGGTGGCGAGGCGAATGTTGTCGTTCCAGAAGACCCAGCTTCACCAAAATATCTTTGCCTTCGGATATCGTAGAGGCTATGTAGGTAGAACCGTTATGAGGCGCAATCAGTTTGAACGGGAAACCCCAGCGGTACCGTATGTGGGCAGACTGCAAGGAGGAGGTAATCTCCTTCATCTTCCTTCGCTTCTCTAGTGTTGCCGGTGAAATATCCGGGTAGATCTGGACAGAAGCTCCGTCCAGTTGGATCCGAGGCATGTTTCGTGAGGCACGAAGGATTTCCTCCTTTATAAGGTAGTCCTTGAGACACATTACTATATCTCTGGGCGGCTTATCGGGAGGAGGTTTGGGTCTCAGAGCGCGATGTAGACGATCGCATGTAAAGGCTTCGGTAGACTGGTTCGGAAGTAGAAGTTGAAACAGACGAACGATCGTGGCCGGGAGGTCGGTCACCGACTCGGGGATACCTCGCACACGAACGTTATTCCTCCTGTTGCGGTTGTCTAAGTCCTCTAAGTGGTTTTGAAGTTGAACGACCGTGTCATCGAGCAGCTCATGATCCCTTCGTAAGTCCGAATAGGCAAGGTGCAGTTCGTCGTGCTTAACTTCCAGGAGGTCTGTCCTATTGCCCAGGGCCGCCATTTCCTGAGAAATCAAGCTCGTGGATTTATGCAGCTCCGCTTGGAATTTCTTCGCCAGCCTATCGTACATAGAGGACAGGCTGTCCTCCAAATCCGCTTTAGTGAGAGCGTCGCCCATGCCGTGGAGCGGGCCCGCTGGACGCGAGGCTGCATCGGCCTTGGGGGAATGGGCGCCATCTTGGGACATGTCTGGTCCGTCCGAGGTCCGTAGAAGGTAGGCCGTAAGAGAGCGTTGAGCGGTCTTCCGCTTGCTTTTCTTAGATGTCGGCATGCACAAGTGGTCCTGCAGGCGATTCCCGTTATTTGTGGACCAAAAGTCGGGCCTAATCGTCCTGGGGAGTGATATAACTTCTCCGTAGCCCCGGGAGCTCAGAGACCTAGCTGCTGCCTCGTTTCCCGCCGCGCATGCGCCCCCCAGTGTGCCCCTTTTATATGGTTTGACCTGTAAGGGGCGGTAACCTGGCAGAAAAGTGTGGGAAAGACGTTTACCCTCCCTGCCCTGTAACCTCAGCTCAACCCGAAGACACTGTTCAATATCACAGACACCGTAACAATTTACATATGGCTGGCTCAATTAACACAAGGGCATGAGCACAAAAAGAAAAAACAGGAACACATGAACAGGGGACTGACCATTCGGCCACTCGGGCACTGCTCGAGGGCCCTGGTCCACTAGGGGCCCCCATCAGGGTTGCCAGCCTCAGTAAAACCTGTGTTTTTTTTACATCTGTCTCTGAAATGTCTCTTACCGACATCCTTTTGGTTTAAAAATCCCGAGATTATACCTGCCCCACCTCTCCAGTACCTTCTCAGCCAATAGAAACATGTCTATGTATACTGTGTGTGTGTTTGTGTATACTGTTTAGCCCCATAATCTCTGATTGCCTAGGGGCCCCATAATCTTCTATTGCCCAGGGGCCCCATGAGTTGTCAGTCCGCCCCTGTACATGAAGAAAAACACATTAACCCTCTTGTACAGTAGGTACTGCCTACAAATGCCTGCATCTTTTTAGTAGACAAACCTTAGGTAGTTCTTATTTGGTGAGATGGATAATATGGTAGGGCAGGACTGTGCAAGCTAGTTGTGCCACATCCGAAATTAACAGCATAGGATAAGAACCCCCTAGGGGTGGATTTTAATGGCACGTACAACAAAATTAGAAAACAATCAATATATTTATTACATAAAAAGAAAAAAATAGGGGGCGTGGCCTGCAGCGGAGCCAGATGGTCGCATAGATCCAGAGCTCCGGCGCTTCAGGGATTAAGCGGCTATTAGCGGACCATCCGATCACCGATTCTGCTCCGAAAACCGGCGATTCAGCTCGGGCAACGGACGCGAACATGCCTGGCAAATGGCAGAACCCAAGGCGCCCGCAACGTTTAACGGACTTCTTCCACATGAAAGCCATGGAGGGTAAGCAAGATGGCGCCGAGGCCTACCCCGTCCCCGCAGGCCCGGCGGCGAAACACAACACTAAGAAAGGGAATCCACCTAAAATAACATATTCACCCGATTCCCGGCCCTCCTCTCCGCCATCCCCAGCAACCCAAAGCCCAGTTAAGTCCAGACCCAGGCTAGATGGCAACGGACTGCATAAATTGGACAGCCCAGGCCCCGAATCAGGGGATGACACGAGAGACATGCCGGAATCGATCTAATCTTTGCCTACGCAGAACCAGCCTGTCATGGACACTGTGTTAAAAGACATGCTGTTGTCTCTTAGGAGCACCATACAATCGGATATGGCATCCTGCATGCACAGATTTAATTGGGATGTCCATGAGCATAGAGGTGAAATCCATCACATAGAGGTGAAAATGGGTGAATACGCTGATACGATCAACGATCTGGTCGATATGTATGAGGAGAAAGAAAGTGACACTGCATGGGTCAGGGCAAAATTGGCTGACTTGGAAGACAGGTCGAGGAGAAACAACCTGAAAATCAGGGGTATCCCCGAATCAGTGCAACAATCTGACCTGAGCTCCTATGCTACAACGCTCTTTACAACCCTCATCCCTGAGCTCACTGCTCTCGACATTACCATTGATAGAATACACCGGCTGCCCAAACCTTCCCACCTGTCTGAACACATACCACGGGATGTACTCCTCCGCCTACACTTCTTTCATGTTAAAGAACGACTCATGATGTACATGAGAAAGCAGGATGCTATTCCCCCACAGTATCAGAACTTGCAATTCTTTGCAGATCTGTCCCAGTATACCTTACAGAAAAGGAGGAATCTGAACACAGTTACCAAAGTTCTCCGGAACCACAAAGTAGCATACAAGTGGGGTTACCCCACGAAGCTCACAGTGACATGAGACAATCGCACATATGCGATTTCTTCATTAGAAGAGGGAATAGCTCTCCTGCTAGAGTGGGACATTCTCCCTGAGGATGCGGACACTCCCCCAGCTACCAGCACACCCAGACAAGTGGACAGGGAATGAAAAGAAGTCACTGGAAGGAACGCTCGTTCTCATGTGTGAACATGTCAGATGCTCATAAGTTACTCCGTATCCCTGGAGTGTAGGGCCATGACTTGTACGGTCGGACTAAACCCCCACAAATAGCAGCAGTTTCCTGCTGATTGCGGGTAACCTGTTTCTCCCTAAGTGGAGCACCCTGTTTGGTGCTCAGTTACATTGGTTTATGTTTTATTTTTTCATTTTTACATCCTTGTTTTCTTTCATATTTCTTAATATGCTCCGTTTTCTTTCCATGAGATGGCGTTTTTTGCTCATAATGATGGTTCAGTTAGAGATAATTGTGTATTCTGGAATGCCCATAAGGCATATATGCGGAGAATTATGCTACAGCTGGGGGCGAGGGCAAAGAGGCAGAGGCTGCAGCAGCTAAACGAGCTAACTAAAACAATTTCAGACATAGAAACTCAAAACAAACTTCACACCACACCAGCCTTATCTGAAAAATTGTCCCAACTCCGACATAATCTTAGGCTCCTGCTTCTAGAGGAATTCGAAAAATCATCCAAGCGAATGAAAATGAACTACTATGTGCATGGCAACAGAGCTGGCAAGCTCCTAGCGCACAATCTAAGAGGCAACAGACATAAGTCTAAAATTCCTTAAATAGTTCACCCTGTGTCTAAGCAAAAGGTGTACCATCCCCAACAAATAGCGGATGCATTTAGCTCATATTACGGGTCTTTGTACAACCTTAGAGAGGACCCTTTGACACATCAATCACGGTTGGATACAATTAATAATTTCCTGTCCTCCATTTCTATTCCCCAACTGTCGTCCGCCCAACTACAATCATTAAATGAACCATTTACTGACACCGACATCCACAAAGCTATTGCCAGTTTACCGATTATTAAATCCCCGGGACCGAACGGGTTTGGGGGGGAATATTATAAAGAATTTGCTCATATGCTGACCCCCTACTTAGTGAAAGTCTTTAACGATGCTGCTGCCTCTGCCTCTTTCCCTCCTGAGATGTTGGAAGCAATAATTGTTACTATACCCAAACCAGGGAAGACTCCAGATACCCCCTCCAATTTCAGGCCAATTTCGCTCCTCTACACGGATGTGAAGCTATACGCTAAGTTGATAGCTCTGCGCTTAGTCAAGATAATCCCCACAATTGTTCATCCGGATCAAACGGGGTTCACCATGGGCAGGCAGACGTCGGATGCCACTCGTAGAATGATTAATATCATCCACATGGCTGAGAGGCAAAAAAGACCTTCTCTGCTTCTGACTTTAGACGCGGAGAAGGCCTTTGACCGTATACACTGGCTTTACATGACAAAGGTCCTAGAGGCCTTCGGCTTTGACGGTAATATATTCACAGCTATTTTGGCCTTATACTCTAATCCCTCGGCTAGAGTGAGTGCATCCGGGGTACTATCTACACCTTCCGCAATTTCCAACGGCACAAGGCAGGGGTGCCCATTATCCCCGTTAATATTTAACCTATTAATGGAACCCCTAGCTATATATATCAGGAACCACCCTGAGATTAGAGGGTTCCCAGCTGGCGCGAGTAGCCATACTATCAGTTTATTTGCCGACAATATCATTTTGATCCACCCGGAACACTAAGCCGCCCAAGATTTGTTCTCTGGGCGGTGTGTTTTTGGCCGGCATATCCAGCGCGACCGTCCTCCATATTACTGCTCCAGCGGACATGTGCTGTCCGCCGGGGTGGTTATTCTGTGTCGGTGGGTGTAGTGGGCGGGGCCCCGCTCCGACTCCTCTGTCTTCAGGCGTGTGCGCCATGGGCGGGGCCGAGCACCTCGCCCGTGCGCCATCTTGCCACTCACACGGACATGCGCTGTCCGCCTGTGTGGCTTTTGTATGTCGTCAGGTGTGGTGGATGGGGCCTCGCCCTGACGCCTCTGCCTCTCGGCGGGCGTATGGGGGGCAGGACCACGCGCACACCACTCAGGGGGCTGACTGCAGCTGGGTACCTCCTTCTCCATCAGCTGGCGCAATTATCTATGCGCCAGCTGATTGGAGTTCCTCCCGTTATATTCATGGCACTCGGCACACTGGCATCCTGCAGACTGCTTATGTGGGACACCAGTCGGACGATTTGCCTGTTATACTTCAAGAGCTGTCACCACAAGTAAGAACCCTCTTTTCTTTTTTTTTGTGTTAAGATCTGTTCTCTGTTCCCACCTCTCTTTAGATACTCAATACCCCTTTTCCCATCGGGACTTTTGTGAGCTAATACCCCTTTGGTGTGGGGTATAGATTTTTCAGTATACACCATATATATTAAAAAAACTTTCTTTACTTAACTTTAACATATGCATGTGCACGGGTGTACACGCATACGTGTACATGCTTGTGTGCACATATATGTATATGTATATATATGCGTATACATGTGTATGTATATATGTATATGTGTGTATATGTATGTGTATATATATGTATATATATTTTTCCGTACATACCATACTTATATTTACTTCCCATCTGGATCTCTATGAGCCTCTACCCCAGGAATGTGAGGCTCAGATATCTCATCTTATACTACAATAAAATTATTATATTATTATTATTTTTTTCCCTTCTTCCTCCTTCCTTCTCCGACCCAGCACTCTATACTCAGCCCCAGTGCTTCCCTGCAATTTGGTCCATTCACTACTTTCCTCTTACTTTTCTTTTTCAGGGGTTTTCAGGGTTTTCCAGAGAAGTCTTTTTGGGATCTCCTCTGGCCCTAACAATTAGAGAAGATCAATGGTACATCTGTGCTGTGCTACATTGCCGGTTCCTTCTCTCTCCCTCCCTTGATAAGCCTTGAACACTGGAAAAATCAGCTATCTATGTGAGATCATCCACTGCTTTGGTTTTAATAAACAAGAACTATGGGATACATCTAATCATTGTCACAAGATCTGTGAGTACCATCTGTAATCCATCTTGCAATTTATTGTCATGCTTTATCACATACCTGTTTGGTTGCCATTATGTCCTAACACTCTGCCATCTGTTATTCAATAGATTCTCTGTATATGTGTTGTATCTACACCCCTGAAGAAGGGTATTTTGTACTAGCTCCGAAACGCGTAGGGTGACGACACCTACAGTGATTTTGTATAGGCTTGTGCTGTTTACATTGTTATAAACATCTTTTCAATATTTGTACCCAGATATTTTATGTACACTATATATTTTTTTTCTTTTTATGTAATAAATATATTGATTGTTTTCTAATTTTGTTGTATGTGCCATTAAAATCCACCCCTAGGGGGTTCTTATCCTATGCTTATTTGGTGAGATACTCCCTATGTCAGCGGATGCCAAAAAATTTTACTTTATGGTATTTTAGTGAACCAATCACAGAAGTAGGAATTTACACTTCTGGGGGTATTCCATACAAAACTGTATATGAAACGCCTCCAGGCTGCCTTATTGTATTGCATTTTTTAACAGTTTTAGAACATTACAGAGGCTGAAGATTGAAAAGGTAAGGTCATTTTGGATAATATTTAATTACAAAATGGCTTATGTAGCAGTTTGATGTTCTATATTCATTTTTTAAAACTGAACGTGATATTAAAGTCTTGTTTTTTTTATCACCCAAGCCAAGCCGCTGCTCTGTGTGTCCATTCAGATATGGAGCCAAGGCTTAGCCCCACCCCCTCTCTCTCTCCTCATTGGATCACTGACTTTGATGGCACCCCACTGCTGTCAAAGGAAATGAGGGAGAGTCCCAGACAGCCGAGACTCTGGTGCATCACTGGATCAAGATGGGCATCAGGTAAGTGTGAGGGGGAATGCATTAAGATGAAAAACCTTCTGAGTTTACAATCACATTAAAGCGGAGGTCAGCCCACCGCTACGAAAATTAAAAGGCAGCAGCTGCACATAATGCAGCTGCTGACTTAATAATCAGACACTTACCTGTCCTGGAGTCCAGTTATGTCGACACCGCAGCTATCAGCCATCTGTTTCCATCATCTGTCGGGTGCACGCCACCCCGATTGCAAGGTGACCTGAATACCCATAGCTGAGGCTCCTGGAAGTGGGAACAGGACACCTGTGAAAGACAGGTATCCTGCCCCCATCCCCCCTGAAAGGTGTCAATTGTGGCACCGAAAGGGGGGGATTACAACAAACAGAAGTTCCACTTTTGGGTGGAACTCTGCTTTAAGTGGAATTTCCTTTTAAAAACTGTACTTTAAGACATTTTTTTGCTTAATTTTAGATAGAGTGGAACTTTTTTTATTGTGATCCACGGCTCTGTTAGGCTGCTTTCACACTGCAGCGGGAGCGGCGTTGGCGGTAAAGTGCCGCTATTTTTAGCGGCGCTTAACCGTCGTTTTAGCGGCGGTGTGCGGGCGCTAGCGGGGTGGTTTTAACCCCCGCTATCGGCCGAAAAGGGGTTAAACCCACCCGCAAAGCGCCGCTGCAGCGGCGCTTTGCCGGCGGTATTGCCGCGGTGTCCCATTGATTTCAATGGGTAGGAGCGGTTTAGGAGCGGTGAATACACCGCTCCTTCATCGCTGCAAAGATGCGGCTAGCAGGACTTTTTTCACCGTCCTGCCATTGCATCGCTCCAGTGTGAAAGCCCTCCGGCTTTCACACTGGAGTTAAAGGGGCCGGTTTTTTTCAGGCGTTACACAGGCGCTATTTTTAGCGCTGTAACGGCTGAATACCGCCCCAGTGTGAAAGCAGCCTTAGTGAAGCTTTGCCACATTTCTTGTCCTGATGACAATGTTTTTGTTTTTTTATCGGGTAAAAACACTTGTGGGTTTAATTAATCTTTTTTTTGCATAATTCTCCTTTAAGGGAGCATGGCAGGGGGTGTCCTATGTCTACATACTTTTTCCAATAGGTGTCCCTCGTTCCCATCTCAGAAAGTTGGGAGGTATGCTGACATTACCACAAATGTTGAAGGGGGCGATGGGTTAAAATTTCACTCCCAAGAGGAATATTGCAAAGTGGGGGGTGGGGGGTTCACATTTACTGCCACTAACCACCAATGCAGTGAGGACAGTGTCAGTGAAAGTTAACCTGCCATAGCCCACTTGCAATGGTGGTGTAGCACTGTTCCCATAGGGCTTGCTGTGTGTTGACTTCTCAGGCCTCCCTCTGATTAGCTGCAGACAGTTGATAGGGGTTTTGCACATATCCCCCTTACTCCTGTTTGATCGTTACGCAATAAACAGTCCAGGGTGTTTTGTTATTTAGATTTATTGTGGAAATTGGATGGAAAAAGGGAATAGTGGGATACTCAAACTGAACTATTCACAGCAGATAACAACTCTCACTTGGCCTCATTGGGTCAGTTGTGGAAGCGGACACATTGCTTTTACCATACTGCCATTTGTATGGAAGAATAAAGTCTTCTTGCTCTCTTTAGCAGCAGACTTGATGCAACTACTGTATCTTCTGGGCACTCACTATCATCCCCTTGACTGACACCCATCCACTGACTCTTCTAGCTGAAGGGATAACCCTCACTGAAAAGGCCCCATCACACAGATCTGTACTCAAAGTAGGCAGAAATAGATCCTTCCGGTGCCTTCCTTCCAGTCAGCTCTGCGGGACATCTGGGTTTAGCTTCTCCTTGACTTTCAGGCCTATTTAATCAATTAATGTTTAGGACATGGCACTGCGCTACTTTAGGCTCCCACAGGTCTATCTTGTGTTGGTGCTTATGACTTAGATTCATCTATACAAACTACACAAAATACAGCTTTTACAGACACTGCTCATTCTTCTGTTCTGAGTCAATTTGAAAAAATGCTTCGCAAAGCCCTTAACCACTTGCTGAGCATTTTGCGCACATATACTGCGGCAAAAGGGCATGTACAGGCAGAATCATGTACCTGTACATTGCCCTGTAAAAAGCGGCTTGCAGGCGCATGCGTAGCGAGCTCCGTGAGTGTAATCATGGGTCCCGCGGACTCAATGTCTGCGGGGATACCTGCGATCCTCTCATGGAGAGGAAGAACGGGGAAATTCGAATGCATTTCCCCGTTCTGCCTACTGACACTGACACTGATCACAGCTTCCCGTAATGAGGAGCGCTGATCAGTGTTGTGTCACACACAGCCCCTCCCCGCACAGTTAGAATCACTCCCTAGGACACACTTAACCCCATACAACGCCACCTAGTGGTTAACCCCTTCACTGCCAGTCACATGTACACGGTAATCAGTGCATTGTTAATTACACTGATTGCTGTATAAATGTGAATGGTCCCAAAATTCCAAATCTCAAATCTTGACCTGCAGGTTGATGAACTTGAAAACACTACCCGGGCTTATTCAGTTGCATTTGAAAACCTCAAAGAGGAAAACTTTGTCCTTCAATCTCGTTTAGAACAATTCAAAAATAGGGCCTGGCATTCCAATATCCGGATACGTGAAATACCTGAACCTGTCACTGATTTGCAAGCCACTACAGTGCATTGAAAAAGTATTCATACCTTGAAATTCTCCTCATTTTGTGATGTTACAACCGAAAAACGTATTGAATTGGGATTTTATGTGATAAACCAACACAAAGTGGCACATCATTTTGAAGTGGAAGGAAAATAATAAATGGTTTCAATTTTTGGTTTCAATTTGGTTTCAATTTTTTTTTACAAATAAATATCTGAAAAGTGTGGCGTGCATTTGTATTTAGGCCCCTGTACACTGACACCCCTAACTAAAATTTAGTGGAAACAATTGTCTTCAGAAGTTATGTAATTAGTAAATAGAGTCCACCTGTGTGTAATTTTATCTCAGTATAAATACAGTTGTTCTGTGAAGTGCTCAGAGGTTTGTTAGAGAACCTTAGTGAACAAACAGCATTGTGAAGGCCAAGGAACACACCAGACAGGTCAGGGTTAAAGTTGTGGAGAAGTTTAAATCAAAAATCCCAAGCTTTGGACATCTCATGGAGATCTCTTAAGACTGTGACAGAGGTTTACCTTCTAGGAGGACAATGATCCTAAACATACAGCCAGAGCTACAGCGAAATGGTTTAGATCAAAGCATATTCATGTGTGAGAATGGGCCAGTCAAAGTCTAGACCTAAATTTAATTGAGAATCTGATGCATGACTTGAAAATTGCTGTTCACAGACGCTCTCCAACCAATCTGACAGATCTTGAGCTATTTTGCAACGAAGAATGGGCAAAAATGTCACCTTCTAGATGTGCAAAGCTGGTAGAGACAAAAAGACTTGCAGCTGTAATTGCAGCGAAAGGTGGTTCTATAAAGAATTGACTTGGCTGAATACAAATGCATGCCACTCTTTTCAGAGAGATATTTTGTAAAAACTTTTGAAAACCATTTATCATCTTCCTTCCATGTCACAATTATGTACCACTTCGTGTTGGTCTATCACATAAAATCCCACTTAAATACATTTACGTTTTTAGTTGTAAAATGACAAAATGTGTAAAATATTAAGGGGTATGAATACTTTTTCAAGGCACTGGATGCTATCCCTATTTCAAGAACTGAAGCCTTCCATGCCAAATGAACGAATGGACATGGACAGGGTTCATAAAGTCCTCACACCTCGCACCTCTCCTCCTCCTGTTCCCCTAAGCTTTCATTTCAGCAACTTATCTCTAAGCATAACATATTAGACTCTTGGCGTGAGCTCAATCCAGCTCGTAAACGCTTTACATATTACTCTCATCCACAGAAATCATTTTCTAGGATTGATCATCTCTTCTTAAGTGTTGGCATGGCCCCATAAATCCTATCATCAGTTGTTACGCCCTTTACTTGGTCCGATCATAGTGCAGTTTGTACTACCATCCCCTCCCCTATCCCAAGATAACTCACCCATCCCGTTGTCTAGATATTAAACATGCCCTCAATGACTATCTTGATAAAAACACTTCTACAGATATTTTCCCCTCACTCTTTGGGAAGCCTATAAACCTGTAATTCGAGGTACACTTATCCGGCAAGCATCTCAAACGCGAGGGTAAGCTCCTTTACCAAAAATTTGAAAATTACTTTAATCTGTGTCACAATGCATTCCAAAATTCTCCCGCTCCTTCTACTAAAGCTAAGCTTGATAGATCCTGCTTAGATATTGACCTGTTACTGACTTTGCAGATAAATATGTAAATTACAGCACATGTATTACCTCAAAGCAAACAAACCAGATACTCTAAAACCTCAAACCTTATGCTCACTGCAAAAACCTAGGACATCTGTGCGACTCAAATTAAACCGTGTTTCATACAAAAGTAACCCTGTCAAAATTTTACACACATTCCACTCAAATCTTGCTAAATTATATTTGCCCACCCATAATTTTGACCATGCTGCTGCTGATGCTGCTGCTGATTCCCTTTTTTCACAAATTACACTTCCAACACTCTCACAAACCACACAGTGAACAATTTCCATATTGCTAAATCCAAATGTCTACCTGCGTGTTTTTTATTGCTCGATATAAGAAAAGCAATCAATGCTGTCTCATGGCCATACTTACAATATATTCTTCAAAAATGGGGGTCTGGACTGCATTATTTGAAGTAAATTTCATCCTTATACGACAAGCCGAATGCATTTGTCAAATATGCTTGTTTTAAATCAGACCCTTTCCCTATTGGAAGAGACACCCATCAAAGATATCCTCTCTTCCCCCTTCTATTTGCACTCTATATTGAACCCTTGGCCCATTTAATTAGCTCTGATCCAAACATAAAAGATATTGAATTAGCCTGGATGTCATTATAAAGTATGTCTTTTTGCAGATGACATCTTACTCTTCATGTCATCTCCCCATAACACAGCACCTAATCTCCTCTATCCTAAACCATGTTGCACACATTTCGGGCTTAACAGTTACCTATCAAATATCAACTGCACTCAACATTTCCTTGACTCCTTCAGACCTTCAGCTTGTAAAGATTCACTTCTCTTCTCTTGAACACCTTAAAGGATTTCCACACCTAGGAATACAACTCACTCCTAAGATAACTGACTTATATTCAACTAATTTCCCTCCATTACTAAAACAGATTCCTGAATTATTATCACAATGGTCCTCTATCCCTCTATCCTGGATAGGCAAAATTAATGTAATTAAGATGGCTATATTGCCCAAGTTTTTACATCTTTTTAGAGTCTTGCCCATCCCAGTTCAATCTAATTTTTTATGGCTTATTCAGCGCAGAATTATCTTCTTTATCTGGGGTAAAATGAAACCTTGAACCTCTTAATATTTTCTGTCTCCCTTGATGCTGCAGAGGTTTAGGTCTCCTAAATATTTCTGCTTACTATCATGCTGCACACCTTGCACATTTACCAAAATACTATGTGGTCAAAGAAATTCCTTTATGGGTATCAATTGAGTCTATTGACTGTGACCCTATTTTAGCATCTAACATGTTATGGTTAAGACCAACTGATCGTACTTTTATTCGCAATCCTATCACAAAATATTCTTTATCCATCTGGGACAGATTCAAAACTTCTCTTGGCCTTCAATCTTCTCATTTACTGTTCCCTCTTGTTAAAAAGCCTACTTTTTACCCTGTCTGGATCGCTTCTAATTCTTTCAAAGTATGGAATACAGCTAATTTATCCTGTTCATATAATTTGGTATCTGCCTCCTCCATACATTATTTTCGTACTTTGTGTGATAAATTTGGACTTCCTCAATCGGAACTGTTCTGATATTTGCAAATCAAATTTTTTTTTCAACCTTATCTTAATTCCACTTCCCAACTAACACATCTTGCATTTTGAATGCATATGTATTTCTGACCCTCATGCTACAGGACTTTTTTCTTTTCTCTATAAAGCAAATTTTAGCTAGTACTAACACTGGCCCCCCTCATATGTCTCCAAATGGGAACTGTACCTTAAATCGCTCATTTAATGCTACTGAATTGTCTAGCATATGGTCCGCCACCAAGTCTGCTTCTGCTAATGTTGTTGATGTGGATACTAAGTTTAAGTTGCTAAACCGTTGGTATTTGGCTCCCGCTAGAATATCAAAATATGCTTCAGATTACCCTGGAGCTTGTTTTCACGGCTGTTCAGAGTCTGGCACTCAACTTCATATTTGGTGGGATTGCCCAATTGCCCAAACATTTTGTAAGCCAGTTTTTGACCTATCCTCCAAAATCTTTGATACACCTATACAGCCCAATCCAACTACAGCCCTATTAAACCTGAAACCTGATGGGATCACTCAGAATTAGGGATGAGCCAAACACCCCCCGGTTCGGTTCGCACCAGAACTTTAGAACGGATCGCAAATTCGTACGAACGTTAGAACCCCATTGAAATCTATGGGACTCGAATGTTTGAAATAAAAAGGGCTAATTTTAATGGATAATATGCAAGATACTGTCCTAAAAAGGGTTTGGGGACCTGGCTCCTGCCCCAGGGGACATGGGTCAATGCCTAAAATGTTTTTTAAAAATTGCCGTTTTGGCGGGAGCACTGATTTTAATGACGATTAAAGTGAAAAAAAAAGTGAAATATTCCTTTAAATATCGTGCCTGGGGGGTGTCTATAGTATGCCTGTGAAGTGCCACATGTTTCCCGTGTTTAGAACAGTCCCTGCACAAAATGACATTTAACTGAAAAAAAGTAATTTCAAACTGCTTGCGTTTTTAATGTAATATCTGGTTACGGTAATATGGATGAAAATCATTGAGAAATATGGCATGGGTAGCCCCCCTGCTCATTACCAGCCCCTTTGGGTCTTGTACGGATATTAAGGGAAACCCCGTACCCATATTAAAAAAAGGAAAGATGTGGGGTCCCCAGGCCCTATATACTCAGAACAGCAGTATACAGGTGGTGCAAACAAGACAGGGACTGTGTAGATTTGTTGTGTTAAGTAAAATCTGTGTGTAATTTTGAACTGGTACATTTTTAATGTGTAGCTCCAGTCAAAAAATCTATTTTTAAGCTTTTTGGAAAACATAGGGAAGGGTTATCACCCCTGTATAATTAGTTTTGCCGTCCGTCTTTTTTCATCTCACTTCCTGTTGTCTCCTTCCGTTTGCAAGTGGGAGACGTTTGTAAGTTGGATGTTTGAAAGTAGGGGCCTGCCCTATATGCTCTGCAGAAATGGCAGAACAAGGTGTTGGTGTTGCCACAACATTGTAAGCCCTCAAAGTGACTCTTGGTGGGCGCTGGAGTGCCCTGCTGTGAACGATTATATCAAGAATTGTAATTACATGCCATTGTTGAACAATGGTAGAAAAATTGACCTTTGGTGGTTGTGGTGCTGGTGCTATAACACTATAAGTCATCACAGTTACTCTGGGTGGGCACAGGAATGGGCCCTGCTGTGAAATATTATATCAATAATTGTAATTATATGCCCCTGTTAAACAGGGGCTGAAAAATTGGGCCTTAGGCACTGGTGCTGGTGCCACGACACTGCAACCTCTCCCATATACTCTAGTTGTAGTGCAGGAATGAGCCCTGCTGCAAAGCATTGCATCAAAAATTGTAATTAAACGCCCCTGTTAAACAGTCTTCTGGGTCACTAAGGACAACATGATCCGCAGCTACCTCCTCCCAGCCACGTACAAGTCCACGGGTTTCTTGGGACTGTAAATCATCCCTACAAGACTGCTGCTGCTGCCTCCACCTCCATGCTGACACAATCCTCCTCCTCCTCCTCCTCTTCCTGTGTGATGGGTGGGACAGCAGGAACACTGTCTGGATAAATGGGGCCTTGAGAGGAAAGGAAGTCCTCCTCTTCTTGCCTCTGTTCTGCCTCAAGTGCCCTGTCCATTATTCCACGCAGCGTATGCTCCAACAGGTGGACAAGAGGCACAGTGTCACTGATGCATGCACTGTCACTGCTCACCATCCTTGTGGCCTCCTCAAACGGTGACAGGACAGTGCATGCATCCCTGATCATGCCCCACTGGCGTGGTGAGAAAAAACCCAGCTCCGCTGACCCTGTCCTGGTGCCGTAGTCGCACAGGTACTCATTGATGGCCCTCTGCTGCGTGTGCAGCCGCTGCAGCATGGCCAACGTTGAGTTCCACCTGGTGGGCATGTCACATATAAGGCGGTTCTTGGGCAGGTTCAACTCCTTTTGGAGCTCAGCCAGCCGAGCACAGGCATTAAATGCACACAGACTTTCCTGGCCTGCTTCAGAACATCCTGTAAGCCCGGGTACCTGCCCAAGAACCGCTACACCACCAGGTTAAGGATGTGAGCCACACAGGGCAGATGGGTCAGTTGTCCCTGTCGGAGGGCGGAGAGGGGGTTGGTGCCATTGTCGCAAACCACCATTCCTGGCTTAAGCTGGCGTGGCATCAACCACCTCTCGGCCTGCCCCTGCAGAGCTGACAAAATATCTGCCCCAGTGTGGCTCCTGTCCCCCAAACAAACCAGTGCAAGCACGGCATGGCATCGTTTTGCCTGCGTACTTGCGTAGCCCCTGGAACGCTTACGGAGCACCGCTGGTTCTGAGGACAGAGCACCGGAAGAGGCCATGGAGGAAGAAGAAGAGGAGGGGGTGGAGGAGAGAGGTGTGTCACAACCAGTAGTAGCATTTTGGAGGCATGGTGGCGGAATAACCTCCAACACTACTGCACCTTGTCCTGCATCCTTCCCAGCTGCCAGAAGAGTGACCCAATGGGCCGTGAAAGACAGGTAACGTCCCTGTCCATGCCTGCTGGACCATGAGTCAGCGGTAATATGCACCTTACTGCTGACCGCCCTGTCCAGCGAGGCAAGGACATTGCCTTCCACATGCCGGTAGAGAGCCGGAATCGCCGTCCGTGAGAAAAAGTGGCGTTTGGGGACCTGTCACTGAGGAACCGCACATTGTACAAACAACCGCTGGGCATGTGGATGGCTGGGAGTGAACTTCTTTCGACGGTCCAGCAGCTGGGGCAGGGAAATTTGCCTGCTATATTTGGACTTGGGTGTACTGCTAGCAGAGTGCCGGGAAGCACTTGGCTGTGGCACACCTAATTCTACACCTTCATTCCTCTCAGAGCAGGTTTCAGAGAGGACTGAAGGTCTAGTAGGGTTGGAGATCCCAGCTGTTCAGTTCAGGGGACTCCTCAGGAGGACGGGGGGGTCTAGGGAAGGAGTCACTGATGATGACATTGAGACGAGGGAAGACGATGCGTTGGCAGCTGCTTTGCTAGTACCCTGAGCCTGGGTGAGAGAGGATGAGGAGGATGAAGAGGGCTTGGTCATCCACTCTACCAAGTCTTCGGCATGATGCGGCTCAACACGCCCAGCTGCCGAAAAGAAGGACAAGCGTGTCCCATGGCCACGTGCTGATGATGACGATCCACCGCATCCACGACCAGCACTGTTGTCTCTAGACACAGAGCCTGCTTGCCCTCTTATCGGCTCGCGCCTGTCTGCCTCTCCTTATTGGCCTTCCAGACAAGGTAATGGCCTGAAGGGAGATGGGAAAACCAGCAATTGGGTAGTGTATATTGTGCTGGAGGCACACAACACAAACTAACTCCTGCAGATGGCTCAATTAGAGAAGAGCTATATAGGTGGATATAATGGTGTATAGTGCGGTCATGACACGCAGACAACACGCACAATCTCCTACAACTGACTGCAAGCTCTATTACACAAGAGCAATATAGCTAGCTATATAGGTGGATATAACGGTGTATAGTGCGGTCAGGGCACGCAGACAACACGCACAATCTCCTACAACTGACTGCAAGCTCTATTACAGAAGAGCAATATAGCTAGCTATATAGGTGTATATAACAGTGTATAGTGCAATCAGGGCACGCAGACAACATGCACAATCTCCTACAACTGACTGCAATCTCTATTACAGAAGAGCAATATAGCTAGCTATATAGGTGGATATAATGGTGTATAGTGCGGTCATGACACGCAGACAACACGCACAATCTCCTACAACTGACTGCAAGCTCTATTACACAAGAGCAATATAGCTAGCTATATAGGTGGATATAACGGTGTATAGTGCGGTCAGGGCACGCAGACAACACGCACAATCTCCTACAACTGACTGCAAGCTCTATTACAGAAGAGCAATATAGCTAGCTATATAGGTGTATATAACAGTGTATAGTGCAATCAGGGCACGCAGACAACACGCACAATCTCCTACAACTGACTGCAAGCTCTATTACAGAAGAGCAATATAGCTAGCTATATAGGTGGATATAACGGTGTATAGTGCGGTCAGGGCACGCAGACAACACGCACAATCTCCTACAACTGACTGCAAGCTCTATTACAGAAGAGCAATATAGCTAGCTATATAGGTGGATATAACGGTGTATACTGCGGTCAGGGCACGCAGACGACACGCACAATCTCCTAAAACTGACTGCAAGCTCTATTACAGAAGAGCAATATAGCTAGCTATATAGGTGGATATAACGGTGTATAGTGTGGTCAGGGCACGCAGACAACAGGCACAATCTCCTACAACTGACTGCAAGCTCTATTACAAAAGAGCAATATAGCTAGCTATATAGGTGGATATAACGATGTATACTGCGGTCAGGGCACGCAGACAACAGGCACAATCTCCTACAACTGACTGCAAGCTCTATTACAAAAGAGCAATATAGATAGCTATATAGGTGGATATAATGGTGTATACTGCGGTCAGGACACGCAGACAACACCCACAAACTCCTGCAGATTGCGAACAGCTCAATTACAGAAGAGCAAGAATGCAAAATCGGCCGATAACGAACAGTGTATACTGTGTTGAACGTACACAGAGAACACCCACTAACTCCTACAAACGCCAACACACTACACAAGGCCGCCGCGCTGGCGGCCTTATATAGTGTGGGGCGTGTACTACACAGCCTGAGCTATGATTGGCCACAGGCATCCTGCCTGTGGCCAATCATGGCTCTCCTTGCTGCCGGCGCTGTGATTGGCCAAGCATGCGGGGTCACAGTGCATGCTTGGCCAATCATGAGCCAGCAATGCACTGCGATGGTGCAGTGCATTGTGGACCGTGAGCGCCACACGAATTTGGCGCGAACGGCCCATAACGTTCGGTATTCGCCGAACGTGCGAACAGCCGATGTTCGAGTCAAACGCATGTTCGACTCGAACACGCAGCTCATCCCTACTCAGAATCAATTTTGCCTTTTTTTTTTAAAGCTCCTAACAGCCGCAAAACAAACCATTGCTAAGGCATAAAAAACAAAATATTTAATTCTAGCTGAAACCATACAGAGAACTAATAATGCTCTTATTCATGCTAAAATGGAAGCAATTGAAAGAGATTTAATTGGTCAATTTGAGAAACTCTGGCTTCCTAGGGTTATGCATGGTTTACCTCTGGACTTTGATGACACACTATTATTGCCTTGGTAATTTTACTCTATTTGCCTTGACTATAATTTATATTCATTTGGGATTGCATCACCACTTGTAAACCCCCCCATTCTCCTCCACCTTTTTTCTGGCATCTTCTCTCCATCAACTCCTATTTGTTTTCTACCTTCCTTTTAATATTGTGTGGTACTTGCTGTATATACACATTATCTCCTCTGTTTTTAACCACATCAATACTGAGCAATTTCGCCCCCTACCTTCCCAGACCAATTTTCAGCTTTCAGCGCTCTCGCATTTTCAGTAAGAATTGCGCGGTCATGCTACGCTGCACCTAAATGAAATTTTTTCATTTTGTTTGCACAAATAGAGCTTTCTTATGGTGGTATTTATTCACGACTCCGTTTTTTATTTTTTGCAATATAAGCGAACAAAGAGCGGAAATTTGGAAAAAAAAATCTTTATTCTATTTTAAAAGAAATCCAATAAAATCTAATTTTGTCATAAATTTAAGCCAAAATATATTCTGCTCCATGTTTTTGGTAAAAAAAAATCCTGTTAAGTGTATAATAATTGGTTTATGTGATCACGGACATATGTACGCAAATGATCATGTACAGATGTGCGCAGGTGATCACAGACATATGTGTGCAAATGATCATTGGGATATGTGATTTTACTGTTATATATCTGGGGGACATGAGTTTTGGGGATCATTACTATGTGGGGACATGTGTTTTGGGGACATCAGTGAGTAAAAAGCTGTAAAAAAAAGCTCATACTCACTGATCACCAGCTGGCTGCAGACAACTTCCATGTGAGGAGAGGAGAGCCGATCGCCTAGCAACTGGCTGTTTGTTTACATCACATGATGGTCGTGATTGGACATGGCTGTCAGGTGATCAGGTGGGCCAATCACAGAGCCCCCCTGCCGATCTAAGATGCGCCGTGTGCGGGTGACACGAGTGCATCGGGATTGTGCCACTGCGTGGGGCGCGCACGCAATCCCCCTCCTTCTGAGGGATGTTCCTGAACGTCCACTCAGAAGGAGGGAGCGCCCACCCGGCCGTACATATGCAGTGGCCAGGTGGGAAGTGGTTAATATATACCTATTAGATTGATCTTCTTATTACTGCTCTTGCAAAATAAACCAATAGTCACTAGCTTACTTTTTTTCCTTCTGATGCAATTTTCTAATGCTTTTAATGTAATACTTTATTGGTATATTTGTTGCTCTACTCGTTACATTTTTACTTTGTTATGTACTCACCCTATTCACCCTATTCACAAAATCAATATGTTTAGTTTTATTGCTATTTGAATATTGTACCACCATCCCTGTATGTACTCAATTTGTCAATCTTTGTTACAGTGTATATGTAAAAAATAAACAAATTTGATGAAAAAAAAGAAAAAAAAGAACATTACATGAATATGTGGCAGAAACTCCTAATACTGGCCATGAACATTTTTCATTACACCCCAAAACGCATTCTGCTACTTATTCTGAGCATAGGTATACCACAAGTGTGAGGCCTTTTGCAAACCTAGCCACGTACGGGGGCCCAAAATTCAATGAGCATCTTCAGGCTTTCAAAGGGCATAACTTGCGAATTTGATTTCCTGACTACCTATCACAGTTTTTATGCTGCTGCTACTGCTGCTGTAGTGCAAGGTAAGTACACCAAAAAGTGAAAAAAGAATTCATGCTCAGCGCTGCACCTATGAACTATTAACATACATATACAAGCTTATATATGTATGTTAGCAGTTCATAGGTGCAGTGCTGAGTATAATTTTTTTTTCAGAAACTCCAAGTTATTTGCTAAGAGGTATGGTGAGTATTATGCAGATCTCATTTGTTGCCACAAGTTTTTGGAAAATGAAGAAAGAAAACTATTTTTTATTAACTTTCTTCACTTTTCAAAACCTTGTTACAAGAAATTTGATCTCCAAAATACTCCCCATGCCTCTTATAAAATGCCTTGGAGTGTCTACTTTCCAAAAAAGGGTTATTTGGGGGGTGTTTATACTATCTGGCATTTTAGGGCCTTCAAAACTGGGATAGGAAATCTTATGCCCTTTGAAAGCCTGAAGGTGTTCATTGGATTTTGGGCCTCACCAATGTGGGGTCCCATTCTCAGGAGAAGTAGAAGAATGTGTTTTGGGGTGTAATGCCACATATACATGACCATTTTAAGGCAAAAGGGGTAACTACCCTGGGCCCCAAAGCAGCTGCCTCATACTTGCCAATTATCCCTGTTTAAATTCCCTTGTCCCTTGAAGTTTTAGGCCGCTGCTGTGTCCCAATATCTCGGTGTGAAGTTCTATTTCTAATGCTGCTCAGCTCTGTCCTATTGCCATGTACATATGACTCACCTGCAGACCCTGTTTTTACATGTAAACAACCTGCATTAATATGTCAATAGAGACAACATTGATATGTAAATAACCATAGACTGACAGCATTGATATGTAAATAGAGGTGCCATTCATATGTATACCATGCCTCCCTGAGGTCATATTCACCATCACTTCTTACTGTAAATGCTCCTATTTCATTAGTTGTCAGTGTAAATGCCCATTACATTAGTCGTCAGTGTAAATGCCCATTACATTAGTAGTCAGTGTAAATGCACATTACATTAGTCAGTGTGGAAACTCCTCTTTATATCCACCTTGAGTATTTCAAAAATAGAAACAGGAGATCTAACCTCCATATTCGGGGAATTCCTCCTTCAATCAACTGCCACAGCACTCCAATAACTCGCCCCTTCTATCCCCATCAGAAATTAGAAATGGACAGAATACACAGATCTCTAACACCCCGTAAAGAAGATGGTCCCCCCAGAGACATCATTATTAAATTTCACTACTTACGCACAAAATAACAGTTATTAGAACCCGCCCGCAACAAAGATTTAATATTCCAGGGTCATCAATACCAAATTTATCAAGACCTCTCTCATCAAACGCTCAGTAAGCAAAAAGTGATGAAACCTCACTTATAAGTGCTCCAATATCATTGTATCTCATATCGCTGGAATTTTCCCTTTGCCATTCGCTTTACCTAAAAAGGAACCATCTATACCTGCAAAACTACTGATGATTTGCTCGCCACAATCCTAGATCTTTGCCTGCCAACACCAGAAACGTCTACAGAAGGCTCCAAATGTTGGGTAAATTCTGGTTCCCCCCAACATCAAAAGGACACTCCTGAACAACTGGCATCCTCCAGCGTCCATAAGAGGAGTCGCTTTGTATCACCTACTCCAGGAGCTGAACCAATGATCTGAGATAGAGATATGTTATGTGTATAGAGACATATAACCTATCACTATATAAATGGGTGATATTTTTTCATATATAAGTATATGCCTAATTAATATCATACTAAACAAAACACCATGAGCGAACTGACCAGAGATAAAGCTTTTGTTCTGGTTTCTGGTCTGTTTGTCCATGCATAATTTAAAATAAAACCTAGGCATACCCAAATAATATGTCTATCCTTTGATCTTCTGATATTGAACACCTCTGTCTTTCATTAAGCCCACAAATTAAAGCAATTGTATCACTGTCTGGATAGCATATAGTAATTTAGTTCTTAAAATTACCTACTAACCCATACAAGGCCAGAATGTTATCCTCATAACATAAGGGAATGTGGTGGTCCACCCCGCCCCTTATATTCTCTATAGTGGAAACCCACCACTTTGACATGGGCCATCCCTTTCTAGAATATTAAGTTTGAATCACCTATAGATTAACCATAACACAATTCTAGTGTAAATTATCTAGATCATTATATTAACTGGATTCATAATTGTTACCTCAAGCCTTTATTATATTTGAGACTTGATTGTTACAAAGTTTGTTTCTTAAATCACCTGTTTGATGGCAGTCCCGGAGATAGCCACAGTGCCTCCATTATTTTGAGTGCCCTAAGGCTTGATTTGGACAAATTGTACCAACTAGTTGGTGTTTTTTCACCATCCCTTGGATACTAGGTTCATTTAGGAGCCACTTCTCCTCTTTTGAAATAAAAGCTTCTCATTTCATTGAATAAATATAAATTGACAATATACTGACTAATTCCCTTCTCAATCCTTACTTTTTCCTAACCTTTCACCCCCCATTGTCCCCCTATTTTTCCAGAGAAATAGTCGCACAAACTATTAAAAAAAAAAAAAAAATTCAAATTAAATGATGGCCCCTCTACAGTAAATATAATAACCCTTAAAGTACATGGTCTTGACTAACCCCCAAAACACACTAAAGCTTTTCAATCCTTTTCAAAATGAAATTCACATGTGGTCTGCCTTCAAGGAGACATACTTTTCATCTCAATCATATCCACAATTCTTTAGTTGTAAATACCCTCAGGTTTACACCTCTTCAACTGACACCAAAGATGTGTATTAATTGCTTTTCATCATACAGCATTTACGCCCCAAACAAATCTCAAAGACCCTGAAGGTCGAATATATATATATATATATATATATATATATATATACACACACACACGCACATACATACACACACACACATACATACATACATATATATATATATATATATATTGTTGGAATTGAACATGAAGTAATGTTATATATCTAAAGTTCTACACATCTTTTTGTACAACCGAACTCAGCCATATTGATGCGACAAAATTACATGTATATTAAAGAGGTGCACAGACAGACACATTATTAACATTAACATTTTGTTTTATATAGTCTTACTGACCAATACAGAGTAGGTTATAAAAGCGCACCTCCATTATATACATAAGACAACCAAATATGGAAATAAATTAAACAAATAATACAATGTAGGCAACAACTTTGAATCTATGACTTCTTGGTTGTTGCAGTGGATTAGTAAAGAAAAAAATAACATAGTTGATGCAATTTTTCAAGAATTGATGCTAGTTGAAATTGGGGTACCAAAATACACGGCGATTATTGGCTCTACGCGTTTCGCGGCTTACTACCGCTCGTCAGGAGCAAGCTCGTGATTGGTCTGAAAATACAGAGTAGTGGTAAATTAATGTTTGCAATGATGGAACATGGGGAGATTGAAATACCCCTACCTAGTGGTCACTTACACATAGCCATGCAGTCAAAAGTGCAGCGCCGAAAGCCTAGGCACCCAAAGCGATGATACGGGAGTTGAGGAGGCCCAACCAAGGGCGAGGAGGCCCACAGAACGCACACACAGGCAACCACCGGGACAACAAGGGCGTTTAGTAAGTGAAAACGAATATGGAAATATAAAACTGAGCCTAATGGGTGAAAAAATGCATGGTAAGAACTACAGATAATCTGAGAATTGTAAAAGAAAAATGCGTTGAAAAAAGAAAATGTTGGGGTGGATGTGTGATGAGTGTAGGAGAGGGTTAGCATGGGAAAGGGGGGGAGGGGGAAGAGGGCGGAAGAAAAAGGGGAAGGAGGGGGAAAGTGGCTGTGTATGACATGACCCAGTCTGAATGCCAGGTGACAGAGTGAGTAGTGACAGAAAAAAGTAAAGAAAGAGGGACATATGGATTGATTGTGCAAAAATACCTTGTGTGTGGAAAAAACGCGAAAACAAGGGGTGACAGTGTATGGTAGGTGAATAGCCCCAGTTGTTCCGGTCCCGCCTGCCGCCGCCAACCATGGATACAGCCAAACCGCCGTCTGGGGGCCCCCAGCGTCACACACTCAAGGACACCAAATGGAAGAGTGAGCAATGCCAGACCCGGGATATATATACACACTCCGAGTCAGCGTCCACACCCACACTCCAGGTGAAATGAGGATGTAAATCAACCTAGCCTGAAAGGCGGCACCCATAACAGTGATGCCGTACAAACGGTGGTGAAAGTGTGACGCCGATACGCAGTGGGTGAACGCGCCCCGCCTCCCAGCCAAGAGAAAAAAAAAAAAAAATAAAAAAAAAAAAACAAATCTTGGATGAGGAGGGCGGAGGGCGTCCCCCAGTGCGCATCGCAACTCCCGATCATGACAAAAAGGAATGCAGCGATGCAGACGACACCAACACCACCCGACTGCATAGGTGCGTCAAGGACCGAATAGTGCAAAAAAAAGAAAAAAAAAAAAAAATTTTTTTTTTTTAAAAAAGATTTTGGAAAAAACAATAGAAGCTGCTAAATCTAAAACAATGATGAATAATAAAATACTTTGAACAATGTGGTCCAAAAAAACAAAAAAAACAAATAAACATTGGCTTAAGTATACAAGACACCCGTCTTCCATCCCTTATATCAATAGTAACATGATGGGAAAAGGGGAGGGGGAAATTTTGGGACTTTAAATTAGGTCATAGCCTCCATCCCTATCAGATATAAGATATAAAATTAAAAACAAGAGCTAAGCGGGACTTTAAATGAAGTACGGGGTCTTTTATTGAAAAAAAAGGAGAAATATTGTTATGCGATTATATGATGCGACAAAATTACATGTATATTAAAGAGGTGCACAGACAGACTCCTCGCCCTTGGTTGGGCCTCCTCAACTCCCGTATCATCGCTTTGGGTGCCTAGGCTTTCGGCGCTGCACTTTTGACTGCATGGCTATGTGTAAGTGACCACTAGGTAGGGGTATTTCAATCTCCCCATGTTCCATCATTGCAAACATTAATTTACCACTACTCTGTATTTTCAGACCAATCACGAGCTTGCTCCTGACGAGCGGTAGTAAGCCGCGAAACGCGTAGAGCCAATAATCGCCGTGTATTTTGGTACCCCAATTTCAACTAGCATCAATTCTTGAAAAATTGCATCAACTATGTTATTTTTTTCTTTACTAATCCACTGCAACAACCAAGAAGTCATAGATTCAAAGTTGTTGCCTACATTGTATTATTTGTTTAATTTATTTCCATATTTGGTTGTCTTATGTATATAATGGAGGTGCGCTTTTATAACCTACTCTGTATTGGTCAGTAAGACTATATAAAACAAAATGTTAATGTTAATAATGTGTCTGTCTGTGCACCTCTTTAATATACATGTAATTTTGTCGCATCATATAATCGCATAACAATATTTCTCCTTTTTTTTCAATAAAAGACCCCGTACTTCATTTAAAGTCCCGCTTAGCTCTTGTTTTTAATTTTATATCTTATATCTGATAGGGATGGAGGCTATGACCTCATTTAAAGTCCCAAAATTTCCCCCTCCCCTTTTCCCATCATGTTACTATTGATATAAGGGATGGAAGACGGGTGTCTTGTATACTTAAGCCAATGTTTATTTGTTTTTTGTTTTTTTTGGACCACATTGTTCAAAGTATTTTATTATTCATCATTGTTTTAGATTTAGCAGCTTCTATTGTTTTTTCCAAAATCTTTTTTAAAAATAAAAAAAAAAATTTTTTTTTTTTTCCTTTTTTTTGCACTATTCGGTCCTTGACGCACCTATGCAGTCGGGTGGTGTTGGTGTCGTCTGCATCACTGCATTCCTTTTTGTCATGATCGGGAGTTGCGATGCGCACTGGGGGACGCCCTCCGCCCTCCTCATCCAAGATTTGTTTTTTTTTTTTTTTTTTTTTCTCTTGGCTGGGAGGCGGGGCGCGTTCACCCACTGCGTATCGGCGTCACACTTTCACCACCGTTTGTACGGCATCACTGTTATGGGTGCCGCCTTTCAGGCTAGGTTGATTTACATCCTCATTTCACCTGGAGTGTGGGTGTGGACGCTGACTCGGAGTGTGTATATATATCCCGGGTCTGGCATTGCTCACTCTTCCATTTGGTGTCCTTGAGTGTGTGACGCTGGGGGCCCCCAGACGGCGGTTTGGCTGTATCCATGGTTGGCGGCGGCAGGCGGGACCGGAACAACTGGGGCTATTCACCTACCATACACTGTCACCCCTTGTTTTCGCGTTTTTTCCACACACAAGGTATTTTTGCACAATCAATCCATATGTCCCTCTTTCTTTACTTTTTTCTGTCACTACTCACTCTGTCACCTGGCATTCAGACTGGGTCATGTCATACACAGCCACTTTCCCCCTCCTTCCCCTTTTTCTTCCGCCCTCTTCCCCCTCCCCCCCTTTCCCATGCTAACCCTCTCCTACACTCATCACACATCCACCCCAACATTTTCTTTTTTCAACGCATTTTTCTTTTACAATTCTCAGATTATCTGTAGTTCTTACCATGCATTTTTTCACCCATTAGGCTCAGTTTTATATTTCCATATTCGTTTTCACTTACTAAACGCCCTTGTTGTCCCGGTGGTTGCCTGTGTGTGCGTTCTGTGGGCCTCCTCGCCCTTGGTTGGGCCTCCTCAACTCCCGTATCATCGCTTTGGGTGCCTAGGCTTTCGGCGCTGCACTTTTGACTGCATGGCTATGTGTAAGTGACCACTAGGTAGGGGTATTTCAATCTCCCCATGTTCCATCATTGCAAACATTAATTTACCACTACTCTGTATTTTCAGACCAATCACGAGCTTGCTCCTGACGAGCGGTAGTAAGCCGCGAAACGCGTAGAGCCAATAATCGCCGTGTATTTTGGTACCCCAATTTCAACTAGCATCAATTCTTGAAAAATTGCATCAACTATGTTATTTTTTTCTTTACTAATCCACTGCAACAACCAAGAAGTCATAGATTCAAAGTTGTTGCCTACATTGTATTATTTGTTTAATTTATTTCCATATTTGGTTGTCTTATGTATATAATGGAGGTGCGCTTTTATAACCTACTCTGTATTGGTCAGTAAGACTATATAAAACAAAATGTTAATGTTAATAATGTGTCTGTCTGTGCACCTCTTTAATATACATGTAATTTTGTCGCATCATATAATCGCATAACAATATTTCTCCCTTTTTTTTCAATAAAAGACCCCGTACTTCATTTAAAGTCCCGCTTAGCTCTTGTTTTTAATTTTATATCTTATATCTGATAGGGATGGAGGCTATGACCTCATTTAAAGTCCCAAAATTTCCCCCTCCCCTTTTCCCATCATGTTACTCAGCCATATTGATATTTGCAGTCCCACATGTTTAAAAGGTATAGAGGAATGTGGCAATAAAAAGAATCTGCATAGCAGAATGAGTTCTATTCAGCCCACCTGGTGTGCACGGAGCTTCAAAGAGATTTAGGACAATGGCGGCGCTGGTCTGTCTGTAAGGACAAAAAGGGACCTAATTAGCGGGAAGGGCGTCCGAGATTGAATCACAAGATGTGAACCCAGTCGGAGCAGTTGCAATTCATGGGCAAACACTGCCCCCCAGAGGCCAATTATGGCAGGACTGTCAGAGATATTTAGTCTGGGGGAGGAGACACCCCAGAGACGCTGATTGGTCCACAGGCAAAGGGTGGTGGGCAATGGGGTGTGGTGTGGCTGAGGTGTGTTTATCAAAATGTATTCATCAAAGAGAGCTGTCTCTCATTCCATCAGGAGGCTCAACCACGAAGATCTGCTAAGTATACTGTTTGTATTGTATTCTGATTGCATGCTATGTACTCTTGTAACTTCTATTGATACCTTATGCAAGCTTTCTTATTTTCTTGGGAAATAAATGAGATTTGATTGATCCTAGACTGTGTATTTGGTTTCATAGCTAATTGTTATAGTATTGTGATACTCTTATGGCAGCTGGGAAGGATGCAGGACAAGGTGCAGTAGTGTTGGAGGTTGTTCCACCACCACGCCTCCAAAATGCTACTACTGGTTGTGACACACCTCTCTCCTCTACCCCCTCCTCTTTTTCTTCCTCCATGGCCTCTTCCAGTGCTCTGTCCTCAGAACCAGAGGTGCTCCGTAGGCGTTCCAGGGGCTACGCAAGTACGCAGGCAAAACAATGCCATGCCGTGCTTGCGCTGGTTTGTTTGGGGGACAGGAGCCACACTGGGGCAGATATTTTGTCAGCTCTGCAGGGGCAGGCCGAGGGTGGTTGATGCCACGCCAGCTTAAGCCAGGAATAGTGGTTTGTGACAATGACACCAACCTCCTCTCTGCCCTCCAACAGGGACAACTGACCCATGTGCCCTGTGTGGCTCACGTCCTTAACCTGGTGGTGCAGCGGTTCTTGGGCAGGTACCCAGGCTTACAGGATGTCCTGAAGCAGGCCAGGAACGTCTGTGTGCATTACTGCCGATCATTTAATGCCTGTGCTCGGCTGGCTAAGCTCCAAAAGGAGTTGAACCTGCCCAAGAACTGCCTTATATGTGACATGCCCACCAGGTGGAACTCAACGTTGGCCATGCTGCAGCGGCTGCACACGCAGCAGAGGGCCATCAATGAGTACCTGTGCGACTACGGCACCAGGACAGGGTCAGCGGAGCTGGGTTTTTTCTCACCACGCCAGTGGGGCATGATCAGGGGTGCATGCACTGTCCTGTCACCATTTGAGGAGGCCACAAGGATGGTGAGCAGTGACAGTGCATTCATCAGTGACACTGTACCTCTTGTCCACCTGTTGGAGCATACGCTGCGTGGAATAATGGACAGGGCACTTGAGGCAGAACAGAGGCAAGAAGAGGAGGACTTCCTTGCCTCTCAAGGCTTCCTTTATCCAGACAGTGTTCCTGCTGTCCCACCCATCACACAGGAAGAGGACGAGGAGGAGGATGATTGTGTCAGCATGGAGGTGGAGGCTGGCACTCAGCATCAGCAGCAGCAGCAGTCTTGTAGGGATGATTTACAGTCCCAAGAAACCCGTGGACTTGTACGTGGCTGGGAGGAGGTAGCTGCGGATCATGTTGTCCTTGACCCAGTGACCCAGAGGACTCCGGACCGAATGCCTCAGCTAACCTACGCTGCATGGCCTCCCTGATCCTGTAAAGCCTGTGGAAGGATCCTCGTATTCTTCGGATCAAGGAGAGGGACCATTACTGGCTGGCCACTCTCCTTGATCCACGGTACAAGGGTAAGGTTGCCGACCTTATCTTGCCATCGCAGAGGGAGCAGAAGATGAGACATCTCTGGGGGGCCTTGCAGAAAGGTCTGTGCAACGTGTTCCCAGAGACTGGGAGGTTACAAACTCCTGGTCCTGGACAACGTGTTGCTGAGGCATCAGTCACAAGGAGCGGTGGAGAAGGTGGCCGTCTGACCAATGCGTTCAGACAATTTTTTAGTCCGCAGCTCCAAGGTATGATCAGTTCCAGGAACCATCGCCAGCGTCTGATTTACATGGTGCAGGAATACCTAGGGGCAAGGTCAGACTTGGACACCTTTCCCACTGAAAATCCTCTGGCTTACTGGGTCTTGAGGATGGATCACTGGCCAGAGCTTGCACAGTATGCAATTGAGCTACTGGCCTGTCCTGCATCCATCGTTCTTTCGGAACGCACCTTCAGTGCTGCTGGTGGCTTTGTTACCGATCACAGGGTGCGCCTGTCCACCGACTCAGTTGATTGACTGACCTTCATCAAGGGCTCATTCCTGCACCACAACTAGAGTATATGGGAGAGGTTGCAGTGTCGTGGCACCAGCACCAGTGCCAGCAGCCCAATTTTTCTGCCCCTGAATAACAGGGGTGTTTAATTTCAATTTTTGATGCAATGCTTTTCAGCAGGGCTCATTCCTGCACTACAACTAGAGTATATGAGAGAGGTTGCAGTGTCGTGGCACCAGCACCAGTGCTTAAGGCCCAATTTTAAACAGGGGCATGTAATTACAATTTTTGATATAATATTTCACAGCAGGGCCTGTTCCTGTGCCCACCGAGAGTAACTGTGAGGACTTATAGTGTTGTGGCACTAGCACCAGCACCACAACTACCAAAGGCCCAATTTTTCTACCACTGTTCAACAATGGCATGTAATTACAATTCTGATATAATCGTTCATAGCAGGGCGCTCCAGCGCCCACCAAGAGTCACTTTGAGGGCTTACAATGTTGTGGCAACACCAACACCTTGTTCTGCCATTTCTGCAGAGCATATAGGGCAGGCCACTACTTTCAAACATCCAACTTACAAATGTCTCCTACTTCCAAACGGAAGGAGACAACAGGAAGTGAGATGAAAAAAGACGGACGGCAAAACAAATTATACAGGGGTGATAACCCTTCCCGATGTTTTCCAAAAAGCTTAAAGAGGAAGTAAACCCTGATGAGTTTACTTCCTCTTTTATTCCCCGCAAAGGCAAAGCATAATGGACTACTATGCATCGCATAGTAGTCCATTATGTGTCACTTACCTGACACAGGAGCCAGCGATGTCACCGCTGTCCCCTATAGTCCAGCGCATCCAGCTTCTCGGTGGGGTCTCGCAGCTCCGCAGCTGTCATTCGGCGAAGCCACAAAGACATCACTCCCGCGCATGCGCACGGGAGCCAACGCGCGCGGCAGCTCCGTCGTTGAAAATACCGCGCTCAGTGTGCATGCGCCATAGACAGCGGTGCCTGTCTTCGGGCAAATATCTCCTAAACCGTATAGGTTTAGGAGATATTTCTTGGACCTACAGGTAAGCCTTAATCTAGGCTTACCTGTAGGTCAAAGTGTGTTGTAAGTGTTTACAACCACTTTAAAAATAGATTTTTTGACTGGAGCTACACTTTAAAAATGTACCAGTTCAAAACTACACACAGATTCTTCTTAACACAACAAATCTACACAGTCCCTGTCTTGTTTGCACCACCTGTATACTACTGTTCTGAGTATATAGGGCCTGGGGGCCCCACATCTTTCCTTTTTTTAATATGGGTACGGGGTTCACCTTAATATCCGTACAAGACCCAAAGGTGCTGGTAATGGTCAGGGGGGCTACCCATGCCATTTTTCTCAATGATTTTCATCCATATTGCCGGAACCAGATATTACATTAAAAACGCAAGCAGTTTGAAATGACTTTTTTTCCGTTAAATGTCATTTTGTGCAGGGACTGTTCTAAAAACGGGAAACACGTGGCACTTCACAGGCATACTATAGACACCCCCCAGGCACAATATTTAAAGGAATATTTCACTTTTTTTTTTCACTTTTATCGTCATTAAAATCAGTGCTTTCGCCAAAACAGCCATTTTTAAAAACATTTTAGGCATTGACCCATGTCCCCTGGGGCAGGAGTCAGGTTCCCAAACCCTTTATAGGACAGTATCTTGCATTTTAGCCATTAAAATTAGCACTTTTTATTTTGAACGTTCGAGTCCCATAGACTTCAATGGGGTTCTAACGTTCGTACGAATTTGCGGTCCGTTCGAACTGGTGGTAACCGAACCGGGGGGTGTTCGGCTCATCCCTACTCCTGGCTTACATTCTTCCCATGTGGCTGATGCAGGCCTTTAGCCTAAGCCTTAGGTCTGCTCCTCAGACCCAAAAGAATTTCCTAGAGTTAAGCTCTCTCCTAGCTCTCTCCTGATCAGCACCTTGCTGCTCTGTCACCAAGTACGTCTGCCTCCTGCAGACATGCATACTCTGGCTGCCCCATGCAGCCTCTGACTCCTCTCAGAGGAATGGGAGTCCACCTGACTCTCATTCACAGACTTCCTGTCTGTTGGGTGGAACAATGAGCCATTGCCAGGTCACAACTAAATAGCCCAGCATACAGCTGTGCAATCAGCATGCCTTTCCCTCCACAATCTGGCATAAACCAGCAATCTTCCAGGAAGCACAGGATCCTACTGCCATAATATATATATATATATATATATATATATATATATATATATATATATATATATATATATATATACATATATATATATATATATATATATATATATAAATTTATCCAGTCTCCTACAAGATGCTGAAGTCACAATAGTCTTTTTATGTTTCCAACAAGAGACACTATCATACAAGGTGGAGATTCAAATAAAATAATACACCCATTTCTAGACAAATCCCCAACTCCAACTAATGCTCACCGTCGCTCATATCAACAACTACAATCAATATTCCCTTCTTGACACATGAAGAGAACAAAACCCAGCTAGACGCCAATATACCCATTACTCCCATCCCCATAAACAATTCTCCCGCATAGACCACCTCTTAGCATTAAAATAATAAATAAATTAAAACTGACCAAAGATATTTATACCAGCAACCCACTAAAAATCCTACATGAATTTCAAAGAAAACTATCTGAACTTTATAGAGATTACCATTAATTTGACCAATCTCGATTAAACACCCTCCTGTTCTCAATTCTCCTCCCCTCCATTTGCCAACAAGAAACCCTAGACAGGCCAATCATTGAATTAGAAATACAGACAGCAATAAAATCACTAAAACCACATAAATGCCCAGGCACCGATAGCTTTTCAGCCACCTATTATAAATGTTCTGCTACACTATTGTCTCCACTCATGGTTGAAGCCTTCAACTCCCTTCTCATTGGTTACTCCTTCCGTTCAGAATCCGTCATTGCCTCCATTTTTATGATTCCAAAACCAAACACACACGATACATCTTGGTCTAATTACAGGCCAATATCAATACTTAATATAGATATTAAACTATTGGCTAAGATCCTCTATAACAGACTCAACCCTATTATAGGTAGCCTAATTCATCAAGATCAAACAGGGTTTATCTCTTCTAGACAAGTAGGAGACAATATACATGGAGCTACACTTTTAGTTCAGCACGAGCCCGCTTCATCCCTGCCTGCTTCCTTTCACTGGACATAAGAAAGGCATTTGATTCATTATCTTGGCCTTATTTAAACTCAATCCGCCATCGATGGGGATTTGGTGCACACTTCCTGATATGGATTGCCACCTTATATCAGCATCCAAAAACACTTATATCCTACTTGGGATTCTGTTTTGACTCCTTTTACATTGAAAGAGGTGAATCAGGATGTCCCTTTTCCCTGCTCCTTTTTGCAACTGAACCCCCTACTCATTCAATCCAACACGAACAGAGGTCTTGAACTTGGAGGTCACTATCATAAAATATATGTCTATTTGCAGACGATGTCCTAAAAAAATTTATTACACCCCTATTATCAGCACCAATTCCTATTAACATCCTCACAGAATTTGGACATTTATCTGGCCTTATAATAAACCCTCATAAATCCAAAAGCTCTTAACTACTTCAATACAGGGCACTGCTGCATATCTTTGGTAAAATGACCCAAATTAGTGTATATTATTTGGTCTTTGTGAAAGTTATAGAATCTACAAACTATGGTGTCAATCACTGAAAATTGATCACATTTGATCACATCTGATGTACTGAGGGCTTCTCTCATTTCTTGAGACACTAACAAGTCAGGAAAGTACAAATACCCCCCCAAATGACCCCTTTTTAGAAAGTAGACATTGCAAATTATTAATTAACCACTTTCCACCCGGCCAATGCACATATACGGCCGGGTGGGAGCCGTCTACTTCTGATAGGACGTTTAGGAACGTCCATCAGAAGGAGCGGGATCGCGCGCGCGTGTGCCCGCGCAGCGGCGCGATCCCGATGCGCCCGTGTCACCCAGACACGGCGCATCTCAGATCGGCAGGAGGGCTCTGTGATTGGCCCTCCTGATCACATGACGGCCGTGTCCAATCACGGCTGTCATGTGATGTAAACAAACAGCCGGTTGCTAGGCAATCGGCTCCTCCTCTCCTCACACAGAAGTCATCGCTGAGGAGAGGAGAGCAGATCGCTGCAGCCGGCTGATGATCAGTGAGTATGAGCTGTTTTTTACAGCTTTTTACTCACTGATCACCAGTCTAGTGTAAACACAAATCACCACACAGTGTAAACACACCACACAGTATAAACACAATGTCCCCACACATGTCCCCAAAACATACATGTCCCCAAATAATAAATACACATGTCCCTAATAATAAAAACATGTCCCCCACATATGTCCCACTAAAATCACATGTTCCAATGATTATCTGCACACATATGTACGTGATCACCTGCACACATCTGTACATGATCATTTGCGTACATATGTCCGTGATCACACAAACCAATTATTATACACTTAACGGATTTTTTTTTACCAAAAACATGTAGCAGAATACATTTTGGCTTAAATTTATGACAAAATTAGATTTTATTGGATTTCTTTTAAAATAGAAAAAATAAAATATTATTTTTTTCCAAATTTCTGCTTTTTTTGCTCTTATATCGCAAAAAATAAAAAATGGAGTCGTGAATAAATACCACCAAAATAAAGCTCTATTTGTGCGAACAAAATGATAAAACTTTCATTTGGGTACAGTGTAGCATGACCGCGCAATTGTCACTGAAAGCGCTAGAGCGATGAAAGCTGAAAATTGGGCTGGGAAGGAAGGGGGCGAAAGTGCCCTGTATTGTAGTGGTTAAGTAGCATGGTGCTTTTTTTTAAGTTGTAATTTTTTTCACACAATTCTTTGCAAAATGAAGATTTTTTTATTTATTTACAAAATTGTCATATTAACAGGTTATTTCTCCCACAAAGCATATGCATACAACAAATTACACCCCAAAATACATTCGGCTACTCTTCCTGAGTATGTGTGAGACTTATAGAGCCTGGCCAACATTGAAGTAGCACCTTCAGGCGTTCTACAAGCATAAATTACACATCTCATTGCTCAACCATCCATTACACTTTTGAAGGCCCTGGAGCACCAGAACAATAGAATTGCCCACAAAATTACTCAATTTTGGAAAGCAGACACCCCAACATATTATTTATGAGTCATAATGAGTCATTCTTTCCAGAAGTTTTTGGAAATTGTGGGGGGAAAAAATGAAAACATCCATTTGTAAAGATATTTCCAACACATAGCAAAAATGACACCCCAAAATACATTCTGCTACTCCTAATGAGTATGGCAATACCACATGTGTGAACCTTTTACACAGCTTGGCCACATATAGAGGCCCAACATCCAAGTAGCACCACCAGGCATTCCAGGAGCATAAATTACATATATAATTTCCTGGCAACCTATCATTTTTGAAGGCCCTTCGTATTTAGATTTTTTTTATTACACTAAAAACTGTTTTTATTTTAAATTGAATACATACAGTCCAAAGATCAACATTTAGTCCATATACAGCAGTTTTATACAATCCAATATCCAATGGAAACATTACGTATTCATCATAGTCGCCATCATCATAGATCTTACATCTTAAAGCCAGAGCCCATTTCACCGTACAACCAAAGTCTGGTTGCCTTCTGGAACGGCGAGAGGACCACACGGACGATGCCATTTTGGCACCGCAGACCTGTGGGAGGGTGGATGGGGCCTGACACCTGCAGACAATGGACAAATCATGCAGACACTTTAAAACCCCACAGCTTCCAGGAGATCCTGAGGTGTTCCCTGGTAATGCTGTCATACACTAATACAAGAGGGCTTGGTAAATTCAGCATTTGGAATGCTTTTGACTGGCTAATCTTTTTTCATTTCTATTTTCATTTTCTAATATTGCTATTTAACCTATACATTATTATCCTTTTGTAATATAACCTTAGTCTTATCCTCTTACTTTAAGTATATGTATTCAGTGTCATATCACTTGTTGTTTGGCACCCTAATCCATCTCACTTTCACCATTTAATTTAATCATCCCCCCTACCCTTTTCACTCCACACGCACATCCCCCACCCCCCCTCCATCAATGTAGGCACTTCGCACTCACACCCATTCCCTAGTTCCCCACACCTTTCACTTTTACACTTTTAATATTTGTTTTTCAGTTTTTAGCAGCTTTATTGTTTTCACTTTTACACCTTTATTGTCCCATCATCAGTCAATCCCACATCATGCACTTTCACTTCACATCACTACACCCCATCCACCTCCCAACTTTTTTTCACTGCTAGTTAATCCCTCTTATAACCAATCCAACTAGCGAATAAACTATGCCATGTTATGTATAACTTAATTTTTCTATAATATGAATCCATCAATGACCAAGTAACAACCAGCCAACAGCTGCCATACACTTCTATACATTCCTCCAACATTATCTAATGACGACTCACAAAAAGTCTTTGCATGTCCATCTGCAGGTGTTTTATCCCCATCCTCCTTTCTGGGTCTCAGAACGTGGCCCCCTACAAGCTCGAGGACTATGCACCCACCCGGAGGACGCGGGGTGGACGTGTGGCAGCGATGGGATCACTGGAAAAATATAATCCTACAATGCTGGTTTGTGCGATACATCCTCATGTCTTCATCCACCCATTGATAATTATACCTCTATGTGTATGGAGATATAATTTGGCTCAATTTGAAATGCTATACCTATACATTTTTTATAGTGTTCAAAGTCTTTAATTAGATATTTTGACATTTTCCTAGAATATAAATCCTCCTGAAGAGACCGGAAATCAGAAGGGTTGAAAGGCATCTGGATTTTTCATGTGGATACATATGTTACAAATACAATTGGCAAACCATGCTTGTACATAGAGTGTTTTTTGCTATGCGTGATGTTCCATGTTTGTTTTTGTGTCGCACCACCTATATAGATGATTCATCATTGTTCATTTGAAATTATTATTGTCTGTTAAATATTTTTTATTTTTTTACATTAACCATTTTTATACAAATTCTCTGCTGCTAAAAAACCCCTGGGGAAACTTCCTGTTTTTGTATACTTTGGGGTTATGCAGCTTTGGGGGCGCCCTTATTGTGTTTTCCTTTCTATATCTAATATAATACCTTTCCCAACTTTATGCGTACAAAATGATCTTCCACATACGGAAACCTTCTGAACCCTCAAAATCGCATTTTTTTTTGCTCCATTACAAACCTCTTGACACCACACTCCTCAAATTCTCTATTTTTGAACAAAGCTGGAAATCAGACCCACACAGATGTAGCCTTATTTCAGATTTGTATGCTCAATTACTTTCACATACAACTTCTTTTCCCTATCTTACACTTATAAATGGGAGAAAGATCTTCACCTTCACTCAGACGAATTAGATTGGGCTCAGATCTGGCAAGCAACTAAATCAGCTACACCAAACATAGTAGCCCTTGAAACCAAATAAAAAGTTCTCACTTAAATTCTGGTTCCTGACAGATTTTATAAATTTAGCCACCAATACCCCTCTTATTACACAACATCAGGCACACACATACACATTTGGTGGGAATGTCCAATAGCCAACTCATTTTGGATAAAAGTATTCAAAATCCTTTCTACTGTGTTTCATGTTACTTTACCTCCTGATCCTACCGTAGCACTTCTGAATAATAAACCACAACTCTTAACCCTTTACCAATTTAAGCTCTAAAGCCCCATACACACTATAAGATTTTCTGCTGATTTTTGTCTTCAGATTTACCAAAACCATATAATATGGAGGTCAAACCTTAGGAATTTCAATGTGTATGCAATCAGGAAGGCCTTTGCTCTACATGGTTTTGGTAAATCTGAAGACAAAAATCAGCAGAAAATCTGATAGTGTTTACTCTTTGTAACCACAGCGGCTCAACAAACCATAGCAAAAACATGGAAAAACAACTCCCTTTGCATACAATCTGTTAAACAAAGAGTGACGCAAGCTTTGATCCATGCAAAAATTGAAGCAATCTTTCTTGACAAAATACCCAAATTTGAATCTTTATGGAAACCATTGATTGAACATCACCTTCCTCTGGGTTTAGATAGTTAGTTTGTTATTATAAACCTAAAAAGGTATATAACTCCTACTTTATCTTTCAGACTCACACTATCCAATTCAACGACATCCCTTTCTCACCCCTATGCTCAACTTCCCCCTACTTTACAGGTCCTATTACAAATGAGGACACTTGGGATGGTTGGTATTCTTAATTCTTTTTACCAGGAACCACCAAGCCATGGAGTCGGACCTTTTCCCTGGTCAGAATAATCTATCCCCCTACTATTCCACAATACCTATCATGCCTTTCTTATCATTGTCCCCAACTCATATTCATATCTATATTTGTTTATTGATTTTGTATTACTGCTTTGTCCTTTTATTTTTAACGCTTATTACCAATATTGTAAAACAAATATTGAAAAGAAGCATCACTTGGTATGTAGTCTATCAGTATACAATCTTGAATGATTTCACCTGACCTATCTGTTTTCATTTGAGAAACTCTATTGTATGTTTGGATTTTATATTGTATTAAAAATAGGGTCTTATAATACAAATTTATTGTACCTTGTAAAACACAATCAAATATTTGAAAGAGAAATATCTCCGCAGTGACAACTCTTTTCATCTTTAATTTTTTCAAAAACTTGTGGCAAAGAAAATAAGATCTTCGAAAGACTCAACATGCTTCTCAGCAGCAAATTTATTGGGGTGTCTACCTTCCAAAATGGGGGACATTTGGGGGATGTTTATACTCTTTCGGTATTTTAGGGTCTCTGAAAATTTGATAAATAGGAAATCCAAAGTGTATTTAACACCCCTTGAAAGGCTCAGGGTGGTCATTGGATGTTGGGCCCCTATGTGTTGCTAGGCTACCAAAAAGTCTTTCACACATAGTATCCCCATACTCATGAGAAGTAGCAGAATGTGTTTTGGGGTTTAATGCCACATATACCCATGGCAAGTGTGAGATATATCTCAAGTGAATATATATATATATATATATATATATATATATATATATATATATATATATATATATATATATATATATATATATATATATATATATATATATATATATATATATATATATATATTTTTTTTTTTATTATTATTATTATTATTATTTCAAAAACCTTGTGGCAAAAAAAATAACATCTTCCATGGACTCAACATGCTCTCAGAAAAAAAACTTGGGGTAGGTGTTTGTACTGTCCCGACATTTTAGCTTTTTTTCTATTACAAGGGATGTTTAGATTGTGTGCTGCCCCAACAGAGCATAGAATTGATATAGATTGTTTTCCTAACCATTTTTCTATGGACGTTTATATTTAGTTCACATGCTGCCATCTAGTGACCTTTTGTGGTAATGCACTTGTGTTCTCAAGTTTGTTTTTCCCTTATGTTATGACATATGTCCTTTATATGTAATGCCAATCAGGGAGAACAACCCCCTATTTTTAGGACTTTTACGGCACGTACACAATTTCAAGTTTTAAAATATAACAAAATTTATTACACACAAAATATAAGTGTATGTTAAACACAAGAGAACATGTATAATAATCAAAGCACAATTAAAAATGCATGCAAATGATATCCGTAATAGTAATTGAAATTGTGTAACGCTCCACCCTTCTTCCTGTGTTTTTGTACTTTCTGTGTCATGGATTCAGCTACAAGCCACATGTAGCAGGGCACATGTATTCTGCATTGTAAACTACAGACAACATCACTTTTTGACAGCATAATACCACAACCTATTAATCTGTTGTATCCTGTCATCTGCTGTAATTTGATGTTCAGAATAAAGCACCTCTGGGGATGGAAATCAGTACTGGTGTGTTCAAGCTATCTGATGAGGTTTGTCCTCATTGATTATATCTGCTTATATAGGCCAAGCATAGAGGTCTCACAAGGGATAAATCGGTTCACAACAATCAGAGTCAGAATACATTCCTTGTAATAGGAATAAAAGTGATCCAATTTTTTCAATTTTTTTTTTTAAATGACAGTGTAAAAATAAAAAGTAAAATAAATACAAATTTTTTTTTTTTTTTTTTAAACGCCCTGTCCCTCCGTGCTCGCGCGCAGAAGCTAACGCACGTACGTAGATCACGCACGTATATGTAAACAGTGTTCAAACCACACATTTGAGGTATTGTCGCGATCGTTAGAGTGAGAGCAATAGTTCTAGCAAAAGACCTCCTCTGTAACTCAAAACTAGTAACCTGTCGAAATTTTTATACGTCGCCTATGGAGATTTTTAAGGGTCAAAGTTTGTCGCCATTCCATGATCCATTTACTCAGCGTAACATTATCTTTCACAATAAATGGCTAACTTTACTGTTTTCTTATTTTTTTAATTTAAAAAAAGTGTATTTTTCCCCAAAAAATTGCATTTGTAAGACCGCTGCGCAAATACAGTGTGACATAAAATACCACCGACCGCCATTTTATTCTCTAGGGTGTCTGAAAAAAAATGTATTTATGTATGTATGTATGTATGTATGTATAATATAATGTTTGGGAGTTCTAAGTAAATTTCTAGAAAAAAAAATGATTTAACTTGTAAACAACAAGTTTGAAAAATAGGCCTGGTCCTTAAGTGGTTAAAGGGAATATAGACTTGTAGTGTCTAACAGAGGTTCTAACCTTTCCCCTGTACTTCAAAGCTAAAAAAAAAAAAAATGTGTTCAGAGTTTAATCAAAATCATATCTTCCAGTTATACATCTTATTTTAAGTAGATAATTTAAAGCAAAAACTCTTGAGCATAATGCTCCATCCTACCTGAATCCTTGCAGTCTCCTGGTGGTCCCTGGAGTCCTTTTGGTCCTGGAAATCCAGGGAATCCAATTTCTCCTGTTTAATTATAGTATACAATTTAGCACAGTGAAAGTGAGGTTACCCCGGGCATCTTTTTTTAAAGCCCAACTTCAGACTTACCAACCCCCCTAGTACCATCCACCCCATTTTGGAGCTCCCCATTCATTTATAAAATCTGTCCAGGTTCAATACATCACAGATCCTATTTGCTATTTTATGTAAAGAGCTTATACATAAACATATAAGAACGATTTAAAAAAATAAAACATATTGGTGTAAAAAAATTAGAATTACCCCAAACTATTCCAGAGTCACTTTAAGATTCATACCTCGTTCTCCTTTCTCTCCATCTTTTCCAGGAGCGCCACACGTAATGATGGAACAGCCGCTCTTTTCCACATCTTGGCATATCTGTGTGCCTGACATCACTAAAGCCACATGGAGAAGAAGAACACCGAAAACCTGCAGAGCTTTCATATTTTAAACACAGCTGATCTACAGAGGAAGGAAAAAAAATGGAGTTTTTTGCCAAAGTTATGCAGATGTCCCCCACCCCATTATTAACCACTTCAGCTCCGGGAAGATCTACCCCCCCTTCATGACCAGGCCATTTTTGGCAATATGGCACTGGCCAATCCCAAACACTTTACCAGCACGCAGTATTATCTTTTTTTTTAGGGCTGTGGAAATTAAAGATTAATTCCTCGATTAAAATGTTTTTGATCGATCAAAATTCTTTTGGTCGGTACTCACCTCTCCGCTGGCTTCCAGGTCTTCAGGGAGTTCCGTCGTAGATCGGGTGTCATCGCGGACATCGACCTCGCTGGACTCCTTCCCCCTTTCCCAAGTGCCTCCATCTGCTAACGAAAGGAAGGGGGGAGGAGTCCGGTGACGTTGAAGTTCTGATTGAACGTAACACGTACGGTGGAGGAGCTACGCATGATGTCACCCGCTGCTGCCCTACGGAACCAACACGATTGTTGGCTTTACATGCTGTGTTTTTATCATCTTTATGTGAGTAGCTTGTGTTTGAACACAACAATTAAATCTTATACTTAAGCGGTGAGCACTTAGATCTTTTCTTTCTACCCATGACCTGGCGTCCTTGCTGAGATCTAAGGAGATATGAGAGAAGTTTATGGTCTGTGTTAACCCTTTTGATACCCGCTTGCATGACCACCTGTTTGCACAGGGGTCCATGCCATAAGGTGAGATTGATTACCGTATTTATCGGTGTATAACATGCACAGGCGTATAACATGTACATCCATTTTAAACCTTCAATTTTAAATAAGGAACTTTGAAGCAAAATAAGCGTCAGTGCCCATCTGCAGCCTCACCATTGCCATCAATGCAGCCTGATCAATGCCCATCTGCAACCTCTCAAATGGCATCAATGCAGCCTCATCAGTTCACATCAATGCAGCAGCCTCATCATTGCCATCAATGGAGCCGAAAAAAGTGAATCAATACCATCTATGGTTCAGGAAATATGACCGTTTCAAGTTGAGCTCCAATTGAACCAACTTTTGAACTTTGAACTCCCATTACTGGGGAACCTTCCATACTGGTGCACCATCGAGCTGCGAGTGGACCCCACCTCGGCACCCCCTCCCCCTGAGGGGGGAGGGGGTGCCGAGGTGAGGGGGCATGCCAGATAGATCTCTGGTCAGCTTGAAGCAAAATGTGATCAAAGTGACTGACTTTGAGCTCCTGTTTCTGGAGAACCACGTGGTGAAAACCAGCCCAAACTTTGCACACTTGTAGGGGAGACTCTTTAGCACCTATGGTGCAAATTTGGAGCCCCTATAACCTAAGGCCGACCTGTACTGACTCCCCAAAGATGGTACCCCTAGGACATCTAATTTTTACATTGGTGCCTATGTGAAAACTGGCCATGTTTGGGACCCGATAGCTCCCCCGTTTTAGGTCCTATGGGCCCCAAACTTTGCATGCATACTCCCAAGACCCTCGACTACATGGAGCCGAAAAAAGTGAATCAATACCATCTATGGTTCAGGAAATATGACCGTTTCAAGTTGAGCTCCAATTGAACCAACTTTTGAACTTTGAACTCCCATTACTGGGGAACCTTCCATACTGGTGCACCATCGAGCTGCGAGTGGACCCCCACCTCGGCACCCCCTCCCCCTGAGGGGGGAGGGGGTGCCGAGGTGAGGGGGCATGCCAGATAGATCTCTGGTCAGCTTGAAGCAAAATGTGATCAAAGTGACTGACTTTGAGCTCCTGTTTCTGGAGAACCACGTGGTGAAAACCAGCCCAAACTTTGCACACTTGTAGGGGAGACTCTTTAGCACCTATGGTGCAAATTTGGAGCCCCTATAACCTAAGGCCGACCTGTACTGACTCCCCAAAGATGGTACCCCTAGGACATCTAATTTTTACATTGGTGCCTATGTGAAAACTGGCCATGTTTGGGACCCGATAGCTCCCCCGTTTTAGGTCCTATGGGCCCCAAACTTTGCATGCATACTCCCAAGACCCTCGACTACATGGAGCCGAAAAAAGTGAATCAATACCATCTATGGTTCAGGAAATATGACCGTTTCAAGTTGAGCTCCAATTGAACCAACTTTTGAACTTTGAACTCCCATTACTGGGGAACCTTCCATACTGGTGCACCATCGAGCTGCGAGTGGACCCCCACCTCGGCACCCCCTCCCCCTGAGGGGGGAGGGGGTGCCGAGGTGAGGGGGCATGCCAGATAGATCTCTGGTCAGCTTGAAGCAAAATGTGATCAAAGTGACTGACTTTGAGCTCCTGTTTCTGGAGAACCACGTGGTGAAAACCAGCCCAAACTTTGCACACTTGTAGGGGAGACTCTTTAGCACCTATGGTGCAAATTTGGAGCCCCTATAACCTAAGGCCGACCTGTACTGACTCCCCAAAGATGGTACCCCTAGGACATCTAATTTTTACATTGGTGCCTATGTGAAAACTGGCCATGTTTGGGACCCGATAGCTCCCCCGTTTTAGGTCCTATGGGCCCCAAACTTTGCATGCATACTCCCAAGACCCTCGACTACATGGAGCCGAAAAAAGTGAATCAATACCATCTATGGTTCAGGAAATATGACCGTTTCAAGTTGAGCTCCAATTGAACCAACTTTTGAACTTTGAACTCCCATTACTGGGGAACCTTCCATACTGGTGCACCATCGAGCTGCGAGTGGACCCCCACCTCGGCACCCCCTCCCCCTGAGGGGGGAGGGGGTGCCGAGGTGAGGGGGCATGCCAGATAGATCTCTGGTCAGCTTGAAGCAAAATGTGATCAAAGTGACTGACTTTGAGCTCCTGTTTCTGGAGAACCACGTGGTGAAAACCAGCCCAAACTTTGCACACTTGTAGGGGAGACTCTTTAGCACCTATGGTGCAAATTTGGAGCCCCTATAACCTAAGGCCGACCTGTACTGACTCCCCAAAGATGGTACCCCTAGGACATCTAATTTTTACATTGGTGCCTATGTGAAAACTGGCCATGTTTGGGACCCGATAGCTCCCCCGTTTTAGGTCCTATGGGCCCCAAACTTTGCATGCATACTCCCAAGACCCTCGACTACATGGAGCCGAAAAAAGTGAATCAATACCATCTATGGTTCAGGAAATATGACCGTTTCAAGTTGAGCTCCAATTGAACCAACTTTTGAACTTTGAACTCCCATTACTGGGGAACCTTCCATACTGGTGCACCATCGAGCTGCGAGTGGACCCCCACCTCGGCACCCCCTCCCCCTGAGGGGGGAGGGGGTGCCGAGGTGAGGGGGCATGCCAGATAGATCTCTGGTCAGCTTGAAGCAAAATGTGATCAAAGTGACTGACTTTGAGCTCCTGTTTCTGGAGAACCACGTGGTGAAAACCAGCCCAAACTTTGCACACTTGTAGGGGAGACTCTTTAGCACCTATGGTGCAAATTTGGAGCCCCTATAACCTAAGGCCGACCTGTACTGACTCCCCAAAGATGGTACCCCTAGGACATCTAATTTTTACATTGGTGCCTATGTGAAAACTGGCCATGTTTGGGACCCGATAGCTCCCCCGTTTTAGGTCCTATGGGCCCCAAACTTTGCATGCATACTCCCAAGACCCTCGACTACATGGAGCCGAAAAAAGTGAATCAATACCATCTATGGTTCAGGAAATATGACCGTTTCAAGTTGAGCTCCAATTGAACCAACTTTTGAACTTTGAACTCCCATTACTGGGGAACCTTCCATACTGGTGCACCATCGAGCTGCGAGTGGACCCCCACCTCGGCACCCCCTCCCCCTGAGGGGGGAGGGGGTGCCGAGGTGAGGGGGCATGCCAGATAGATCTCTGGTCAGCTTGAAGCAAAATGTGATCAAAGTGACTGACTTTGAGCTCCTGTTTCTGGAGAACCACGTGGTGAAAACCAGCCCAAACTTTGCACACTTGTAGGGGAGACTCTTTAGCACCTATGGTGCAAATTTGGAGCCCCTATAACCTAAGGCCGACCTGTACTGACTCCCCAAAGATGGTACCCCTAGGACATCTAATTTTTACATTGGTGCCTATGTGAAAACTGGCCATGTTTGGGACCCGATAGCTCCCCCGTTTTAGGTCCAAACTGCCCCAAACTTGGCATGCATACTCACAAGACCCTGGGCTACGTGGGGCTGAAGAAAGTGAATCATTCCCATGTATGGTTCGGGAAATATGACCGTTTAAAGTTGAGCTCCAATTGAACCAACTTTTGAACTTTGAACTCCCATTACTGGGGAACCTTCCATACTGGTGCACCATCGAGCTGCGAGTGGACCCCCACCTCGGCACCCCCTCCCCCTGAGGGGGGAGGGGGTGCCGAGGTGAGGGGGCATGCCAGATAGATCTCTGGTCAGCTTGAAGCAAAATGTGATCAAAGTGACTGACTTTGAGCTCCTGTTTCTGGAGAACCACGTGGTGAAAACCAGCCCAAACTTTGCACACTTGTAGGGGAGACTCTTTAGCACCTATGGTGCAAATTTGGAGCCCCTATAACCTAAGGCCGACCTGTACTGACTCCCCAAAGATGGTACCCCTAGGACATCTAATTTTTACATTGGTGCCTATGTGAAAACTGGCCATGTTTGGGACCCGATAGCTCCCCCGTTTTAGGTCCTATGGGCCCCAAACTTTGCATGCATACTCCCAAGACCCTCGACTACATGGAGCCGAAAAAAGTGAATCAATACCATCTATGGTTCAGGAAATATGACCGTTTCAAGTTGAGCTCCAATTGAACCAACTTTTGAACTTTGAACTCCCATTACTGGGGAACCTTCCATACTGGTGCACCATCGAGCTGCGAGTGGACCCCCACCTCGGCACCCCCTCCCCCTGAGGGGGGAGGGGGTGCCGAGGTGAGGGGGCATGCCAGATAGATCTCTGGTCAGCTTGAAGCAAAATGTGATCAAAGTGACTGACTTTGAGCTCCTGTTTCTGGAGAACCACGTGGTGAAAACCAGCCCAAACTTTGCACACTTGTAGGGGAGACTCTTTAGCACCTATGGTGCAAATTTGGAGCCCCTATAACCTAAGGCCGACCTGTACTGACTCCCCAAAGATGGTACCCCTAGGACATCTAATTTTTACATTGGTGCCTATGTGAAAACTGGCCATGTTTGGGACCCGATAGCTCCCCCGTTTTAGGTCCTATGAGCCCCAAACTTTGCATGCATACTCCCAAGACCCTCGACTACATGGAGCCGAAAAAAGTGAATAAATACCATCTATGGTTCAGGAAATATGACCGTTTCAAGTTGAGCTCCAATTGAACCAACTTTTGAACTTTGAACTCCCATTACTGGGGAACCTTCCATACTGGTGCACCATCGAGCTGCGAGTGGACCCCCACCTCGGCACCCCCTCCCCCTGAGGGGGGAGGGGGTGCCGAGGTGAGGGGGCATGCCAGATAGATCTCTGGTCAGCTTGAAGCAAAATGTGATCAAAGTGACTGACTTTGAGCTCCTGTTTCTGGAGAATCACGTGGTGAAAACCAGCCCAAACTTTGCACACTTGTAGGGGAGACTCTTTAGCACCTATGGTGCAAATTTGGAGCCCCTATAACCTAAGGCCGACCTGTACTGACTCCCCAAAGATGGTACCCCTAGGACATCTAATTTTTACATTGGTGCCTATGTGAAAACTGGCCATGTTTGGGACCCGATAGCTCCCCCGTTTTAGGTCCAAACTGCCCCAAACTTGGCATGCATACTCACAAGACCCTGGGCTACGTGGGGCTGGAGAAAGTGAATCATTCCCATGTATGGTTCGGGAAATATGACCGTTTAAAGTTGAGCTCCAATTGAACCAACTTTGGAACTTTGAACTCCCATTACTGGGGAACCTTCCATACTGGTGCACCATTGAGCTGCGAGTGGACCCCCACCTCGGCACCCCCTCCCCCTGAGGGGGGAGGGGGTGCCGAGGTGAGGGGGCATGCCAGATAGATCTCTGGTCAGCTTGAAGCAAAATGTGATCAAAGTGACTGACTTTGAGCTCCTGTTTCTGGAGAACCACGTGGTGAAAACCAGCCCAAACTTTGCACACTTGTAGGGGAGACTCTTTAGCACCTATGGTGCAAATTTGGAGCCCCTATAACCTAAGGCCGACCTGTACTGACTCCCCAAAGATGGTACCCCTAGGACATCTAATTTTTACATTGGTGCCTATGTGAAAACTGGCCATGTTTGGGACCCGATAGCTCCCCCGTTTTAGGTCCTATGAGCCCCAAACTTTGCATGCATACTCCCAAGACCCTCGACTACATGGAGCCGAAAAAAGTGAATCAATACCATCTATGGTTCAGGAAATATGACCGTTTCAAGTTGAGCTCCAATTGAACCAACTTTTGAACTTTGAACTCCCATTACTGGGGAACCTTCCATACTGGTGCACCATCGAGCTGCGAGTGGACCCCCACCTCGGCACCCCCTCCCCCTGAGGGGGGAGGGGGTGCCGAGGTGAGGGGGCATGCCAGATAGATCTCTGGTCAGCTTGAAGCAAAATGTGATCAAAGTGACTGACTTTGAGCTCCTGTTTCTGGAGAACCACGTGGTGAAAACCAGCCCAAACTTTGCACACTTGTAGGGGAGACTCTTTAGCACCTATGGTGCAAATTTGGAGCCCCTATAACCTAAGGCCGACCTGTACTGACTCCCCAAAGATGGTACCCCTAGGACATCTAATTTTTACATTGGTGCCTATGTGAAAACTGGCCATGTTTGGGACCCGATAGCTCCCCCGTTTTAGGTCCAAACTGCCCCAAACTTGGCATGCATACTCACAAGACCCTGGGCTACGTGGGGCTGGAGAAAGTGAATCATTCCCATGTATGGTTCGGGAAATATGACCGTTTAAAGTTGAGCTCCAATTGAACCAACTTTGGAACTTTGAACTCCCATTACTGGGGAACCTTCCATACTGGTGCACCATTGAGCTGCGAGTGGACCCCCACCTCGGCACCCCCTCCCCCTGAGGGGGGAGGGGGTGCCGAGGTGAGGGGGCATGCCAGATAGATCTCTGGTCAGCTTGAAGCAAAATGTGATCAAAGTGACTGACTTTGAGCTCCTGTTTCTGGAGAACCACGTGGTGAAAACCAGCCCAAACTTTGCACACTTGTAGGGGAGACTCTTTAGCACCTATGGTGCAAATTTGGAGCCCCTATAACCTAAGGCCGACCTGTACTGACTCCCCAAAGATGGTACCCCTAGGACATCTAATTTTTACATTAGTGCCTATGTGAAAACTGGCCATGTTTGGGACCCGATAGCTCCCCCGTTTTAGGTCCTATGGGCCCCAAACTTTGCATGCATACTCCCAAGACCCTCGACTACATGGAGCCGAAAAAAGTGAATCAATACCATCTATGGTTCAGGAAATATGACCGTTTCAAGTTGAGCTCCAATTGAACCAACTTTTGAACTTTGAACTCCCATTACTGGGGAACCTTCCATACTGGTGCACCATCGAGCTGCGAGTGGACCCCCACCTCGGCACCCCCCCCCCTAAGGGGGGAGGGGGTGCCGAGGTGAGGGGGCATGCCAGATAGATCTCTGGTCAGCTTGAAGCAAAATGTGATCAAAGTGACTGACTTTGAGCTCCTGTTTCTGGAGAACCACGTGGTGAAAACCAGCCCAAACTTTGCACACTTGTAGGGGAGACTCTTTAGCACCTATGGTGCAAATTTGGAGCCCCTATAACCTAAGGCCGACCTGTACTGACTCCCCAAAGATGGTACCCCTAGGACATCTAATTTTTACATTGGTGCCTATGTGAAAACTGGCCATGTTTGGGACCCGATAGCTCCACCGTTTTAGGTCCTATGGGCCCCAAACTTTGCATGCATACTCCCAAGACCCTCGACTACATGGAGCCGAAAAAAGTGAATCAATACCATCTATGGTTCAGGAAATATGACCGTTTCAAGTTGAGCTCCAATTGAACCAACTTTTGAACTTTGAACTCCCATTACTGGGGAACCTTCCATACTGGTGCACCATCGAGCTGCGAGTGGACCCCCACCTCGGCACCCCCTCCCCCTGAGGGGGGAGGGGGTGCCGAGGTGAGGGGGCATGCCAGATAGATCTCTGGTCAGCTTGAAGCAAAATGTGATCAAAGTGACTGACATTGAGCTCCTGTTTCTGGAGAACCACGTGGTGAAAACCAGCCCAAACTTTGCACACTTGTAGGGGAGACTCTTTAGCACCTATGGTGCAAATTTGGAGCCCCTATAACCTAAGGCCGACCTGTACTGACTCCCCAAAGATGGTACCCCTAGGACATCTAATTTTTACATTGGTGCCTATGTGAAAACTGGCCATGTTTGGGACCCGATAGCTCCCCCGTTTTAGGTCCTATGGGCCCCAAACTTTGCATGCATACTCCCAAGACCCTCGACTACATGGAGCCGAAAAAAGTGAATCAATGCCATCTATGGTTCAGGAAATATGACCGTTTCAAGTTGAGCTCCAATTGAACCAACTTTTGAACTTTGAACTCCCATTACTGGGGAACCTTCCATACTGGTGCACCATCGAGCTGCGGTTGGACCCCCACCTCGGCACCCCCTCCCCCTGAGGGGGGAGGGGGTGCCGAGGTGAGGGGGCATGCCAGATAGATCTCTGGTCAGCTTGAAGCAAAATGTGATCAAAGTGACTGACTTTGAGCTCCTGTTTCTGGAGAACCACGTGGTGAAAACCAGCCCAAACTTTGCACACTTGTAGGGGAGACTCTTTAGCACCTATGGTGCAAATTTGGAGCCCCTATAACCTAAGGCCGACCTGTACTGACTCCCCAAAGATGGTACCCCTAGGACATCTAATTTTTACATTGGTGCCTATGTGAAAACTGGCCATGTTTGGGACCCGATAGCTCCCCCGTTTTAGGTCCTATGGGCCCCAAACTTTGCATGCATACTTCCAAGACCCTCGACTACATGGAGCCGAAAAAAGTGGATCAATACCATCTATGGTTCAGGAAATATGACCGTTTCAAGTTGAGCTCCAATTGAACCAACTTTTGAACTTTGAACTCCCATTACTGGGGAACCTTCCATACTGGTGCACCATCGAGCTGCGAGTGGACCCCCACCTCGGCACCCCCTCCCCCTGAGGGGGGAGGGGGTGCCGAGGTGAGGGGGCATGCCAGATAGATCTCTGGTCAGCTTGAAGCAAAATGTGATCAAAGTGACTGACTTTGAGCTCCTGTTTCTGGAGAACCACGTGGTGAAAACCAGCCCAAACTTTGCACACTTGTAGGGGAGACTCTTTAGCACCTATGGTGCAAATTTGGAGCCCCTATAACCTAAGGCCGACCTGTACTGACTCCCCAAAGATGGTACCCCTAGGACATCTAATTTTTACATTGGTGCCTATGTGAAAACTGGCCATGTTTGGGACCCGATAGCTCCCCCGTTTTAGGTCCTATGGGCCCCAAACTTTGCATGCATACTTCCAAGACCCTCGACTACATGGAGCCGAAAAAAGTGGATCAATACCATCTATGGTTCAGGAAATATGACCGTTTCAAGTTGAGCTCCAATTGAACCAACTTTTGAACTTTGAACTCCCATTACTGGGGAACCTTCCATACTGGTGCACCATCGAGCTGCGAGTGGACCCCCACCTCGGCACCCCCTCCCCCTGAGGGGGGAGGGGGTGCCGAGGTGAGGGGGCATGCCAGATAGATCTCTGGTCAGCTTGAAGCAAAATGTGATCAAAGTGACTGACTTTGAGCTCCTGTTTCTGGAGAACCACGTGGTGAAAACCAGCCCAAACTTTGCACACTTGTAGGGGAGACTCTTTAGCACCTATGGTGCAAATTTGGAGCCCCTATAACCTAAGGCCGACCTGTACTGACTCCCCAAAGATGGTACCCCTAGGACATCTAATTTTTACATTGGTGCCTATGTGAAAACTGGCCATGTTTGGGACCCGATAGCTCCCCCGTTTTAGGTCCTATGGGCCCCAAACTTTGCATGCATACTTCCAAGACCCTCGACTACATGGAGCCGAAAAAAGTGGATCAATACCATCTATGGTTCAGGAAATATGACCGTTTCAAGTTGAGCTCCAATTGAACCAACTTTTGAACTTTGAACTCCCATTACTGGGGAACCTTCCATACTGGTGCACCATCGAGCTGCGAGTGGACCCCCACCTCGGCACCCCCTCCCCCTGAGGGGGGAGGGGGTGCCGAGGTGAGGGGGCATGCCAGATAGATCTCTGGTCAGCTTGAAGCAAAATGTGATCAAAGTGACTGACTTTGAGCTCCTGTTTCTGGAGAACCACGTGGTGAAAACCAGCCCAAACTTTGCACACTTGTAGGGGAGACTCTTTAGCACCTATGGTGCAAATTTGGAGCCCCTATAACCTAAGGCCGACCTGTACTGACTCCCCAAAGATGGTACCCCTAGGACATCTAATTTTTACATTGGTGCCTATGTGAAAACTGGCCATGTTTGGGACCCGATAGCTCCCCCGTTTTAGGTCCTATGGGCCCCAAACTTTGCATGCATACTCCCAAGACCCTTGACTACATGGAGCCGAAAAAAGTGAATCAATACCATCTATGGTTCAGGAAATATGACCGTTTCAAGTTGAGCTCCAATTGAACCAACTTTTGAACTTTGAACTCCCATTACTGGGGAACCTTCCATACTGGTGCACCATCGAGCTGCGAGTGGACCCGTGCCGAGGTGAGGGGGCATGCCAGATAGATCTCTGGTCAGCTTGAAGCAAAATGTGATCAAAGTGACTGACTTGAGCTCCTGTTTCTGGAGAACCACGTGGTGAAAACCAGCCCAAACTTTGCACACTTGTAGGGGAGACTCTTTAGCACCTATGGTGCAAATTTGGAGCCCCTATAACCTAAGGCCGACCTGTACTGACTCCCCAAAGATGGTACCCCTAGGACATCTAATTTTTACATTGGTGCCTATGTGAAAACTGGCCATGTTTGGGACCCGATAGCTCCCCCGTTTTAGGTCCTATGGGCCCCAAGCTTTGCATGCATACTCCCAAGACCCTCGACTACATGGAGCCGAAAAAAGTGAATCAATACCATCTATGGTTCAGGAAATATGACCGTTTCAAGTTGAGCTCCAATTGAACCAACTTTTGAACTTTGAACTCCCATTACTGGGGAACCTTCCATACTGGTGCACCATCGAGCTGCGAGTGGACCCCCACCTCGGCACCCCCTCCCCCTGAGGGGGGAGGGGGTGCCGAGGTGAGGGGGCATGCCAGATAGATCTCTGGTCAGCTTGAAGCAAAATGTGATCAAAGTGACTGACTTTGAGCTCCTGTTTCTGGAGAACCACGTGGTGAAAACCAGCCCAAACTTTGCACACTTGTAGGGGAGACTCTTTAGCACCTATGGTGCAAATTTGGAGCCCCTATAACCTAAGGCCGACCTGTACTGACTCCCCAAAGATGGTACCCCTAGGACATCTAATTTTTACATTGGTGCCTATGTGAAAACTGGCCATGTTTGGGACCCGATAGCTCCCCCGTTTTAGGTCCTATGGGCCCCAAACTTTGCATGCATACTCCCAAGACCCTCGACTACATGGAGCCGAAAAAAGTGAATCAATACCATCTATGGTTCAGGAAATATGACCGTTTCAAGTTGAGCTCCAATTGAACCAACTTTTGAACTTTGAACTCCCATTACTGGGGAACCTTCCATACTGGTGCACCATCGAGCTGCGAGTGGACCCCCACCTCGGCACCCCCTCCCCCTGAGGGGGGAGGGGGTGCCGAGGTGAGGGGGCATGCCAGATAGATCTCTGGTCAGCTTGAAGCAAAATGTGATCAAAGTGACTGACTTTGAGCTCCTGTTTCTGGAGAACCACGTGGTTAAAACCAGCCCAAACTTTGCACACTTGTAGGGGAGACTCTTTAGCACCTATGGTGCAAATTTGGAGCCCCTATAACCTAAGGCCGACCTGTACTGACTCCCCAAAGATGGTACCCCTAGGACATCTAATTTTTACATTGGTGCCTATGTGAAAACTGGCCATGTTTGGGACCCGATAGCTCCCCCGTTTTAGGTCCTATGGGCCCCAAGCTTTGCATGCATACTCCCAAGACCCTCGACTACATGGAGCCGAAAAAAGTGAATCAATACCATCTATGGTTCAGGAAATATGACCGTTTCAAGTTGAGCTCCAATTGAACCAACTTTTGAACTTTGAACTCCCATTACTGGGGAACCTTCCATACTGGTGCACCATCGAGCTGCGAGTGGACCCCCACCTCGGCACCCCCTCCCCCTGAGGGGGGAGGGGGTGCCGAGGTGAGGGGGCATGCCAGATAGATCTCTGGTCAGCTTGAAGCAAAATGTGATCAAAGTGACTGACTTTGAGCTCCTGTTTCTGGAGAACCACGTGGTGAAAACCAGCCCAAACTTTGCACACTTGTAGGGGAGACTCTTTAGCACCTATGGTGCAAATTTGGAGCCCCTATAACCTAAGGCCGACCTGTACTGACTCCCCAAAGATGGTACCCCTAGGACATCTAATTTTTACATTGGTGCCTATGTGAAAACTGGCCATGTTTGGGACCCGATAGCTCCCCCGTTTTAGGTCCAAACTGCCCCAAACTTGGCATGCATACTCACAAGACCCTGGGCTACGTGGGGCTGAAGAAAGTAAATCATTCCCATGTATGGTTCGGGAAATATGACCGTTTAAAGTTGAGCTCCAATTGAACCAACTTTTGAACTTTGAACTCCCATTACTGGGGAACCTTCCATACTGGTGCACCATCGAGCTGCAAGTGGACCCCCACCTCGGCACCCCTCCCCCTGAGGGGGGAGGGGGTGCCGAGGTGAGGGGGCATGCCAGATAGATCTCTGGTCAGCTTGAAGCAAAATGTGATCAAAGTGACTGACTTTGAGCTCCTGTTTCTGGAGAACCACGTGGTGAAAACCAGCCCAAACTTTGCACACTTGTAGGGGAGACTCTTTAGCACCTATGGTGCAAATTTGGAGCCCCTATAACCTAAGGCCGACCTGTACTGACTCCCCAAAGATGGTACCCCTAGGACATCTAATTTTTACATTGGTGCCTATGTGAAAACTGGCCATGTTTGGGACCCGATAGCTCCCCCGTTTTAGGTCCTATGGGCCCCAAACTTTGCATGCATACTCCCAAGACCCTCGACTACATGGAGCCGAAAAAAGTGAATCAATACCATCTATGGTTCAGGAAATATGACCGTTTCAAGTTGAGCTCCAATTGAACCAACTTTTGAACTTTGAACTCCCATTACTGGGGAACCTTCCATACTGGTGCACCATCGAGCTGCGAGTGGACCCCCACCTCGGCACCCCCTCCCCCTGAGGGGGGAGGGGGTGCCGAGGTGAGGGGGCATGCCAGATAGATCTCTGGTCAGCTTGAAGCAAAATGTGATCAAAGTGACTGACTTTAAGCTCCTGTTTCTGGAGAACCACGTGGTGAAAACCAGCCCAAACTTTGCACACTTGTAGGGGAGACTCTTTAGCACCTATGGTGCAAATTTGGAGCCCCTATAACCTAAGGCCGACCTGTACTGACTCCCCAAAGATGGTACCCCTAGGACATCTAATTTTTACATTGGTGCCTATGTGAAAACTGGCCATGTTTGGGACCCGATAGCTCCCCCGTTTTAGGTCCAAACTGCCCCAAACTTGGCATGCATACTCACAAGACCCTGGGCTACGTGGGGCTGAAGAAAGTGAATCATTCCCATGTATGGTTCGGGAAATATGACCGTTTAAAGTTGAGCTCCAATTGAACCAACTTTTGAACTTTGAACTCCCATTACTGGGGAACCTTCCATACTGGTGCACCATCGAGCTGCGAGTGGACCCCCACCTCGGCACCCCCTCCCCCTGAGGGGGGAGGGGGTGCCGAGGTGAGGGGGCATGCCAGATAGATCTCTGGTCAGCTTGAAGCAAAATGTGATCAAAGTGACTGACTTTAAGCTCCTGTTTCTGGAGAACCACGTGGTGAAAACCAGCCCAAACTTTGCACACTTGTAGGGGAGACTCTTTAGCACCTATGGTGCAAATTTGGAGCCCCTATAACCTAAGGCCGACCTGTACTGACTCCCCAAAGATGGTACCCCTAGGACATCTAATTTTTACATTGGTGCCTATGTGAAAACTGGCCATGTTTGGGACCCGATAGCTCCCCGTTTTAGGTCCTATGGGCCCCAAACTTTGCATGCATACTCCCAAGACCCTCGACTACATGGAGCCGAAAAAAGTGAATCAATACCATCTATGGTTCAGGAAATATGACCGTTTCAAGTTGAGCTCCAATTGAACCAACTTTTGAACTTTGAACTCCAATTACTGGGAAACCTTCCATACTGGTGCACCATCGAGCTGCGAGTGGACCCCCACCTCGGCACCCCCTCCCCCTGAGGGGGGAGGGGGTGCCGAGGTGAGGGGGCATGCCAGATAGATCTCTGGTCAGCTTGAAGCAAAATGTGATCAAAGTGACTGACTTTGAGCTCCTGTTTCTGGAGAACCACGTGGTGAAAACCAGCCCAAACTTTGCACACTTGTAGGGGAGACTCTTTAGCACCTATGGTGCAAATTTGGAGCCCCTATAACCTAAGGCCGACCTGTACTGACTCCCCAAAGATGGTACCCCTAGGACATCTAATTTTTACATTGGTGCCTATATGAAAACTGGCCATGTTTGGGACCCGATAGCTTCCCCGTTTTAGGTCCTATGGGCCCCAAACTTTGCATGCATACTCCCAAGACCCTCGACTACATGGAGCCGAAAAAAGTGAATCAATACCATCTATGGTTCAGGAAATATGACCGTTTCAAGTTGAGCTCCAATTGAACCAACTTTTGAACTTTGAACTCCAATTACTGGGAAACCTTCCATACTGGTGCACCATCGAGCTGCGAGTGGACCCCCACCTCGGCACCCCCTCCCCCTGAGGGGGGAGGGGGTGCCGAGGTGAGGGGGCATGCCAGATAGATCTCTGGTCAGCTTGAAGCAAAATGTGATCAAAGTGACTGACTTTAAGCTCCTGTTTCTGGAGAACCACGTGGTGAAAACCAGCCCAAACTTTGCACACTTGTAGGGGAGACTCTTTAGCACCTATGGTGCAAATTTGGAGCCCCTATAACCTAAGGCCGACCTGTACTGACTCCCCAAAGATGGTACCCCTAGGACATCTAATTTTTACATTGGTGCCTATGTGATAACTGGCCATGTTTGGGACCCGATAGCTCCCCCGTTTTAGGTCCAAACTGCCCTAAACTTGGCATGCATACTCACAAGACCCTGGGCTACGTGGGGCTGAAGAAAGTGAATCATTCCCATGTATGGTTCGGGAAATATGACCATTTAAAGTTGAGCTCCAATTGAACCAACTGTGGAACTTTGAACTCCCATTACTGGGGAACCTTCCATACTGGTGCACCATCGAGCTGCGAGTGGACCCCCACCTCGGCACCCCCTCCCCCTGAGGGGGGAGGGGGTGCCGAGGTGAGGGGGCATGCCAGATAGATCTCTGGTCAGCTTGAAGCAAAATGTGATCAAAGTGACTGACTTTGAGCTCCTGTTTCTGGAGAACCACGTGGTGAAAACCAGCCCAAACTTTGCACACTTGTAGGGGAGACTCTTTAGCACCTATGGTGCAAATTTGGAGCCCCTATAACCTAAGGCCGACCTGTACTGACTCCCCAAAGATGGTACCCCTAGGACATCTAATTTTTACATTGGTGCCTATGTGAAAACTGGCCATGTTTGGGACCCGATAGCTCCCCCGTTTTAGGTCCTATGGGCCCCAAACTTTGCATGCATACTCCCAAGACCCTCGACTACATGGAGCCGAAAAAAGTGAATCAATACCATCTATGGTTCAGGAAATATGACCGTTTCAAGTTGAGCTCCAATTGAACCAACTTTTGAACTTTGAACTCCCATTACTGGGAAACCTTCCATACTGGTGCACCATCGAGCTGCGAGTGGACCCCCACCTCGGCACCCCCTCCCCCTGAGGGGGGAGGGGGTGCCGAGGTGAGGGGGCATGCCAGATAGATCTCTGGTCAGCTTGAAGCAAAATGTGATCAAAGTGACTGACTTTGAGCTCCTGTTTCTGGAGAACCACGTGGTGAAAACCAGCCCAAACTTTGCACACTTGTAGGGGAGACTCTTTAGCACCTATGGTGCAAATTTGGAGCCCCTATAACCTAAGGCCGACCTGTACTGACTCCCCAAAGATGGTACCCCTAGGACATCTAATTTTTACATTGGTGCCTATGTGAAAACTGGCCATGTTTGGGACCCGATAGCTCCCCCGTTTTAGGTCCAAACTGCCCCAAACTTTGCATGCATACTCCCAAGACCCTCGACTACATGGAGCCGAAAAAAGTGAATCAATACCATCTATGGTTCAGGAAATATGACCGTTTCAAGTTGAGCTCCAATTGAACCAACTTTTGAACTTTGAACTCCCATTACTGGGAAACCTTCCATACTGGTGAACCATCGAGCTGCGAGTGGACCCCCACCTCGGCACCCCCTCCCCCTGAGGGGGGAGGGGGTGCCGAGGTGAGGGGGCATGCCAGATAGATCTCTGGTCAGCTTGAAGCAAAATGTGATCAAAGTGACTGACTTTGAGCTCCTGTTTCTGGAGAACCACGTGGTGAAAACCAGCCCAAACTTTGCACACTTGTAGGGGAGACTCTTTAGCACCTATGGTGCAAATTTGGAGCCCCTATAACCTAAGGCCGACCTGTACTGACTCCCCAAAGATGGTACCCCTAGGACATCTAATTTTTACATTGGTGCCTATGTGAAAACTGGCCATGTTTGGGACCCGATAGCTCCCCCGTTTTAGGTCCTATGGGCCCCAAACTTTGCATGCATACTCCCAAGACCCTCGACTACATGGAGCCGAAAAAAGTGAATCAATACCATCTATGGTTCAGGAAATATGACCGTTTCAAGTTGAGCTCCAATTGAACCAACTTTTGAACTTTGAACTCCCATTACTGGGAAACCTTCCATACTGGTGCACCATCGAGCTGCGAGTGGACCCCCACCTCGGCACCCCCTCCCCCTGAGGGGGGAGGGGGTGCCGAGGTGAGGGGGCATGCCAGATAGATCTCTGGTCAGCTTGAAGCAAAATGTGATCAAAGTGACTGACTTTGAGCTCCTGTTTCTGGAGAACCACGTGGTGAAAACCAGCCCAAACTTTGCACACTTGTAGGGGAGACTCTTTAGCACCTATGGTGCAAATTTGGAGCCCCTATAACCTAAGGCCGACCTGTACTGACTCCCCAAAGATGGTACCCCTAGGACATCTAATTTTTACATTGGTGCCTATGTGAAAACTGGCCATGTTTGGGACCCGATAGCTCCCCCGTTTTAGGTCCAAACTGCCCCAAACTTTGCATGCATACTCCCAAGACCCTCGACTACATGGAGCCGAAAAAAGTGAATCAATACCATCTATGGTTCAGGAAATATGACCGTTTCAAGTTGAGCTCCAATTGAACCAACTTTTGAACTTTGAACTCCCATTACTGGGAAACCTTCCATACTGGTGAACCATCGAGCTGCGAGTGGACCCCCACCTCGGCACCCCCTCCCCCTGAGGGGGGAGGGGGTGCCGAGGTGAGGGGGCATGCCAGATAGATCTCTGGTCAGCTTGAAGCAAAATGTGATCAAAGTGACTGACTTTGAGCTCCTGTTTCTGGAGAACCACGTGGTGAAAACCAGCCCAAACTTTGCACACTTGTAGGGGAGACTCTTTAGCACCTATGGTGCAAATTTGGAGCCCCTATAACCTAAGGCCGACCTGTACTGACTCCCCAAAGATGGTACCCCTAGGACATCTAATTTTTACATTGGTGCCTATGTGAAAACTGGCCATGTTTGGGACCCGATAGCTCCCCCGTTTTAGGTCCTATGGGCCCCAAACTTTGCATGCATACTCCCAAGACCCTCGACTACATGGAGCCGAAAAAAGTGAATCAATACCATCTATGGTTCAGGAAATATGACCGTTTCAAGTTGAGCTCCAATTGAACCAACTTTTGAACTTTGAACTCCCATTACTGGGGAACCTTCCATACTGGTGCACCATCGAGCTGCGAGTGGACCCCCACCTCGGCACCCCCTCCCCCTGAGGGGGGAGGGGGTGCCGAGGTGAGGGGGCATGCCAGATAGATCTCTGGTCAGCTTGAAGCAAAATGTGATCAAAGTGACTGACTTTGAGCTCCTGTTTCTGGAGAACCACGTGGTGAAAACCAGCCCAAACTTTGCACACTTGTAGGGGAGACTCTTTAGCACCTATGGTGCAAATTTGGAGCCCCTATAACCTAAGGCCGACCTGTACTGACTCCCCAAAGATGGTACCCCTAGGACATCTAATTTTTACATTAGTGCCTATGTGAAAACTGGCCATGTTTGGGACCCGATAGCTCCCCCGTTTTAGGTCCTATGGGCCCCAAACTTTGCATGCATACTCCCAAGACCCTCGACTACATGGAGCCGAAAAAAGTGAATCAATACCATCTATGGTTCAGGAAATATGACGGTTTCAAGTTGAGCTCCAATTGAACCAACTTTTGAACTTTGAACTCCCATTACTGGGGAACCTTCCATACTGGTGCACCATCGAGCTGCGAGTGGACCCCCACCTCGGCACCCCCCCCCCTGAGGGGGGAGGGGGTGCCGAGGTGAGGGGGCATGCCAGATAGATCTCTGGTCAGCTTGAAGCAAAATGTGATCAAAGTGACTGACTTTGAGCTCCTGTTTCTGGAGAACCACGTGGTGAAAACCAGCCCAAACTTTGCACACTTGTAGGGGAGACTCTTTAGCACCTATGGTGCAAATTTGGAGCCCCTATAACCTAAGGCCGACCTGTACTGACTCCCCAAAGATGGTACCCCTAGGACATCTAATTTTTACATTGGTGCCTATGTGAAAACTGGCCATGTTTGGGACCCGATAGCTCCCCCGTTTTAGGTCCTATGGGCCCCAAACTTTGCATGCATACTCCCAAGACCCTCGACTACATGGAGCCGAAAAAAGTGAATCAATACCATCTATGGTTCAGGAAATATGACCGTTTCAAGTTGAGCTCCAATTGAACCAACTTTTGAACTTTGAACTCCCATTACTGGGGAACCTTCCATACTGGTGCACCATCGAGCTGCGAGTGGACCCCCACCTCGGCACCCCCTCCCCCTGAGGGGGGAGGGGGTGCCGAGGTGAGGGGGCATGCCAGATAGATCTCTGGTCAGCTTGAAGCAAAATGTGATCAAAGTGACTGACTTTGAGCTCCTGTTTCTGGAGAACCACGTGGTGAAAACCAGCCCAAACTTTGCACACTTGTAGGGGAGACTCTTTAGCACCTATGGTGCAAATTTGGAGCCCCTATAACCTAAGGCCGACCTGTACTGACTCCCCAAAGATGGTACCCCTAGGACATCTAATTTTTACATTAGTGCCTATGTGAAAACTGGCCATGTTTGGGACCCGATAGCTCCCCCGTTTTAGGTCCTATGGGCCCCAAACTTTGCATGCATACTCCCAAGACCCTCGACTACATGGAGCCGAAAAAAGTGAATCAATACCATCTATGGTTCAGGAAATATGACGGTTTCAAGTTGAGCTCCAATTGAACCAACTTTTGAACTTTGAACTCCCATTACTGGGGAACCTTCCATACTGGTGCACCATCGAGCTGCGAGTGGACCCCCACCTCGGCACCCCCCCCCTGAGGGGGGAGGGGGTGCCGAGGTGAGGGGGCATGCCAGATAGATCTCTGGTCAGCTTGAAGCAAAATGTGATCAAAGTGACTGACTTTGAGCTCCTGTTTCTGGAGAACCACGTGGTGAAAACCAGCCCAAACTTTGCACACTTGTAGGGGAGACTCTTTAGCACCTATGGTGCAAATTTGGAGCCCCTATAACCTAAGGCCGACCTGTACTGACTCCCCAAAGATGGTACCCCTAGGACATCTAATTTTTACATTGGTGCCTATGTGAAAACTGGCCATGTTTGGGACCCGATAGCTCCCCCGTTTTAGGTCCTATGGGCCCCAAACTTTGCATGCATACTCCCAAGACCCTCGACTACATGGAGCCGAAAAAAGTGAATCAATACCATCTATGGTTCAGGAAATATGACCGTTTCAAGTTGAGCTCCAATTGAACCAACTTTTGAACTTTGAACTCCCATTACTGGGGAACCTTCCATACTGGTGCACCATCGAGCTGCGAGTGGACCCCCACCTCGGCACCCCCTCCCCCTGAGGGGGGAGGGGGTGCCGAGGTGAGGGGGCATGCCAGATAGATCTCTGGTCAGCTTGAAGCAAAATGTGATCAAAGTGACTGACTTTGAGCTCCTGTTTCTGGAGAACCACGTGGTGAAAACCAGCCCAAACTTTGCACACTTGTAGGGGAGACTCTTTAGCACCTATGGTGCAAATTTGGAGCCCCTATAACCTAAGGCCGACCTGTACTGACTCCCCAAAGATGGTACCCCTAGGACATCTAATTTTTACATTGGTGCCTATGTGAAAACTGGCCATGTTTGGGACCCGATAGCTCCCCCGTTTTAGGTCCTATGGGCCCCAAGCTTTGCATGCATACTCCCAAGACCCTGGGCTACGTGGGGCTGAAGAAAGTGAATCATTCCCATGTATGGTTCGGGAAATATGACCGTTTAAAGTTGAGCTCCAATTGAACCAACTTTTGAACTTTGAACTCCCATTACTGGGGAACCTTCCATACTGGTGCACCATCGAGCTGCGAGTGGACCCCCACCTCGGCACCCCCTCCCCCTGAGGGGGGAGGGGGTGCCGAGGTGAGGGGGCATGCCAGATAGATCTCTGGTCAGCTTGAAGCAAAATGTGATCAAAGTGACTGACTTTGAGCTCCTGTTTCTGGAGAACCACGTGGTGAAAACCAGCCCAAACTTTGCACACTTGTAGGGGAGACTCTTTAGCACCTATGGTGCAAATTTGGAGCCCCTATAACCTAAGGCCGACCTGTACTGACTCCCCAAAGATGGTACCCCTAGGACATCTAATTTTTACATTGGTGCCTATGTGAAAACTGGCCATGTTTGGGACCCGATAGCTCCCCCGTTTTAGGTCCTATGGGCCCCAAACTTTGCATGCATACTCACAAGACCCTGGGCTACGTGGGGCTGAAGAAAGTGAATCATTCCCATGTATGGTTCGGGAAATATGACCGTTTAAAGTTGAGCTCCAATTGAACCAACTTTTGAACTTTGAACTCCCATTACTGGGGAACCTTCCATACTGGTGCACCATCGAGCTGCGAGTGGACCCCCACCTCGGCACCCCCTCCCCCTGAGGGGGGAGGGGGTGCCGAGGTGAGGGGGCATGCCAGATAGATCTCTGGTCAGCTTGAAGCAAAATGTGATCAAAGTGACTGACTTTGAGCTCCTGTTTCTGGAGAACCACGTGGTGAAAACCAGCCCAAACTTTGCACACTTGTAGGGGAGACTCTTTAGCACCTATGGTGCAAATTTGGAGCCCCTATAACCTAAGGCCGACCTGTACTGACTCCCCAAAGATGGTACCCCTAGGACATCTAATTTTTACATTGGTGCCTATGTGAAAACTGGCCATGTTTGGGACCCGATAGCTCCCCCGTTTTAGGTCCTATGGGCCCCAAACTTTGCATGCATACTCCCAAGACCCTCGACTACATGGAGCCGAAAAAAGTGAATCAATACCATCTATGGTTCAGGAAATATGACCGTTTCAAGTTGAGCTCCAATTGAACCAACTTTTGAACTTTGAACTCCCATTACTGGGGAACCTTCCATACTGGTGCACCATCGAGCTGCGAGTGGACCCCCACCTCGGCACCCCCTCCCCCTGAGGGGGGAGGGGGTGCCGAGGTGAGGGGGCATGCCAGATAGATCTCTGGTCAGCTTGAAGCAAAATGTGATCAAAGTGACTGACTTTGAGCTCCTGTTTCTGGAGAACCACGTGGTGAAAACCAGCCCAAACTTTGCACACTTGTAGGGGAGACTCTTTAGCACCTATGGTGCAAATTTGGAGCCCCTATAACCTAAGGCCGACCTGTACTGACTCCCCAAAGATGGTACCCCTAGGACATCTAATTTTTACATTGGTGCCTATGTGAAAACTGGCCATGTTTGGGACCCGATAGCTCCCCCGTTTTAGGTCCTATGGGCCCCAAACTTTGCATGCATACTCCCAAGACCCTCGACTACATGGAGCCGAAAAAAGTGAATCAATACCATCTATGGTTCAGGAAATATGACCGTTTCAAGTTGAGCTCCAATTGAACCAACTTTTGAACTTTGAACTCCCATTACTGGGGAACCTTCCATACTGGTGCACCATCGAGCTGCGAGTGGACCCCCACCTCGGCACCCCCTCCCCCTGAGGGGGGAGGGGGTGCCGAGGTGAGGGGGCATGCCAGATAGATCTCTGGTCAGCTTGAAGCAAAATGTGATCAAAGTGACTGACTTTGAGCTCCTGTTTCTGGAGAACCACGTGGTGAAAACCAGCCCAAACTTTGCACACTTGTAGGGGAGACTCTTTAGCACCTATGGTGCAAATTTGGAGCCCCTATAACCTAAGGCCGACCTGTACTGACTCCCCAAAGATGGTACCCCTAGGACATCTAATTTTTACATTGGTGCCTATGTGAAAACTGGCCATGTTTGGGACCCGATAGCTCCCCCGTTTTAGGTCCTATGGGCCCCAAACTTTGCATGCATACTCCCAAGACCCTCGACTACATGGAGCCGAAAAAAGTGAATCAATACCATCTATGGTTCAGGAAATATGACCGTTTCAAGTTGAGCTCCAATTGAACCAACTTTTGAACTTTGAACTCCCATTACTGGGAAACCTTCCATACTGGTGCACCATCGAGCTGCGAGTGGACCCCCACCTCGGCACCCCCTCCCCCTGAGGGGGGAGGGGGTGCCGAGGTGAGGGGGCATGCCAGATAGATCTCTGGTCAGCTTGAAGCAAAATGTGATCAAAGTGACTGACTTTGAGCTCCTGTTTCTGGAGAACCACGTGGTGAAAACCAGCCCAAACTTTGCACACTTGTAGGGGAGACTCTTTAGCACCTATGGTGCAAATTTGGAGCCCCTATAACCTAAGGCCGACCTGTACTGACTCCCCAAAGATGGTACCCCTAGGACATCTAATTTTTACATTGGTGCCTATGTGAAAACTGGCCATGTTTGGGACCCGATAGCTCCCCCGTTTTAGGTCCTATGGGCCCCAAACTTTGCATGCATACTCCCAAGACCCTCGACTACATGGAGCCGAAAAAAGTGAATCAATACCATCTATGGTTCAGGAAATATGACCGTTTCAAGTTGAGCTCCAATTGAACCAACTTTTGAACTTTGAACTCCCATTACTGGGAAACCTTCCATACTGGTGCACCATCGAGCTGCGAGTGGACCCCCACCTCGGCACCCCCTCCCCCTGAGGGGGGAGGGGGTGCCGAGGTGAGGGGGCATGCCAGATAGATCTCTGGTCAGCTTGAAGCAAAATGTGATCAAAGTGACTGACTTTGAGCTCCTGTTTCTGGAGAACCACGTGGTGAAAACCAGCCCAAACTTTGCACACTTGTAGGGGAGACTCTTTAGCACCTATGGTGCAAATTTGGAGCCCCTATAACCTAAGGCCGACCTGTACTGACTCCCCAAAGATGGTACCCCTAGGACATCTAATTTTTACATTGGTGCCTATGTGAAAACTGGCCATGTTTGGGACCCGATAGCTCCCCCGTTTTAGGTCCTATGGGCCCCAAACTTTGCATGCATACTCCCAAGACCCTCGACTACATGGAGCTGAAAAAAGTGAATCAATACCATCTATGGTTCAGGAAATATGACCGTTTCAAGTTGAGCTCCAATTGAACCAACTTTTGAACTTTGAACTCCCATTACTGGGGAACCTTCCATACTGGTGCACCATCGAGCTGCGAGTGGACCCCCACCTCGGCACCCCCTCCCCCTGAGGGGGGAGGGGGTGCCGAGGTGAGGGGGCATGCCAGATAGATCTCTGGTCAGCTTGAAGCAAAATGGGATCAAAGTGACTGACTTTAAGCTCCTGTTTCTGGAGAACCACGTGGTGAAAACCAGCCCAAACTTTGCACACTTGTAGGGGAGACTCTTTAGCACCTATGGTGCAAATTTGGAGCCCCTATAACCTAAGGCCGACCTGTACTGACTCCCCAAAGATGGTACCCCTAGGACATCTAATTTTTACATTGGTGCCTATGTGAAAACTGGCCATGTTTGGGACCCGATAGCTCCCCCGTTTTAGGTCCTATGGGCCCCAAACTTTGCATGCATACTCCCAAGACCCTCGACTACATGGAGCCGAAAAAAGTGAATCAATACCATCTATGGTTCAGGAAATATGTCCGTTTCAAGTTGAGCTCCAATTGAACCAACTTTTGAACTTTGAACTCCCATTACTGGGGAACCTTCCATACTGGTGCACCATCGAGCTGCGAGTGGACCCCCACCTCGGCACCCCCTCCCCCTGAGGGGGAAGGGGGTGCCGAGGTGAGGGGGCATGCCAGATAGATCTCTGGTCAGCTTGAAGCAAAATGTGATCAAAGTGACTGACTTTGAGCTCCTGTTTCTGGAGAACCACGTGGTGAAAACCAGCCCAAACTTTGCACACTTGTAGGGGAGACTCTTTAGCACCTATGGTGCAAATTTGGAGCCCCTATAACCTAAGGCCGACCTGTACTGACTCCCCAAAGATGGTACCCCTAGGACATCTAATTTTTACATTGGTGCCTATGTGAAAACTGGCCATGTTTGGGACCCGATAGCTCCCCCGTTTTAGGTCCTATGGGCCCCAAACTTTGCATGCATACTCCCAAGACCCTCGACTACATGGAGCCGAAAAAAGTGAATCAATACCATCTATGGTTCAGGAAATATGACCGTTTCAAGTTGAGCTCCAATTGAACCAACTTTTGAACTTTGAACTCCCATTACTGGGAAACCTTCCATACTGGTGCACCATCGAGCTGCGAGTGGACTCCCACCTCGGCACCCCCTCCCCCTGAGGGGGGAGGGGGTGCCGAGGTGAGGGGGCATGCCAGATAGATCTCTGGTCAGCTTGAAGCAAAATGTGATCAAAGTGACTGACTTTGAGCTCCTGTTTCTGGAGAACCACGTGGTGAAAACCAGCCCAAACTTTGCACACTTGTAGGGGAGACTCTTTAGCACCTATGGTGCAAATTTGGAGCCCCTATAACCTAAGGCCGACCTGTACTGACTCCCCAAAGATGGTACCCCTAGGACATCTAATTTTTACATTGGTGCCTATGTGAAAACTGGCCATGTTTGGGACCCGATAGCTCCCCCGTTTTAGGTCCTATGGGCCCCAAACTTTGCATGCATACTCCCAAGACCCTCGACTACATGGAGCCGAAAAAAGTGAATCAATACCATCTATGGTTCAGGAAATATGACCGTTTCAAGTTGAGCTCCAATTGAACCAACTTTTGAACTTTGAACTCCCATTACTGGGGAACCTTCCATACTGGTGCACCATCGAGCTGCGAGTGGACCCCCACCTCGGCACCCCCTCCCCCTGAGGGGGAAGGGGGTGCCGAGGTGAGGGGGCATGCCAGATAGATCTCTGGTCAGCTTGAAGCAAAATGGGATCAAAGTGACTGACTTTGAGCTCCTGTTTCTGGAGAACCACGTGGTGAAAACCAGCCCAAACTTTGCACACTTGTAGGGGAGACTCTTTAGCACCTATGGTGCAAATTTGGAGCCCCTATAACCTAAGGCCGACCTGTACTGACTCCCCAAAGATGGTACCCCTAGGACATCTAATTTTTACATTGGTGCCTATGTGAAAACTGGCCATGTTTGGGACCCGATAGCTCCCCCGTTTTAGGTCCTATGGGCCCCAAACTTTGCATGCATACTCCCAAGACCCTCGACTACATGGAGCCGAAAAAAGTGAATCAATACCATCTATGGTTCAGGAAATATGACCGTTTCAAGTTGAGCTCCAATTGAACCAACTTTTGAACTTTGAACTCCCATTACTGGGAAACCTTCCATACTGGTGCACCATCGAGCTGCGAGTGGACCCCCACCTCGGCACCCCCTCCCCCTGAGGGGGGAGGGGGTGCCGAGGTGAGGGGGCATGCCAGATAGATCTCTGGTCAGCTTGAAGCAAAATGTGATCAAAGTGACTGACTTTGAGCTCCTGTTTCTGGAGAACCACGTGGTGAAAACCAGCCCAAACTTTGCACACTTGTAGGGGAGACTCTTTAGCACCTATGGTGCAAATTTGGAGCCCCTATAACCTAAGGCCGACCTGTACTGACTCCCCAAAGATGGTACCCCTAGGACATCTAATTTTTACATTGGTGCCTATGTGAAAACTGGCCATGTTTGGGACCCGATAGCTCCCCCGTTTTAGGTCCTATGGGCCCCAAACTTTGCATGCATACTCCCAAGACCCTCGACTACATGGAGCCGAAAAAAGTGAATCAATACCATCTATGGTTCAGGAAATATGACCGTTTCAAGTTGAGCTCCAATTGAACCAACTTTTGAACTTTGAACTCCCATTACTGGGGAACCTTCCATACTGGTGCACCATCGAGCTGCGAGTGGACCCCCACCTCGGCACCCCCTCCCCCTGAGGGGGAAGGGGGTGCCGAGGTGAGGGGGCATGCCAGATAGATCTCTGGTCAGCTTGAAGCAAAATGGGATCAAAGTGACTGACTTTGAGCTCCTGTTTCTGGAGAACCACGTGGTGAAAACCAGCCCAAACTTTGCACACTTGTAGGGGAGACTCTTTAGCACCTATGGTGCAAATTTGGAGCCCCTATAACCTAAGGCCGACCTGTACTGACTCCCCAAAGATGGTACCCCTAGGACATCTAATTTTTACATTGGTGCCTATGTGAAAACTGGCCATGTTTGGGACCCGATAGCTCCCCCGTTTTAGGTCCTATGGGCCCCAAACTTTGCATGCATACTCCCAAGACCCTCGACTACATGGAGCCGAAAAAAGTGAATCAATACCATCTATGGTTCAGGAAATATGACCGTTTCAAGTTGAGCTCCAATTGAACCAACTTTTGAACTTTGAACTCCCATTACTGGGAAACCTTCCATACTGGTGCACCATCGAGCTGCGAGTGGACCCCCACCTCGGCACCCCCTCCCCCTGAGGGGGGAGGGGGTGCCGAGGTGAGGGGGCATGCCAGATAGATCTCTGGTCAGCTTGAAGCAAAATGTGATCAAAGTGACTGACTTTGAGCTCCTGTTTCTGGAGAACCACGTGGTGAAAACCAGCCCAAACTTTGCACACTTGTAGGGGAGACTCTTTAGCACCTATGGTGCAAATTTGGAGCCCCTATAACCTAAGGCCGACCTGTACTGACTCCCCAAAGATGGTACCCCTAGGACATCTAATTTTTACATTGGTGCCTATGTGAAAACTGGCCATGTTTGGGACCCGATAGCTCCCCCGTTTTAGGTCCTATGGGCCCCAAACTTTGCATGCATACTCCCAAGACCCTCGACTACATGGAGCCGAAAAAAGTGAATCAATACCATCTATGGTTCAGGAAATATGACCGTTTCAAGTTGAGCTCCAATTGAACCAACTTTTGAACTTTGAACTCCCATTACTGGGGAACCTTCCATACTGGTGCACCATCGAGCTGCGAGTGGACCCCCACCTCGGCACCCCCTCCCCCTGAGGGGGAAGGGGGTGCCGAGGTGAGGGGGCATGCCAGATAGATCTCTGGTCAGCTTGAAGCAAAATGTGATCAAAGTGACTGACTTTGAGCTCCTGTTTCTGGAGAACCACGTGGTGAAAACCAGCCCAAACTTTGCACACTTGTAGGGGAGACTCTTTAGCACCTATGGTGCAAATTTGGAGCCCCTATAACCTAAGGCCGACCTGTACTGACTCCCCAAAGATGGTACCCCTAGGACATCTAATTTTTACATTGGTGCCTATGTGAAAACTGGCCATGTTTGGGACCCGATAGCTCCCCCGTTTTAGGTCCTATGGGCCCCAAACTTTGCATGCATACTCCCAAGACCCTCGACTACATGGAGCCGAAAAAAGTGAATCAATACCATCTATGGTTCAGGAAATATGACCGTTTCAAGTTGAGCTCCAATTGAACCAACTTTTGAACTTTGAACTCCCATTACTGGGGAACCTTCCATACTGGTGCACCATCGAGCTGCGAGTGGACCCCCACCTCGGCACCCCCTCCCCCTGAGGGGGAAGGGGGTGCCGAGGTGAGGGGGCATGCCAGATAGATCTCTGGTCAGCTTGAAGCAAAATGGGATCAAAGTGACTGACTTTGAGCTCCTGTTTCTGGAGAACCACGTGGTGAAAACCAGCCCAAACTTTGCACACTTGTAGGGGAGACTCTTTAGCACCTATGGTGCAAATTTGGAGCCCCTATAACCTAAGGCCGACCTGTACTGACTCCCCAAAGATGGTACCCCTAGGACATCTAATTTTTACATTGGTGCCTATGTGAAAACTGGCCATGTTTGGGACCCGATAGCTCCCGCGTTTTAGGTCCTATGGGCCCCAAACTTTGCATGCATACTCCCAAGACCCTCGACTACATGGAGCCGAAAAAAGTGAATCAATACCATCTATGGTTCAGGAAATATGACCGTTTCAAGTTGAGCTCCAATTGAACCAACTTTTGAACTTTGAACTCCCATTACTGGGGAACCTTCCATACTGGTGCACCATCGAGCTGCGAGTGGACCCCCACCTCGGCACCCCCTCCCCCTGAGGGGGGAGGGGGTGCCGAGGTGAGGGGGCATGCCAGATAGATCTCTGGTCAGCTTGAAGCAAAATGTGATCAAAGTGACTGACTTTGAGCTCCTGTTTCTGGAGAACCACGTGGTGAAAACCAGCCCAAACTTTGCACACTTGTAGGGGAGACTCTTTAGCACCTATGGTGCAAATTTGGAGCCCCTATAACCTAAGGCCGACCTGTACTGACTCCCCAAAGATGGTACCCCTAGGACATCTAATTTTTACATTGGTGCCTATGTGAAAACTGGCCATGTTTGGGACCCGATAGCTCCCCCGTTTTAGGTCCTATGGGCCCCAAACTTTGCATGCATACTCCCAAGACCCTCGACTACATGGTGCCGATAAAAGTGAATCAATACCATCTATGGTTCAGGAAATATGACCGTTTCAATTTGAGCTCCAATTGAACCAACTTTTGAACTTTGAACTCCCATTACTGGGGAACCTTCCATACTGGTGCACCATCGAGCTGCGAGTGGACCCCCACCTCGGCACCCCCTCCCCCTGAGGGGGAAGGGGGTGCCGAGGTGAGGGGGCATGCCAGATAGATCTCTGGTCAGCTTGAAGCAAAATGGGATCAAAGTGACTGACTTTGAGCTCCTGTTTCTGGAGAACCACGTGGTGAAAACCAGCCCAAACTTTGCACACTTGTAGGGGAGACTCTTTAGCACCTATGGTGCAAATTTGGAGCCCCTATAACCTAAGGCCGACCTGTACTGACTCCCCAAAGATGGTACCCCTAGGACATCTAATTTTTACATTGGTGCCTATGTGAAAACTGGCCATGTTTGGGACCCGATAGCTCCCCCGTTTTAGGTCCTATGGGCCCCAAACTTTGCATGCATACTCCCAAGACCCTCGACTACATGGAGCCGAAAAAAGTGAATCAATACCATCTATGGTTCAGGAAATATGACCGTTTCAAGTTGAGCTCCAATTGAACCAACTTTTGAACTTTGAACTCCCATTACTGGGAAACCTTCCATACTGGTGCACCATCGAGCTGCGAGTGGACCCCCACCTCGGCACCCCCTCCCCCTGAGGGGGGAGGGGGTGCCGAGGTGAGGGGGCATGCCAGATAGATCTCTGGTCAGCTTGAAGCAAAATGTGATCAAAGTGACTGACTTTGAGCTCCTGTTTCTGGAGAACCACGTGGTGAAAACCAGCCCAAACTTTGCACACTTGTAGGGGAGACTCTTTAGCACCTATGGTGCAAATTTGGAGCCCCTATAACCTAAGGCCGACCTGTACTGACTCCCCAAAGATGGTACCCCTAGGACATCTAATTTTTACATTGGTGCCTATGTGAAAACTGGCCATGTTTGGGACCCGATAGCTCCCCCGTTTTAGGTCCTATGGGCCCCAAACTTTGCATGCATACTCCCAAGACCCTCGACTACATGGAGCCGAAAAAAGTGAATCAATACCATCTATGGTTCAGGAAATATGACCGTTTCAAGTTGAGCTCCAATTGAACCAACTTTTGAACTTTGAACTCCCATTACTGGGGAACCTTCCATACTGGTGCACCATCGAGCTGCGAGTGGACCCCCACCTCGGCACCCCCTCCCCCTGAGGGGGAAGGGGGTGCCGAGGTGAGGGGGCATGCCAGATAGATCTCTGGTCAGCTTGAAGCAAAATGGGATCAAAGTGACTGACTTTGAGCTCCTGTTTCTGGAGAACCACGTGGTGAAAACCAGCCCAAACTTTGCACACTTGTAGGGGAGACTCTTTAGCACCTATGGTGCAAATTTGGAGCCCCTATAACCTAAGGCCGACCTGTACTGACTCCCCAAAGATGGTACCCCTAGGACATCTAATTTTTACATTGGTGCCTATGTGAAAACTGGCCATGTTTGGGACCCGATAGCTCCCGCGTTTTAGGTCCTATGGGCCCCAAACTTTGCATGCATACTCCCAAGACCCTCGACTACATGGAGCCGAAAAAAGTGAATCAATACCATCTATGGTTCAGGAAATATGACCGTTTCAAGTTGAGCTCCAATTGAACCAACTTTTGAACTTTGAACTCCCATTACTGGGGAACCTTCCATACTGGTGCACCATCGAGCTGCGAGTGGACCCCCACCTCGGCACCCCCTCCCCCTGAGGGGGGAGGGGGTGCCGAGGTGAGGGGGCATGCCAGATAGATCTCTGGTCAGCTTGAAGCAAAATGTGATCAAAGTGACTGACTTTGAGCTCCTGTTTCTGGAGAACCACGTGGTGAAAACCAGCCCAAACTTTGCACACTTGTAGGGGAGACTCTTTAGCACCTATGGTGCAAATTTGGAGCCCCTATAACCTAAGGCCGACCTGTACTGACTCCCCAAAGATGGTACCCCTAGGACATCTAATTTTTACATTGGTGCCTATGTGAAAACTGGCCATGTTTGGGACCCGATAGCTCCCCCGTTTTAGGTCCTATGGGCCCCAAACTTTGCATGCATACTCCCAAGACCCTCGACTACATGGTGCCGAAAAAAGTGAATCAATACCATCTATGGTTCAGGAAATATGACCGTTTCAATTTGAGCTCCAATTGAACCAACTTTTGAACTTTGAACTCCCATTACTGGGGAACCTTCCATACTGGTGCACCATCGAGCTGCGAGTGGACCCCCACCTCGGCACCCCCTCCCCCTGAGGGGGAAGGGGGTGCCGAGGTGAGGGGGCATGCCAGATAGATCTCTGGTCAGCTTGAAGCAAAATGGGATCAAAGTGACTGACTTTGAGCTCCTGTTTCTGGAGAACCACGTGGTGAAAACCAGCCCAAACTTTGCACACTTGTAGGGGAGACTCTTTAGCACCTATGGTGCAAATTTGGAGCCCCTATAACCTAAGGCCGACCTGTACTGACTCCCCAAAGATGGTACCCCTAGGACATCTAATTTTTACATTGGTGCCTATGTGAAAACTGGCCATGTTTGGGACCCGATAGCTCCCCCGTTTTAGGTCCTATGGGCCCCAAACTTTGCATGCATACTCCCAAGACCCTCGACTACATGGAGCCGAAAAAAGTGAATCAATACCATCTATGGTTCAGGAAATATGACCGTTTCAAGTTGAGCTCCAATTGAACCAACTTTTGAACTTTGAACTCCCATTACTGGGGAACCTTCCATACTGGTGCACCATCGAGCTGCGAGTGGACCCCCACCTCGGCACTCCCTCCCCCTGAGGGGGAAGGGGGTGCCGAGGTGAGGGGGCATGCCAGATAGATCTCTGGTCAGCTTGAAGCAAAATGTGATCAAAGTGACTGACTTTGAGCTCCTGTTTCTGGAGAACCACGTGGTGAAAACCAGCCCAAACTTTGCACACTTGTAGGGGAGACTCTTTAGCACCTATGGTTCAAATTTGGAGCCCCTATAACCTAAGGCCGACCTGTACTGACTCCCCAAAGATGGTACCCCTAGGACATCTAATTTTTACATTGGTGCCTATGTGAAAACTGGCCATGTTTGGGACCCGATAGCTCCCCCGTTTTAGGTCCTATGGGCCCCAAACTTTGCATGCATACTCCCGAGACCCTCGACTACATGGAGCCGAAAAAAGTGAATCAATACCATCTATGGTTCAGGAAATATGACCGTTTCAAGTTGAGCTCCAATTGAACCAACTTTTGAACTTTGAACTCCCATTACTGGGGAACCTTCCATACTGGTGCACCATAGATCTCTGGTCAGCTTGAAGCAAAATGTGATCAAAGTGACTGACTTTGAGCTCCTGTTTCTGGAGAACCACGTGGTGAAAACCAGCCCAAACTTTGCACACTTGTAGGGGAGACTCTTTAGCACCTATGGTGCAAATTTGGAGCCCCTATAACCTAAGGCCGACCTGTACTGACTCCCCAAAGATGGTACCCCTAGGACATCTAATTTTTACATTGGTGCCTATGTGAAAACTGGCCATGTTTGGGACCCGATAGCTCCCCCGTTTTAGGTCCTATGGGCCCCAAACTTTGCATGCATACTCCCAAGACCCTCGACTACATGGAGCCGAAAAAAGTGAATCAATACCATCTATGGTTCAGGAAATATGACCGTTTCAAGTTGAGCTCCAATTGAACCAACTTTTGAACTTTGAACTCCCATTACTGGGGAACCTTCCATACTGGTGCACCATCGAGCTGCGAGTGGACCCCCACCTCGGCACCCCCTCCCCCTGAGGGGGAAGGGGGTGCCGAGGTGAGGGGGCATGCCAGATAGATCTCTGGTCAGCTTGAAGCAAAATGGGATCAAAGTGACTGACTTTGAGCTCCTGTTTCTGGAGAACCACGTGGTGAAAACCAGCCCAAACTTTGCACACTTGTAGGGGAGACTCTTTAGCACCTATGGTGCAAATTTGGAGCCCCTATAACCTAAGGCCGACCTGTACTGACTCCCCAAAGATGGTACCCCTAGGACATCTAATTTTTACATTGGTGCCTATGTGAAAACTGGCCATGTTTGGGACCCGATAGCTCCCGCGTTTTAGGTCCTATGGGCCCCAAACTTTGCATGCATACTCCCAAGACCCTCGACTACATGGAGCCGAAAAAAGTGAATCAATACCATCTATGGTTCAGGAAATATGACCGTTTCAAGTTGAGCTCCAATTGAACCAACTTTTGAACTTTGAACTCCCATTACTGGGGAACCTTCCATACTGGTGCACCATCGAGCTGCGAGTGGACCCCCACCTCGGCACCCCCTCCCCCTGAGGGGGGAGGGGGTGCCGAGGTGAGGGGGCATGCCAGATAGATCTCTGGTCAGCTTGAAGCAAAATGTGATCAAAGTGACTGACTTTGAGCTCCTGTTTCTGGAGAACCACGTGGTGAAAACCAGCCCAAACTTTGCACACTTGTAGGGGAGACTCTTTAGCACCTATGGTGCAAATTTGGAGCCCCTATAACCTAAGGCCGACCTGTACTGACTCCCCAAAGATGGTACCCCTAGGACATCTAATTTTTACATTGGTGCCTATGTGAAAACTGGCCATGTTTGGGACCCGATAGCTCCCCCGTTTTAGGTCCTATGGGCCCCAAACTTTGCATGCATACTCCCAAGACCCTCGACTACATGGTGCCGAAAAAGTGAATCAATACCATCTATGGTTCAGGAAATATGACCGTTTCAAGTTGAGCTCCAATTGAACCAACTTTTGAACTTTGAACTCCCATTACTGGGGAACCTTCCATACTGGTGCACCATCGAGCTGCGAGTGGACCCCCACCTCGGCACCCCCTCCCCCTGAGGGGGAAGGGGGTGCCGAGGTGAGGGGGCATGCCAGATAGATCTCTGGTCAGCTTGAAGCAAAATGGGATCAAAGTGACTGACTTTGAGCTCCTGTTTCTGGAGAACCACGTGGTGAAAACCAGCCCAAACTTTGCACACTTGTAGGGGAGACTCTTTAGCACCTATGGTGCAAATTTGGAGCCCCTATAACCTAAGGCCGACCTGTACTGACTCCCCAAAGATGGTACCCCTAGGACATCTAATTTTTACATTGGTGCCTATGTGAAAACTGGCCATGTTTGGGACCCGATAGCTCCCCCGTTTTAGGTCCTATGGGCCCCAAACTTTGCATGCATACTCCCAAGACCCTCGACTACATGGAGCCGAAAAAAGTGAATCAATACCATCTATGGTTCAGGAAATATGACCGTTTCAAGTTGAGCTCCAATTGAACCAACTTTTGAACTTTGAACTCCCATTACTGGGGAACCTTCCATACTGGTGCACCATCGAGCTGCGAGTGGACCCCCACCTCGGCACCCCCTCCCCCTGAGGGGGAAGGGGGTGCCGAGGTGAGGGGGCATGCCAGATAGATCTCTGGTCAGCTTGAAGCAAAATGGGATCAAAGTGACTGACTTTGAGCTCCTGTTTCTGGAGAACCACGTGGTGAAAACCAGCCCAAACTTTGCACACTTGTAGGGGAGACTCTTTAGCACCTATGGTGCAAATTTGGAGCCCCTATAACCTAAGGCCGACCTGTACTGACTCCCCAAAGATGGTACCCCTAGGACATCTAATTTTTACATTGGTGCCTATGTGAAAACTGGCCATGTTTGGGACCCGATAGCTCCCGCGTTTTAGGTCCTATGGGCCCCAAACTTTGCATGCATACTCCCAAGACCCTCGACTACATGGAGCCGAAAAAAGTGAATCAATACCATCTATGGTTCAGGAAATATGACCGTTTCAAGTTGAGCTCCAATTGAACCAACTTTTGAACTTTGAACTCCCATTACTGGGGAACCTTCCATACTGGTGCACCATCGAGCTGCGAGTGGACCCCCACTGGTGCCGAGGTGAGGGGGCATGCCAGATCTCTGGTCAGCTTGAAGCAAAATGGGATCAAAGTGACTGACTTTGAGCTCCTGTTTCTGGAGAACCACGTGGTGAAAACCAGCCCAAACTTTGCACACTTGTAGGGGAGACTCTTTAGCACCTATGGTGCAAATTTGGAGACCCTATAACCTAAGGCCGACCTGTACTGACTCCCCAAAGATGGTACCCCTAGGACATCTAATTTTTACATTGGTGCCTATGTGAAAACTGGCCATGTTTGGGACCCGATAGCTCCCCCGTTTTAGTTCCTATGGGCCCCAAACTTTGCATGCATACTCCCAAGACCCTCGACTACATGGAGCCGAAAAAAGTGAATCAATACCATCTATGGTTCAGGAAATATGACCGTTTCAAGTTGAGCTCCAATTGAACCAACTTTTGAACTTTGAACTCCCATTACTGGGGAACCTTCCATACTGGTGCACCATCGAGCTGCGAGTGGACCCCCACCTCGGCACCCCCTCCCCCTTAGGGGGGAGGGGGTGCCGAGGTGAGGGGGCATGCCAGATAGATCTCTGGTCAGCTTGAAGCAAAATGGGATCAAAGTGACTGACTTTGAGCTCCTGTTTCTGGAGAACCACGTGGTGAAAACCAGCCCAAACTTTGCACACTTGTAGGGGAGACTCTTTAGCACCTATGGTGCAAATTTGGAGCCCCTATAACCTAAGGCCGACCTGTACTGACTCCCCAAAGATGGTACCCCTAGGACATCTAATTTTTACATTGGTGCCTATGTGAAAACTGGCCATGTTTGGGACCCGATAGCTCCCCCGTTTTAGGTCCTATGGGCCCCAAACTTTGCATGCATACTCCCAAGACCCTCGACTACATGGAGCCGAAAAAAGTGAATCAATACCATCTATGGTTCAGGAAATATGACCGTTTCAAGTTGAGCTCCAATTGAACCAACTTTTGAACTTTGAACTCCAATTACTGGGAAACCTTCCATACTGGTGCACCATCGAGCTGCGAGTGGACCCCCACCTCGGCACCCCCTCCCCCTGAGGGGGGAGGGGGTGCCGAGGTGAGGGGGCATGCCAGATAGATCTCTGGTCAGCTTGAAGCAAAATGTGATCAAAGTGACTGACTTTAAGCTCCTGTTTCTGGAGAACCACGTGGTGAAAACCAGCCCAAACTTTGCACACTTGTAGGGGAGACTCTTTAGCACCTATGGTGCAAATTTGGAGCCCCTATAACCTAAGGCCGACCTGTACTGACTCCCCAAAGATGGTACCCCTAGGACATCTAATTTTTACATTGGTGCCTATGTGAAAACTGGCCATGTTTGGGACCCGATAGCTCCCCCGTTTTAGGTCCTATGGGCCCCAAACTTTGCATGCATACTCCCAAGACCCTCGACTACATGGAGCCGAAAAAAGTGAATCAATACCATCTATGGTTCAGGAAATATGACCGTTTCAAGTTGAGCTCCAATTGAACCAACTTTTGAACTTTGAACTCCCATTACTGGGGAACCTTCCATACTGGTGCACCATCGAGCTGCGAGTGGACCCCCACCTCGGCACCCCCTCCCCCTGAGGGGGAAGGGGGTGCCGAGGTGAGGGGGCATGCCAGATAGATCTCTGGTCAGCTTGAAGCAAAATGGGATCAAAGTGACTGACTTTGAGCTCCTGTTTCTGGAGAACCACGTGGTGAAAACCAGCCCAAACTTTGCACACTTGTAGGGGAGACTCTTTAGCACCTATGGTGCAAATTTGGAGCCCCTATAACCTAAGGCCGACCTGTACTGACTCCCCAAAGATGGTACCCCTAGGACATCTAATTTTTACATTGGTGCCTATGTGAAAACTGGCCATGTTTGGGACCCGATAGCTCCCGCGTTTTAGGTCCTATGGGCCCCAAACTTTGCATGCATACTCCCAAGACCCTCGACTACATGGAGCCGAAAAAAGTGAATCAATACCATCTATGGTTCAGGAAATATGACCGTTTCAAGTTGAGCTCCAATTGAACCAACTTTTGAACTTTGAACTCCCATTACTGGGAAACCTTCCATACTGGTGCACCATCGAGCTGCGAGTGGACCCCCACCTCGGCACCCCCTCCCCCTGAGGGGGGAGGGGGTGCCGAGGTGAGGGGGCATGCCAGCTAGATCTCTGGTCAGCTTAAAGCAAAATGTGATCAAAGTGACTGACTTTAAGCTCCTGTTTCTGGAGAACCACGTGGTGAAAACCAGCCCAAACTTTGCACACTTGTAGGGGAGACTCTTTAGCACCTATGGTGCAAATTTGGAGCCCCTATAACCTAAGGCCGACCTGTACTGACTCCCCAAAGATGGTACCCCTAGGACATCTAATTTTTACATTGGTGCCTATGTGAAAACTGGCCATGTTTGGGACCCGATAGCTCCCCCGTTTTAGGTCCTATGGGCCCCAAACTTTGCATGCATACTCCCAAGACCCTCGACTACATGGAGCCGAAAAAAGTGAATCAATACCATCTATGGTTCAGGAAATATGACCGTTTCAAGTTGAGCTCCAATTGAACCAACTTTTGAACTTTGAACTCCAATTACTGGGAAACCTTCCATACTGGTGCACCATCGAGCTGCGAGTGGACCCCCACCTCGGCACCCCCTCCCCCTGAGGGGGGAGGGGGTGCCGAGGTGAGGGGGCATGCCAGATAGATCTCTGGTCAGCTTGAAGCAAAATGTGATCAAAGTGACTGACTTTAAGCTCCTGTTTCTGGAGAACCACGTGGTGAAAACCAGCCCAAACTTTGCACACTTGTAGGGGAGACTCTTTAGCACCTATGGTGCAAATTTGGAGCCCCTATAACCTAAGGCCGACCTGTACTGACTCCCCAAAGATGGTACCCCTAGGACATCTAATTTTTACATTGGTGCCTATGTGATAACTGGCCATGTTTGGGACCCGATAGCTCCCCCGTTTTAGGTCCAAACTGCCCTAAACTTGGCATGCATACTCACAAGACCCTGGGCTACGTGGGGCTGAAGAAAGTGAATCATTCCCATGTATGGTTCGGGAAATATGACCATTTAAAGTTGAGCTCCAATTGAACCAACTGTGGAACTTTGAACTCCCATTACTGGGGAACCTTCCATACTGGTGCACCATCGAGCTGCGAGTGGACCCCCACCTCGGCACCCCCTCCCCCTGAGGGGGAAGGGGGTGCCGAGGTGAGGGGGCATGCCAGATAGATCTCTGGTCAGCTTGAAGCAAAATGGGATCAAAGTGACTGACTTTGAGCTCCTGTTTCTGGAGAACCACGTGGTGAAAACCAGCCCAAACTTTGCACACTTGTAGGGGAGACTCTTTAGCACCTATGGTGCAAATTTGGAGCCCCTATAACCTAAGGCCGACCTGTACTGACTCCCCAAAGATGGTACCCCTAGGACATCTAATTTTTACATTGGTGCCTATGTGAAAACTGGCCATGTTTGGGACCCGATAGCTCCCCCGTTTTAGGTCCTATGGGCCCCAAACTTTGCATGCATACTCCCAAGACCCTCGACTACATGGAGCCGAAAAAAGTGAATCAATACCATCTATGGTTCAGGAAATATGACCGTTTCAAGTTGAGCTCCAATTGAACCAACTTTTGAACTTTGAACTCCCATTACTGGGGAACCTTCCATACTGGTGCACCATCGAGCTGCGAGTGGACCCCCACCTCGGCACCCCCTCCCCCTGAGGGGGAAGGGGGTGCCGAGGTGAGGGGGCATGCCAGATAGATCTCTGGTCAGCTTGAAGCAAAATGGGATCAAAGTGACTGACTTTGAGCTCCTGTTTCTGGAGAACCACGTGGTGAAAACCAGCCCAAACTTTGCACACTTGTAGGGGAGACTCTTTAGCACCTATGGTGCAAATTTGGAGCCCCTATAACCTAAGGCCGACCTGTACTGACTCCCCAAAGATGGTACCCCTAGGACATCTAATTTTTACATTGGTGCCTATGTGAAAACTGGCCATGTTTGGGACCCGATAGCTCCCGCGTTTTAGGTCCTATGGGCCCCAAACTTTGCATGCATACTCCCAAGACCCTCGACTACATGGAGCCGAAAAAAGTGAATCAATACCATCTATGGTTCAGGAAATATGACCGTTTCAAGTTGAGCTCCAATTGAACCAACTTTTGAACTTTGAACTCCCATTACTGGGAAACCTTCCATACTGGTGCACCATCGAGCTGCGAGTGGACCCCCACCTCGGCACCCCCTCCCCCTGAGGGGGGAGGGGGTGCCGAGGTGAGGGGGCATGCCAGCTAGATCTCTGGTCAGCTTAAAGCAAAATGTGATCAAAGTGACTGACTTTAAGCTCCTGTTTCTGGAGAACCACGTGGTGAAAACCAGCCCAAACTTTGCACACTTGTAGGGGAGACTCTTTAGCACCTATGGTGCAAATTTGGAGCCCCTATAACCTAAGGCCGACCTGTACTGACTCCCCAAAGATGGTACCCCTAGGACATCTAATTTTTACATTGGTGCCTATGTGAAAACTGGCCATGTTTGGGACCCGATAGCTCCCCCGTTTTAGGTCCTATGGGCCCCAAACTTTGCATGCATACTCCCAAGACCCTCGACTACATGGAGCCGAAAAAAGTGAATCAATACCATCTATGGTTCAGGAAATATGACCGTTTCAAGTTGAGCTCCAATTGAACCAACTTTTGAACTTTGAACTCCCATTACTGGGAAACCTTCCATACTGGTGCACCATCGAGCTGCGAGTGGACCCCCACCTCGGCACCCCCTCCCCCTGAGGGGGGAGGGGGTGCCGAGGTGAGGGGGCATGCCAGCTAGATCTCTGGTCAGCTTAAAGCAAAATGTGATCAAAGTGACTGACTTTAAGCTCCTGTTTCTGGAGAACCACGTGGTGAAAACCAGCCCAAACTTTGCACACTTGTAGGGGAGACTCTTTAGCACCTATGGTGCAAATTTGGAGCCCCTATAACCTAAGGCCGACCTGTACTGACTCCCCAAAGATGGTACCCCTAGGACATCTAATTTTTACATTGGTGCCTATGTGAAAACTGGCCATGTTTGGGACCCGATAGCTCCCCCGTTTTAGGTCCTATGGGCCCCAAACTTTGCATGCATACTCCCAAGACCCTCGACTACATGGAGCCGAAAAAAGTGAATCAATACCATCTATGGTTCAGGAAATATGACCGTTTCAAGTTGAGCTCCAATTGAACCAACTTTTGAACTTTGAACTCCCATTACTGGGGAACCTTCCATACTGGTGCACCATCGAGCTGCGAGTGGACCCCCACCTCGGCACCCCCTCCCCCTGAGGGGGGAGGGGGTGCCGAGGTGAGGGGGCATGCCAGATAGATCTCTGGTCAGCTTGAAGCAAAATGTGATCAAAGTGACTGACTTTGAGCTCCTGTTTCTGGAGAACCACGTGGTGAAAACCAGCCCAAACTTTGCACACTTGTAGGGGAGACTCTTTAGCACCTATGGTGCAAATTTGGAGCCCCTATAACCTAAGGCCGACCTGTACTGACTCCCCAAAGATGGTACCCCTAGGACATCTAATTTTTACATTGGTGCCTATGTGAAAACTGGCCATGTTTGGGACCCGATAGCTCCCCCGTTTTAGGTCCTATGGGCCCCAAACTTTGCATGCATACTCCCAAGACCCTTGACTACATGGAGCCGAAAAAAGTGAATCAATACCATCTATGGTTCAGGAAATATGACCGTTTCAAGTTGAGCTCCAATTGAACCAACTTTTGAACTTTGAACTCCCATTACTGGGGAACCTTCCATACTGGTGCACCATCGAGCTGCGAGTGGACCCCCACTGGTGCCGAGGTGAGGGGGCATGCCAGATCTCTGGTCAGCTTGAAGCAAAATGGGATCAAAGTGACTGACTTTGAGCTCCTGTTTCTGGAGAACCACGTGGTGAAAACCAGCCCAAACTTTGCACACTTGTAGGGGAGACTCTTTAGCACCTATGGTGCAAATTTGGAGCCCCTATAACCTAAGGCCGACCTGTACTGACTCCCCAAAGATGGTACCCCTAGGACATCTAATTTTTACATTGGTGCCTATGTGAAAACTGGCCATGTTTGGGACCCGATAGCTCCCGCGTTTTAGGTCCTATGGGCCCCAAACTTTGCATGCATACTCCCAAGACCCTCGACTACATGGAGCCGAAAAAAGTGAATCAATACCATCTATGGTTCAGGAAATATGACCGTTTCAAGTTGAGCTCCAATTGAACCAACTTTTGAACTTTGAACTCCCATTACTGGGAAACCTTCCATACTGGTGCACCATCGAGCTGCGAGTGGACCCCCACCTCGGCACCCCCTCCCCCTGAGGGGGGAGGGGGTGCCGAGGTGAGGGGGCATGCCAGCTAGATCTCTGGTCAGCTTAAAGCAAAATGTGATCAAAGTGACTGACTTTAAGCTCCTGTTTCTGGAGAACCACGTGGTGAAAACCAGCCCAAACTTTGCACACTTGTAGGGGAGACTCTTTAGCACCTATGGTGCAAATTTGGAGCCCCTATAACCTAAGGCCGACCTGTACTGACTCCCCAAAGATGGTACCCCTAGGACATCTAATTTTTACATTGGTGCCTATGTGAAAACTGGCCATGTTTGGGACCCGATAGCTCCCCCGTTTTAGGTCCTATGGGCCCCAAACTTTGCATGCATACTCCCAAGACCCTCGACTACATGGAGCCGAAAAAAGTGAATCAATACCATCTATGGTTCAGGAAATATGACCGTTTCAAGTTGAGCTCCAATTGAACCAACTTTTGAACTTTGAACTCCCATTACTGGGAAACCTTCCATACTGGTGCACCATCGAGCTGCGAGTGGACCCCCACCTCGGCACCCCCTCCCCCTGAGGGGGGAGGGGGTGCCGAGGTGAGGGGGCATGCCAGCTAGATCTCTGGTCAGCTTAAAGCAAAATGTGATCAAAGTGACTGACTTTAAGCTCCTGTTTCTGGAGAACCACGTGGTGAAAACCAGCCCAAACTTTGCACACTTGTAGGGGAGACTCTTTAGCACCTATGGTGCAAATTTGGAGCCCCTATAACCTAAGGCCGACCTGTACTGACTCCCCAAAGATGGTACCCCTAGGACATCTAATTTTTACATTGGTGCCTATGTGAAAACTGGCCATGTTTGGGACCCGATAGCTCCCCCGTTTTAGGTCCTATGGGCCCCAAACTTTGCATGCATACTCCCAAGACCCTCGACTACATGGAGCCGAAAAAAGTGAATCAATACCATCTATGGTTCAGGAAATATGACCGTTTCAAGTTGAGCTCCAATTGAACCAACTTTTGAACTTTGAACTCCCATTACTGGGGAACCTTCCATACTGGTGCACCATCGAGCTGCGAGTGGACCCCCACCTCGGCACCCCCTCCCCCTGAGGGGGGAGGGGGTGCCGAGGTGAGGGGGCATGCCAGATAGATCTCTGGTCAGCTTGAAGCAAAATGTGATCAAAGTGACTGACTTTGAGCTCCTGTTTCTGGAGAACCACGTGGTGAAAACCAGCCCAAACTTTGCACACTTGTAGGGGAGACTCTTTAGCACCTATGGTGCAAATTTGGAGCCCCTATAACCTAAGGCCGACCTGTACTGACTCCCCAAAGATGGTACCCCTAGGACATCTAATTTTTACATTGGTGCCTATGTGAAAACTGGCCATGTTTGGGACCCGATAGCTCCCCCGTTTTAGGTCCTATGGGCCCCAAACTTTGCATGCATACTCCCAAGACCCTTGACTACATGGAGCCGAAAAAAGTGAATCAATACCATCTATGGTTCAGGAAATATGACCGTTTCAAGTTGAGCTCCAATTGAACCAACTTTTGAACTTTGAACTCCCATTACTGGGGAACCTTCCATACTGGTGCACCATCGAGCTGCGAGTGGACCCCCACTGGTGCCGAGGTGAGGGGGCATGCCAGATCTCTGGTCAGCTTGAAGCAAAATGGGATCAAAGTGACTGACTTTGAGCTCCTGTTTCTGGAGAACCACGTGGTGAAAACCAGCCCAAACTTTGCACACTTGTAGGGGAGACTCTTTAGCACCTATGGTGCAAATTTGGAGACCCTATAACCTAAGGCCGACCTGTACTGACTCCCCAAAGATGGTACCCCTAGGACATCTAATTTTTACATTGGTGCCTATGTGAAAACTGGCCATGTTTGGGACCCGATAGCTCCCCCGTTTTAGGTCCTATGGGCCCCAAACTTTGCATGCATACTCCCAAGACCCTCGACTACATGGAGCCGAAAAAAGTGAATCAATACCATCTATGGTTCAGGAAATATGACCGTTTCAAGTTGAGCTCCAATTGAACCAACTTTTGAACTTTGAACTCCCATTACTGGGGAACCTTCCATACTGGTGCACCATCGAGCTGCGAGTGGACCCCCACCTCGGCACCCCCTCCCCCTGAGGGGGGAGGGGGTGCCGAGGTGAGGGGGCATGCCAGATAGATCTCTGGTCAGCTTGAAGCAAAATGTGATCAAAGTGACTGACTTTGAGCTCCTGTTTCTGGAGAACCACGTGGTGAAAACCAGCCCAAACTTTGCACACTTGTAGGGGAGACTCTTTAGCACCTATGGTGCAAATTTGGAGCCCCTATAACCTAAGGCCGACCTGTACTGACTCCCCAAAGATGGTACCCCTAGGACATCTAATTTTTACATTGGTGCCTATGTGAAAACTGGCCATGTTTGGGACCCAATAGCTCCCCCGTTTTAGGTCCTATGGGCCCCAAACTTTGCATGCATACTCCCAAGACCCTCGACTACATGGAGCCGAAAAAAGTGAATCAATACCATCTATGGTTCAGGAAATATGACCGTTTCAAGTTGAGCTCCAATTGAACCAACTTTTGAACTTTGAACTCCCATTACTGGGAAACCTTCCATACTGGTGCACCATCGAGCTGCGAGTGGACCCCCATCTCGGCACCCCCTCCCCCTGAGGGGGGAGGGGGTGCCGAGGTGAGGGGGCATGCCAGATAGATCTCTGGTCAGCTTGAAGCAAAATGTGATCAAAGTGACTGACTTTGAGCTCCTGTTTCTGGAGAACCACGTGGTGAAAACCAGCCCAAACTTTGCACACTTGTAGGGGAGACTCTTTAGCACCTATGGTGCAAATTTGGAGCCCCTATAACCTAAGGCCGACCTGTACTGACTCCCCAAAGATGGTACCCCTAGGACATCTAATTTTTACATTGGTGCCTATGTGAAAACTGGCCATGTTTGGGACCCGATAGCTCCCCCGTTTTAGGTCCTATGGGCCCCAAACTTTGCATGCATACTCCCAAGACCCTTGACTACATGGAGCCGAAAAAAGTGAATCAATACCATCTATGGTTCAGGAAATATGACCGTTTCAAGTTGAGCTCCAATTGAACCAACTTTTGAACTTTGAACTCCCATTACTGGGGAACCTTCCATACTGGTGCACCATCGAGCTGCGAGTGGACCCCCACTGGTGCCGAGGTGAGGGGGCATGCCAGATCTCTGGTCAGCTTGAAGCAAAATGGGATCAAAGTGACTGACTTTGAGCTCCTGTTTCTGGAGAACCACGTGGTGAAAACCAGCCCAAACTTTGCACACTTGTAGGGGAGACTCTTTAGCACCTATGGTGCAAATTTGGAGACCCTATAACCTAAGGCCGACCTGTACTGACTCCCCAAAGATGGTACCCCTAGGACATCTAATTTTTACATTGGTGCCTATGTGAAAACTGGCCATGTTTGGGACCCGATAGCTCCCCCGTTTTAGTTCCTATGGGCCCCAAACTTTGCATGCATACTCCCAAGACCCTCGACTACATGGAGCCGAAAAAAGTGAATCAATACCATCTATGGTTCAGGAAATATGACCGTTTCAAGTTGAGCTCCAATTGAACCAACTTTTGAACTTTGAACTCCCATTACTGGGGAACCTTCCATACTGGTGCACCATCGAGCTGCGAGTGGACCCCCACCTCGGCACCCCCTCCCCCTTAGGGGGGAGGGGGTGCCGAGGTGAGGGGGCATGCCAGATAGATCTCTGGTCAGCTTGAAGCAAAATGGGATCAAAGTGACTGACTTTGAGCTCCTGTTTCTGGAGAACCACGTGGTGAAAACCAGCCCAAACTTTGCACACTTGTAGGGGAGACTCTTTAGCACCTATGGTGCAAATTTGGAGCCCCTATAACCTAAGGCCGACCTGTACTGACTCCCCAAAGATGGTACCCCTAGGACATCTAATTTTTACATTGGTGCCTATGTGAAAACTGGCCATGTTTGGGACCCGATAGCTCCCCCGTTTTAGGTCCTATGGGCCCCAAACTTTGCATGCATACTCCCAAGACCCTCGACTACATGGAGCCGAAAAAAGTGAATCAATACCATCTATGGTTCAGGAAATATGACCGTTTCAAGTTGAGCTCCAATTGAACCAACTTTTGAACTTTGAACTCCAATTACTGGGAAACCTTCCATACGGGTGCACCATCGAGCTGCGAGTGGACCCCCACCTCGGCACCCCCTCCCCCTGAGGGGGGAGGGGGTGCCGAGGTGAGGGGGCATGCCAGATAGATCTCTGGTCAGCTTGAAGCAAAATGTGATCAAAGTGACTGACTTTAAGCTCCTGTTTCTGGAGAACCACGTGGTGAAAACCAGCCCAAACTTTGCACACTTGTAGGGGAGACTCTTTAGCACCTATGGTGCAAATTTGGAGCCCCTATAACCTAAGGCCGACCTGTACTGACTCCCCAAAGATGGTACCCCTAGGACATCTAATTTTTACATTGGTGCCTATGTGATAACTGGCCATGTTTGGGACCCGATAGCTCCCCCGTTTTAGGTCCAAACTGCCCTAAACTTGGCATGCATACTCACAAGACCCTGGGCTACGTGGGGCTGAAGAAAGTGAATCATTCCCATGTATGGTTCGGGAAATATGACCATTTAAAGTTGAGCTCCAATTGAACCAACTGTGGAACTTTGAACTCCCATTACTGGGGAACCTTCCATACTGGTGCACCATCGAGCTGCGAGTGGACCCCCACCTCGGCACCCCCTCCCCCTGAGGGGGAAGGGGGTGCCGAGGTGAGGGGGCATGCCAGATAGATCTCTGGTCAGCTTGAAGCAAAATGGGATCAAAGTGACTGACTTTGAGCTCCTGTTTCTGGAGAACCACGTGGTGAAAACCAGCCCAAACTTTGCACACTTGTAGGGGAGACTCTTTAGCACCTATGGTGCAAATTTGGAGCCCCTATAACCTAAGGCCGACCTGTACTGACTCCCCAAAGATGGTACCCCTAGGACATCTAATTTTTACATTGGTGCCTATGTGAAAACTGGCCATGTTTGGGACCCGATAGCTCCCCCGTTTTAGGTCCTATGGGCCCCAAACTTTGCATGCATACTCCCAAGACCCTCGACTACATGGAGCCGAAAAAAGTGAATCAATACCATCTATGGTTCAGGAAATATGACCGTTTCAAGTTGAGCTCCAATTGAACCAACTTTTGAACTTTGAACTCCCATTACTGGGGAACCTTCCATACTGGTGCACCATCGAGCTGCGAGTGGACCCCCACCTCGGCACCCCCTCCCCCTGAGGGGGAAGGGGGTGCCGAGGTGAGGGGGCATGCCAGATAGATCTCTGGTCAGCTTGAAGCAAAATGGGATCAAAGTGACTGACTTTGAGCTCCTGTTTCTGGAGAACCACGTGGTGAAAACCAGCCCAAACTTTGCACACTTGTAGGGGAGACTCTTTAGCACCTATGGTGCAAATTTGGAGCCCCTATAACCTAAGGCCGACCTGTACTGACTCCCCAAAGATGGTACCCCTAGGACATCTAATTTTTACATTGGTGCCTATGTGAAAACTGGCCATGTTTGGGACCCGATAGCTCCCCCGTTTTAGGTCCTATGGGCCCCAAACTTTGCATGCATACTCCCAAGACCCTCGACTACATGGAGCCGAAAAAAGTGAATCAATACCATCTATGGTTCAGGAAATATGACCGTTTCAAGTTGAGCTCCAATTGAACCAACTTTTGAACTTTGAACTCCCATTACTGGGGAACCTTCCATACTGGTGCACCATCGAGCTGCGAGTGGACCCCCACCTCGGCACCCCCTCCCCCTGAGGGGGGAGGGGGTGCCGAGGTGAGGGGGCATGCCAGATAGATCTCTGGTCAGCTTGAAGCAAAATGTGATCAAAGTGACTGACTTTGAGCTCCTGTTTCTGGAGAACCACGTGGTGAAAACCAGCCCAAACTTTGCACACTTGTAGGGGAGACTCTTTAGCACCTATGGTGCAAATTTGGAGCCCCTATAACCTAAGGCCGACCTGTACTGACTCCCCAAAGATGGTACCCCTAGGACATCTAATTTTTACATTGGTGCCTATGTGAAAACTGGCCATGTTTGGGACCCGATAGCTCCCCCGTTTTAGGTCCTATGGGCCCCAAACTTTGCATGCATACTCCCAAGACCCTCGACTACATGGTGCCGAAAAAAGTGAATCAATACCATCTATGGTTCAGGAAATATGACCGTTTCAAGTTGAGCTCCAATTGAACCAACTTTTGAACTTTGAACTCCCATTACTGGGGAACCTTCCATACTGGTGCACCATCGAGCTGCGAGTGGACCCCCACCTCGGCACCCCCTCCCCCTGAGGGGGGAGGGGGTGCCGAGGTGAGGGGGCATGCCAGATAGATCTCTGGTCAGCTTGAAGCAAAATGTGATCAAAGTGACTGACTTTGAGCTCCTGTTTCTGGAGAACCACGTGGTGAAAACCAGCCCAAACTTTGCACACTTGTAGGGGAGACTCTTTAGCACCTATGGTGCAAATTTGGAGCCCCTATAACCTAAGGCCGACCTGTACTGACTCCCCAAAGATGGTACCCCTAGGACATCTAATTTTTACATTGGTGCCTATGTGAAAACTGGCCATGTTTGGGACCCGATAGCTCCCGCGTTTTAGGTCCTATGGGCCCCAAACTTTGCATGCATACTCCCAAGACCCTCGACTACATGGAGCCGAAAAAAGTGAATCAATACCATCTATGGTTCAGGAAATATGACCGTTTCAAGTTGAGCTCCAATTGAACCAACTTTTGAACTTTGAACTCCCATTACTGGGGAACCTTCCATACTGGTGCACCATCGAGCTGCGAGTGGACCCCCACCTCGGCACCCCCTCCCCCTGAGGGGGGAGGGGGTGCCGAGGTGAGGGGGCATGCCAGATAGATCTCTGGTCAGCTTGAAGCAAAATGTGATCAAAGTGACTGACTTTGAGCTCCTGTTTCTGGAGAACCACGTGGTGAAAACCAGCCCAAACTTTGCACACTTGTAGGGGAGACTCTTTAGCACCTATGGTGCAAATTTGGAGCCCCTATAACCTAAGGCCGACCTGTACTGACTCCCCAAAGATGGTACCCCTAGGACATCTAATTTTTACATTGGTGCCTATGTGAAAACTGGCCATGTTTGGGACCCGATAGCTCCCCCGTTTTAGGTCCTATGGGCCCCAAACTTTGCATGCATACTCCCAAGACCCTCGACTACATGGTGCCGAAAAAAGTGAATCAATACCATCTATGGTTCAGGAAATATGACCGTTTCAAGTTGAGCTCCAATTGAACCAACTTTTGAACTTTGAACTCCCATTACTGGGGAACCTTCCATACTGGTGCACCATCGAGCTGCGAGTGGACCCCCACCTCGGCACCCCCTCCCCCTGAGGGGGAAGGGGGTGCCGAGGTGAGGGGGCATGCCAGATAGATCTCTGGTCAGCTTGAAGCAAAATGGGATCAAAGTGACTGACTTTGAGCTCCTGTTTCTGGAGAACCACGTGGTGAAAACCAGCCCAAACTTTGCACACTTGTAGGGGAGACTCTTTATCACCTATGGTGCAAATTTGGAGCCCCTATAACCTAAGGCCGACCTGTACTGACTCCCCAAAGATGGTACCCCTAGGACATCTAATTTTTACATTGGTGCCTATGTGAAAACTGGCCATGTTTGGGACCCGATAGCTCCCCCGTTTTAGGTCCTATGGGCCCCAAACTTTGCATGCATACTCCCAAGACCCTCGACTACATGGAGCCGAAAAAAGTGAATCAATACCATCTATGGTTCAGGAAATATGACCGTTTCAAGTTGAGCTCCAATTGAACCAACTTTTGAACTTTGAACTCCCATTACTGGGGAACCTTCCATACTGGTGCACCATCGAGCTGCGAGTGGACCCCCACCTCGGCACCCCCTCCCCCTGAGGGGGAAGGGGGTGCCGAGGTGAGGGGGCATGCCAGATAGATCTCTGGTCAGCTTGAAGCAAAATGGGATCAAAGTGACTGACTTTGAGCTCCTGTTTCTGGAGAACCACGTGGTGAAAACCAGCCCAAACTTTGCACACTTGTAGGGGAGACTCTTTAGCACCTATGGTGCAAATTTGGAGCCCCTATAACCTAAGGCCGACCTGTACTGACTCCCCAAAGATGGTACCCCTAGGACATCTAATTTTTACATTGGTGCCTATGTGAAAACTGGCCATGTTTGGGACCCGATAGCTCCCGCGTTTTAGGTCCTATGGGCCCCAAACTTTGCATGCATACTCCCAAGACCCTCGACTACATGGAGCCGAAAAAAGTGAATCAATACCATCTATGGTTCAGGAAATATGACCGTTTCAAGTTGAGCTCCAATTGAACCAACTTTTGAACTTTGAACTCCCATTACTGGGGAACCTTCCATACTGGTGCACCATCGAGCTGCGAGTGGACCCCCACTGGTGCCGAGGTGAGGGGGCATGCCAGATCTCTGGTCAGCTTGAAGCAAAATGGGATCAAAGTGACTGACTTTGAGCTCCTGTTTCTGGAGAACCACGTGGTGAAAACCAGCCCAAACTTTGCACACTTGTAGGGGAGACTCTTTAGCACCTATGGTGCAAATTTGGAGACCCTATAACCTAAGGCCGACCTGTACTGACTCCCCAAAGATGGTACCCCTAGGACATCTAATTTTTACATTGGTGCCTATGTGAAAACTGGCCATGTTTGGGACCCGATAGCTCCCCCGTTTTAGTTCCTATGGGCCCCAAACTTTGCATGCATACTCCCAAGACCCTCGACTACATGGAGCCGAAAAAAGTGAATCAATACCATCTATGGTTCAGGAAATATGACCGTTTCAAGTTGAGCTCCAATTGAACCAACTTTTGAACTTTGAACTCCCATTACTGGGGAACCTTCCATACTGGTGCACCATCGAGCTGCGAGTGGACCCCCACCTCGGCACCCCCTCCCCCTTAGGGGGGAGGGGGTGCCGAGGTGAGGGGGCATGCCAGATAGATCTCTGGTCAGCTTGAAGCAAAATGGGATCAAAGTGACTGACTTTGAGCTCCTGTTTCTGGAGAACCACGTGGTGAAAACCAGCCCAAACTTTGCACACTTGTAGGGGAGACTCTTTAGCACCTATGGTGCAAATTTGGAGCCCCTATAACCTAAGGCCGACCTGTACTGACTCCCCAAAGATGGTACCCCTAGGACATCTAATTTTTACATTGGTGCCTATGTGAAAACTGGCCATGTTTGGGACCCGATAGCTCCCCCGTTTTAGGTCCTATGGGCCCCAAACTTTGCATGCATACTCCCAAGACCCTCGACTACATGGTGCCGAAAAAAGTGAATCAATACCATCTATGGTTCAGGAAATATGACCGTTTCAAGTTGAGCTCCAATTGAACCAACTTTTGAACTTTGAACTCCAATTACTGGGAAACCTTCCATACTGGTGCACCATCGAGCTGCGAGTGGACCCCCACCTCGGCACCCCCTCCCCCTGAGGGGGGAGGGGGTGCCGAGGTGAGGGGGCATGCCAGATAGATCTCTGGTCAGCTTGAAGCAAAATGTGATCAAAGTGACTGACTTTAAGCTCCTGTTTCTGGAGAACCACGTGGTGAAAACCAGCCCAAACTTTGCACACTTGTAGGGGAGACTCTTTAGCACCTATGGTGCAAATTTGGAGCCCCTATAACCTAAGGCCGACCTGTACTGACTCCCCAAAGATGGTACCCCTAGGACATCTAATTTTTACATTGGTGCCTATGTGATAACTGGCCATGTTTGGGACCCGATAGCTCCCCCGTTTTAGGTCCAAACTGCCCTAAACTTGGCATGCATACTCACAAGACCCTGGGCTACGTGGGGCTGAAGAAAGTGAATCATTCCCATGTATGGTTCGGGAAATATGACCATTTAAAGTTGAGCTCCAATTGAACCAACTGTGGAACTTTGAACTCCCATTACTGGGGAACCTTCCATACTGGTGCACCATCGAGCTGCGAGTGGACCCCCACCTCGGCACCCCCTCCCCCTGAGGGGGAAGGGGGTGCCGAGGTGAGGGGGCATGCCAGATAGATCTCTGGTCAGCTTGAAGCAAAATGGGATCAAAGTGACTGACTTTGAGCTCCTGTTTCTGGAGAACCACGTGGTGAAAACCAGCCCAAACTTTGCACACTTGTAGGGGAGACTCTTTAGCACCTATGGTGCAAATTTGGAGCCCCTATAACCTAAGGCCGACCTGTACTGACTCCCCAAAGATGGTACCCCTAGGACATCTAATTTTTACATTGGTGCCTATGTGAAAACTGGCCATGTTTGGGACCCGATAGCTCCCCCGTTTTAGGTCCTATGGGCCCCAAACTTTGCATGCATACTCCCAAGACCCTCGACTACATGGAGCCGAAAAAAGTGAATCAATACCATCTATGGTTCAGGAAATATGACCGTTTCAAGTTGAGCTCCAATTGAACCAACTTTTGAACTTTGAACTCCCATTACTGGGGAACCTTCCATACTGGTGCACCATCGAGCTGCGAGTGGACCCCCACCTCGGCACCCCCTCCCCCTGAGGGGGAAGGGGGTGCCGAGGTGAGGGGGCATGCCAGATAGATCTCTGGTCAGCTTGAAGCAAAATGGGATCAAAGTGACTGACTTTGAGCTCCTGTTTCTGGAGAACCACGTGGTGAAAACCAGCCCAAACTTTGCACACTTGTAGGGGAGACTCTTTAGCACCTATGGTGCAAATTTGGAGCCCCTATAACCTAAGGCCGACCTGTACTGACTCCCCAAAGATGGTACCCCTAGGACATCTAATTTTTACATTGGTGCCTATGTGAAAACTGGCCATGTTTGGGACCCGATAGCTCCCGCGTTTTAGGTCCTATGGGCCCCAAACTTTGCATGCATACTCCCAAGACCCTCGACTACATGGAGCCGAAAAAAGTGAATCAATACCATCTATGGTTCAGGAAATATGACCGTTTCAAGTTGAGCTCCAATTGAACCAACTTTTGAACTTTGAACTCCCATTACTGGGAAACCTTCCATACTGGTGCACCATCGAGCTGCGAGTGGACCCCCACCTCGGCACCCCCTCCCCCTGAGGGGGGAGGGGGTGCCGAGGTGAGGGGGCATGCCAGATAGATCTCTGGTCAGCTTAAAGCAAAATGTGATCAAAGTGACTGACTTTAAGCTCCTGTTTCTGGAGAACCACGTGGTGAAAACCAGCCCAAACTTTGCACACTTGTAGGGGAGACTCTTTAGCACCTATGGTGCAAATTTGGAGCCCCTATAACCTAAGGCCGACCTGTACTGACTCCCCAAAGATGGTACCCCTAGGACATCTAATTTTTACATTGGTGCCTATGTGAAAACTGGCCATGTTTGGGACCCGATAGCTCCCCCGTTTTAGGTCCTATGGGCCCCAAACTTTGCATGCATACTCCCAAGACCCTCGACTACATGGAGCCGAAAAAAGTGAATCAATACCATCTATGGTTCAGGAAATATGACCGTTTCAAGTTGAGCTCCAATTGAACCAACTTTTGAACTTTGAACTCCCATTACTGGGGAACCTTCCATACTGGTGCACCATCGAGCTGCGAGTGGACCCCCACCTCGGCACCCCCTCCCCCTGAGGGGGGAGGGGGTGCCGAGGTGAGGGGGCATGCCAGATAGATCTCTGGTCAGCTTGAAGCAAAATGTGATCAAAGTGACTGACTTTGAGCTCCTGTTTCTGGAGAACCACGTGGTGAAAACCAGCCCAAACTTTGCACACTTGTAGGGGAGACTCTTTAGCACCTATGGTGCAAATTTGGAGCCCCTATAACCTAAGGCCGACCTGTACTGACTCCCCAAAGATGGTACCCCTAGGACATCTAATTTTTACATTGGTGCCTATGTGAAAACTGGCCATGTTTGGGACCCGATAGCTCCCCCGTTTTAGGTCCTATGGGCCCCAAACTTTGCATGCATACTCCCAAGACCCTCGACTACATGGAGCCGAAAAAAGTGAATCAATACCATCTATGGTTCAGGAAATATGACCGTTTCAAGTTGAGCTCCAATTGAACCAACTTTTGAACTTTGAACTCCCATTACTGGGAAACCTTCCATACTGGTGCACCATCGAGCTGCGAGTGGACCCCCACCTCGGCACCCCCTCCCCCTGAGGGGGGAGGGGGTGCCGAGGTGAGGGGGCATGCCAGATAGATCTCTGGTCAGCTTAAAGCAAAATGTGATCAAAGTGACTGACTTTAAGCTCCTGTTTCTGGAGAACCACGTGGTGAAAACCAGCCCAAACTTTGCACACTTGTAGGGGAGACTCTTTAGCACCTATGGTGCAAATTTGGAGCCCCTATAACCTAAGGCCGACCTGTACTGACTCCCCAAAGATGGTACCCCTAGGACATCTAATTTTTACATTGGTGCCTATGTGAAAACTGGCCATGTTTGGGACCCGATAGCTCCCCCGTTTTAGGTCCTATGGGCCCCAAACTTTGCATGCATACTCCCAAGACCCTCGACTACATGGAGCCGAAAAAAGTGAATCAATACCATCTATGGTTCAGGAAATATGACCGTTTCAAGTTGAGCTCCAATTGAACCAACTTTTGAACTTTGAACTCCCATTACTGGGGAACCTTCCATACTGGTGCACCATCGAGCTGCGAGTGGACCCCCACCTCGGCACCCCCTCCCCCTGAGGGGGGAGGGGGTGCCGAGGTGAGGGGGCATGCCAGATAGATCTCTGGTCAGCTTGAAGCAAAATGTGATCAAAGTGACTGACTTTGAGCTCCTGTTTCTGGAGAACCACGTGGTGAAAACCAGCCCAAACTTTGCACACTTGTAGGGGAGACTCTTTAGCACCTATGGTGCAAATTTGGAGCCCCTATAACCTAAGGCCGACCTGTACTGACTCCCCAAAGATGGTACCCCTAGGACATCTAATTTTTACATTGGTGCCTATGTGAAAACTGGCCATGTTTGGGACCCGATAGCTCCCCCGTTTTAGGTCCTATGGGCCCCAAACTTTGCATGCATACTCCCAAGACCCTCGACTACATGGTGCCGAAAAAAGTGAATCAATACCATCTATGGTTCAGGAAATATGACCGTTTCAAGTTGAGCTCCAATTGAACCAACTTTTGAACTTTGAACTCCCATTACTGGGGAACCTTCCATACTGGTGCACCATCGAGCTGCGAGTGGACCCCCACCTCGGCACCCCCTCCCCCTGAGGGGGGAGGGGGTGCCGAGGTGAGGGGGCATGCCAGATAGATCTCTGGTCAGCTTGAAGCAAAATGTGATCAAAGTGACTGACTTTGAGCTCCTGTTTCTGGAGAACCACGTGGTGAAAACCAGCCCAAACTTTGCACACTTGTAGGGGAGACTCTTTAGCACCTATGGTGCAAATTTGGAGCCCCTATAACCTAAGGCCGACCTGTACTGACTCCCCAAAGATGGTACCCCTAGGACATCTAATTTTTACATTGGTGCCTATGTGAAAACTGGCCATGTTTGGGACCCGATAGCTCCCCCGTTTTAGGTCCTATGGGCCCCAACCTTTGCATGCATACTCCCAAGACCCTCGACTACATGGAGCCGAAAAAAGTGAATCAATACCATCTATGGTTCAGGAAATATGACCGTTTCAAGTTGAGCTCCAATTGAACCAACTTTTGAACTTTGAACTCCCATTACTGGGGAACCTTCCATACTGGTGCACCATCGAGCTGCGAGTGGACCCCCACCTCGGCACCCCCTCCCCCTGAGGGGGGAGGGGGTGCCGAGGTGAGGGGGCATGCCAGATAGATCTCTGGTCAGCTTGAAGCAAAATGTGATCAAAGTGACTGACTTTGAGCTCCTGTTTCTGGAGAACCACGTGGTGAAAACCAGCCCAAACTTTGCACACTTGTAGGGGAGACTCTTTAGCACCTATGGTGCAAATTTGGAGCCCCTATAACCTAAGGCCGACCTGTACTGACTCCCCAAAGATGGTACCCCTAGGACATCTAATTTTTACATTGGTGCCTATGTGAAAACTGGCCATGTTTGGGACCCGATAGCTCCCCCGTTTTAGGTCCTATGGGTCCCAAACTTTGCATGCATACTCCCAAGACCCTCGACTACATGGAGCCGAAAAAAGTGAATCAATACCATCTATGGTTCAGGAAATATGACCGTTTCAAGTTGAGCTCCAATTGAACCAACTTTTGAACTTTGAACTCCCATTACTGGGGAACCTTCCATACTGGTGCACCATCGAGCTGCGAGTGGACCCCCACCTCGGCACCCCCTCCCCCTGAGGGGGGAGGGGGTGCCGAGGTGAGGGGGCATGCCAGATAGATCTCTGGTCAGCTTGAAGCAAAATGTGATCAAAGTGACTGACTTTGAGCTCCTGTTTCTGGAGAACCACGTGGTGAAAACCAGCCCAAACTTTGCACACTTGTAGGGGAGACTCTTTAGCACCTATGGTGCAAATTTGGAGCCCCTATAACCTAAGGCCGACCTGTACTGACTCCCCAAAGATGGTACCCCTAGGACATCTAATTTTTACATTGGTGCCTATGTGAAAACTGGCCATGTTTGGGACCCGATAGCTCCCCCGTTTTAGGTCCTATGGGCCCCAAACTTTGCATGCATACTCCCAAGACCCTTGACTACATGGAGCCGAAAAAAGTGAATCAATACCATCTATGGTTCAGGAAATATGACCGTTTCAAGTTGAGCTCCAATTGAACCAACTTTTGAACTTTGAACTCCCATTACTGGGGAACCTTCCATACTGGTGCACCATCGAGCTGCGAGTGGACCCCCACTGGTGCCGAGGTGAGGGGGCATGCCAGATCTCTGGTCAGCTTGAAGCAAAATGGGATCAAAGTGACTGACTTTGAGCTCCTGTTTCTGGAGAACCACGTGGTGAAAACCAGCCCAAACTTTGCACACTTGTAGGGGAGACTCTTTAGCACCTATGGTGCAAATTTGGAGACCCTATAACCTAAGGCCGACCTGTACTGACTCCCCAAAGATGGTACCCCTAGGACATCTAATTTTTACATTGGTGCCTATGTGAAAACTGGCCATGTTTGGGACCCGATAGCTCCCCCGTTTTAGGTCCTATGGGCCCCAAACTTTGCATGCATACTCCCAAGACCCTCGACTACATGGAGCCGAAAAAAGTGAATCAATACCATCTATGGTTCAGGAAATATGACCGTTTCAAGTTGAGCTCCAATTGAACCAACTTTTGAACTTTGAACTCCCATTACTGGGGAACCTTCCATACTGGTGCACCATCGAGCTGCGAGTGGACCCCCACCTCGGCACCCCCTCCCCCTTAGGGGGGAGGGGGTGCCGAGGTGAGGGGGCATGCCAGATAGATCTCTGGTCAGCTTGAAGCAAAATGGGATCAAAGTGACTGACTTTGAGCTCCTGTTTCTGGAGAACCACGTGGTGAAAACCAGCCCAAACTTTGCACACTTGTAGGGGAGACTCTTTAGCACCTATGGTGCAAATTTGGAGCCCCTATAACCTAAGGCCGACCTGTACTGACTCCCCAAAGATGGTACCCCTAGGACATCTAATTTTTACATTGGTGCCTATGTGAAAACTGGCCATGTTTGGGACCCGATAGCTCCCCCGTTTTAGGTCCTATGGGCCCCAAACTTTGCATGCATACTCCCAAGACCCTCGACTACATGGAGCCGAAAAAAGTGAATCAATACCATCTATGGTTCAGGAAATATGACCGTTTCAAGTTGAGCTCCAATTGAACCAACTTTTGAACTTTGAACTCCAATTACTGGGAAACCTTCCATACTGGTGCACCATCGAGCTGCGAGTGGACCCCCACCTCGGCACCCCCTCCCCCTGAGGGGGGAGGGGGTGCCGAGGTGAGGGGGCATGCCAGATAGATCTCTGGTCAGCTTGAAGCAAAATGTGATCAAAGTGACTGACTTTAAGCTCCTGTTTCTGGAGAACCACGTGGTGAAAACCAGCCCAAACTTTGCACACTTGTAGGGGAGACTCTTTAGCACCTATGGTGCAAATTTGGAGCCCCTATAACCTAAGGCCGACCTGTACTGACTCCCCAAAGATGGTACCCCTAGGACATCTAATTTTTACATTGGTGCCTATGTGATAACTGGCCATGTTTGGGACCCGATAGCTCCCCCGTTTTAGGTCCAAACTGCCCTAAACTTGGCATGCATACTCACAAGACCCTGGGCTACGTGGGGCTGAAGAAAGTGAATCATTCCCATGTATGGTTCGGGAAATATGACCATTTAAAGTTGAGCTCCAATTGAACCAACTGTGGAACTTTGAACTCCCATTACTGGGGAACCTTCCATACTGGTGCACCATCGAGCTGCGAGTGGACCCCCACCTCGGCACCCCCTCCCCCTGAGGGGGAAGGGGGTGCCGAGGTGAGGGGGCATGCCAGATAGATCTCTGGTCAGCTTGAAGCAAAATGGGATCAAAGTGACTGACTTTGAGCTCCTGTTTCTGGAGAACCACGTGGTGAAAACCAGCCCAAACTTTGCACACTTGTAGGGGAGACTCTTTAGCACCTATGGTGCAAATTTGGAGCCCCTATAACCTAAGGCCGACCTGTACTGACTCCCCAAAGATGGTACCCCTAGGACATCTAATTTTTACATTGGTGCCTATGTGAAAACTGGCCATGTTTGGGACCCGATAGCTCCCCCGTTTTAGGTCCTATGGGCCCCAAACTTTGCATGCATACTCCCAAGACCCTCGACTACATGGAGCCGAAAAAAGTGAATCAATACCATCTATGGTTCAGGAAATATGACCGTTTCAAGTTGAGCTCCAATTGAACCAACTTTTGAACTTTGAACTCCCATTACTGGGGAACCTTCCATACTGGTGCACCATCGAGCTGCGAGTGGACCCCCACCTCGGCACCCCCTCCCCCTGAGGGGGAAGGGGGTGCCGAGGTGAGGGGGCATGCCAGATAGATCTCTGGTCAGCTTGAAGCAAAATGGGATCAAAGTGACTGACTTTGAGCTCCTGTTTCTGGAGAACCACGTGGTGAAAACCAGCCCAAACTTTGCACACTTGTAGGGGAGACTCTTTAGCACCTATGGTGCAAATTTGGAGCCCCTATAACCTAAGGCCGACCTGTACTGACTCCCCAAAGATGGTACCCCTAGGACATCTAATTTTTACATTGGTGCCTATGTGAAAACTGGCCATGTTTGGGACCCGATAGCTCCCCCGTTTTAGGTCCTATGGGCCCCAAACTTTGCATGCATACTCCCAAGACCCTCGACTACATGGAGCCAAAAAAAGTGAATCAATACCATCTATGGTTCAGGAAATATGACCGTTTCAAGTTGAGCTCCAATTGAACCAACTTTTGAACTTTGAACTCCCATTACTGGGGAACCTTCCATACTGGTGCACCATCGAGCTGCGAGTGGACCCCCACCTCGGCACCCCCTCCCCCTGAGGGGGGAGGGGGTGCCGAGGTGAGGGGGCATGCCAGATAGATCTCTGGTCAGCTTGAAGCAAAATGTGATCAAAGTGACTGACTTTGAGCTCCTGTTTCTGGAGAACCACGTGGTGAAAACCAGCCCAAACTTTGCACACTTGTAGGGGAGACTCTTTAGCACCTATGGTGCAAATTTGGAGCCCCTATAACCTAAGGCCGACCTGTACTGACTCCCCAAAGATGGTACCCCTAGGACATCTAATTTTTACATTGGTGCCTATGTGAAAACTGGCCATGTTTGGGACCCGATAGCTCCCCCGTTTTAGGTCCTATGGGCCCCAAACTTTGCATGCATACTCCCAAGACCCTCGACTACATGGAGCCGAAAAAAGTGAATCAATACCATCTATGGTTCAGGAAATATGACCGTTTCAAGTTGAGCTCCAATTGAACCAACTTTTGAACTTTGAACTCCCATTACTGGGGAACCTTCCATACTGGTGCACCATCGAGCTGCGAGTGGACCCCCACCTCGGCACCCCCTCCCCCTTAGGGGGGAGGGGGTGCCGAGGTGAGGGAGCATGCCAGATAGATCTCTGGTCAGCTTGAAGCAAAATGTGATCAAAGTGACTGACTTTGAGCTCCTGTTTCTGGAGAACCACGTGGTGAAAACCAGCCCAAACTTTGCACACTTGTAGGGGAGACTCTTTAGCACCTATGGTGCAAATTTGGAGCCCCTATAACCTAAGGCCGACCTGTACTGACTCCCCAAAGATGGTACCCCTAGGACATCTAATTTTTACATTGGTGCCTATGTGAAAACTGGCCATGTTTGGGACCCGATAGCTCCCCCGTTTTAGGTCCTATGGGTCCCAAACTTTGCATGCATACTCCCAAGACCCTCGACTACATGGAGCCGAAAAAAGTGAATCAATACCATCTATGGTTCAGGAAATATGACCGTTTCAAGTTGAGCTCCAATTGAACCAACTTTTGAACTTTGAACTCCCATTACTGGGGAACCTTCCATACTGGTGCACCATCGAGCTGCGAGTGGACCCCCACCTCGGCACCCCCTCCCCCTGAGGGGGGAGGGGGTGCCGAGGTGAGGGTGCATGCCAGATAGATCTCTGGTCAGCTTGAAGCAAAATGTGATCAAAGTGACTGACTTTAAGCTCCTGTTTCTGGAGAACCACGTGGTGAAAACCAGCCCAAACTTTGCACACTTGTAGGGGAGACTCTTTAGCACCTATGGTGCAAATTTGGAGCCCCTATAACCTAAGGCCGACCTGTACTGACTCCCCGAAGATGGTACCCCTAGGACTTCTGATTTTTACATTGGTGCCTATGTGATAACTGGCCATGTTTGGGACCCGATAGCTCCCCCGTTTTAGGTCCAAACTGCCCTAAACTTGGCATGCATACTCACAAGACCCTGGGCTACGTGGGGCTGAAGAAAGTGAATCATTCCCATGTATGGTTCGGGAAATATGACCATTTAAAGTTGAGCTCCAATTGAACCAACTGTGGAACTTTGAACTCCCATTACTGGGGAACCTTCCATACTGGTGCACCATCGAGCTGCGAGTGGACCCCCACCTCGGCACCCCCTCCCCCTGAGGGGGAAGGGGGTGCCGAGGTGAGGGGGCATGCCAGATAGATCTCTGGTCAGCTTGAAGCAAAATGGGATCAAAGTGACTGACTTTGAGCTCCTGTTTCTGGAGAACCACGTGGTGAAAACCAGCCCAAACTTTGCACACTTGTAGGGGAGACTCTTTAGCACCTATGGTGCAAATTTGGAGCCCCTATAACCTAAGGCCGACCTGTACTGACTCCCCAAAGATGGTACCCCTAGGACATCTAATTTTTACATTGGTGCCTATGTGAAAACTGGCCATGTTTGGGACCCGATAGCTCCCCCGTTTTAGGTCCTATGGGCCCCAAACTTTGCATGCATACTCCCAAGACCCTCGACTACATGGAGCCGAAAAAAGTGAATCAATACCATCTATGGTTCAGGAAATATGACCGTTTCAAGTTGAGCTCCAATTGAACCAACTTTTGAACTTTGAACTCCCATTACTGGGGAACCTTCCATACTGGTGCACCATCGAGCTGCGAGTGGACCCCCACCTCGGCACCCCCTCCCCCTGAGGGGGAAGGGGGTGCCGAGGTGAGGGGGCATGCCAGATAGATCTCTGGTCAGCTTGAAGCAAAATGGGATCAAAGTGACTGACTTTGAGCTCCTGTTTCTGGAGAACCACGTGGTGAAAACCAGCCCAAACTTTGCACACTTGTAGGGGAGACTCTTTAGCACCTATGGTGCAAATTTGGAGCCCCTATAACCTAAGGCCGACCTGTACTGACTCCCCAAAGATGGTACCCCTAGGACATCTAATTTTTACATTGGTGCCTATGTGAAAACTGGCCATGTTTGGGACCCGATAGCTCCCGCGTTTTAGGTCCTATGGGCCCCAAACTTTGCATGCATACTCCCAAGACCCTCGACTACATGGAGCCGAAAAAAGTGAATCAATACCATCTATGGTTCAGGAAATATGACCGTTTCAAGTTGAGCTCCAATTGAACCAACTTTTGAACTTTGAACTCCCATTACTGGGAAACCTTCCATACTGGTGCACCATCGAGCTGCGAGTGGACCCCCACCTCGGCACCCCCTCCCCCTGAGGGGGGAGGGGGTGCCGAGGTGAGGGGGCATGCCAGATAGATCTCTGGTCAGCTTAAAGCAAAATGTGATCAAAGTGACTGACTTTAAGCTCCTGTTTCTGGAGAACCACGTGGTGAAAACCAGCCCAAACTTTGCACACTTGTAGGGGAGACTCTTTAGCACCTATGGTGCAAATTTGGAGCCCCTATAACCTAAGGCCGACCTGTACTGACTCCCCAAAGATGGTACCCCTAGGACATCTAATTTTTACATTGGTGCCTATGTGAAAACTGGCCATGTTTGGGACCCGATAGCTCCCCCGTTTTAGTTCCTATGGGCCCCAAACTTTGCATGCATACTCCCAAGACCCTCGACTACATGGAGCCGAAAAAAGTGAATCAATACCATCTATGGTTCAGGAAATATGACCGTTTCAAGTTGAGCTCCAATTGAACCAACTTTTGAACTTTGAACTCCCATTACTGGGGAACCTTCCATACTGGTGCACCATCGAGCTGCGAGTGGACCCCCACCTCGGCACCCCCTCCCCCTGAGGGGGGAGGGGGTGCCGAGGTGAGGGGGCATGCCAGATAGATCTCTGGTCAGCTTGAAGCAAAATGTGATCAAAGTGACTGACTTTGAGCTCCTGTTTCTGGAGAACCACGTGGTGAAAACCAGCCCAAACTTTGCACACTTGTAGGGGAGACTCTTTAGCACCTATGGTGCAAATTTGGAGCCCCTATAACCTAAGGCCGACCTGTACTGACTCCCCAAAGATGGTACCCCTAGGACATCTAATTTTTACATTGGTGCCTATGTGAAAACTGGCCATGTTTGGGACCCGATAGCTCCCCCGTTTTAGGTCCTATGGGCCCCAAACTTTGCATGCATACTCCCAAGACCCTCGACTACATGGTGCCGAAAAAAGTGAATCAATACCATCTATGGTTCAGGAAATATGACCGTTTCAAGTTGAGCTCCAATTGAACCAACTTTTGAACTTTGAACTCCCATTACTGGGGAACCTTCCATACTGGTGCACCATCGAGCTGCGAGTGGACCCCCACCTCGGCACCCCCTCCCCCTTAGGGGGGAGGGGGTGCCGAGGTGAGGGGGCATGCCAGATAGATCTCTGGTCAGCTTGAAGCAAAATGGGATCAAAGTGACTGACTTTGAGCTCCTGTTTCTGGAGAACCACGTGATGAAAACCAGCCCAAACTTTGCACACTTGTAGGGGAGACTCTTTAGCACCTATGGTGCAAATTTGGAGCCCCTATAACCTAAGGCCGACCTGTACTGACTCCCCAAAGATGGTACCCCTAGGACATCTAATTTTTACATTGGTGCCTATGTGAAAACTGGCCATGTTTGGGACCCGATAGCTCCCCCGTTTTAGGTCATATGGGCCCCAAACTTTGCATGCATACTCCCAAGACCCTCGACTACATGGAGCCGAAAAAAGTGAATCAATACCATCTATGGTTCAGGAAATATGACCGTTTCAAGTTGAGCTCCAATTGAACCAACTTTTGAACTTTGAACTCCCATTACTGGGGAACCTTCCATACTGGTGCACCATCGAGCTGCGAGTGGACCCCCACCTCGGCACCCCCTCCCCCTGAGGGGGGAGGGGGTGCCGAGGTGAGGGGGCATGCCAGATAGATCTCTGGTCAGCTTGAAGCAAAATGTGATCAAAGTGACTGACTTTGAGCTCCTGTTTCTGGAGAACCACGTGGTGAAAACCAGCCCAAACTTTGCACACTTGTAGGGGAGACTCTTTAGCACCTATGGTGCAAATTTGGAGCCCCTATAACCTAAGGCCGACCTGTACTGACTCCCCAAAGATGGTACCCCTAGGACATCTAATTTTTACATTGGTGCCTATGTGAAAACTGGCCATGTTTGGGACCCGATAGCTCCCCCGTTTTAGGTCCTATGGGCCCCAAACTTTGCATGCATACTCCCAAGACCCTCGACTACATGGTGCCGAAAAAAGTGAATCAATACCATCTATGGTTCAGGAAATATGACCGTTTCAAGTTGAGCTCCAATTGAACCAACTTTTGAACTTTGAACTCCCATTACTGGGGAACCTTCCATACTGGTGCACCATCGAGCTGCGAGTGGACCCCCACCTCGGCACCCCCTCCCCCTTAGGGGGGAGGGGGTGCCGAGGTGAGGGGGCATGCCAGATAGATCTCTGGTCAGCTTGAAGCAAAATGGGATCAAAGTGACTGACTTTGAGCTCCTGTTTCTGGAGAACCACGTGATGAAAACCAGCCCAAACTTTGCACACTTGTAGGGGAGACTCTTTAGCACCTATGGTGCAAATTTGGAGCCCCTATAACCTAAGGCCGACCTGTACTGACTCCCCAAAGATGGTACCCCTAGGACATCTAATTTTTACATTGGTGCCTATGTGAAAACTGGCCATGTTTGGGACCCGATAGCTCCCCCGTTTTAGGTCATATGGGCCCCAAACTTTGCATGCATACTCCCAAGACCCTCGACTACATGGAGCCGAAAAAAGTGAATCAATACCATCTATGGTTCAGGAAATATGACCGTTTCAAGTTGAGCTCCAATTGAACCAACTTTTGAACTTTGAACTCCCATTACTGGGGAACCTTCCATACTGGTGCACCATCGAGCTGCGAGTGGACCCCCACCTCGGCACCCCCTCCCCCTGAGGGGGGAGGGGGTGCCGAGGTGAGGGGGCATGCCAGATAGATCTCTGGTCAGCTTGAAGCAAAATGTGATCAAAGTGACTGACTTTGAGCTCCTGTTTCTGGAGAACCACGTGGTGAAAACCAGCCCAAACTTTGCACACTTGTAGGGGAGACTCTTTAGCACCTATGGTGCAAATTTGGAGCCCCTATAACCTAAGGCCGACCTGTACTGACTCCCCAAAGATGGTACCCCTAGGACATCTAATTTTTACATTGGTGCCTATGTGAAAACTGGCCATGTTTGGGACCCGATAGCTCCCCCGTTTTAGGTCCTATGGGCCCCAAACTTTGCATGCATACTCCCAAGACCCTCGACTACATGGAGCCGAAAAAAGTGAATCAATACCATCTATGGTTCAGGAAATATGACCGTTTCAAGTTGAGCTCCAATTGAACCAACTTTTGAACTTTGAACTCCCATTACTGGGGAACCTTCCATACTGGTGCACCATCGAGCTGCGAGTGGACCCCCACCTCGGCACCCCCTCCCCCTTAGGGGGGAGGGGGTGCCGAGGTGAGGGGGCATGCCAGATAGATCTCTGGTCAGCTTGAAGCAAAATGTGATCAAAGTGACTGACTTTGAGCTCCTGTTTCTGGAGAACCACGTGGTGAAAACCAGCCCAAACTTTGCACACTTGTAGGGGAGACTCTTTAGCACCTATGGTGCAAATTTGGAGCCCCTATAACCTAAGGCCGACCTGTACTGACTCCCCAAAGATGGTACCCCTAGGACATCTAATTTTTACATTGGTGCCTATGTGAAAACTGGCCATGTTTGGGACCCGATAGCTCCCCCGTTTTAGGTCCTATGGGTCCCAAACTTTGCATGCATACTCCCAAGACCCTCGACTACATGGAGCCGAAAAAAGTGAATCAATACCATCTATGGTTCAGGAAATATGACCGTTTCAAGTTGAGCTCCAATTGAACCAACTTTTGAACTTTGAACTCCCATTACTGGGGAACCTTCCATACTGGTGCACCATCGAGCTGCGAGTGGACCCCCACCTCGGCACCCCCTCCCCCTGAGGGGGGAGGGGGTGCCGAGGTGAGGGGGCATGCCAGATAGATCTCTGGTCAACTTGAAGCAAAATGTGATCAAAGTGACTGACTTTGAGCTCCTGTTTCTGGAGAACCACGTGGTGAAAACCAGCCCAAACTGTGCACACTTGTAGGGGAGACTCTTTAGCACCTATGGTGCAAATTTGGAGCCCCTATAACCTAAGGCCGACCTGTACTGACTCCCCAAAGATGGTACCCCTAGGACATCTAATTTTTACATTGGTGCCTATGTGAAAACTGGCCATGTTTGGGACCCGATAGCTCCCCCGTTTTAGGTCCTATGGGCCCCAAACTTTGCATGCATACTCCCAAGACCCTCGACTACATGGAGCCGAAAAAAGTGAATCAATACCATCTATGGTTCAGGAAATATGACCGTTTCAAGTTGAGCTCCAATTGAACCAACTTTTGAACTTTGAACTCCAATTACTGGGAAACCTTCCATACTGGTGCACCATCGAGCTGCGAGTGGACCCCCACCTCGGCACCCCCTCCCCCCTGAGGGGGGAGGGGGTGCCGAGGTGAGGGGGCATGCCAGATCTAATTTTTACATTGGTGCCTATGTGAAAACTGGCCATGTTTGGGACCCGATAGCTCCCCCGTTTTAGTTCCTATGGGCCCCAAACTTTGCATGCATACTCCCAAGACCCTCGACTACATGGAGCCGAAAAAAGTGAATCAATACCATCTATGGTTCAGGAAATATGACCGTTTCAAGTTGAGCTCCAATTGAACCAACTTTTGAACTTTGAACTCCCATTACTGGGGAACCTTCCATACTGGTGCACCATCGAGCTGCGAGTGGACCCCCACCTCGGCACCCCCTCCCCCTGAGGGGGGAGGGGGTGCCGAGGTGAGGGGGCATGCCAGATAGATCTCTGGTCAGCTTGAAGCAAAATGTGATCAAAGTGACTGACTTTGAGCTCCTGTTTCTGGAGAACCACGTGGTGAAAACCAGCCCAAACTTTGCACACTTGTAGGGGAGACTCTTTAGCACCTATGGTGCAAATTTGGAGCCCCTATAACCTAAGGCCGACCTGTACTGACTCCCCAAAGATGGTACCCCTAGGACATCTAATTTTTACATTGGTGCCTATGTGAAAACTGGCCATGTTTGGGACCCGATAGCTCCCCCGTTTTAGGTCCTATGGGCCCCAAACTTTGCATGCATACTCCCAAGACCCTCGACTACATGGTGCCGAAAAAAGTGAATCAATACCATCTATGGTTCAGGAAATATGACCGTTTCAAGTTGAGCTCCAATTGAACCAACTTTTGAACTTTGAACTCCCATTACTGGGGAACCTTCCATACTGGTGCACCATCGAGCTGCGAGTGGACCCCCACCTCGGCACCCCCTCCCCCTTAGGGGGGAGGGGGTGCCGAGGTGAGGGGGCATGCCAGATAGATCTCTGGTCAGCTTGAAGCAAAATGGGATCAAAGTGACTGACTTTGAGCTCCTGTTTCTGGAGAACCACGTGGTGAAAACCAGCCCAAACTTTGCACACTTGTAGGGGAGACTCTTTAGCACCTATGGTGCAAATTTGGAGCCCCTATAACCTAAGGCCGACCTGTACTGACTCCCCAAAGATGGTACCCCTAGGACATCTAATTTTTACATTGGTGCCTATGTGAAAACTGGCCATGTTTGGGACCCGATAGCTCCCCCGTTTTAGGTCCTATGGGCCCCAAACTTTGCATGCATACTCCCAAGACCCTCGACTACATGGAGCCGAAAAAAGTGAATCAATACCATCTATGGTTCAGGAAATATGACCGTTTCAAGTTGAGCTCCAATTGAACCAACTTTTGAACTTTGAACTCCCATTACTGGGAAACCTTCCATACTGGTGCACCATCGAGCTGCGAGTGGGCCCCCACCTCGGCACCCCCTCCCCCTGAGGGGGGAGGGGGTGCCGAGGTGAGGGGGCATGCCAGATAGATCTCTGGTCAGCTTGAAGCAAAATGTGATCAAAGTGACTGACTTTGAGCTCCTGTTTCTGGAGAACCACGTGGTGAAAACCAGCCCAAACTTTGCACACTTGTAGGGGAGACTCTTTAGCACCTATGGTGCAAATTTGGAGCCCCTATAACCTAAGGCCGACCTGTACTGACTCCCCAAAGATGGTACCCCTAGGACATCTAATTTTTACATTGGTGCCTATGTGAAAACTGGCCATGTTTGGGACCCGATAGCTCCCCCGTTTTAGGTCCTATGGGCCCCAAACTTTGCATGCATACTCCCAAGACCCTCGACTACATGGTGCCGAAAAAAGTGAATCAATACCATCTATGGTTCAGGAAATATGACCGTTTCAAGTTGAGCTCCAATTGAACCAACTTTTGAACTTTGAACTCCCATTACTGGGGAACCTTCCATACTGGTGCACCATCGAGCTGCGAGTGGACCCCCACCTCGGCACCCCCTCCCCCTTAGGGGGGAGGGGGTGCCGAGGTGAGGGGGCATGCCAGATAGATCTCTGGTCAGCTTGAAGCAAAATGGGATCAAAGTGACTGACTTTGAGCTCCTGTTTCTGGAGAACCACGTGGTGAAAACCAGCCCAAACTTTGCACACTTGTAGGGGAGACTCTTTAGCACCTATGGTGCAAATTTGGAGCCCCTATAACCTAAGGCCGACCTGTACTGACTCCCCAAAGATGGTACCCCTAGGACATCTAATTTTTACATTGGTGCCTATGTGAAAACTGGCCATGTTTGGGACCCGATAGCTCCCCCGTTTTAGGTCCTATGGGCCCCAAACTTTGCATGCATACTCCCAAGACCCTCGACTACATGGAGCCGAAAAAAGTGAATCAATACCATCTATGGTTCAGGAAATATGACCGTTTCAAGTTGAGCTCCAATTGAACCAACTTTTGAACTTTGAACTCCAATTACTGGGAAACCTTCCATACTGGTGCACCATCGAGCTGCGAGTGGACCCCCACCTCGGCACCCCCTCCCCCCTGAGGGGGGAGGGGGTGCCGAGGTGAGGGGGCATGCCAGATCTAATTTTTACATTGGTGCCTATGTGAAAACTGGCCATGTTTGGGACCCGATAGCTCCCCCGTTTTAGTTCCTATGGGCCCCAAACTTTGCATGCATACTCCCAAGACCCTCGACTACATGGAGCCGAAAAAAGTGAATCAATACCATCTATGGTTCAGGAAATATGACCGTTTCAAGTTGAGCTCCAATTGAACCAACTTTTGAACTTTGAACTCCCATTACTGGGGAACCTTCCATACTGGTGCACCATCGAGCTGCGAGTGGACCCCCACCTCGGCACCCCCTCCCCCTGAGGGGGGAGGGGGTGCCGAGGTGAGGGGGCATGCCAGATAGATCTCTGGTCAGCTTGAAGCAAAATGTGATCAAAGTGACTGACTTTGAGCTCCTGTTTCTGGAGAACCACGTGGTGAAAACCAGCCCAAACTTTGCACACTTGTAGGGGAGACTCTTTAGCACCTATGGTGCAAATTTGGAGCCCCTATAACCTAAGGCCGACCTGTACTGACTCCCCAAAGATGGTACCCCTAGGACATCTAATTTTTACATTGGTGCCTATGTGAAAACTGGCCATGTTTGGGACCCGATAGCTCCCCCGTTTTAGGTCCTATGGGCCCCAAACTTTGCATGCATACTCCCAAGACCCTCGACTACATGGTGCCGAAAAAAGTGAATCAATACCATCTATGGTTCAGGAAATATGACCGTTTCAAGTTGAGCTCCAATTGAACCAACTTTTGAACTTTGAACTCCCATTACTGGGGAACCTTCCATACTGGTGCACCATCGAGCTGCGAGTGGACCCCCACCTCGGCACCCCCTCCCCCTTAGGGGGGAGGGGGTGCCGAGGTGAGGGGGCATGCCAGATAGATCTCTGGTCAGCTTGAAGCAAAATGGGATCAAAGTGACTGACTTTGAGCTCCTGTTTCTGGAGAACCACGTGGTGAAAACCAGCCCAAACTTTGCACACTTGTAGGGGAGACTCTTTAGCACCTATGGTGCAAATTTGGAGCCCCTATAACCTAAGGCCGACCTGTACTGACTCCCCAAAGATGGTACCCCTAGGACATCTAATTTTTACATTGGTGCCTATGTGAAAACTGGCCATGTTTGGGACCCGATAGCTCCCCCGTTTTAGGTCCTATGGGCCCCAAACTTTGCATGCATACTCCCAAGACCCTCGACTACATGGAGCCGAAAAAAGTGAATCAATACCATCTATGGTTCAGGAAATATGACCGTTTCAAGTTGAGCTCCAATTGAACCAACTTTTGAACTTTGAACTCCAATTACTGGGAAACCTTCCATACTGGTGCACCATCGAGCTGCGAGTGGACCCCCACCTCGGCACCCCCTCCCCCTGAGGGGGGAGGGGGTGCCGAGGTGAGGGGGCATGCCAGATAGATCTCTGGTCAGCTTGAAGCAAAATGTGATCAAAGTGACTGACTTTAAGCTCCTGTTTCTGGAGAACCACGTGGTGAAAACCAGCCCAAACTTTGCACACTTGTAGGGGAGACTCTTTAGCACCTATGGTGCAAATTTGGAGCCCCTATAACCTAAGGCCGACCTGTACTGACTCCCCAAAGATGGTACCCCTAGGACATCTAATTTTTACATTGGTGCCTATGTGATAACTGGCCATGTTTGGGACCCGATAGCTCCCCCGTTTTAGGTCCAAACTGCCCTAAACTTGGCATGCATACTCACAAGACCCTGGGCTACGTGGGGCTGAAGAAAGTGAATCATTCCCATGTATGGTTCGGGAAATATGACCATTTAAAGTTGAGCTCCAATTGAACCAACTGTGGAACTTTGAACTCCCATTACTGGGGAACCTTCCATACTGGTGCACCATCGAGCTGCGAGTGGACCCCCACCTCGGCACCCCCTCCCCCTGAGGGGGGAGGGGGTGCCGAGGTGAGGGGGCATGCCAGATAGATCTCTGGTCAGCTTGAAGCAAAATGTGATCAAAGTGACTGACTTTGAGCTCCTGTTTCTGGAGAACCACGTGGTGAAAACCAGCCCAAACTTTGCACACTTGTAGGGGAGACTCTTTAGCACCTATGGTGCAAATTTGGAGCCCCTATAACCTAAGGCCGACCTGTACTGACTCCCCAAAGATGGTACCCCTAGGACATCTAATTTTTACATTGGTGCCTATGTGAAAACTGGCCATGTTTGGGACCCGATAGCTCCCCCGTTTTAGGTCCTATGGGCCCCAAACTTTGCATGCATACTCCCAAGACCCTCGACTACATGGAGCCGAAAAAAGTGAATCAATACCATCTATGGTTCAGGAAATATGACCGTTTCAAGTTGAGCTCCAATTGAACCAACTTTTGAACTTTGAACTCCCATTACTGGGGAACCTTCCATACTGGTGCACCATCGAGCTGCGAGTGGACCCCCACCTCGGCACCCCCTCCCCCTGAGGGGGAAGGGGGTGCCGAGGTGAGGGGGCATGCCAGATAGATCTCTGGTCAGCTTGAAGCAAAATGGGATCAAAGTGACTGACTTTGAGCTCCTGTTTCTGGAGAACCACGTGGTGAAAACCAGCCCAAACTTTGCACACTTGTAGGGGAGACTCTTTAGCACCTATGGTGCAAATTTGGAGCCCCTATAACCTAAGGCCGACCTGTACTGACTCCCCAAAGATGGTACCCCTAGGACATCTAATTTTTACATTGGTGCCTATGTGAAAACTGGCCATGTTTGGGACCCGATAGCTCCCCCGTTTTAGGTCCTATGGGCCCCAAACTTTGCATGCATACTCCCAAGACCCTCGACTACATGGAGCCGAAAAAAGTGAATCAATACCATCTATGGTTCAGGAAATATGACCGTTTCAAGTTGAGCTCCAATTGAACCAACTTTTGAACTTTGAACTCCCATTACTGGGAAACCTTCCATACTGGTGCACCATCGAGCTGCGAGTGGACCCCCACCTCGGCACCCCCTCCCCCTGAGGGGGAAGGGGGTGCCGAGGTGAGGGGGCATGCCAGATAGATCTCTGGTCAGCTTGAAGCAAAATGTGATCAAAGTGACTGACTTTGAGCTCCTGTTTCTGGAGAACCACGTGGTGAAAACCAGCCCAAACTTTGCACACTTGTAGGGGAGACTCTTTAGCACCTATGGTGCAAATTTGGAGCCCCTATAACCTAAGGCCGACCTGTACTGACTCCCCAAAGATGGTACCCCTAGGACATCTAATTTTTACATTGGTGCCTATGTGAAAACTGGCCATGTTTGGGACCCGATAGCTCCCCCGTTTTAGGTCCTATGGGCCCCAAACTTTGCATGCATACTCCCAAGACCCTCGACTACATGGAGCTGAAAAAAGTGAATCAATACCATCTATGGTTCAGGAAATATGACCGTTTCAAGTTGAGCTCCAATTGAACCAACTTTTGAACTTTGAACTCCCATTACTGGGGAACCTTCCATACTGGTGCACCATCGAGCTGCGAGTGGACCCCCACCTCGGCACCCCCTCCCCCTGAGGGGGGAGGGGGTGCCGAGGTGAGGGGGCATGCCAGATAGATCTCTGGTCAGCTTGAAGCAAAATGTGATCAAAGTGACTGACTTTAAGCTCCTGTTTCTGGAGAACCACGTGGTGAAAACCAGCCCAAACTTTGCACACTTGTAGGGGAGACTCTTTAGCACCTATGGTGCAAATTTGGAGCCCCTATAACCTAAGGCCGACCTGTACTGACTCCCAAAGATGGTACCCCTAGGACATCTAATTTTTACATTGGTGCCTATGTGAAAACTGGCCATGTTTGGGACCCGATAGCTCCCCCGTTTTAGGTCCTATGGGCCCCAAACTTTGCATGCATACTCCCAAGACCCTCGACTACATGGAGCCGAAAAAAGTGAATCAATACCATCTATGGTTCAGGAAATATGACCGTTTCAAGTTGAGCTCCAATTGAACCAACTTTTGAACTTTGAACTCCCATTACTGGGGAACCTTCCATACTGGTGCACCATCGAGCTGCGAGTGGACCCCCACCTCGGCACCCCCTCCCCCTGAGGGGGAAGGGGGTGCCGAGGTGAGGGGGCATGCCAGATAGATCTCTGGTCAGCTTGAAGCAAAATGGGATCAAAGTGACAGACTTTGAGCTCCTGTTTCTGGAGAACCACGTGGTGAAAACCAGCCCAAACTTTGCACACTTGTAGGGGAGACTCTTTAGCACCTATGGTGCAAATTTGGAGCCCCTATAACCTAAGGCCGACCTGTACTGACTCCCCAAAGATGGTACCCCTAGGACATCTAATTTTTACATTGGTGCCTATGTGAAAACTGGCCATGTTTGGGACCCGATAGCTCCCCCGTTTTAGGTCCTATGGGCCCCAAACTTTGCATGCATACTCCCAAGACCCTCGACTACATGGAGCCGAAAAAAGTGAATCAATACCATCTATGGTTCAGGAAATATGACCGTTTCAAGTTGAGCTCCAATTGAACCAACTTTTGAACTTTGAACTCCCATTACTGGGAAACCTTCCATACTGGTGCACCATCGAGCTGCGAGTGGGCCCCCACCTCGGCACCCCCTCCCCCTGAGGGGGGAGGGGGTGCCGAGGTGAGGGGGCATGCCAGATAGATCTCTGGTCAGCTTGAAGCAAAATGTGATCAAAGTGACTGACTTTGAGCTCCTGTTTCTGGAGAACCACGTGGTGAAAACCAGCCCAAACTTTGCACACTTGTAGGGGAGACTCTTTAGCACCTATGGTGCAAATTTGGAGCCCCTATAACCTAAGGCCGACCTGTACTGACTCCCCAAAGATGGTACCCCTAGGACATCTAATTTTTACATTGGTGCCTATGTGAAAACTGGCCATGTTTGGGACCCGATAGCTCCCCCGTTTTAGGTCCTATGGGCCCCAAACTTTGCATGCATACTCCCAAGACCCTCGACTACATGGAGCCGAAAAAAGTGAATCAATACCATCTATGGTTCAGGAAATATGACCGTTTCAAGTTGAGCTCCAATTGAACCAACTTTTGAACTTTGAACTCCCATTACTGGGAAACCTTCCATACTGGTGCACCATCGAGCTGCGAGTGGACCCCCACCTCGGCACCCCCTCCCCCTGAGGGGGGAGGGGGTGCCGAGGTGAGGGGGCATGCCAGATAGATCTCTGGTCAGCTTGAAGCAAAATGTGATCAAAGTGACTGACTTTGAGCTCCTGTTTCTGGAGAACCACGTGGTGAAAACCAGCCCAAACTTTGCACACTTGTAGGGGAGACTCTTTAGCACCTATGGTGCAAATTTGGAGCCCCTATAACCTAAGGCCGACCTGTACTGACTCCCCAAAGATGGTACCCCTAGGACATCTAATTTTTACATTGGTGCCTATGTGAAAACTGGCCATGTTTGGGACCCGATAGCTCCCCCGTTTTAGGTCCTATGGGCCCCAAACTTTGCATGCATACTCCCAAGACCCTCGACTACATGGAGCTGAAAAAAGTGAATCAATACCATCTATGGTTCAGGAAATATGACCGTTTCAAGTTGAGCTCCAATTGAACCAACTTTTGAACTTTGAACTCCCATTACTGGGGAACCTTCCATACTGGTGCACCATCGAGCTGCGAGTGGACCCCCACCTCGGCACCCCCTCCCCCTGAGGGGGGAGGGGGTGCCGAGGTGAGGGGGCATGCCAGATAGATCTCTGGTCAGCTTGAAGCAAAATGGGATCAAAGTGACTGACTTTAAGCTCCTGTTTCTGGAGAACCACGTGGTGAAAACCAGCCCAAACTTTGCACACTTGTAGGGGAGACTCTTTAGCACCTATGGTGCAAATTTGGAGCCCCTATAACCTAAGGCCGACCTGTACTGACTCCCCAAAGATGGTACCCCTAGGACATCTAATTTTTACATTGGTGCCTATGTGAAAACTGGCCATGTTTGGGACCCGATAGCTCCCCCGTTTTAGGTCCTATGGGCCCCAAACTTTGCATGCATACTCCCAAGACCCTCGACTACATGGAGCTGAAAAAAGTGAATCAATACCATCTATGGTTCAGGAAATATGACCGTTTCAAGTTGAGCTCCAATTGAACCAACTTTTGAACTTTGAACTCCCATTACTGGGGAACCTTCCATACTGGTGCACCATCGAGCTGCGAGTGGACCCCCACCTCGGCACCCCCTCCCCCTGAGGGGGGAGGGGGTGCCGAGGTGAGGGGGCATGCCAGATAGATCTCTGGTCAGCTTGAAGCAAAATGTGATCAAAGTGACTGACTTTAAGCTCCTGTTTCTGGAGAACCACGTGGTGAAAACCAGCCCAAACTTTGCACACTTGTAGGGGAGACTCTTTAGCACCTATGGTGCAAATTTGGAGCCCCTATAACCTAAGGCCGACCTGTACTGACTCCCCAAAGATGGTACCCCTAGGACATCTAATTTTTACATTGGTGCCTATGTGAAAACTGGCCATGTTTGGGACCCGATAGCTCCCCCGTTTTAGGTCCTATGGGCCCCAAACTTTGCATGCATACTCCCAAGACCCTCGACTACATGGAGCCGAAAAAAGTGAATCAATACCATCTATGGTTCAGGAAATATGACCGTTTCAAGTTGAGCTCCAATTGAACCAACTTTTGAACTTTGAACTCCCATTACTGGGGAACCTTCCATACTGGTGCACCATCGAGCTGCGAGTGGACCCCCACCTCGGCACCCCCTCCCCCTGAGGGGGAAGGGGGTGCCGAGGTGAGGGGGCATGCCAGATAGATCTCTGGTCAGCTTGAAGCAAAATGGGATCAAAGTGACAGACTTTGAGCTCCTGTTTCTGGAGAACCACGTGGTGAAAACCAGCCCAAACTTTGCACACTTGTAGGGGAGACTCTTTAGCACCTATGGTGCAAATTTGGAGCCCCTATAACCTAAGGCCGACCTGTACTGACTCCCCAAAGATGGTACCCCTAGGACATCTAATTTTTACATTGGTGCCTATGTGAAAACTGGCCATGTTTGGGACCCGATAGCTCCCCCGTTTTAGGTCCTATGGGCCCCAAACTTTGCATGCATACTCCCAAGACCCTCGACTACATGGAGCCGAAAAAAGTGAATCAATACCATCTATGGTTCAGGAAATATGACCGTTTCAAGTTGAGCTCCAATTGAACCAACTTTTGAACTTTGAACTCCCATTACTGGGAAACCTTCCATACTGGTGCACCATCGAGCTGCGAGTGGGCCCCCACCTCGGCACCCCCTCCCCCTGAGGGGGGAGGGGGTGCCGAGGTGAGGGGGCATGCCAGATAGATCTCTGGTCAGCTTGAAGCAAAATGTGATCAAAGTGACTGACTTTGAGCTCCTGTTTCTGGAGAACCACGTGGTGAAAACCAGCCCAAACTTTGCACACTTGTAGGGGAGACTCTTTAGCACCTATGGTGCAAATTTGGAGCCCCTATAACCTAAGGCCGACCTGTACTGACTCCCCAAAGATGGTACCCCTAGGACATCTAATTTTTACATTGGTGCCTATGTGAAAACTGGCCATGTTTGGGACCCGATAGCTCCCCCGTTTTAGGTCCTATGGGCCCCAAACTTTGCATGCATACTCCCAAGACCCTCGACTACATGGAGCCGAAAAAAGTGAATCAATACCATCTATGGTTCAGGAAATATGACCGTTTCAAGTTGAGCTCCAATTGAACCAACTTTTGAACTTTGAACTCCCATTACTGGGAAACCTTCCATACTGGTGCACCATCGAGCTGCGAGTGGACCCCCACCTCGGCACCCCCTCCCCCTGAGGGGGGAGGGGGTGCCGAGGTGAGGGGGCATGCCAGATAGATCTCTGGTCAGCTTGAAGCAAAATGTGATCAAAGTGACTGACTTTGAGCTCCTGTTTCTGGAGAACCACGTGGTGAAAACCAGCCCAAACTTTGCACACTTGTAGGGGAGACTCTTTAGCACCTATGGTGCAAATTTGGAGCCCCTATAACCTAAGGCCGACCTGTACTGACTCCCCAAAGATGGTACCCCTAGGACATCTAATTTTTACATTGGTGCCTATGTGAAAACTGGCCATGTTTGGGACCCGATAGCTCCCCCGTTTTAGGTCCTATGGGCCCCAAACTTTGCATGCATACTCCCAAGACCCTCGACTACATGGAGCTGAAAAAAGTGAATCAATACCATCTATGGTTCAGGAAATATGACCGTTTCAAGTTGAGCTCCAATTGAACCAACTTTTGAACTTTGAACTCCCATTACTGGGGAACCTTCCATACTGGTGCACCATCGAGCTGCGAGTGGACCCCCACCTCGGCACCCCCTCCCCCTGAGGGGGGAGGGGGTGCCGAGGTGAGGGGGCATGCCAGATAGATCTCTGGTCAGCTTGAAGCAAAATGGGATCAAAGTGACTGACTTTAAGCTCCTGTTTCTGGAGAACCACGTGGTGAAAACCAGCCCAAACTTTGCACACTTGTAGGGGAGACTCTTTAGCACCTATGGTGCAAATTTGGAGCCCCTATAACCTAAGGCCGACCTGTACTGACTCCCCAAAGATGGTACCCCTAGGACATCTAATTTTTACATTGGTGCCTATGTGAAAACTGGCCATGTTTGGGACCCGATAGCTCCCCCGTTTTAGGTCCTATGGGCCCCAAACTTTGCATGCATACTCCCAAGACCCTCGACTACATGGAGCCGAAAAAAGTGAATCAATACCATCTATGGTTCAGGAAATATGACCGTTTCAAGTTGAGCTCCAATTGAACCAACTTTTGAACTTTGAACTCCCATTACTGGGGAACCTTCCATACTGGTGCACCATCGAGCTGCGAGTGGACCCCCACCTCGGCACCCCCTCCCCCTGAGGGGGGAGGGGGTGCCGAGGTGAGGGGGCATGCCAGATAGATCTCTGGTCAGCTTGAAGCAAAATGTGATCAAAGTGACTGACTTTGAGCTCCTGTTTCTGGAGAACCACGTGGTGAAAACCAGCCCAAACTTTGCACACTTGTAGGGGAGACTCTTTAGCACCTATGGTGCAAATTTGGAGCCCCTATAACCTAAGGCCGACCTGTACTGACTCCCCAAAGATGGTACCCCTAGGACATCTAATTTTTACATTGGTGCCTATGTGAAAACTGGCCATGTTTGGGACCCGATAGCTCCCCCGTTTTAGGTCCTATGGGCCCCAAACTTTGCATGCATACTCCCAAGACCCTCGACTACATGGAGCCGAAAAAAGTGAATCAATACCATCTATGGTTCAGGAAATATGACCGTTTCAAGTTGAGCTCCAATTGAACCAACTTTTGAACTTTGAACTCCCATTACTGGGGAACCTTCCATACTGGTGCACCATCGAGCTGCGAGTGGACCCCCACCTCGGCACCCCCTCCCCCTGAGGGGGGAGGGGGTGCCGAGGTGAGGGGGCATGCCAGATAGATCTCTGGTCAGCTTGAAGCAAAATGTGATCAAAGTGACTGACTTTGAGCTCCTGTTTCTGGAGAACCACGTGGTGAAAACCAGCCCAAACTTTGCACACTTGTAGGGGAGACTCTTTAGCCCCTATGGTGCAAATTTGGAGCCCCTATAACCTAAGGCCGACCTGTACTGACTCCCCAAAGATGGTACCCCTAGGACATCTAATTTTTACATTGGTGCCTATGTGAAAACTGGCCCTGTTTGGGACCCGATAGCTCCCCCGTTTTAGGTCCTATGGGCCCCAAACTTTGCATGCATACTCCCAAGACCCTCGACTACATGGAGCCGAAAAAAGTGAATCAATACCATCTATGGTTCAGGAAATATGACCGTTTCAAGTTGAGCTCCAATTGAACCAACTTTTGAACTTTGAACTCCCATTACTGGGGAACCTTCCATACTGGTGCACCATCGAGCTGCGAGTGGACCCCCACCTCGGCACCCCCTCTCTCTGGTCAGCTTGAAGCAAAATGGGATCAAAGTGACTGACTTTGAGCTCCTGTTTCTGGAGAACCACGTGGTGAAAACCAGCCCAAACTTTGCACACTTGTAGGGGAGACTCTTTAGCACCTATGGTGCAAATTTGGAGCCCCTATAACCTAAGGCCGACCTGTACTGACTCCCCAAAGATGGTACCCCTAGGACATCTAATTTTTACATTGGTGCCTATGTGAAAACTGGCCATGTTTGGGACCCGATAGCTCCCCCGTTTTAGGTCCTATGGGCCCCAAACTTTGCATGCATACTCCCAAGACCCTCGACTACATGGAGCCGAAAAAAGTGAATCAATACCATCTATGGTTCAGGAAATATGACCGTTTCAAGTTGAGCTCCAATTGAACCAACTTTTGAACTTTGAACTCCCATTACTGGGGAACCTTCCATACTGGTGCACCATCGAGCTGCGAGTGGACCCCCACCTCGGCACCCCCTCCGAGGTGCCGAGGTGAGGGGGCATGCCAGATAGATCTCTGGTCAGCTTGAAGCAAAATGTGATCAAAGTGACTGACTTTGAGCTCCTGTTTCTGGAGAACCACGTGGTGAAAACCAGCCCAAACTTTGCACACTTGTAGGGGAGACTCTTTAGCACCTATGGTGCAAATTTGGAGCCCCTATAACCTAAGGCCGACCTGTACTGACTCCCCAAAGATGGTACCCCTAGGACATCTAATTTTTACATTGGTGCCTATGTGAAAACTGGCCATGTTTGGGACCCGATAGCTCCCCCGTTTTAGGTCCTATGGGCCCCAAACTTTGCATGCATACTCCCAAGACCCTCGACTACATGGAGCCGAAAAAAGTGAATCAATACCATCTATGGTTCAGGAAATATGACCGTTTCAAGTTGAGCTCCAATTGAACCAACTTTTGAACTTTGAACTCCCATTACTGGGGAACCTTCCATACTCGTGCACCATCGAGCTGCGAGTGGACCCCCACTGGTGCCGAGGTGAGGGGGCATGCCAGATCTCTGGTCAGCTTGAAGCAAAATGGGATCAAAGTGACTGACTTTGAGCTCCTGTTTCTGGAGAACCACGTGGTGAAAGCCAGCCCAAACTTTGCACACTTGTAGGGGAGACTCTTTAGCACCTATGGTGCAAATTTGGAGCCCCTATAACCTAAGGCCGACCTGTACTGACTCCCCAAAGATGGTACCCCTAGGACATCTAATTTTTACATTGGTGCCTATGTGAAAACTGGCCATGTTTGGGACCCGATAGCTCCCCCGTTTTAGGTCCTATGGGCCCCAAACTTTGCATGCATACTCCCAAGACCCTCGACTACATGGAGCCGAAAAAAGTGAATCAATACCATCTATGGTTCAGGAAATATGACCGTTTCAAGTTGAGCTCCAATTGAACCAACTTTTGAACTTTGAACTCCCATTACTGGGAAACCTTCCATACTGGTGCACCATCGAGCTGCGAGTGGACCCCCACCTCGGCACCCCCTCCCCCTGAGGGGGGAGGGGGTGCCGAGGTGAGGGGGCATGCCAGATAGATCTCTGGTCAGCTTGAAGCAAAATGTGATCAAAGTGACTGACTTTGAGCTCCTGTTTCTGGAGAACCACGTGGTGAAAACCAGCCCAAACTTTGCACACTTGTAGGGGAGACTCTTTAGCACCTATGGTGCAAATTTGGAGCCCCTATAACCTAAGGCCGACCTGTACTGACTCCCCAAAGATGGTACCCCTAGGACATCTAATTTTTACATTGGTGCCTATGTGAAAACTGGCCCTGTTTGGGACCCGATAGCTCCCCCGTTTTAGGTCCTATGGGCCCCAAACTTTGCATGCATACTCCCAAGACCCTCGACTACATGGAGCCGAAAAAAGTGAATCAATACCATCTATGGTTCAGGAAATATGACCGTTTCAAGTTGAGCTCCAATTGAACCAACTTTTGAACTTTGAACTCCCATTACTGGGGAACCTTCCATACTCGTGCACCATCGAGCTGCGAGTGGACCCCCACTGGTGCCGAGGTGAGGGGGCATGCCAGATCTCTGGTCAGCTTGAAGCAAAATGGGATCAAAGTGACTGACTTTGAGCTCCTGTTTCTGGAGAACCACGTGGTGAAAGCCAGCCCAAACTTTGCACACTTGTAGGGGAGACTCTTTAGCACCTATGGTGCAAATTTGGAGCCCCTATAACCTAAGGCCGACCTGTACTGACTCCCCAAAGATGGTACCCCTAGGACATCTAATTTTTACATTGGTGCCTATGTGAAAACTGGCCATGTTTGGGACCCGATAGCTCCCCCGTTTTAGGTCCTATGGGCCCCAAACTTTGCATGCATACTCCCAAGACCCTCGACTACATGGAGCCGAAAAAAGTGAATCAATACCATCTATGGTTCAGGAAATATGACCGTTTCAAGTTGAGCTCCAATTGAACCAACTTTTGAACTTTGAACTCCCATTACTGGGAAACCTTCCATACTGGTGCACCATCGAGCTGCGAGTGGACCCCCACCTCGGCACCCCCTCCCCCTGAGGGGGGAGGGGGTGCCGAGGTGAGGGGGCATGCCAGATAGATCTCTGGTCAGCTTGAAGCAAAATGTGATCAAAGTGACTGACTTTGAGCTCCTGTTTCTGGAGAACCACGTGGTGAAAACCAGCCCAAACTTTGCACACTTGTAGGGGAGACTCTTTAGCACCTATGGTGCAAATTTGGAGCCCCTATAACCTAAGGCCGACCTGTACTGACTCCCCAAAGATGGTACCCCTAGGACATCTAATTTTTACATTGGTGCCTATGTGAAAACTGGCCCTGTTTGGGACCCGATAGCTCCCCCGTTTTAGGTCCTATGGGCCCCAAACTTTGCATGCATACTCCCAAGACCCTCGACTACATGGAGCCGAAAAAAGTGAATCAATACCATCTATGGTTCAGGAAATATGACCGTTTCAAGTTGAGCTCCAATTGAACCAACTTTTGAACTTTGAACTCCCATTACTGGGGAACCTTCCATACTGGTGCACCATCGAGCTGCGAGTGGACCCCCACCTCGGCACCCCCTCTCTCTGGTCAGCTTGAAGCAAAATGGGATCAAAGTGACTGACTTTGAGCTCCTGTTTCTGGAGAACCACGTGGTGAAAACCAGCCCAAACTTTGCACACTTGTAGGGGAGACTCTTTAGCACCTATGGTGCAAATTTGGAGCCCCTATAACCTAAGGCCGACCTGTACTGACTCCCCAAAGATGGTACCCCTAGGACATCTAATTTTTACATTGGTGCCTATGTGAAAACTGGCCATGTTTGGGACCCGATAGCTCCCCCGTTTTAGGTCCTATGGGCCCCAAACTTTGCATGCATACTCCCAAGACCCTCGACTACATGGAGCCGAAAAAAGTGAATCAATACCATCTATGGTTCAGGAAATATGACCGTTTCAAGTTGAGCTCCAATTGAACCAACTTTTGAACTTTGAACTCCCATTACTGGGGAACCTTCCATACTGGTGCACCATCGAGCTGCGAGTGGACCCCCACCTCGGCACCCCCTCCGAGGTGCCGAGGTGAGGGGGCATGCCAGATAGATCTCTGGTCAGCTTGAAGCAAAATGTGATCAAAGTGACTGACTTTGAGCTCCTGTTTCTGGAGAACCACGTGGTGAAAACCAGCCCAAACTTTGCACACTTGTAGGGGAGACTCTTTAGCACCTATGGTGCAAATTTGGAGCCCCTATAACCTAAGGCCGACCTGTACTGACTCCCCAAAGATGGTACCCCTAGGACATCTAATTTTTACATTGGTGCCTATGTGAAAACTGGCCATGTTTGGGACCCGATAGCTCCCCCGTTTTAGGTCCTATGGGCCCCAAACTTTGCATGCATACTCCCAAGACCCTCGACTACATGGAGCCGAAAAAAGTGAATCAATACCATCTATGGTTCAGGAAATATGACCGTTTCAAGTTGAGCTCCAATTGAACCAACTTTTGAACTTTGAACTCCCATTACTGGGGAACCTTCCATACTCGTGCACCATCGAGCTGCGAGTGGACCCCCACTGGTGCCGAGGTGAGGGGGCATGCCAGATCTCTGGTCAGCTTGAAGCAAAATGGGATCAAAGTGACTGACTTTGAGCTCCTGTTTCTGGAGAACCACGTGGTGAAAGCCAGCCCAAACTTTGCACACTTGTAGGGGAGACTCTTTAGCACCTATGGTGCAAATTTGGAGCCCCTATAACCTAAGGCCGACCTGTACTGACTCCCCAAAGATGGTACCCCTAGGACATCTAATTTTTACATTGGTGCCTATGTGAAAACTGGCCATGTTTGGGACCCGATAGCTCCCCCGTTTTAGGTCCTATGGGCCCCAAACTTTGCATGCATACTCCAAAGACCCTCGACTACATGGAGCCGAAAAAAGTGAATCAATACCATCTATGGTTCAGGAAATATGACCGTTTCAAGTTGAGCTCCAATTGAACCAACTTTTGAACTTTGAACTCCCATTACTGGGAAACCTTCCATACTGGTGCACCATCGAGCTGCGAGTGGACCCCCACCTCGGCACCCCCTCCCCCCTCAGGGTGAGGGGGCATGCCAGATAGATCTCTGGTCAGCTTGAAGCAAAATGTGATCAAAGTGACTGACTTTGAGCTCCTGTTTCTGGAGAACCACGTGGTGAAAACCAGCCCAAACTTTGCACACTTGTAGGGGAGACTCTTTAGCACCTATGGTGCAAATTTGGAGCCCCTATAACCTAAGGCCGACCTGTACTGACTCCCCAAAGATGGTACCCCTAGGACATCTAATTTTTACATTGGTGCCTATGTGAAAATTGGCCATGTTTGGGACCCGATAGCTCCCCCGTTTTAGGTCCTATGGGCCCCAAACTTTGCATGCATACTCCCAAGACCCTCGACTACATGGAGCCGAAAAAAGTGAATCAATACCATCTATGGTTCAGGAAATATGACCGTTTCAAGTTGAGCTCCAATTGAACCAACTTTTGAACTTTGAACTCCCATTACTGGGGAACCTTCCATACTGGTGCACCATCGAGCTGCGAGTGGACCCCCACCTCGGCACCCCCTCCCCCTGAGGGGGGAGGGGGTGCCGAGGTGAGGGGGCATGCCAGATAGATCTCTGGTCAGCTTGAAGCAAAATGTGATCAAAGTGACTGACTTTGAGCTCCTGTTTCTGGAGAACCACGTGGTGAAAACCAGCCCAAACTTTGCACACTTGTAGGAGAGACTCTTTAGCACCTATGGTGCAAATTTGGAGCCCCTATAACCTAAGGCCGACCTGTACTGACTCCCCAAAGATGGTACCCCTAGGACATCTAATTTTTACATTGGTGCCTATGTGAAAACTGGCCATGTTTGGGACCCGATAGCTCCCCCGTTTTAGGTCCTATGGGCCCCAAACTTTGCATGCATACTCCCAAGACCCTCGACTACATGGTGCCGAAAAAAGTGAATCAATACCATCTATGGTTCAGGAAATATGACCGTTTCAAGTTGAGCTCCAATTGAACCAACTTTTGAACTTTGAACTCCCATTACTGGGGAACCTTCCATACTGGTGCACCATCGAGCTGCGAGTGGACCCCCACCTCGGCACCCCCTCCCCCTTAGGGGGGAGGGGGTGCCGAGGTGAGGGGGCATGCCAGATAGATCTCTGGTCAGCTTGAAGCAAAATGTGATCAAAGTGACTGACTTTGAGCTCCTGTTTCTGGAGAACCACGTGGTGAAAACCAGCCCAAACTTTGCACACTTGTAGGGGAGACTCTTTAGCACCTATGGTGCAAATTTGGAGCCCCTATAACCTAAGGCCGACCTGTACTGACTCCCCAAAGATGGTACCCCTAGGACATCTAATTTTTACATTGGTGCCTATGTGAAAACTGGCCCTGTTTGGGACCCGATAGCTCCCCCGTTTTAGGTCCTATGGGCCCCAAACTTTGCATGCATACTCCCAAGACCCTCGACTACATGGAGCCGAAAAAAGTGAATCAATACCATCTATGGTTCAGGAAATATGACCGTTTCAAGTTGAGCTCCAATTGAACCAACTTTTGAACTTTGAACTCCCATTACTGGGGAACCTTCCATACTGGTGCACCATCGAGCTGCGAGTGGACCCCCACCTCGGCACCCCCTCTCTCTGGTCAGCTTGAAGCAAAATGGGATCAAAGTGACTGACTTTGAGCTCCTGTTTCTGGAGAACCACGTGGTGAAAACCAGCCCAAACTTTGCACACTTGTAGGGGAGACTCTTTAGCACCTATGGTGCAAATTTGGAGCCCCTATAACCTAAGGCCGACCTGTACTGACTCCCCAAAGATGGTACCCCTAGGACATCTAATTTTTACATTGGTGCCTATGTGAAAACTGGCCATGTTTGGGACCCGATAGCTCCCCCGTTTTAGGTCCTATGGGCCCCAAACTTTGCATGCATACTCCCAAGACCCTCGACTACATGGAGCCGAAAAAAGTGAATCAATACCATCTATGGTTCAGGAAATATGACCGTTTCAAGTTGAGCTCCAATTGAACCAACTTTTGAACTTTGAACTCCCATTACTGGGGAACCTTCCATACTGGTGCACCATCGAGCTGCGAGTGGACCCCCACCTCGGCACCCCCTCCGAGGTGCCGAGGTGAGGGGGCATGCCAGATAGATCTCTGGTCAGCTTGAAGCAAAATGTGATCAAAGCGACTGACTTTGAGCTCCTGTTTCTGGAGAACCACGTGGTGAAAACCAGCCCAAACTTTGCACACTTGTAGGGGAGACTCTTTAGCACCTATGGTGCAAATTTGGAGCCCCTATAACCTAAGGCCGACCTGTACTGACTCCCCAAAGATGGTACCCCTAGGACATCTAATTTTTACATTGGTGCCTATGTGAAAACTGGCCATGTTTGGGACCCGATAGCTCCCCCGTTTTAGGTCCTATGGGCCCCAAACTTTGCATGCATACTCCCAAGACCCTCGACTACATGGAGCCGAAAAAAGTGAATCAATACCATCTATGGTTCAGGAAATATGACCGTTTCAAGTTGAGCTCCAATTGAACCAACTTTTGAACTTTGAACTCCCATTACTGGGGAACCTTCCATACTGGTGCACCATCGAGCTGCGAGTGGACCCCCACTGGTGCCGAGGTGAGGGGGCATGCCAGATCTCTGGTCAGCTTGAAGCAAAATGGGATCAAAGTGACTGACTTTGAGCTCCTGTTTCTGGAGAACCACGTGGTGAAAGCCAGCCCAAACTTTGCGCACTTGTAGGGGAGACTCTTTAGCACCTATGGTGCAAATTTGGAGCCCCTATAACCTAAGGCCGACCTGTACTGACTCCCCAAAGATGGTACCCCTAGGACATCTAATTTTTACATTGGTGCCTATGTGAAAACTGGCCATGTTTGGGACCCGATAGCTCCCCCGTTTTAGGTCCTATGGGCCCCAAACTTTGCATGCATACTCCCAAGACCCTCGACTACATGGAGCCGAAAAAAGTGAATCAATACCATCTATGGTTCAGGAAATATGACCGTTTCAAGTTGAGCTCCAATTGAACCAACTTTTGAACTTTGAACTCCCATTACTGGGAAACCTTCCATACTGGTGCACCATCGAGCTGCGAGTGGACCCCCACCTCGGCACCCCCTCCCCCTGAGGGGGGAGGGGGTGCCGAGGTGAGGGGGCATGCCAGATAGATCTCTGGTCAGCTTGAAGCAAAATGTGATCAAAGTGACTGACTTTGAGCTCCTGTTTCTGGAGAACCACGTGGTGAAAACCAGCCCAAACTTTGCACACTTGTAGGGGAGACTCTTTAGCACCTATGGTGCAAATTTGGAGCCCCTATAACCTAAGGCCGACCTGTACTGACTCCCCAAAGATGGTACCCCTAGGACATCTAATTTTTACATTGGTGCCTATGTGAAAACTGGCCATGTTTGGGACCCGATAGCTCCCCCGTTTTAGGTCCTATGGGCCCCAAACTTTGCATGCATACTCCCAAGACCCTCGACTACATGGAGCCGAAAAAAGTGAATCAATACCATCTATGGTTCAGGAAATATGACCGTTTCAAGTTGAGCTCCAATTGAACCAACTTTTGAACTTTGAACTCCCATTACTGGGGAACCTTCCATACTGGTGCACCATCGAGCTGCGAGTGGACCCCCACTGGTGCCGAGGTGAGGGGGCATGCCAGATCTCTGGTCAGCTTGAAGCAAAATGGGATCAAAGTGACTGACTTTGAGCTCCTGTTTCTGGAGAACCACGTGGTGAAAGCCAGCCCAAACTTTGCGCACTTGTAGGGGAGACTCTTTAGCACCTATGGTGCAAATTTGGAGCCCCTATAACCTAAGGCCGACCTGTACTGACTCCCCAAAGATGGTACCCCTAGGACATCTAATTTTTACATTGGTGCCTATGTGAAAACTGGCCATGTTTGGGACCCGATAGCTCCCCCGTTTTAGGTCCTATGGGCCCCAAACTTTGCATGCATACTCCCAAGACCCTCGACTACATGGAGCCGAAAAAAGTGAATCAATACCATCTATGGTTCAGGAAATATGACCGTTTCAAGTTGAGCTCCAATTGAACCAACTTTTGAACTTTGAACTCCCATTACTGGGAAACCTTCCATACTGGTGCACCATCGAGCTGCGAGTGGACCCCCACCTCGGCACCCCCTCCCCCTGAGGGGGGAGGGGGTGCCGAGGTGAGGGGGCATGCCAGATAGATCTCTGGTCAGCTTGAAGCAAAATGTGATCAAAGTGACTGACTTTGAGCTCCTGTTTCTGGAGAACCACGTGGTGAAAACCAGCCCAAACTTTGCACACTTGTAGGGGAGACTCTTTAGCACCTATGGTGCAAATTTGGAGCCCCTATAACCTAAGGCCGACCTGTACTGACTCCCCAAAGATGGTACCCCTAGGACATCTAATTTTTACATTGGTGCCTATGTGAAAACTGGCCATGTTTGGGACCCGATAGCTCCCCCGTTTTAGGTCCTATGGGCCCCAAACTTTGCATGCATACTCCCAAGACCCTCGACTACATGGAGCCGAAAAAAGTGAATCAATACCATCTATGGTTCAGGAAATATGACCGTTTCAAGTTGAGCTCCAATTGAACCAACTTTTGAACTTTGAACTCCCATTACTGGGAAACCTTCCATACTGGTGCACCATCGAGCTGCGAGTGGACCCCCACCTCGGCACCCCCTCCCCCCTCAGGGTGAGGGGGCATGCCAGATAGATCTCTGGTCAGCTTGAAGCAAAATGTGATCAAAGTGACTGACTTTGAGCTCCTGTTTCTGGAGAACCACGTGGTGAAAACCAGCCCAAACTTTGCACACTTGTAGGGGAGACTCTTTAGCACCTATGGTGCAAATTTGGAGCCCCTATAACCTAAGGCCGACCTGTACTGACTCCCCAAAGATGGTACCCCTAGGACATCTAATTTTTACATTGGTGCCTATGTGAAAATTGGCCATGTTTGGGACCCGATAGCTCCCCCGTTTTAGGTCCTATGGGCCCCAAACTTTGCATGCATACTCCCAAGACCCTCGACTACATGGAGCCGAAAAAAGTGAATCAATACCATCTATGGTTCAGGAAATATGACCGTTTCAAGTTGAGCTCCAATTGAACCAACTTTTGAACTTTGAACTCCCATTACTGGGGAACCTTCCATACTGGTGCACCATCGAGCTGCGAGTGGACCCCCACCTCGGCACCCCCTCCCCCTGAGGGGGGAGGGGGTGCCGAGGTGAGGGGGCATGCCAGATAGATCTCTGGTCAGCTTGAAGCAAAATGTGATCAAAGTGACTGACTTTGAGCTCCTGTTTCTGGAGAACCACGTGGTGAAAACCAGCCCAAACTTTGCACACTTGTAGGGGAGACTCTTTAGCACCTATGGTGCAAATTTGGAGCCCCTATAACCTAAGGCCGACCTGTACTGACTCCCCAAAGATGGTACCCCTAGGACATCTAATTTTTACATTGGTGCCTATGTGAAAACTGGCCATGTTTGGGACCCGATAGCTCCCCCGTTTTAGGTCCTATGGGCCCCAAACTTTGCATGCATACTCCCAAGACCCTCGACTACATGGTGCCGAAAAAAGTGAATCAATACCATCTATGGTTCAGGAAATATGACCGTTTCAAGTTGAGCTCCAATTGAACCAACTTTTGAACTTTGAACTCCCATTACTGGGGAACCTTCCATACTGGTGCACCATCGAGCTGCGAGTGGACCCCCACCTCGGCACCCCCTCCCCCTTAGGGGGGAGGGGGTGCCGAGGTGAGGGGGCATGCCAGATAGATCTCTGGTCAGCTTGAAGCAAAATGTGATCAAAGTGACTGACTTTGAGCTCCTGTTTCTGGAGAACCACGTGGTGAAAACCAGCCCAAACTTTGCACACTTGTAGGGGAGACTCTTTAGCACCTATGGTGCAAATTTGGAGCCCCTATAACCTAAGGCCGACCTGTACTGACTCCCCAAAGATGGTACCCCTAGGACATCTAATTTTTACATTGGTGCCTATGTGAAAACTGGCCATGTTTGGGACCCGATAGCTCCCCCGTTTTAGGTCCTATGGGCCCCAAACTTTGCATGCATACTCCCAAGACCCTCGACTACATGGAGCCGAAAAAAGTGAATCAATACCATCTATGGTTCAGGAAATATGACCGTTTCAAGTTGAGCTCCAATTGAACCAACTTTTGAACTTTGAACTCCCATTACTGGGGAACCTTCCATACTGGTGCACCATCGAGCTGCGAGTGGACCCCCACCTCGGCACCCCCTCCCCCTGAGGGGGGAGGGGGTGCCGAGGTGAGGGGGCATGCCAGATAGATCTCTGGTCAGCTTGAAGCAAAATGTGATCAAAGTGACTGACTTTGAGCTCCTGTTTCTGGAGAACCACGTGGTGAAAACCAGCCCAAACTTTGCACACTTGTAGGGGAGACTCTTTAGCACCTATGGTGCAAATTTGGAGCCCCTATAACCTAAGGCCGACCTGTACTGACTCCCCAAAGATGGTACCCCTAGGACATCTAATTTTTACATTGGTGCCTATGTGAAAACTGGCCATGTTTGGGACCCGATAGCTCCCCCGTTTTAGGTCCTATGGGCCCCAAACTTTGCATGCATACTCCCAAGACCCTCGACTACATGGAGCCGAAAAAAGTGAATCAATACCATCTATGGTTCAGGAAATATGACCGTTTCAAGTTGAGCTCCAATTGAACCAACTTTTGAACTTTGAACTCCCATTACTGGGGAACCTTCCATACTGGTGCACCATCGAGCTGCGAGTGGACCCCCACCTCGGCACCCCCTCCCCCTGAGGGGGGAGGGGGTGCCGAGGTGAGGGGGCATGCCAGATAGATCTCTGGTCAGCTTGAAGCAAAATGTGATCAAAGTGACTGACTTTGAGCTCCTGTTTCTGGAGAACCACGTGGTGAAAACCAGCCCAAACTTTGCACACTTGTAGGGGAGACTCTTTAGCACCTATGGTGCAAATTTGGAGCCCCTATAACCTAAGGCCGACCTGTACTGACTCCCCAAAGATGGTACCCCTAGGACATCTAATTTTTACATTGGTGCCTATGTGAAAACTGGCCATGTTTGGGACCCGATAGCTCCCCCGTTTTAGGTCCTATGGGTCCCAAACTTTGCATGCATACTCCCAAGACCCTCGACTACATGGAGCCGAAAAAAGTGAATCAATACCATCTATGGTTCAGGAAATATGACCGTTTCAAGTTGAGCTCCAATTGAACCAACTTTTGAACTTTGAACTCCCATTACTGGGGAACCTTCCATACTGGTGCACCATCGAGCTGCGAGTGGACCCCCACTGGTGCCGAGGTGAGGGGGCATGCCAGATCTCTGGTCAGCTTGAAGCAAAATGGGATCAAAGTGACTGACTTTGAGCTCCTGTTTCTGGAGAACCACGTGGTGAAAACAAGCCCAAACTTTGCACACTTGTAGGGGAGACTCTTTAGCACCTATGGTGCAAATTTGGAGACCCTATAACCTAAGGCCGACCTGTACTGACTCCCCAAAGATGGTACCCCTAGGACATCTAATTTTTACATTGGTGCCTATGTGAAAACTGGCCATGTTTGGGACCCGATAGCTCCCCCGTTTTAGGTCTTATGGGCCCCAAACTTTGCATGCATACTCCCAAGACCCTCGACTACATGGAGCCGAAAAAAGTGAATCAATACCATCTATGGTTCAGGAAATATGACCGTTTCAAGTTGAGCTCCAATTGAACCAACTTTTGAACTTTGAACTCCCATTACTGGGGAACCTTCCATACTGGTGCACCATCGAGCTGCGAGTGGACCCCCACCTCGGCACCCCCTCCCCCTTAGGGGGGAGGGGGTGCCGAGGTGAGTGGGCATGCCAGATAGATCTCTGGTCAGCTTGAAGCAAAATGGGATCAAAGTGACTGACTTTGAGCTCCTGTTTCTGGAGAACCACGTGGTGAAAACCAGCCCAAACTTTGCACACTTGTAGGGGAGACTCTTTAGCACCTATGGTGCAAATTTGGAGCCCCTATAACCTAAGGCCGACCTGTACTGACTCCCCAAAGATGGTACCCCTAGGACATCTAATTTTTACATTGGTGCCTATGTGAAAACTGGCCATGTTTGGGACCCGATAGCTCCCCCGTTTTAGGTCATATGGGCCCCAAACTTTGCATGCATACTCCCAAGACCCTCGACTACATGGAGCCGAAAAAAGTGAATCAATACCATCTATGGTTCAGGAAATATGACCGTTTCAAGTTGAGCTCCAATTGAACCAACTTTTGAACTTTGAACTCCCATTACTGGGGAACCTTCCATACTGGTGCACCATCGAGCTGCGAGTGGACCTCCACCTCGGCACCCCCTCCCCCTGAGGGGGGAGGGGGTGCCGAGGTGAGGGGGCATGCCAGATAGATCTCTGGTCAGCTTGAAGCAAAATGTGATCAAAGTGACTGACTTTGAGCTCCTGTTTCTGGAGAACCACGTGGTGAAAACCAGCCCAAACTTTGCACACTTGTAGGGGAGACTCTTTAGCACCTATGGTGCAAATTTGGAGCCCCTATAACCTAAGGCCGACCTGTACTGACTCCCCAAAGATGGTACCCCTAGGACATCTAATTTTTACATTGGTGCCTATGTGAAAACTGGCCATGTTTGGGACCCGATAGCTCCCCCGTTTTAGGTCCTATGGGCCCCAAACTTTGCATGCATACTCCCAAGACCCTCGACTACATGGAGCCGAAAAAAGTGAATCAATACCATCTATGGTTCAGGAAATATGACCGTTTCAAGTTGAGCTCCAATTGAACCAACTTTTGAACTTTGAACTCCCATTACTGGGAAACCTTCAATACTGGTGCACCATCGAGCTGCGAGTGGACCCCCACCTCGGCACCCCCTCCCCCTTAGGGGGGAGGGGGTGCCGAGGTGAGTGGGCATGCCAGATAGATCTCTGGTCAGCTTGAAGCAAAATGGGATCAAAGTGACTGACTTTGAGCTCCTGTTTCTGGAGAACCACGTGATGAAAACCAGCCCAAACTTTGCACACTTGTAGGGGAGACTCTTTAGCACCTATGGTGCAAATTTGGAGCCCCTATAACCTAAGGCCGACCTGTACTGACTCCCCAAAGATGGTACCCCTAGGACATCTAATTTTTACATTGGTGCCTATGTGAAAACTGGCCATGTTTGGGACCCGATAGCTCCCCCGTTTTAGGTCATATGGGCCCCAAACTTTGCATGCATACTCCCAAGACCCTCGACTACATGGAGCCGAAAAAAGTGAATCAATACCATCTATGGTTCAGGAAATATGACCGTTTCAAGTTGAGCTCCAATTGAACCAACTTTTGAACTTTGAACTCCCATTACTGGGGAACCTTCCATACTGGTGCACCATCGAGCTGCGAGTGGACCTCCACCTCGGCACCCCCTCCCCCTGAGGGGGGAGGGGGTGCCGAGGTGAGGGGGCATGCCAGATAGATCTCTGGTCAGCTTGAAGCAAAATGTGATCAAAGTGACTGACTTTGAGCTCCTGTTTCTGGAGAACCACGTGGTGAAAACCAGCCCAAACTTTGCACACTTGTAGGGGAGACTCTTTAGCACCTATGGTGCAAATTTGGAGCCCCTATAACCTAAGGCCGACCTGTACTGACTCCCCAAAGATGGTACCCCTAGGACATCTAATTTTTACATTGGTGCCTATGTGAAAACTGGCCATGTTTGGGACCCGATAGCTCCCCCGTTTTAGGTCCTATGGGCCCCAAACTTTGCATGCATACTCCCAAGACCCTCGACTACATGGAGCCGAAAAAAGTGAATCAATACCATCTATGGTTCAGGAAATATGACCGTTTCAAGTTGAGCTCCAATTGAACCAACTTTTGAACTTTGAACTCCCATTACTGGGGAACCTTCCATACTGGTGCACCATCGAGCTGCGAGTGGACCCCCACCTCGGCACCCCCTCCCCCTGAGGGGGGAGGGGGTGCCGAGGTGAGGGGGCATGCCAGATAGATCTCTGGTCAGCTTGAAGCAAAATGTGATCAAAGTGACTGACTTTGAGCTCCTGTTTCTGGAGAACCACGTGGTGAAAACCAGCCCAAACTTTGCACACTTGTAGGGGAGACTCTTTAGCACCTATGGTGCAAATTTGGAGCCCCTATAACCTAAGGCCGACCTGTACTGACTCCCCAAAGATGGTACCCCTAGGACATCTAATTTTTACATTGGTGCCTATGTGAAAACTGGCCATGTTTGGGACCCGATAGCTCCCCCGTTTTAGGTCCTATGGGCCCCAAACTTTGCATGCATACTCCCAAGACCCTCGACTACATGGAGCCGAAAAAAGTGAATCAATACCATCTATGGTTCAGGAAATATGACCGTTTCAAGTTGAGCTCCAATTGAACCAACTTTTGAACTTTGAACTCCCATTACTGGGAAACCTTCAATACTGGTGCACCATCGAGCTGCGAGTGGACCCCCACCTCGGCACCCCCTCCCCCTTAGGGGGGAGGGGGTGCCGAGGTGAGTGGGCATGCCAGATAGATCTCTGGTCAGCTTGAAGCAAAATGGGATCAAAGTGACTGACTTTGAGCTCCTGTTTCTGGAGAACCACGTGGTGAAAACCAGCCCAAACTTTGCACACTTGTAGGGGAGACTCTTTAGCACCTATGGTGCAAATTTGGAGCCCCTATAACCTAAGGCCGACCTGTACTGACTCCCCAAAGATGGTACCCCTAGGACATCTAATTTTTACATTGGTGCCTATGTGAAAACTGGCCATGTTTGGGACCCGATAGCTCCCCCGTTTTAGGTCATATGGGCCCCAAACTTTGCATGCATACTCCCAAGACCCTCGACTACATGGAGCCGAAAAAAGTGAATCAATACCATCTATGGTTCAGGAAATATGACCGTTTCAAGTTGAGCTCCAATTGAACCAACTTTTGAACTTTGAACTCCCATTACTGGGGAACCTTCCATACTGGTGCACCATCGAGCTGCGAGTGGACCTCCACCTCGGCACCCCCTCCCCCTGAGGGGGGAGGGGGTGCCGAGGTGAGGGGGCATGCCAGATAGATCTCTGGTCAGCTTGAAGCAAAATGTGATCAAAGTGACTGACTTTGAGCTCCTGTTTCTGGAGAACCACGTGGTGAAAACCAGCCCAAACTTTGCACACTTGTAGGGGAGACTCTTTAGCACCTATGGTGCAAATTTGGAGCCCCTATAACCTAAGGCCGACCTGTACTGACTCCCCAAAGATGGTACCCCTAGGACATCTAATTTTTACATTGGTGCCTATGTGAAAACTGGCCATGTTTGGGACCCGATAGCTCCCCCGTTTTAGGTCCTATGGGCCCCAAACTTTGCATGCATACTCCCAAGACCCTCGACTACATGGAGCCGAAAAAAGTGAATCAATACCATCTATGGTTCAGGAAATATGACCGTTTCAAGTTGAGCTCCAATTGAACCAACTTTTGAACTTTGAACTCCCATTACTGGGAAACCTTCAATACTGGTGCACCATCGAGCTGCGAGTGGACCCCCACCTCGGCACCCCCTCCCCCTGAGGGGGGAGGGGGTGCCGAGGTGAGGGGGCATGCCAGATAGATCTCTGGTCAGCTTGAAGCAAAATGTGATCAAAGTGACTGACTTTGAGCTCCTGTTTCTGGAGAACCACGTGGTGAAAACCAGCCCAAACTTTGCACACTTGTAGGGGAGACTCTTTAGCACCTATGGTGCAAATTTGGAGCCCCTATAACCTAAGGCCGACCTGTACTGACTCCCCAAAGATGGTACCCCTAGGACATCTAATTTTTACATTGGTGCCTATGTGAAAACTGGCCATGTTTGGGACCCGATAGCTCCCCCGTTTTAGGTCATATGGGCCCCAAACTTTGCATGCATACTCCCAAGACCCTCGACTACATGGAGCCGAAAAAAGTGAATCAATACCATCTATGGTTCAGGAAATATGACCGTTTCAAGTTGAGCTCCAATTGAACCAACTTTTGAACTTTGAACTCCCATTACTGGGGAACCTTCCATACTGGTGCACCATCGAGCTGCGAGTGGACCCCCACCTCGGCACCCCCTCCCCCTGAGGGGGGAGGGGGTGCCGAGGTGAGGGGGCATGCCAGATAGATCTCTGGTCAGCTTGAAGCAAAATGTGATCAAAGTGACTGAATTTGAGCTCCTGTTTCTGGAGAACCACGTGGTGAAAACCAGCCCAAACTTTGCACACTTGTAGGGGAGACTCTTTAGCACCTATGGTGCAAATTTGGAGCCCCTATAACCTAAGGCCGACCTGTACTGACTCCCCAAAGATGGTACCCCTAGGACATCTAATTTTTACATTGGTGCCTATGTGAAAACTGGCCATGTTTGGGACCCGATAGCTCCCCCGTTTTAGGTCCTATGGGCCCCAAACTTTGCATGCATACTCCCAAGACCCTCGACTACATGGAGCCGAAAAAGTGAATCAATACCATCTATGGTTCAGGAAATATGACCGTTTCAAGTTGAGCTCCAATTGAACCAACTTTTGAACTTTGAACTCCCATTACTGGGAAACCTTCAATCCTGGTGCACCATCGAGCTGCGAGTGGACCCCTACCTCGGCACCCCCTCCCCCTGAGGGGGGAGGGGGTGCCGAGGTGAGGGGGCATGCCAGATAGATCTCTGGTCAGCTTGAAGCAAAATGTGATCAAAGTGACTGACTTTGAGCTCCTGTTTCTGGAGAACCACGTGGTGAAAACCAGCCCAAACTTTGCACACTTGTAGGGGAGACTCTTTAGCACCTATGGTGCAAATTTGGAGCCCCTATAACCTAAGGCCGACCTGTACTGACTCCCCAAAGATGGTACCCCTAGGACATCTAATTTTTACATTGGTGCCTATGTGAAAACTGGCCATGTTTGGGACCCGATAGCTCCCCCGTTTTAGGTCCTATGGGCCCCAAACTTTGCATGCATACTCCCAAGACCCTCGACTACATGGAGCCGAAAAAAGTGAATCAATACCATCTATGGTTCAGGAAATATGACCGTTTCAAGTTGAGCTCCAATTGAACCAACTTTTGAACTTTGAACTCCCATTACTGGGGAACCTTCCATACTGGTGCACCATCGAGCTGCGAGTGGACCCCCACCTCGGCACCCCCTCCCCCTGAGGGGGGAGGGGGTGCCGAGGTGAGGGGGCATGCCAGATAGATCTCTGGTCAGCTTGAAGCAAAATGTGATCAAAGTGACTGACTTTGAGCTCCTGTTTCTGGAGAACCACGTGGTGAAAACCAGCCCAAACTTTGCACACTTGTAGGGGAGACTCTTTAGCACCTATGGTGCAAATTTGGAGCCCCTATAACCTAAGGCCGACCTGTACTGACTCCCCAAAGATGGTACCCCTAGGACATCTAATTTTTACATTGGTGCCTATGTGAAAACTGGCCATGTTTGGGACCCGATAGCTCCCCCGTTTTAGGTCCTATGGGCCCCAAACTTTGCATGCATACTCCCAAGACCCTCGACTACATGGAGCCGAAAAAAGTGAATCAATACCATCTATGGTTCAGGAAATATGACCGTTTCAAGTTGAGCTCCAATTGAACCAACTTTTGAACTTTGAACTCCCATTACTGGGGAACCTTCCATACTGGTGCACCATCGAGCTGCGAGTGGACCCCCACCTCGGCACCCCCTCCCCCTGAGGGGGGAGGGGGTGCCGAGGTGAGGGGGCATGCCAGATAGATCTCTGGTCAGCTTGAAGCAAAATGGGATCAAAGTGACTGACTTTGATCTCCTGTTTCTGGAGAACCACGTGGTGAAAACCAGCCCAAACTTTGCACACTTGTAGGGGAGACTCTTTAGCACCTATGGTGCAAATTTGGAGCCCCTATAACCTAAGGCCGACCTGTACTGACTCCCCAAAGATGGTACCCCTAGGACATCTAATTTTTACATTGGTGCCTATGTGAAAACTGGCCATGTTTGGGACCCGATAGCTCCCCCGTTTTAGGTCCTATGGGCCCCAAACTTTGCATGCATACTCCCAAGACCCTCGACTACATGGAGCCGAAAAAAGTGAATCAATACCATCTATGGTTCAGGAAATATGACCGTTTCAAGTTGAGCTCCAATTGAACCAACTTTTGAACTTTGAACTCCCATTACTGGGGAACCTTCCATACTGGTGCACCATCGAGCTGCGAGTGGACCCCCACCTCGGCACCCCCTCCCCCTGAGGGGGGAGGGGGTGCCGAGGTGAGGGGGCATGCCAGATAGATCTCTGGTCAGCTTGAAGCAAAATGTGATCAAAGTGACTGACTTTAAGCTCCTGTTTCTGGAGAACCACGTGGTGAAAACCAGCCCAAACTTTGCACACTTGTAGGGGAGACTCTTTAGCACCTATGGTGCAAATTTGGAGCCCCTATAACCTAAGGCCGACCTGTACTGACTCCCCAAAGATGGTACCCCTAGGACATCTAATTTTTACATTGGTGCCTATGTGAAAACTGGCCATGTTTGGGACCCGATAGCTCCCCCGTTTTAGGTCCTATGGGTCCCAAACTTTGCATGCATACTCCCAAGACCCTCGACTACATGGAGCCGAAAAAAGTGAATCAATACCATCTATGGTTCAGGAAATATGACCGTTTCAAGTTGAGCTCCAATTGAACCAACTTTTGAACTTTGAACTCCCATTACTGGGGAACCTTCCATACTGGTGCACCATCGAGCTGCGAGTGGACCCCCACTGGTGCCGAGGTGAGGGGGCATGCCAGATCTCTGGTCAGCTTGAAGCAAAATGGGATCAAAGTGACTGACTTTGAGCTCCTGTTTCTGGAGAACCACGTGGTGAAAACAAGCCCAAACTTTGCACACTTGTAGGGGAGACTCTTTAGCACCTATGGTGCAAATTTGGAGACCCTATAACCTAAGGCCGACCTGTACTGACTCCCCAAAGATGGTACCCCTAGGACATCTAATTTTTACATTGGTGCCTATGTGAAAACTGGCCATGTTTGGGACCCGATAGCTCCCCCGTTTTAGGTCTTATGGGCCCCAAACTTTGCATGCATACTCCCAAGACCCTCGACTACATGGAGCCGAAAAAAGTGAATCAATACCATCTATGGTTCAGGAAATATGACCGTTTCAAGTTGAGCTCCAATTGAACCAACTTTTGAACTTTGAACTCCCATTACTGGGGAACCTTCCATACTGGTGCACCATCGAGCTGCGAGTGGACCCCCACCTCGGCACCCCCTCCCCCTTAGGGGGGAGGGGGTGCCGAGGTGAGTGGGCATGCCAGATAGATCTCTGGTCAGCTTGAAGCAAAATGGGATCAAAGTGACTGACTTTGAGCTCCTGTTTCTGGAGAACCACGTGGTGAAAACCAGCCCAAACTTTGCACACTTGTAGGGGAGACTCTTTAGCACCTATGGTGCAAATTTGGAGCCCCTATAACCTAAGGCCGACCTGTACTGACTCCCCAAAGATGGTACCCCTAGGACATCTAATTTTTACATTGGTGCCTATGTGAAAACTGGCCATGTTTGGGACCCGATAGCTCCCCCGTTTTAGGTCATATGGGCCCCAAACTTTGCATGCATACTCCCAAGACCCTCGACTACATGGAGCCGAAAAAAGTGAATCAATACCATCTATGGTTCAGGAAATATGACCGTTTCAAGTTGAGCTCCAATTGAACCAACTTTTGAACTTTGAACTCCCATTACTGGGGAACCTTCCATACTGGTGCACCATCGAGCTGCGAGTGGACCTCCACCTCGGCACCCCCTCCCCCTGAGGGGGGAGGGGGTGCCGAGGTGAGGGGGCATGCCAGATAGATCTCTGGTCAGCTTGAAGCAAAATGTGATCAAAGTGACTGACTTTGAGCTCCTGTTTCTGGAGAACCACGTGGTGAAAACCAGCCCAAACTTTGCACACTTGTAGGGGAGACTCTTTAGCACCTATGGTGCAAATTTGGAGCCCCTATAACCTAAGGCCGACCTGTACTGACTCCCCAAAGATGGTACCCCTAGGACATCTAATTTTTACATTGGTGCCTATGTGAAAACTGGCCATGTTTGGGACCCGATAGCTCCCCCGTTTTAGGTCCTATGGGCCCCAAACTTTGCATGCATACTCCCAAGACCCTCGACTACATGGAGCCGAAAAAAGTGAATCAATACCATATATGGTTCAGGAAATATGACCGTTTCAAGTTGAGCTCCAATTGAACCAACTTTTGAACTTTGAACTCCCATTACTGGGGAACCTTCCATACTGGTGCACCATCGAGCTGCGAGTGGACCCCCACCTCGGCACCCCCTCCCCCTGAGGGGGGAGGGGGTGCCGAGGTGAGGGGGCATGCCAGATAGATCTCTGGTCAGCTTGAAGCAAAATGTGATCAAAGTGACTGACTTTGAGCTCCTGTTTCTGGAGAACCACGTGGTGAAAACCAGCCCAAACTTTGCACACTTGTAGGGGAGACTCTTTAGCACCTATGGTGCAAATTTGGAGCCCCTATAACCTAAGGCCGACCTGTACTGACTCCCCAAAGATGGTACCCCTAGGACATCTAATTTTTACATTGGTGCCTATGTGAAAACTGGCCATGTTTGGGACCCGATAGCTCCCCCGTTTTAGGTCCTATGGGCCCCAAACTTTGCATGCATACTCCCAAGACCCTCGACTACATGGAGCCGAAAAAAGTGAATCAATACCATCTATGGTTCAGGAAATATGACCGTTTCAAGTTGAGCTCCAATTGAACCAACTTTTGAACTTTGAACTCCCATTACTGGGGAACCTTCCATACTGGTGCACCATCGAGCTGCGAGTGGACCCCCACCTCGGCACCCCCTCCCCCTGAGGGGGGAGGGGGTGCCGAGGTGAGGGGGCATGCCAGATAGATCTCTGGTCAGCTTGAAGCAAAATGGGATCAAAGTGACTGACTTTGATCTCCTGTTTCTGGAGAACCACGTGGTGAAAACCAGCCCAAACTTTGCACACTTGTAGGGGAGACTCTTTAGCACCTATGGTGCAAATTTGGAGCCCCTATAACCTAAGGCCGACCTGTACTGACTCCCCAAAGATGGTACCCCTAGGACATCTAATTTTTACATTGGTGCCTATGTGAAAACTGGCCATGTTTGGGACCCGATAGCTCCCCCGTTTTAGGTCCTATGGGCCCCAAACTTTGCATGCATACTCCCAAGACCCTCGACTACATGGAGCCGAAAAAAGTGAATCAATACCATCTATGGTTCAGGAAATATGACCGTTTCAAGTTGAGCTCCAATTGAACCAACTTTTGAACTTTGAACTCCCATTACTGGGGAACCTTCCATACTGGTGCACCATCGAGCTGCGAGTGGACCCCCACCTCGGCACCCCCTCCCCCTGAGGGGGGAGGGGGTGCCGAGGTGAGGGGGCATGCCAGATAGATCTCTGGTCAGCTTGAAGCAAAATGTGATCAAAGTGACTGACTTTAAGCTCCTGTTTCTGGAGAACCACGTGGTGAAAACCAGCCCAAACTTTGCACACTTGTAGGGGAGACTCTTTAGCACCTATGGTGCAAATTTGGAGCCCCTATAACCTAAGGCCGACCTGTACTGACTCCCCAAAGATGGTACCCCTAGGACATCTAATTTTTACATTGGTGCCTATGTGAAAACTGGCCATGTTTGGGACCCGATAGCTCCCCCGTTTTAGGTCCTATGGGTCCCAAACTTTGCATGCATACTCCCAAGACCCTCGACTACATGGAGCCGAAAAAAGTGAATCAATACCATCTATGGTTCAGGAAATATGACCGTTTCAAGTTGAGCTCCAATTGAACCAACTTTTGAACTTTGAACTCCCATTACTGGGGAACCTTCCATACTGGTGCACCATCGAGCTGCGAGTGGACCCCCACTGGTGCCGAGGTGAGGGGGCATGCCAGATCTCTGGTCAGCTTGAAGCAAAATGGGATCAAAGTGACTGACTTTGAGCTCCTGTTTCTGGAGAACCACGTGGTGAAAACAAGCCCAAACTTTGCACACTTGTAGGGGAGACTCTTTAGCACCTATGGTGCAAATTTGGAGACCCTATAACCTAAGGCCGACCTGTACTGACTCCCCAAAGATGGTACCCCTAGGACATCTAATTTTTACATTGGTGCCTATGTGAAAACTGGCCATGTTTGGGACCCGATAGCTCCCCCGTTTTAGGTCTTATGGGCCCCAAACTTTGCATGCATACTCCCAAGACCCTCGACTACATGGAGCCGAAAAAAGTGAATCAATACCATCTATGGTTCAGGAAATATGACCGTTTCAAGTTGAGCTCCAATTGAACCAACTTTTGAACTTTGAACTCCCATTACTGGGGAACCTTCCATACTGGTGCACCATCGAGCTGCGAGTGGACCCCCACCTCGGCACCCCCTCCCCCTTAGGGGGGAGGGGGTGCCGAGGTGAGTGGGCATGCCAGATAGATCTCTGGTCAGCTTGAAGCAAAATGGGATCAAAGTGACTGACTTTGAGCTCCTGTTTCTGGAGAACCACGTGGTGAAAACCAGCCCAAACTTTGCACACTTGTAGGGGAGACTCTTTAGCACCTATGGTGCAAATTTGGAGCCCCTATAACCTAAGGCCGACCTGTACTGACTCCCCAAAGATGGTACCCCTAGGACATCTAATTTTTACATTGGTGCCTATGTGAAAACTGGCCATGTTTGGGACCCGATAGCTCCCCCGTTTTAGGTCATATGGGCCCCAAACTTTGCATGCATACTCCCAAGACCCTCGACTACATGGAGCCGAAAAAAGTGAATCAATACCATCTATGGTTCAGGAAATATGACCGTTTCAAGTTGAGCTCCAATTGAACCAACTTTTGAACTTTGAACTCCCATTACTGGGGAACCTTCCATACTGGTGCACCATCGAGCTGCGAGTGGACCTCCACCTCGGCACCCCCTCCCCCTGAGGGGGGAGGGGGTGCCGAGGTGAGGGGGCATGCCAGATAGATCTCTGGTCAGCTTGAAGCAAAATGTGATCAAAGTGACTGACTTTGAGCTCCTGTTTCTGGAGAACCACGTGGTGAAAACCAGCCCAAACTTTGCACACTTGTAGGGGAGACTCTTTAGCACCTATGGTGCAAATTTGGAGCCCCTATAACCTAAGGCCGACCTGTACTGACTCCCCAAAGATGGTACCCCTAGGACATCTAATTTTTACATTGGTGCCTATGTGAAAACTGGCCATGTTTGGGACCCGATAGCTCCCCCGTTTTAGGTCATATGGGCCCCAAACTTTGCATGCATACTCCCAAGACCCTCGACTACATGGAGCCGAAAAAAGTGAATCAATACCATCTATGGTTCAGGAAATATGACCGTTTCAAGTTGAGCTCCAATTGAACCAACTTTTGAACTTTGAACTCCCATTACTGGGGAACCTTCCATACTGGTGCACCATCGAGCTGCGAGTGGACCCCCACCTCGGCACCCCCTCCCCCTGAGGGGGGAGGGGGTGCCGAGGTGAGGGGGCATGCCAGATAGATCTCTGGTCAGCTTGAAGCAAAATGTGATCAAAGTGACTGAATTTGAGCTCCTGTTTCTGGAGAACCACGTGGTGAAAACCAGCCCAAACTTTGCACACTTGTAGGGGAGACTCTTTAGCACCTATGGTGCAAATTTGGAGCCCCTATAACCTAAGGCCGACCTGTACTGACTCCCCAAAGATGGTACCCCTAGGACATCTAATTTTTACATTGGTGCCTATGTGAAAACTGGCCATGTTTGGGACCCGATAGCTCCCCCGTTTTAGGTCCTATGGGCCCCAAACTTTGCATGCATACTCCCAAGACCCTCGACTACATGGAGCCGAAAAAGTGAATCAATACCATCTATGGTTCAGGAAATATGACCGTTTCAAGTTGAGCTCCAATTGAACCAACTTTTGAACTTTGAACTCCCATTACTGGGAAACCTTCAATCCTGGTGCACCATCGAGCTGCGAGTGGACCCCTACCTCGGCACCCCCTCCCCCTGAGGGGGGAGGGGGTGCCGAGGTGAGGGGGCATGCCAGATAGATCTCTGGTCAGCTTGAAGCAAAATGTGATCAAAGTGACTGACTTTGAGCTCCTGTTTCTGGAGAACCACGTGGTGAAAACCAGCCCAAACTTTGCACACTTGTAGGGGAGACTCTTTAGCACCTATGGTGCAAATTTGGAGCCCCTATAACCTAAGGCCGACCTGTACTGACTCCCCAAAGATGGTACCCCTAGGACATCTAATTTTTACATTGGTGCCTATGTGAAAACTGGCCATGTTTGGGACCCGATAGCTCCCCCGTTTTAGGTCCTATGGGCCCCAAACTTTGCATGCATACTCCCAAGACCCTCGACTACATGGAGCCGAAAAAAGTGAATCAATACCATCTATGGTTCAGGAAATATGACCGTTTCAAGTTGAGCTCCAATTGAACCAACTTTTGAACTTTGAACTCCCATTACTGGGGAACCTTCCATACTGGTGCACCATCGAGCTGCGAGTGGACCCCCACCTCGGCACCCCCTCCCCCTGAGGGGGGAGGGGGTGCCGAGGTGAGGGGGCATGCCAGATAGATCTCTGGTCAGCTTGAAGCAAAATGTGATCAAAGTGACTGACTTTGAGCTCCTGTTTCTGGAGAACCACGTGGTGAAAACCAGCCCAAACTTTGCACACTTGTAGGGGAGACTCTTTAGCACCTATGGTGCAAATTTGGAGCCCCTATAACCTAAGGCCGACCTGTACTGATTCCCCAAAGATGGTACCCCTAGGACATCTAATTTTTACATTGGTGCCTATGTGAAAACTGGCCATGTTTGGGACCCGATAGCTCCCCCGTTTTAGGTCCTATGGGCCCCAAACTTTGCATGCATACTCCCAAGACCCTCGACTACATGGAGCCGAAAAAAGTGAATCAATACCATCTATGGTTCAGGAAATATGACCGTTTCAAGTTGAGCTCCAATTGAACCAACTTTTAAACTTTGAACTCCCATTACTGGGGAACCTTCCATACTGGTGCACCATCGAGCTGCGAGTGGACCCCCACCTCGGCACCCCCTCCCCCTGAGGGGGGAGGGGGTGCCGAGGTGAGGGGGCATGCCAGATAGATCTCTGGTCAGCTTGAAGCAAAATGGGATCAAAGTGACTGACTTTGAGCTCCTGTTTCTGGAGAACCACGTGGTGAAAACCAGCCCAAACTTTGCACACTTGTAGGGGAGACTCTTTAGCACCTATGGTGCAAATTTGGAGCCCCTATAACCTAAGGCCGACCTGTACTGACTCCCCAAAGATGGTACCCCTAGGACATCTAATTTTTACATTGGTGCCTATGTGAAAACTGGCCATGTTTGGGACCCGATAGCTCCCCCGTTTTAGGTCCTATGGGCCCCAAACTTTGCATGCATACTCCCAAGACCCTCGACTACATGGAGCCGAAAAAGTGAATCAATACCATCTATGGTTCAGGAAATATGACCGTTTCAAGTTGAGCTCCAATTGAACCAACTTTTGAACTTTGAACTCCCATTACTGGGAAACCTTCAATCCTGGTGCACCATCGAGCTGCGAGTGGACCCCTACCTCGGCACCCCCTCCCCCTGAGGGGGGAGGGGGTGCCGAGGTGAGGGGGCATGCCAGATAGATCTCTGGTCAGCTTGAAGCAAAATGTGATCAAAGTGACTGACTTTGAGCTCCTGTTTCTGGAGAACCACGTGGTGAAAACCAGCCCAAACTTTGCACACTTGTAGGGGAGACTCTTTAGCACCTATGGTGCAAATTTGGAGCCCCTATAACCTAAGGCCGACCTGTACTGACTCCCCAAAGATGGTACCCCTAGGACATCTAATTTTTACATTGGTGCCTATGTGAAAACTGGCCATGTTTGGGACCCGATAGCTCCCCCGTTTTAGGTCCTATGGGCCCCAAACTTTGCATGCATACTCCCAAGACCCTCGACTACATGGAGCCGAAAAAAGTGAATCAATACCATCTATGGTTCAGGAAATATGACCGTTTCAAGTTGAGCTCCAATTGAACCAACTTTTGAACTTTGAACTCCCATTACTGGGAAACCTTCAATACTGGTGCACCATCGAGCTGCGAGTGGACCCCCACCTCGGCACCCCCTCCCCCTTAGGGGGGAGGGGGTGCCGAGGTGAGGGGGCATGCCAGATAGATCTCTGGTCAGCTTGAAGCAAAATGTGATCAAAGTGACTGACTTTGAGCTCCTGTTTCTGGAGAACCACGTGGTGAAAACCAGCCCAAACTTTGCACACTTGTAGGGGAGACTCTTTAGCACCTATGGTGCAAATTTGGAGCCCCTATAACCTAAGGCCGACCTGTACTGACTCCCCAAAGATGGTACCCCTAGGACATCTAATTTTTACATTGGTGCCTATGTGAAAACTGGCCATGTTTGGGACCCGATAGCTCCCCCGTTTTAGGTCATATGGGCCCCAAACTTTGCATGCATACTCCCAAGACCCTCGACTACATGGAGCCGAAAAAAGTGAATCAATACCATCTATGGTTCAGGAAATATGACCGTTTCAAGTTGAGCTCCAATTGAACCAACTTTTGAACTTTGAACTCCCATTACTGGGGAACCTTCCATACTGGTGCACCATCGAGCTGCGAGTGGACCCCCACCTCGGCACCCCCTCCCCCTGAGGGGGGAGGGGGTGCCGAGGTGAGGGGGCATGCCAGATAGATCTCTGGTCAGCTTGAAGCAAAATGTGATCAAAGTGACTGAATTTGAGCTCCTGTTTCTGGAGAACCACGTGGTGAAAACCAGCCCAAACTTTGCACACTTGTAGGGGAGACTCTTTAGCACCTATGGTGCAAATTTGGAGCCCCTATAACCTAAGGCCGACCTGTACTGACTCCCCAAAGATGGTACCCCTAGGACATCTAATTTTTACATTGGTGCCTATGTGAAAACTGGCCATGTTTGGGACCCGATAGCTCCCCCGTTTTAGGTCCTATGGGCCCCAAACTTTGCATGCATACTCCCAAGACCCTCGACTACATGGAGCCGAAAAAAGTGAATCAATACCATCTATGGTTCAGGAAATATGACCGTTTCAAGTTGAGCTCCAATTGAACCAACTTTTGAACTTTGAACTCCCATTACTGGGAAACCTTCAATACTGGTGCACCATCGAGCTGCGAGTGGACCCCTACCTCGGCACCCCCTCCCCCTGAGGGGGGAGGGGGTGCCGAGGTGAGGGGGCATGCCAGATAGATCTCTGGTCAGCTTGAAGCAAAATGTGATCAAAGTTACTGACTTTGAGCTCCTGTTTCTGGAGAACCACGTGGTGAAAACCAGCCCAAACTTTGCACACTTGTAGGGGAGACTCTTTAGCACCTATGGTGCAAATTTGGAGCCCCTATAACCTAAGGCCGACCTGTACTGATTCCCCAAAGATGGTACCCCTAGGACATCTAATTTTTACATTGGTGCCTATGTGAAAACTGGCCATGTTTGGGACCCGATAGCTCCCCCGTTTTAGGTCCTATGGGCCCCAAACTTTGCATGCATACTCCCAAGACCCTCGACTACATGGAGCCGAAAAAAGTGAATCAATACCATCTATGGTTCAGGAAATATGACCGTTTCAAGTTGAGCTCCAATTGAACCAACTTTTAAACTTTGAACTCCCATTACTGGGGAACCTTCCATACTGGTGCACCATCGAGCTGCGAGTGGACCCCCACCTCGGCACCCCCTCCCCCTGAGGGGGGAGGGGGTGCCGAGGTGAGGGGGCATGCCAGATAGATCTCTGGTCAGCTTGAAGCAAAATGGGATCAAAGTGACTGACTTTGAGCTCCTGTTTCTGGAGAACCACGTGGTGAAAACCAGCCCAAACTTTGCACACTTGTAGGGGAGACTCTTTAGCACCTATGGTGCAAATTTGGAGCCCCTATAACCTAAGGCCGACCTGTACTGACTCCCCAAAGATGGTACCCCTAGGACATCTAATTTTTACATTGGTGCCTATGTGAAAACTGGCCATGTTTGGGACCCGATAGCTCCCCCGTTTTAGGTCCTATGGGCCCCAAACTTTGCATGCATACTCCCAAGACCCTCGACTACATGGAGCCGAAAAAAGTGAATCAATACCATCTATGGTTCAGGAAATATGACCGTTTCAAGTTGAGCTCCAATTGAACCAACTTTTGAACTTTGAACTCCCATTACTGGGGAACCTTCCATACTGGTGCACCATCGAGCTGCGAGTGGACCCTCACCTCGGCACCCCCTCCCCCTGAGGGGGGAGGGGGTGCCGAGGTGAGGGGGCATGCCAGATAGATCTCTGGTCAGCTTGAAGCAAAATGTGATCAAAGTGACTGACTTTGAGCTCCTGTTTCTGGAGAACCACGTGGTGAAAACCAGCCCAAACTTTGCACACTTGTAGGGGAGACTCTTTAGCACCTATGGTGCAAATTTGGAGCCCCTATAACCTAAGGCCGACCTGTACTGACTCCCCAAAGATGGTACCCCTAGGACATCTAATTTTTACATTGGTGCCTATGTGAAAACTGGCCATGTTTGGGACCCGATAGCTCCCCCGTTTTAGGTCCTATGGGCCCCAAACTTTGCATGCATACTCCCAGGACCCTCGACTACATGGAGCCGAAAAAAGTGAATCAATACCATCTATGGTTCAGGAAATATGACCGTTTCAAGTTGAGCTCCAATTGAACCAACTTTTGAACTTTGAACTCCCATTACTGGGGAACCTTCCATACTGGTGCACCATCGAGCTGCGAGTGGACCCCCACCTCGGCACCCCCTCCCCCTGAGGGGGGAGGGGGTGCCGAGGTGAGGGGGCATGCCAGATAGATCTCTGGTCAGCTTGAAGCAAAATGTGATCAAAGTGACTGACTTTGAGCTCCTGTTTCTGGAGAACCACGTGGTGAAAACCAGCCCAAACTTTGCACACTTGTAGGGGAGACTCTTTAGCACCTATGGTGCAAATTTGGAGCCCCTATAACCTAAGGCCGACCTGTACTGACTCCCCAAAGATGGTACCCCTAGGACATCTAATTTTTACATTGGTGCCTATGTGAAAACTGGCCATGTTTGGGACCCGATAGCTCCCCCGTTTTAGGTCCTATGGGCCCCAAACTTGGCATGCATACTCCCAAGACCCTCGACTACATGGAGCCGAAAAAAGTGAATCAATACCATCTATGGTTCAGGAAATATGACCGTTTCAAGTTGAGCTCCAATTGAACCAACTTTTGAACTTTGAACTCCCATTACTGGGGAACCTTCCATACTGGTGCACCATCGAGCTGCGAGTGGACCCCCACCTCGGCACCCCCTCCCCCTGAGGGGGGAGGGGGTGCCGAGGTGGGGGGGCATGCCAGATAGATCTCTGGTCAGCTTGAAGCAAAATGTGATCAAAGTGACTGACTTTGAGCTCCTGTTTCTGGAGAACCACGTGGTGAAAACCAGCCCAAACTTTGCACACTTGTAGGGGAGACTCTTTAGCACCTATGGTGCAAATTTGGAGCCCCTATAACCTAAGGCCGACCTGTACTGACTCCCCAAAGATGGTACCCCTAGGACATCTAATTTTTACATTGGTGCCTATGTGAAAACTGGCCATGTTTGGGACCCGATAGCTCCCCCGTTTTAGGTCCTATGGGCCCCAAACTTTGCATGCATACTCCCAAGACCCTTGACTACATGGAGCCGAAAAAAGTGAATCAATACCATCTATGGTTCAGGAAATATGACCGTTTCAAGTTGAGCTCCAATTGAACCAACTTTTGAACTTTGAACTCCCATTACTGGGGAACCTTCCATACTGGTGCACCATCGAGCTGCGAGTGGACCCCCACTGGTGCCGAGGTGAGGGGGCATGCCAGATCTCTGGTCAGCTTGAAGCAAAATGTGATCAAAGTGACTGACTTTGAGCTCCTGTTTCTGGAGAACCACGTGGTGAAAACCAGCCCAAACTTTGCACACTTGTAGGGGAGACTCTTTAGCACCTATGGTGCAAATTTGGAGCCCCTATAACCTAAGGCCGACCTGTACTGACTCCCCAAAGATGGTACTCCTAGGACATCTAATTTTTACATTGGTGCCTATGTGAAAACTGGCCATGTTTGGGACCCGATAGCTCCCCCGTTTTAGGTCCTATGGGCCCCAAACTTTGCATGCATACTCCCAAGACCCTCGACTACATGGAGCCGAAAAAAGTGAATCAATACCATCTATGGTTCAGGAAATATGACCGTTTCAAGTTGAGCTCCAATTGAACCAACTTTTGAACTTTGAACTCCCATTACTGGGGAACCTTCCATACTGGTGCACCATCGAGCTGCGAGTGGACCCCCACCTCGGCACCCCCTCCCCCTGAGGGGGGAGGGGGTGCCGAGGTGAGGGGGCATGCCAGATAGATCTCTGGTCAGCTTGAAGCAAAATGTGATCAAAGTGACTGACTTTGAGCTCCTGTTTCTGGAGAACCACGTGGTGAAAACCAGCCCAAACTTTGCACACTTGTAGGGGAGACTCTTTAGCACCTATGGTGCAAATTTGGAGCCCCTATAACCTAAGGCCGACCTGTACTGACTCCCCAAAGATGGTACCCCTAGGACATCTAATTTTTACATTGGTGCCTATGTGAAAACTGGCCATGTTTGGGACCCGATAGCTCCCCCGTTTTAGGTCCTATGGGCCCCAAACTTTGCATGCATACTCCCAAGACCCTCGACTACATGGAGCCGAAAAAAGTGAATCAATACCATCTATGGTTCAGGAAATATGACCGTTTCAAGTTGAGCTCCAATTGAACCAACTTTTGAACTTTGAACTCCCATTACTGGGGAACCTTCCATACTGGTGCACCATCGAGCTGCGAGTGGACCCCCACCTCGGCACCCCCTCCCCCTGAGGGGGGAGGGGGTGCCGAGGTGAGGGGGCATGCCAGATAGATCTCTGGTCAGCTTGAAGCAAAATGTGATCAAAGTGACTGACTTTGAGCTCCTGTTTCTGGAGAACCACGTGGTGAAAACCAGCCCAAACTTTGCACACTTGTAGGGGAGACTCTTTAGCACCTATGGTGCAAATTTGGAGCCCCTATAACCTAAGGCCGACCTGTACTGACTCCCCAAAGATGGTACCCCTAGGACATCTAATTTTTACATTGGTGCCTATGTGAAAACTGCCCATGTTTGGGACCCGATAGCTCCCCCGTTTTAGGTCCTATGGGCCCCAAACTTGGCATGCATACTCCCAAGACCCTCGACTACATGGAGCCGAAAAAAGTGAATCAATACCATCTATGGTTCAGGAAATATGACCGTTTCAAGTTGAGCTCCAATTGAACCAACTTTTGAACTTTGAACTCCCATTACTGGGGAACCTTCCATACTGGTGCACCATCGAGCTGCGAGTGGACCCCCACCTCGGCACCCCCTCCCCCTGAGGGGGGAGGGGGTGCCGAGGTGGGGGGGCATGCCAGATAGATCTCTGGTCAGCTTGAAGCAAAATGTGATCAAAGTGACTGACTTTGAGCTCCTGTTTCTGGAGAACCACGTGGTGAAAACCAGCCCAAACTTTGCACACTTGTAGGGGAGACTCTTTAGCACCTATGGTGCAAATTTGGAGCCCCTATAACCTAAGGCCGACCTGTACTGACTCCCCAAAGATGGTACCCCTAGGACATCTAATTTTTACATTGGTGCCTATGTGAAAACTGGCCATGTTTGGGACCCGATAGCTCCCCCGTTTTAGGTCCTATGGGCCCCAAACTTTGCATGCATACTCCCAAGACCCTTGACTACATGGAGCCGAAAAAAGTGAATCAATACCATCTATGGTTCAGGAAATATGACCGTTTCAAGTTGAGCTCCAATTGAACCAACTTTTGAACTTTGAACTCCCATTACTGGGGAACCTTCCATACTGGTGCACCATCGAGCTGCGAGTGGACCCCCACTGGTGCCGAGGTGAGGGGGCATGCCAGATCTCTGGTCAGCTTGAAGCAAAATGTGATCAAAGTGACTGACTTTGAGCTCCTGTTTCTGGAGAACCACGTGGTGAAAACCAGCCCAAACTTTGCACACTTGTAGGGGAGACTCTTTAGCACCTATGGTGCAAATTTGGAGCCCCTATAACCTAAGGCCGACCTGTACTGACTCCCCAAAGATGGTACTCCTAGGACATCTAATTTTTACATTGGTGCCTATGTGAAAACTGGCCATGTTTGGGACCCGATAGCTCCCCCGTTTTAGGTCCTATGGGCCCCAAACTTTGCATGCATACTCCCAAGACCCTCGACTACATGGAGCCGAAAAAAGTGAATCAATACCATCTATGGTTCAGGAAATATGACCGTTTCAAGTTGAGCTCCAATTGAACCAACTTTTGAACTTTGAACTCCCATTACTGGGGAACCTTCCATACTGGTGCACCATCGAGCTGCGAGTGGACCCCCACCTCGGCACCCCCTCCCCCTGAGGGGGGAGGGGGTGCCGAGGTGAGGGGGCATGCCAGATAGATCTCTGGTCAGCTTGAAGCAAAATGTGATCAAAGTGACTGACTTTGAGCTCCTGTTTCTGGAGAACCACGTGGTGAAAACCAGCCCAAACTTTGCACACTTGTAGGGGAGACTCTTTAGCACCTATGGTGCAAATTTGGAGCCCCTATAACCTAAGGCCGACCTGTACTGACTCCCCAAAGATGGTACCCCTAGGACATCTAATTTTTACATTGGTGCCTATGTGAAAACTGGCCATGTTTGGGACCCGATAGCTCCCCCGTTTTAGGTCCTATGGGCCCCAAACTTTGCATGCATACTCCCAAGACCCTCGACTACATGGAGCCGAAAAAAGTGAATCAATACCATCTATGGTTCAGGAAATATGACCGTTTCAAGTTGAGCTCCAATTGAACCAACTTTTGAACTTTGAACTCCCATTACTGGGGAACCTTCCATACTGGTGCACCATCGAGCTGCGAGTGGACCCCCACCTCGGCACCCCCTCCCCCTGAGGGGGGAGGGGGTGCCGAGGTGAGGGGGCATGCCAGATAGATCTCTGGTCAGCTTGAAGCAAAATGTGATCAAAGTGACTGACTTTGAGCTCCTGTTTCTGGAGAACCACGTGGTGAAAACCAGCCCAAACTTTGCACACTTGTAGGGGAGACTCTTTAGCACCTATGGTGCAAATTTGGAGCCCCTATAACCTAAGGCCGACCTGTACTGACTCCCCAAAGATGGTACCCCTAGGACATCTAATTTTTACATTGGTGCCTATGTGAAAACTGGCCATGTTTGGGACCCGATAGCTCCCCCGTTTTAGGTCCTATGGGCCCCAAACTTTGCATGCATACTCCCAAGACCCTCGACTACATGGAGCCGAAAAAAGTGAATCAATACCATCTATGGTTCAGGAAATATGACCGTTTCAAGTTGAGCTCCAATTGAACCAACTTTTGAACTTTGAACTCCAATTACTGGGAAACCTTCAATACTGGTGCACAATCGAGCTGCGAGTGGACCCCCACCTCGGCACCCCCTCCCCCTGAGGGGGGAGGGGGTGCCGAGGTGAGGGGGCATGCCAGATAGATCTCTGGTCAGCTTGAAGCAAAATGTGATCAAAGTGACTGACTTTGAGCTCCTGTTTCTGGAGAACCACGTGGTGAAAACCAGCCCAAACTTTGCACACTTGTAGGAGAGACTCTTTAGCACCTATGGTGCAAATTTGGAGCCCCTATAACCTAAGGCCGACCTGTACTGACTCCCCAAAGATGGTACCCCTAGGACATCTAATTTTTACATTGGTGCCTATGTGAAAACTGGCCATGTTTGGGACCCGATAGCTCCCCCGTTTTAGGTCCTATGGGCCCCAAACTTTGCATGCATACTCCCAAGACCCTTGACTACATGGAGCCGAAAAAAGTGAATCAATACCATCTATGGTTCAGGAAATATGACCGTTTCAAGTTGAGCTCCAATTGAACCAACTTTTGAACTTTGAACTCCCATTACTGGGGAACCTTCCATACTGGTGCACCATCGAGTTGCGAGTGGACCCCCACTGGTGCCGAGGTGAGGGGGCATGCCAGATCTCTGGTCAGCTTGAAGCAAAATGGGATCAAAGTGACTGACTTTGAGCTCCTGTTTCTGGAAAACCACGTGGTGAAAACCAGCCCAAACTTTGCACACTTGTAGGGGAGACTCTTTAGCACCTATGGTGCAAATTTGGAGCCCCTATAACCTAAGGCCGACCTGTACTGACTCCCCAAAGATGGTACCCCTAGGACATCTAATTTTTACATTGGTGCCTATGTGAAAACTGGCCCTGTTTGGGACCCGATAGCTCCCCCGTTTTAGGTCCTATGGGCCCCAAACTTTGCATGCATACTCCCAAGACCCTCGACTACATGGAGCCGAAAAAAGTGAATCAATACCATCTATGGTTCAGGAAATATGACCGTTTCAAGTTGAGCTCCAATTGAACCAACTTTTGAACTTTGAACTCCCATTACTGGGGAACTTTCCATACTGGTGCACCATCGAGCTGCGAGTGGACCCCCACCTCGGCACCCCCTCCCCCTGAGGGGGGAGGGGGTGCCGAGGTGAGGGGGCATGCCAGATAGATCTCTGGTCAGCTTGAAGCAAAATGTGATCAAAGTGACTGACTTTGAGCTCCTGTTTCTGGAGAACCACGTGGTGAAAACCAGCCCAAACTTTGCACACTTGTAGGGGAGACTCTTTAGCACCTATGGTGCAAATTTGGAGCCCCTATAACCTAAGGCCGACCTGTACTGACTCCCCAAAGATGGTACCCCTAGGACATCTAATTTTTACATTGGTGCCTATGTGAAAACTGGCCATGTTTGGGACCCGATAGCTCCCCCGTTTTAGGTCCTATGGGCCCCAAACTTTGCATGCATACTCCCAAGACCCTCGACTACATGGAGCCGAAAAAGTGAATCAATACCATCTATGGTTCAGGAAATATGACCGTTTCAAGTTGAGCTCCAATTGAACCAACTTTTGAACTTTGAACTCCCATTACTGGGGAACCTTCCATACTGGTGCACCATCGAGCTGCGAGTGGACCCCCACCTCGGCACCCCCTCCGAGGTGCCGAGGTGAGGGGGCATGCCAGATAGATCTCTGGTCAGCTTGAAGCAAAATGTGATCAAAGTGACTGACTTTGAGCTCCTGTTTCTGGAGAACCACGTGGTGAAAACCAGCCCAAACTTTGCACACTTGTAGGGGAGACTCTTTAGCACCTATGGTGCAAATTTGGAGCCCCTATAACCTAAGGCCGACCTGTACTGACTCCCCAAAGATGGTACCCCTAGGACATCTAATTTTTACATTGGTGCCTATGTGAAAACTGGCCATGTTTGGGACCCGATAGCTCCCCCGTTTTAGGTCCTATGGGCCCCAAACTTTGCATGCATACTCCCAAGACCCTCGACTACATGGAGCCGAAAAAAGTGAATCAATACCATCTATGGTTCAGGAAATATGACCGTTTCAAGTTGAGCTCCAATTGAACCAACTTTTGAACTTTGAACTCCAATTACTGGGAAACCTTCAATACTGGTGCACCATCGAGCTGCGAGTGGACCCCCACCTCGGCACCCCCTCCCCCTGAGGGGGGAGGGGGTGCCGAGGTGAGGGGGCATGCCAGATAGATCTCTGGTCAGCTTGAAGCAAAATGTGATCAAAGTGACTGACTTTGAGCTCCTGTTTCTGGAGAACCACGTGGTGAAAACCAGCCCAAACTTTGCACACTTGTAGGGGAGACTCTTTAGCACCTATGGTGCAAATTTGGAGCCCCTATAACCTAAGGCCGACCTGTACTGACTCCCCAAAGATGGTACCCCTAGGACATCTAATTTTTACATTGGTGCCTATGTGAAAACTGGCCATGTTTGGGACCCGATAGCTCCCCCGTTTTAGGTCCTATGGGCCCCAAACTTTGCATGCATACTCCCAAGACCCTTGACTACATGGAGCCGAAAAAAGTGAATCAATACCATCTATGGTTCAGGAAATATGACCGTTTCAAGTTGAGCTCCAATTGAACCAACTTTTGAACTTTGAACTCCCATTACTGGGGAACCTTCCATACTGGTGCACCATCGAGCTGCGAGTGGACCCCCACTGGTGCCGAGGTGAGGGGGCATGCCAGATCTCTGGTCAGCTTGAAGCAAAATGTGATCAAAGTGACTGACTTTGAGCTCCTGTTTCTGGAGAACCACGTGGTGAAAACCAGCCCAAACTTTGCACACTTGTAGGGGAGACTCTTTAGCACCTATGGTGCAAATTTGGAGCCCCTATAACCTAAGGCCGACCTGTACTGACTCCCCAAAGATGGTACCCCTAGGACATCTAATTTTTACATTGGTGCCTATGTGAAAACTGGCCATGTTTGGGACCCGATAGCTCCCCCGTTTTAGGTCCTATGGGCCCCAAACTTTGCATGCATACTCCCAAGACCCTCGACTACATGGAGCCGAAAAAAGTGAATCAATACCATCTATGGTTCAGGAAATATGACCGTTTCAAGTTGAGCTCCAATTGAACCAACTTTTGAACTTTGAACTCCCATTACTGGGGAACCTTCCATACTGGTGCACCATCGAGCTGCGAGTGGACCCCCACCTCGGCACCCCCTCCCCCTGAGGGGGGAGGGGGTGCCGAGGTGAGGGGGCATGCCAGATAGATCTCTGGTCAGCTTGAAGCAAAATGTGATCAAAGTGACTGACTTTGAGCTCCTGTTTCTGGAGAACCACGTGGTGAAAACCAGCCCAAACTTTGCACACTTGTAGGGGAGACTCTTTAGCACCTATGGTGCAAATTTGGAGCCCCTATAACCTAAGGCCGACCTGTACTGACTCCCCAAAGATGGTACCCCTAGGACATCTAATTTTTACATTGGTGCCTATGTGAAAACTGGCCATGTTTGGGACCCGATAGCTCCCCCGTTTTAGGTCCTATGGGCCCCAAACTTTGCATGCATACTCCCAAGACCCTCGACTACATGGTGCCGAAAAAAGTGAATCAATACCATCTATGGTTCAGGAAATATGACCGTTTCAAGTTGAGCTCCAATTGAACCAACTTTTGAACTTTGAACTCCCATTACTGGGGAACCTTCCATACTGGTGCACCATCGAGCTGCGAGTGGACCCCCACCTCGGCACCCCCTCCCCCTTAGGGGGGAGGGGGTGCCGAGGTGAGGGGGCATGCCAGATAGATCTCTGGTCAGCTTGAAGCAAAATGGGATCAAAGTGACTGACTTTGAGCTCCTGTTTCTGGAGAACCACGTGGTGAAAACCAGCCCAAACTTTGCACACTTGTAGGGGAGACTCTTTAGCACATATGGTGCAAATTTGGAGCCCCTATAACCTAAGGCCGACCTGTACTGACTCCCCAAAGATGGTACCCCTAGGACATCTAATTTTTACATTGGTGCCTATGTGAAAACTGGCCATGTTTGGGACCCGATAGCTCCCCCGTTTTAGGTCATATGGGCCCCAAACTTTGCATGCATACTCCCAAGACCCTCGACTACATGGAGCCGAAAAAAGTGAATCAATACCATCTATGGTTCAGGAAATATGACCGTTTCAAGTTGAGCTCCAATTGAACCAACTTTTGAACTTTGAACTCCCATTACTGGGGAACCTTCCATACTGGTGCACCATCGAGCTGCGAGTGGACCCCCACCTCGGCACCCCCTCCCCCTGAGGGGGGAGGGGGTGCCGAGGTGAGGGGGCATGCCAGATAGATCTCTGGTCAGCTTGAAGCAAAATGGGATCAAAGTGACTGACTTTGAGCTCCTGTTTCTGGAGAACCACGTGGTGAAAACCAGCCCAAACTTTGCACACTTGTAGGGGAGACTCTTTAGCACCTATGGTGCAAATTTGGAGCCCCTATAACCTAAGGCCGACCTGTACTGACTCCCCAAAGATGGTACCCCTAGGACATCTAATTTTTACATTGGTGCCTATGTGAAAACTGGCCATGTTTGGGACCCGATAGCTCCCCCGTTTTAGGTCATATGGGCCCCAAACTTTGCATGCATACTCCCAAGACCCTCGACTACATGGAGCCGAAAAAAGTGAATCAATACCATCTATGGTTCAGGAAATATGACCGTTTCAAGTTGAGCTCCAATTGAACCAACTTTTGAACTTTGAACTCCCATTACTGGGGAACCTTCCATACTGGTGCACCATCGAGCTGCGAGTGGACCCCCACCTCGGCACCCCCTCCCCCTGAGGGGGGAGGGGGTGCCGAGGTGAGGGGGCATGCCAGATAGATCTCTGGTCAGCTTGAAGCAAAATGTGATCAAAGTGACTGACTTTGAGCTCCTGTTTCTGGAGAACCACGTGGTGAAAACCAGCCCAAACTTTGCACACTTGTAGGGGAGACTCTTTAGCACCTATGGTGCAAATTTGGAGCCCCTATAACCTAAGGCCGACCTGTACTGACTCCCCAAAGATGGTACCCCTAGGACATCTAATTTTTACATTGATGCCTATGTGAAAACTGGCCATGTTTGGGACCCGATAGCTCCCCCGTTTTAGGTCCTATGGGTCCCAAACTTTGCATGCATACTCCCAAGACCCTCGACTACATGGAGCCGAAAAAAGTGAATCAATACCATCTATGGTTCAGGAAATATGACCGTTTCAAGTTGAGCTCCAATTGAACCAACTTTTGAACTTTGAACTCCCATTACTGGGGAACCTTCCATACTGGTGCACCATCGAGCTGCGAGTGGACCCCCACCTCGGCACCCCCTCCCCCTGAGGGGGGAGGGGGTGCCGAGGTGAGGGGGCATGCCAGATAGATCTCTGGTCAGCTTGAAGCAAAATGTGATCAAAGTGACTGACTTTGAGCTCCTGTTTCTGGAGAACCACGTGGTGAAAACCAGCCCAAACTTTGCACACTTGTAGGGGAGACTCTTTAGCACCTATGGTGCAAATTTGGAGCCCCTATAACCTAAGGCCGACCTGTACTGACTCCCCAAAGATGGTACCCCTAGGACATCTAATTTTTACATTGGTGCCTATGTGAAAACTGGCCATGTTTGGGACCCGATAGCTCCCCCGTTTTAGGTCCTATGGGCCCCAAACTTTGCATGCATACTCCCAAGACCCTTGACTACATGGAGCCGAAAAAAGTGAATCAATACCATCTATGGTTCAGGAAATATGACCGTTTCAAGTTGAGCTCCAATTGAACCAACTTTTGAACTTTGAACTCCCATTACTGGGGAACCTTCCATACTGGTGCACCATCGAGCTGCGAGTGGACCCCCACTGGTGCCGAGGTGAGGGGGCATGCCAGATCTCTGGTCAGCTTGAAGCAAAATGGGATCAAAGTGACTGACTTTGAGCTCCTGTTTCTGGAGAACCACGTGGTGAAAACCAGCCCAAACTTTGCACACTTGTAGGGGAGACTCTTTAGCACCTATGGTGCAAATTTGGAGACCCTATAACCTAAGGCCGACCTGTACTGACTCCCCAAAGATGGTACCCCTAGGACATCTAATTTTTACATTGGTGCCTATGTGAAAACTGGCCATGTTTGGGACCCGATAGCTCCCCCGTTTTAGGTCCTATGGGCCCCAAACTTTGCATGCATACTCCCAAGACCCTCGACTACATGGAGCCGAAAAAAGTGAATCAATACCATCTATGGTTCAGGAAATATGACCGTTTCAAGTTGAGCTCCAATTGAACCAACTTTTGAACTTTGAACTCCCATTACTGGGGAACCTTCCATACTGGTGCACCATCGAGCTGCGAGTGGACCCCCACCTCGGCACCCCCTCCCCCTGAGGGGGGAGGGGGTGCCGAGGTGAGGGGGCATGCCAGATAGATCTCTGGTCAGCTTGAAGCAAAATGTGATCAAAGTGACTGACTTTGAGCTCCTGTTTCTGGAGAACCACGTGGTGAAAACCAGCCCAAACTTTGCACACTTGTAGGGGAGACTCTTTAGCACCTATGGTGCAAATTTGGAGCCCCTATAACCTAAGGCCGACCTGTACTGACTCCCCAAAGATGGTACCCCTAGGACATCTAATTTTTACATTGGTGCCTATGTGAAAACTGGCCATGTTTGGGACCCGATAGCTCCCCCGTTTTAGGTCCTATGGGCCCCAAACTTTGCATGCATACTCCCAAGACCCTCGACTACATGGAGCCGAAAAAAGTGAATCAATACCATCTATGGTTCAGGAAATATGACCGTTTCAAGTTGAGCTCCAATTGAACCAACTTTTGAACTTTGAACTCCCATTACTGGGGAACCTTCCATACTGGTGCACCATCGAGCTGCGAGTGGACCCCCACCTCGGCACCCCCTCCCCCTGAGGGGGGAGGGGGTGCCGAGGTGAGGGGGCATGCCAGATAGATCTCTGGTCAGCTTGAAGCAAAATGTGATCAAAGTGACTGACTTTGAGCTCCTGTTTCTGGAGAACCACGTGGTGAAAACCAGCCCAAACTTTGCACACTTGTAGGGGAGACTCTTTAGCACCTATGGTGCAAATTTGGAGCCCCTATAACCTAAGGCCGACCTGTACTGACTCCCCAAAGATGGTACCCCTAGGACATCTAATTTTTACATTGGTGCCTATGTGAAAACTGGCCATGTTTGGGACCCGATAGCTCCCCCGTTTTAGGTCCTATGGGCCCCAAACTTGGCATGCATACTCCCAAGACCCTCGACTACATGGAGCCGAAAAAAGTGAATCAATACCATCTATGGTTCAGGAAATATGACCGTTTCAAGTTGAGCTCCAATTGAACCAACTTTTGAACTTTGAACTCCCATTACTGGGGAACCTTCCATACTGGTGCACCATCGAGCTGCGAGTGGACCCCCACTGGTGCCGAGGTGAGGGGGCATGCCAGATCTCTGGTCAGCTTGAAGCAAAATGGGATCAAAGTGACTGACTTTGAGCTCCTGTTTCTGGAGAACCACGTGGTGAAAACCAGCCCAAACTTTGCACACTTGTAGGGGAGACTCTTTAGCACATATGGTGCAAATTTGGAGCCCCTATAACCTAAGGCCGACCTGTACTGACTCCCCAAAGATGGTACCCCTAGGACATCTAATTTTTACATTGGTGCCTATGTGAAAACTGGCCATGTTTGGGACCCGATAGCTCCCCCGTTTTAGGTCCTATGGGCCCCAAACTTTGCATGCATACTCCCAAGACCCTCGACTACATGGAGCCGAAAAAAGTGAATCAATACCATCTATGGTTCAGGAAATATGACCGTTTCAAGTTGAGCTCCAATTGAACCAACTTTTGAACTTTGAACTCCCATTACTGGGGAACCTTCCATACTGGTGCACCATCGAGCTGCGAGTGGACCCCCACTGGTGCCGAGGTGAGGGGGCATGCCAGATCTCTGGTCAGCTTGAAGCAAAATGGGATCAAAGTGACTGACTTTGAGCTCCTGTTTCTGGAGAACCACGTGGTGAAAACCAGCCCAAACTTTGCACACTTGTAGGGGAGACTCTTTAGCACCTATGGTGCAAATTTGGAGCCCCTATAACCTAAGGCCGACCTGTACTGACTCCCCAAAGATGGTACCCCTAGGACATCTAATTTTTACATTGGTGCCTATGTGAAAACTGGCCATGTTTGGGACCCGATAGCTCCCCCGTTTTAGGTCCTATGGGCCCCAAACTTTGCATGCATACTCCCAAGACCCTCGACTACATGGAGCCGAAAAAAGTGAATCAATACCATCTATGGTTCAGGAAATATGACCGTTTCAAGTTGAGCTCCAATTGAACCAACTTTTGAACTCCCATTACTGGGAAACCTTCCATACTGGTGCACCATCGAGCTGCGATTGGACCCCCACCTCGGCACCCCCTCCCCCTGAGGGGGGAGGTGGTGCCGAGGTGAGGGGGCATGCCAGATAGATCTCTGGTCAGCTTGAAGCAAAATGTGATCAAAGTGACTGACTTTGAGCTCCTGTTTCTGGAGAACCACGTGGTGAAAACCCTCGACTACATGGAGCCGAAAAAAGTGAATCAATACCATCTATGGTTCAGGAAATATGACCGTTTCAAGTTGAGCTCCAATTGAACCAACTTTTGAACTTTGAACTCCCATTACTGGGGAACCTTCCATACTGGTGCACCATCGAGCTGCGAGTGGACCCCCACCTCGGCACCCCCTCCCCCTGAGGGGGGAGGGGGTGCCGAGGTGAGGGGGCATGCCAGATAGATCTCTGGTCAGCTTGAAGCAAAATGTGATCAAAGTGACTGACTTTGAGCTCCTGTTTCTGGAGAACCACGTGGTGAAAACCAGCCCAAACTTTGCACACTTGTAGGGGAGACTCTTTAGCACCTATGGTGCAAATTTGGAGCCCCTATAACCTAAGGCCGACCTGTACTGACTCCCCAAAGATGGTACCCCTAGGACATCTAATTTTTACATTGGTGCCTATGTGAAAACTGGCCATGTTTGGGACCCGATAGCTCCCCCGTTTTAGGTCCTATGGGCCCCAAACTTGGCATGCATACTCCCAAGACCCTCGACTACATGGAGCCGAAAAAAGTGAATCAATACCATCTATGGTTCAGGAAATATGACCGTTTCAAGTTGAGCTCCAATTGAACCAACTTTTGAACTTTGAACTCCCATTACTGGGGAACCTTCCATACTGGTGCACCATCGAGCTGCGAGTGGACCCCCACCTCGGCACCCCCTCCCCCTGAGGGGGGAGGGGGTGCCGAGGTGAGGGGGCATGCCAGATAGATCTCTGGTCAGCTTGAAGCAAAATGTGATCAAAGTGACTGACTTTGAGCTCCTGTTTCTGGAGAACCACGTGGTGAAAACCAGCCCAATCTTTGCACACTTGTAGGGGAGACTCTTTAGCACCTATGGTGCAAATTTGGAGCCCCTATAACCTAAGGCCGACCTGTACTGACTCCCCAAAGATGGTACCCCTAGGACATCTAATTTTTACATTGGTGCCTATGTGAAAACTGGCCATGTTTGGGACCCGATAGCTCCCCCGTTTTAGGTCCTATGGGCCCCAAACTTGGCATGCATACTCCCAAGACCCTCGACTACATGGAGCCGAAAAAAGTGAATCAATACCATCTATGGTTCAGGAAATATGACCGTTTCAAGTTGAGCTCCAATTGAACCAACTTTTGAACTTTGAACTCCCATTACTGGGGAACCTTCCATACTGGTGCACCATCGAGCTGCGAGTGGACCCCCACCTCGGCACCCCCTCCCCCTGAGGGGGGAGGGGGTGCCGAGGTGAGGGGGCATGCCAGATAGATCTCTGGTCAGCTTGAAGCAAAATGTGATCAAAGTGACTGACTTTGAGCTCCTGTTTCTGGAGAACCACGTGGTGAAAACCAGCCCAAACTTTGCACACTTGTAGGGGAGACTCTTTAGCACCTATGGTGCAAATTTGGAGCCCCTATAACCTAAGGCCGACCTGTACTGACTCCCCAAAGATGGTACCCCTAGGACATCTAATTTTTACATTGGTGCCTATGTGAAAACTGGCCATGTTTGGGACCCGATAGCTCCCCCGTTTTAGGTCCTATGGGCCCCAAACTTTGCATGCATACTCCCAAGACCCTTGACTACATGGAGCCGAAAAAAGTGAATCAATACCATCTATGGTTCAGGAAATATGACCGTTTCAAGTTGAGCTCCAATTGAACCAACTTTTGAACTTTGAACTCCCATTACTGGGGAACCTTCCATACTGGTGCACCATCGAGCTGCGAGTGGACCCCCACTGGTGCCGAGGTGAGGGGGCATGCCAGATCTCTGGTCAGCTTGAAGCAAAATGGGATCAAAGTGACTGACTTTGAGCTCCTGTTTCTGGAGAACCACGTGGTGAAAACCAGCCCAAACTTTGCACACTTGTAGGGGAGACTCTTTAGCACCTATGGTGCAAATTTGGAGACCCTATAACCTAAGGCCGACCTGTACTGACTCCCCAAAGATGGTACCCCTAGGACATCTAATTTTTACATTGGTGCCTATGTGAAAACTGGCCATGTTTGGGACCCGATAGCTCCCCCGTTTTAGGTCCTATGGGCCCCAAACTTTGCATGCATACTCCCAAGACCCTCGACTACATGGAGCCGAAAAAAGTGAATCAATACCATCTATGGTTCAGGAAATATGACCGTTTCAAGTTGAGCTCCAATTGAACCAACTTTTGAACTTTGAACTCCCATTACTGGGGAACCTTCCATACTGGTGCACCATCGAGCTGCGAGTGGACCCCCACCTCGGCACCCCCTCCCCCTGAGGGGGGAGGGGGTGCCGAGGTGAGGGGGCATGCCAGATAGATCTCTGGTCAGCTTGAAGCAAAATGTGATCAAAGTGACTGACTTTGAGCTCCTGTTTCTGGAGAACCACGTGGTGAAAACCAGCCCAAACTTTGCACACTTGTAGGGGAGACTCTTTAGCACCTATGGTGCAAATTTGGAGCCCCTATAACCTAAGGCCGACCTGTACTGACTCCCCAAAGATGGTACCCCTAGGACATCTAATTTTTACATTGGTGCCTATGTGAAAACTGGCCATGTTTGGGACCCGATAGCTCCCCCGTTTTAGGTCCTATGGGCCCCAAACTTTGCATGCATACTCCCAAGACCCTCGACTACATGGAGCCGAAAAAAGTGAATCAATACCATCTATGGTTCAGGAAATATGACCGTTTCAAGTTGAGCTCCAATTGAACCAACTTTTGAACTTTGAACTCCCATTACTGGGGAACCTTCCATACTGGTGCACCATCGAGCTGCGAGTGGACCCCCACCTCGGCACCCCCTCCCCCTGAGGGGGGAGGGGGTGCCGAGGTGAGGGGGCATGCCAGATAGATCTCTGGTCAGCTTGAAGCAAAATGTGATCAAAGTGACTGACTTTGAGCTCCTGTTTCTGGAGAACCACGTGGTGAAAACCAGCCCAAACTTTGCACACTTGTAGGGGAGACTCTTTAGCACCTATGGTGCAAATTTGGAGCCCCTATAACCTAAGGCCGACCTGTACTGACTCCCCAAAGATGGTACCCCTAGGACATCTAATTTTTACATTGGTGCCTATGTGAAAACTGGCCATGTTTGGGACCCGATAGCTCCCCCGTTTTAGGTCCTATGGGCCCCAAACTTGGCATGCATACTCCCAAGACCCTCGACTACATGGAGCCGAAAAAAGTGAATCAATACCATCTATGGTTCAGGAAATATGACCGTTTCAAGTTGAGCTCCAATTGAACCAACTTTTGAACTTTGAACTCCCATTACTGGGGAACCTTCCATACTGGTGCACCATCGAGCTGCGAGTGGACCCCCACTGGTGCCGAGGTGAGGGGGCATGCCAGATCTCTGGTCAGCTTGAAGCAAAATGGGATCAAAGTGACTGACTTTGAGCTCCTGTTTCTGGAGAACCACGTGGTGAAAACCAGCCCAAACTTTGCACACTTGTAGGGGAGACTCTTTAGCACATATGGTGCAAATTTGGAGCCCCTATAACCTAAGGCCGACCTGTACTGACTCCCCAAAGATGGTACCCCTAGGACATCTAATTTTTACATTGGTGCCTATGTGAAAACTGGCCATGTTTGGGACCCGATAGCTCCCCCGTTTTAGGTCCTATGGGCCCCAAACTTTGCATGCATACTCCCAAGACCCTCGACTACATGGAGCCGAAAAAAGTGAATCAATACCATCTATGGTTCAGGAAATATGACCGTTTCAAGTTGAGCTCCAATTGAACCAACTTTTGAACTTTGAACTCCCATTACTGGGGAACCTTCCATACTGGTGCACCATCGAGCTGCGAGTGGACCCCCACTGGTGCCGAGGTGAGGGGGCATGCCAGATCTCTGGTCAGCTTGAAGCAAAATGGGATCAAAGTGACTGACTTTGAGCTCCTGTTTCTGGAGAACCACGTGGTGAAAACCAGCCCAAACTTTGCACACTTGTAGGGGAGACTCTTTAGCACCTATGGTGCAAATTTGGAGCCCCTATAACCTAAGGCCGACCTGTACTGACTCCCCAAAGATGGTACCCCTAGGACATCTAATTTTTACATTGGTGCCTATGTGAAAACTGGCCATGTTTGGGACCCGATAGCTCCCCCGTTTTAGGTCATATGGGCCCCAAACTTTGCATGCATACTCCCAAGACCCTCGACTACATGGAGCCGAAAAAAGTGAATCAATACCATCTATGGTTCAGGAAATATGACCGTTTCAAGTTGAGCTCCAATTGAACCAACTTTTGAACTCCCATTACTGGGAAACCTTCCATACTGGTGCACCATCGAGCTGCGATTGGACCCCCACCTCGGCACCCCCTCCCCCTGAGGGGGGAGGTGGTGCCGAGGTGAGGGGGCATGCCAGATAGATCTCTGGTCAGCTTGAAGCAAAATGTGATCAAAGTGACTGACTTTGAGCTCCTGTTTCTGGAGAACCACGTGGTGAAAACCCTCGACTACATGGAGCCGAAAAAAGTGAATCAATACCATCTATGGTTCAGGAAATATGACCGTTTCAAGTTGAGCTCCAATTGAACCAACTTTTGAACTTTGAACTCCCATTACTGGGGAACCTTCCATACTGGTGCACCATCGAGCTGCGAGTGGACCCCCACCTCGGCACCCCCTCCCCCTGAGGGGGGAGGGGGTGCCGAGGTGAGGGGGCATGCCAGATAGATCTCTGGTCAGCTTGAAGCAAAATGTGATCAAAGTGACTGACTTTGAGCTCCTGTTTCTGGAGAACCACGTGGTGAAAACCAGCCCAAACTTTGCACACTTGTAGGGGAGACTCTTTAGCACCTATGGTGCAAATTTGGAGCCCCTATAACCTAAGGCCGACCTGTACTGACTCCCCAAAGATGGTACCCCTAGGACATCTAATTTTTACATTGGTGCCTATGTGAAAACTGGCCATGTTTGGGACCCGATAGCTCCCCCGTTTTAGGTCCTATGGGCCCCAAACTTTGCATGCATACTCCCAAGACCCTCGACTACATGGAGCCGAAAAAAGTGAATCAATACCATCTATGGTTCAGGAAATATGACCGTTTCAAGTTGAGCTCCAATTGAACTACCTTTTGAACTTTGAACTCCCATTACTGGGAAACCTTCCATACTGGTGCACCATCAAGCTGCGAGTGGACCCCCACCTCGGCACCCCCTCCCCCTGAGGGGGGAGGGGGTGCCGAGGTGAGGGGGCATGCCAGATAGATCTCTGGTCAGCTTGAAGCAAAATGTGATCAAAGTGACTGACTTTGAGCTCCTGTTTCTGGAGAACCACGTGGTGAAAACCAGCCCAAACTTTGTACACTTGTAGGGGAGACTCTTTAGCACCTATGGTGCAAATTTGGAGCCCCTATAACCTAAGGCCGACCTGTACTGACTCCCCAAAGATGGTACCCCTAGGACATCTAATTTTTACATTGGTGCCTATGTGAAAACTGGCCATGTTTGGGACCCGATAGCTCCCCCGTTTTAGGTCCTATGGGCCCCAAACTTTGCATGCATACTCCCAAGACCCTCGACTACATGGAGCCGAAAAAAGTGAATCAATACCATCTATGGTTCAGGAAATATGACCGTTTCAAGTTGAGCTCCAATTGAACCAACTTTTGAACTTTGAACTCCCATTACTGGGGAACCTTCCATACTGGTGCACCATCGAGCTGCGAGTGGACCCCCACCTCGGCACCCCCTCCCCCTGAGGGGGAAGGGGGTGCCGAGGTGAGGGGGCATGCCAGATAGATCTCTGGTCAGCTTGAAGCAAAATGTGATCAAAGTGACTGACTTTGAGCTCCTGTTTCTGGAGAACCACGTGGTGAAAACCAGCCCAAACTTTGCACACTTGTAGGGGAGACTCTTTAGCACCTATGGTGCAAATTTGGAGCCCCTATAACCTAAGGCCGACCTGTACTGACTCCCCAAAGATGGTACCCCTAGGACATCTAATTTTTACATTGGTGCCTATGTGAAAACTGGCCATGTTTGGGACCCGATAGCTCCCCCGTTTTAGGTCCTATGGGCCCCAAACTTTGCATGCATACTCCCAAGACCCTCGACTACATTGAGCCGAAAAAAGTGAATCAATACCATCTATGGTTCAGGAAATATGACCGTTTCAAGTTGAGCTCCAATTGAACCAACTTTTGAACTTTGAACTCCCATTACTGGGGAACCTTCCATACTGGTGCACCATCGAGCTGCGAGTGGACCCCCACCTTGGCACCCCCTCCGAGGTGCCGAGGTGAGGGGGCATGCCAGATAGATCTCTGGTCAGCTTGAAGCAAAATGTGATCAAAGTGACTGACTTTGAGCTCCTGTTTCTGGAGAACCACGTGGTGAAAACCAGCCCAAACTTTGCACACTTGTAGGGGAGACTCTTTAGCACCTATGGTGCAAATTTGGAGCCCCTATAACCTAAGGCCGACCTGTACTGACTCCCCAAAGATGGTACCCCTAGGACATCTAATTTTTACATTGGTGCCTATGTGAAAACTGGCCATGTTTGGGACCCGATAGCTCCCCCGTTTTAGGTCCTATGGGCCCCAAACTTTGCATGCATACTCCCAAGACCCTCGACTACATGGAGCCGAAAAAAGTGAATCAATACCATCTATGGTTCAGGAAATATGACCGTTTCAAGTTGAGCTCCAATTGAACCAACTTTTGAACTTTGAACTCCCATTACTGGGGAACCTTCCATACTGGTGCACCATCGAGCTGCGAGTGGACCCCCACCTCGGCACCCCCTCCCCCTGAGGGGGAAGGGGGTGCCGAGGTGAGGGGGCATGCCAGATAGATCTCTGGTCAGCTTGAAGCAAAATGTGATCAAAGTGACTGACTTTGAGCTCCTGTTTCTGGAGAACCACGTGGTGAAAACCAGCCCAAACTTTGCACACTTGTAGGGGAGACTCTTTAGCACCTATGGTGCAAATTTGGAGCCCCTATAACCTAAGGCCGACCTGTACTGACTCCCCAAAGATGGTACCCCTAGGACATCTAATTTTTACATTGGTGCCTATGTGAAAACTGGCCATGTTTGGGACCCGATAGCTCCCCCGTTTTAGGTCCTATGGGCCCCAAACTTTGCATGCATACTCCCAAGACCCTCGACTACATGGAGCCGAAAAAAGTGAATCAATACCATCTATGGTTCAGGAAATATGACCGTTTCAAGTTGAGCTCCAATTGAACCAACTTTTGAACTTTGAACTCCCATTACTGGGGAACCTTCCATACTGGTGCACCATCGAGCTGCGAGTGGACCCCCACCTTGGCACCCCCTCCGAGGTGCCGAGGTGAGGGGGCATGCCAGATAGATCTCTGGTCAGCTTGAAGCAAAATGTGATCAAAGTGACTGACTTTGAGCTCCTGTTTCTGGAGAACCACGTGGTGAAAACCAGCCCAAACTTTGCACACTTGTAGGGGAGACTCTTTAGCACCTATGGTGCAAATTTGGAGCCCCTATAACCTAAGGCCGACCTGTACTGACTCCCCAAAGATGGTACCCCTAGGACATCTAATTTTTACATTGGTGCCTATGTGAAAACTGGCCATGTTTGGGACCCGATAGCTCCCCCGTTTTAGGTCCTATGGGCCCCAAACTTTGCATGCATACTCCCAAGACCCTCGACTACATGGAGCCGAAAAAAGTGAATCAATACCATCTATGGTTCAGGAAATATGACCGTTTCAAGTTGAGCTCCAATTGAACCAACTTTTGAACTTTGAACTCCCATTACTGGGGAACCTTCCATACTGGTGCACCATCGAGCTGCGAGTGGACCCCCACTGGTGCCGAGGTGAGGGGGCATGCCAGATCTCTGGTCAGCTTGAAGCAAAATGGGATCAAAGTGACTGACTTTGAGCTCCTGTTTCTGGAGAACCACGTGGTGAAAACCAGCCCAAACTTTGCACACTTGTAGGGGAGACTCTTTAGCACCTATGGTGCAAATTTGGAGCCCCTATAACCTAAGGCCGACCTGTACTGACTCCCCAAAGATGGTACCCCTAGGACATCTAATTTTTACATTGGTGCCTATGTGAAAACTGGCCATGTTTGGGACCCGATAGCTCCCCCGTTTTAGGTCCTATGGGCCCCAAACTTTGCATGCATACTCCCAAGACCCTCGACTACATGGAGCCGAAAAAAGTGAATCAATACCATCTATGGTTCAGGAAATATGACCGTTTCAAGTTGAGCTCCAATTGAACCAACTTTTGAACTTTGAACTCCCATTACTGGGGAACCTTCCATACTGGTGCACCATCGAGCTGCGAGTGGACCCCCACCTCGGCACCCCCTCCCCCTGAGGGGGGAGGGGGTGCCGAGGTGAGGGGGCATGCCAGATCTCTGGTCAGCTTGAAGCAAAATGGGATCAAAGTGACTGACTTTGAGCTCCTGTTTCTGGAGAACCACGTGGTGAAAACCAGCCCAAACTTTGCACACTTGTAGGGGAGACTCTTTAGCACCTATGGTGCAAATTTGGAGACCCTATAACCTAAGGCCGACCTGTACTGACTCCCCAAAGATGGTACCCCTAGGACATCTAATTTTTACATTGGTGCCTATGTGAAAACTGGCCATGTTTGGGACCCGATAGCTCCCCCGTTTTAGGTCCTATGGGCCCCAAACTTTGCATGCATACTCCCAAGACCCTCGACTACATGGAGCCGAAAAAAGTGAATCAATACCATCTATGGTTCAGGAAATATGACCGTTTCAAGTTGAGCTCCAATTGAACCAACTTTTGAACTTTGAACTCCCATTACTGGGGAACCTTCCATACTGGTGCACCATCGAGCTGCGAGTGGACCCCCACCTCGGCACCCCCTCCCCCTGAGGGGGGAGGGGGTGCCGAGGTGAGGGGGCATGCCAGATAGATCTCTGGTCAGCTTGAAGCAAAATGTGATCAAAGTGACTGACTTTGAGCTCCTGTTTCTGGAGAACCACGTGGTGAAAACCAGCCCAAACTTTGCACACTTGTAGGGGAGACTCTTTAGCACCTATGGTGCAAATTTGGAGCCCCTATAACCTAAGGCCGACCTGTACTGACTCCCCAAAGATGGTACCCCTAGGACATCTAATTTTTACATTGGTGCCTATGTGAAAACTGGCCATGTTTGGGACCCAATAGCTCCCCCGTTTTAGGTCCTATGGGCCCCAAACTTTGCATGCATACTCCCAAGACCCTCGACTACATGGAGCCGAAAAAAGTGAATCAATACCATCTATGGTTCAGGAAATATGACCGTTTCAAGTTGAGCTCCAATTGAACCAACTTTTGAACTTTGAACTCCCATTACTGGGAAACCTTCCATACTGGTGCACCATCGAGCTGCGAGTGGACCCCCACCTCGGCACCCCCTCCCCCTGAGGGGGGAGGGGGTGCCGAGGTGAGGGGGCATGCCAGATAGATCTCTGGTCAGCTTGAAGCAAAATGTGATCAAAGTGACTGACTTTGAGCTCCTGTTTCTGGAGAACCACGTGGTGAAAACCAGCCCAAACTTTGCACACTTGTAGGGGAGACTCTTTAGCACCTATGGTGCAAATTTGGAGCCCCTATAACCTAAGGCCGACCTGTACTGACTCCCCAAAGATGGTACCCCTAGGACATCTAATTTTTACATTGGTGCCTATGTGAAAACTGGCCATGTTTGGGACCCGATAGCTCCCCCGTTTTAGGTCCTATGGGCCCCAAACTTTGCATGCATACTCCCAAGACCCTTGACTACATGGAGCCGAAAAAAGTGAATCAATACCATCTATGGTTCAGGAAATATGACCGTTTCAAGTTGAGCTCCAATTGAACCAACTTTTGAACTTTGAACTCCCATTACTGGGGAACCTTCCATACTGGTGCACCATCGAGCTGCGAGTGGACCCCCACTGGTGCCGAGGTGAGGGGGCATGCCAGATCTCTGGTCAGCTTGAAGCAAAATGGGATCAAAGTGACTGACTTTGAGCTCCTGTTTCTGGAGAACCACGTGGTGAAAACCAGCCCAAACTTTGCACACTTGTAGGGGAGACTCTTTAGCACCTATGGTGCAAATTTGGAGACCCTATAACCTAAGGCCGACCTGTACTGACTCCCCAAAGATGGTACCCCTAGGACATCTAATTTTTACATTGGTGCCTATGTGAAAACTGGCCATGTTTGGGACCCGATAGCTCCCCCGTTTTAGGTCCTATGGGCCCCAAACTTTGCATGCATACTCCCAAGACCCTCGACTACATGGAGCCGAAAAAAGTGAATCAATACCATCTATGGTTCAGGAAATATGACCGTTTCAAGTTGAGCTCCAATTGAACCAACTTTTGAACTTTGAACTCCCATTACTGGGGAACCTTCCATACTGGTGCACCATCGAGCTGCGAGTGGACCCCCACCTCGGCACCCCCTCCCCCTGAGGGGGGAGGGGGTGCCGAGGTGAGGGGGCATGCCAGATAGATCTCTGGTCAGCTTGAAGCAAAATGTGATCAAAGTGACTGACTTTGAGCTCCTGTTTCTGGAGAACCACGTGGTGAAAACCAGCCCAAACTTTGCACACTTGTAGGGGAGACTCTTTAGCACCTATGGTGCAAATTTGGAGCCCCTATAACCTAAGGCCGACCTGTACTGACTCCCCAAAGATGGTACCCCTAGGACATCTAATTTTTACATTGGTGCCTATGTGAAAACTGGCCATGTTTGGGACCCAATAGCTCCCCCGTTTTAGGTCCTATGGGCCCCAAACTTTGCATGCATACTCCCAAGACCCTCGACTACATGGAGCCGAAAAAAGTGAATCAATACCATCTATGGTTCAGGAAATATGACCGTTTCAAGTTGAGCTCCAATTGAACCAACTTTTGAACTTTGAACTCCCATTACTGGGAAACCTTCCATACTGGTGCACCATCGAGCTGCGAGTGGACCCCCACCTCGGCACCCCCTCCCCCTGAGGGGGGAGGGGGTGCCGAGGTGAGGGGGCATGCCAGATAGATCTCTAGTCAGCTGGAAGCAAAATGTGATCAAAGTGACTGACTTTGAGCTCCTGTTTCTGGAGAACCACGTGGTGAAAACCAGCCCAAACTTTGCACACTTGTAGGGGAGACTCTTTAGCACCTATGGTGCAAATTTGGAGCCCCTATAACCTAAGGCCGACCTGTACTGACTCCCCAAAGATGGTACCCCTAGGACATCTAATTTTTACATTGGTGCCTATGTGAAAACTGGCCATGTTTGGGACCCGATAGCTCCCCCGTTTTAGGTCCTATGGGCCCCAAACTTTGCATGCATACTCCCAAGACCCTCGACTACATGGAGCTGAAAAAAGTGAATCAATACCATCTATGGTTCAGGAAATATGACCGTTTCAAGTTGAGCTCCAATTGAACCAACTTTTGAACTTTGAACTCCCATTACTGGGGAACCTTCCATACTGGTGCACCATCGAGCTGCGAGTGGACCCCCACCTCGGCACCCCCTCCCCCTGAGGGGGGAGGGGGTGCCGAGGTGAGGGGGCATGCCAGATAGATCTCTGGTCAGCTTGAAGCAAAATGGGATCAAAGTGACTGACTTTAAGCTCCTGTTTCTGGAGAACCACGTGGTGAAAACCAGCCCAAACTTTGCACACTTGTAGGGGAGACTCTTTAGCACCTATGGTGCAAATTTGGAGCCCCTATAACCTAAGGCCGACCTGTACTGACTCCCCAAAGATGGTACCCCTAGGACATCTAATTTTTACATTGGTGCCTATGTGAAAACTGGCCATGTTTGGGACCCGATAGCTCCCCCGTTTTAGGTCCTATGGGCCCCAAACTTTGCATGCATACTCCCAAGACCCTCGACTACATGGAGCCGAAAAAATTGAATCAATACCATCTATGGTTCAGGAAATATGACCGTTTCAAGTTGAGCTCCAATTGAACCAACTTTTGAACTTTGAACTCCCATTACTGGGGAACCTTCCATACTGGTGCACCATCGAGCTGCGAGTGGACCCCCACCTCGGCACCCCCTCCCCCTGAGGGGGAAGGGGGTGCCGAGGTGAGGGGGCATGCCAGATAGATCTCTGGTCAGCTTGAAGCAAAATGGGATCAAAGTGACTGACTTTGAGCTCCTGTTTCTGGAGAACCACGTGGTGAAAACCAGCCCAAACTTTGCACACTTGTAGGGGAGACTCTTTAGCACCTATGGTGCAAATTTGGAGCCCCTATAACCTAAGGCCGACCTGTACTGACTCCCCAAAGATGGTACCCCTAGGACATCTAATTTTTACATTGGTGCCTATGTGAAAACTGGCCATGTTTGGGACCCGATAGCTCCCCCGTTTTAGGTCCTATGGGCCCCAAACTTTGCATGCATACTCCCAAGACCCTCGACTACATGGAGCCGAAAAAAGTGAATCAATACCATCTATGGTTCAGGAAATATGACCGTTTCAAGTTGAGCTCCAATTGAACCAACTTTTGAACTTTGAACTCCCATTACTGGGAAACCTTCCATACTGGTGCACCATCGAGCTGCGAGTGGACCCCCACCTTGGCACCCCCTCCCCCTGAGGGGGGAGGGGGTGCCGAGGTGAGGGGGCATGCCAGATAGATCTCTGGTCAGCTTGAAGCAAAATGTGATCAAAGTGACTGACTTTGAGCTCCTGTTTCTGGAGAACCACGTGGTGAAAACCAGCCCAAACTTTGCACACTTGTAGGGGAGACTCTTTAGCACCTATGGTGCAAATTTGGAGCCCCTATAACCTAAGGCCGACCTGTACTGACTCCCCAAAGATGGTACCCCTAGGACATCTAATTTTTACATTGGTGCCTATGTGAAAACTGGCCATGTTTGGGACCCGATAGCTCCCCCGTTTTAGGTCCTATGGGCCCCAAACTTTGCATGCATACTCCCAAGACCCTCGACTACATGGAGCTGAAAAAAGTGAATCAATACCATCTATGGTTCAGGAAATATGACAGTTTCAAGTTGAGCTCCAATTGAACCAACTTTTGAACTTTGAACTCCCATTACTGGGGAACCTTCCATACTGGTGCACCATCGAGCTGCGAGTGGACCCCCACCTCGGCACCCCCTCCCCCTGAGGGGGAGGGGGTGCCGAGGTGAGGGGGCATGCCAGATAGATCTCTGGTCAGCTTGAAGCAAAATGGGATCAAAGTGACTGACTTTAAGCTCCTGTTTCTGGAGAACCACGTGGTGAAAACCAGCCCAAACTTTGCACACTTGTAGGGGAGACTCTTTAGCACCTATGGTGCAAATTTGGAGCCCCTATAACCTAAGGCCGACCTGTACTGACTCCCCAAAGATGGTACCCCTAGGACATCTAATTTTTACATTGGTGCCTATGTGAAAACTGGCCATGTTTGGGACCCGATAGCTCCCCCGTTTTAGGTCCTATGGGCCCCAAACTTTGCATGCATACTCCCAAGACCCTCGACTACATGGAGCCGAAAAAAGTGAATCAATACCATCTATGGTTCAGGAAATATGACCGTTTCAAGTTGAGCTCCAATTGAACCAACTTTTGAACTTTGAACTCCCATTACTGGGAAACCTTCCATACTGGTGCACCATCGAGCTGCGAGTGGACCCCCACCTCGGCACCCCCTCCCCCTGAGGGGGGAGGGGGTGCCGAGGTGAGGGGGCATGCCAGATAGATCTCTAGTCAGCTGGAAGCAAAATGTGATCAAAGTGACTGACTTTGAGCTCCTGTTTCTGGAGAACCACGTGGTGAAAACCAGCCCAAACTTTGCACACTTGTAGGGGAGACTCTTTAGCACCTATGGTGCAAATTTGGAGCCCCTATAACCTAAGGCCGACCTGTACTGACTCCCCAAAGATGGTACCCCTAGGACATCTAATTTTTACATTGGTGCCTATGTGAAAACTGGCCATGTTTGGGACCCGATAGCTCCCCCGTTTTAGGTCCTATGGGCCCCAAACTTTGCATGCATACTCCCAAGACCCTCGACTACATGGAGCTGAAAAAAGTGAATCAATACCATCTATGGTTCAGGAAATATGACCGTTTCAAGTTGAGCTCCAATTGAACCAACTTTTGAACTTTGAACTCCCATTACTGGGGAACCTTCCATACTGGTGCACCATCGAGCTGCGAGTGGACCCCCACCTCGGCACCCCCTCCCCCTGAGGGGGGAGGGGGTGCCGAGGTGAGGGGGCATGCCAGATAGATCTCTGGTCAGCTTGAAGCAAAATGGGATCAAAGTGACTGACTTTAAGCTCCTGTTTCTGGAGAACCACGTGGTGAAAACCAGCCCAAACTTTGCACACTTGTAGGGGAGACTCTTTAGCACCTATGGTGCAAATTTGGAGCCCCTATAACCTAAGGCCGACCTGTACTGACTCCCCAAAGATGGTACCCCTAGGACATCTAATTTTTACATTGGTGCCTATGTGAAAACTGGCCATGTTTGGGACCCGATAGCTCCCCCGTTTTAGGTCCTATGGGCCCCAAACTTTGCATGCATACTCCCAAGACCCTCGACTACATGGAGCCGAAAAAATTGAATCAATACCATCTATGGTTCAGGAAATATGACCGTTTCAAGTTGAGCTCCAATTGAACCAACTTTTGAACTTTGAACTCCCATTACTGGGGAACCTTCCATACTGGTGCACCATCGAGCTGCGAGTGGACCCCCACCTCGGCACCCCCTCCCCCTGAGGGGGAAGGGGGTGCCGAGGTGAGGGGGCATGCCAGATAGATCTCTGGTCAGCTTGAAGCAAAATGGGATCAAAGTGACTGACTTTGAGCTCCTGTTTCTGGAGAACCACGTGGTGAAAACCAGCCCAAACTTTGCACACTTGTAGGGGAGACTCTTTAGCACCTATGGTGCAAATTTGGAGCCCCTATAACCTAAGGCCGACCTGTACTGACTCCCCAAAGATGGTACCCCTAGGACATCTAATTTTTACATTGGTGCCTATGTGAAAACTGGCCATGTTTGGGACCCGATAGCTCCCCCGTTTTAGGTCCTATGGGCCCCAAACTTTGCATGCATACTCCCAAGACCCTCGACTACATGGAGCCGAAAAAAGTGAATCAATACCATCTATGGTTCAGGAAATATGACCGTTTCAAGTTGAGCTCCAATTGAACCAACTTTTGAACTTTGAACTCCCATTACTGGGAAACCTTCCATACTGGTGCACCATCGAGCTGCGAGTGGACCCCCACCTCGGCACCCCCTCCCCCTGAGGGGGGAGGGGGTGCCGAGGTGAGGGGGCATGCCAGATAGATCTCTGGTCAGCTTGAAGCAAAATGTGATCAAAGTGACTGACTTTGAGCTCCTGTTTCTGGAGAACCACGTGGTGAAAACCAGCCCAAACTTTGCACACTTGTAGGGGAGACTCTTTAGCACCTATGGTGCAAATTTGGAGCCCCTATAACCTAAGGCCGACCTGTACTGACTCCCCAAAGATGGTACCCCTAGGACATCTAATTTTTACATTGGTGCCTATGTGAAAACTGGCCATGTTTGGGACCCGATAGCTCCCCCGTTTTAGGTCCTATGGGCCCCAAACTTTGCATGCATACTCCCAAGACCCTCGACTACATGGAGCCGAAAAAAGTGAATCAATACCATCTATGGTTCAGGAAATATGACCGTTTCAAGTTGAGCTCCAATTGAACCAACTTTTGAACTTTGAACTCCCATTACTGGGGAACCTTCCATACTGGTGCACCATCGAGCTGCGAGTGGACCCCCACCTCGGCACCCCCTCCCCCTGAGGGGGAAGGGGGTGCCGAGGTGAGGGGGCATGCCAGATAGATCTCTGGTCAGCTTGAAGCAAAATGGGATCAAAGTGACTGACTTTGAGCTCCTGTTTCTGGAGAACCACGTGGTGAAAACCAGCCCAAACTTTGCACACTTGTAGGGGAGACTCTTTAGCACCTATGGTGCAAATTTGGAGCCCCTATAACCTAAGGCCGACCTGTACTGACTCCCCAAAGATGGTACCCCTAGGACATCTAATTTTTACATTGGTGCCTATGTGAAAACTGGCCATGTTTGGGACCCGATAGCTCCCCCGTTTTAGGTCCTATGGGCCCCAAACTTTGCATGCATACTCCCAAGACCCTCGACTACATGGAGCCGAAAAAAGTGAATCAATACCATCTATGGTTCAGGAAATATGACCGTTTCAAGTTGAGCTCCAATTGAACCAACTTTTGAACTTTGAACTCCCATTACTGGGAAACCTTCCATACTGGTGCACCATCGAGCTGCGAGTGGACCCCCACCTCGGCACCCCCTCCCCCTGAGGGGGGAGGGGGTGCCGAGGTGAGGGGGCATGCCAGATAGATCTCTGGTCAGCTTGAAGCAAAATGTGATCAAAGTGACTGACTTTGAGCTCCTGTTTCTGGAGAACCACGTGGTGAAAACCAGCCCAAACTTTGCACACTTGTAGGGGAGACTCTTTAGCACCTATGGTGCAAATTTGGAGCCCCTATAACCTAAGGCCGACCTGTACTGACTCCCCAAAGATGGTACCCCTAGGACATCTAATTTTTACATTGGTGCCTATGTGAAAACTGGCCATGTTTGGGACCCGATAGCTCCCCCGTTTTAGGTCCTATGGGCCCCAAACTTTGCATGCATACTCCCAAGACCCTCGACTACATGGAGCCGAAAAAAGTGAATCAATACCATCTATGGTTCAGGAAATATGACCGTTTCAAGTTGAGCTCCAATTGAACCAACTTTTGAACTTTGAACTCCCATTACTGGGAAACCTTCCATACTGGTGCACCATCGAGCTGCGAGTGGACCCCCACCTTGGCACCCCCTCCCCCTGAGGGGGGAGGGGGTGCCGAGGTGAGGGGGCATGCCAGATAGATCTCTGGTCAGCTTGAAGCAAAATGTGATCAAAGTGACTGACTTTGAGCTCCTGTTTCTGGAGAACCACGTGGTGAAAACCAGCCCAAACTTTGCACACTTGTAGGGGAGACTCTTTAGCACCTATGGTGCAAATTTGGAGCCCCTATAACCTAAGGCCGACCTGTACTGACTCCCCAAAGATGGTACCCCTAGGACATCTAATTTTTACATTGGTGCCTATGTGAAAACTGGCCATGTTTGGGACCCGATAGCTCCCCCGTTTTAGGTCCTATGGGCCCCAAACTTTGCATGCATACTCCCAAGACCCTCGACTACATGGAGCTGAAAAAAGTGAATCAATACCATCTATGGTTCAGGAAATATGACAGTTTCAAGTTGAGCTCCAATTGAACCAACTTTTGAACTTTGAACTCCCATTACTGGGGAACCTTCCATACTGGTGCACCATCGAGCTGCGAGTGGACCCCCACCTCGGCACCCCCTCCCCCTGAGGGGGAGGGGGTGCCGAGGTGAGGGGGCATGCCAGATAGATCTCTGGTCAGCTTGAAGCAAAATGGGATCAAAGTGACTGACTTTAAGCTCCTGTTTCTGGAGAACCACGTGGTGAAAACCAGCCCAAACTTTGCACACTTGTAGGGGAGACTCTTTAGCACCTATGGTGCAAATTTGGAGCCCCTATAACCTAAGGCCGACCTGTACTGACTCCCCAAAGATGGTACCCCTAGGACATCTAATTTTTACATTGGTGCCTATGTGAAAACTGGCCATGTTTGGGACCCGATAGCTCCCCCGTTTTAGGTCCTATGGGCCCCAAACTTTGCATGCATACTCCCAAGACCCTCGACTACATGGAGCCGAAAAAAGTGAATCAATACCATCTATGGTTCAGGAAATATGACCGTTTCAAGTTGAGCTCCAATTGAACCAACTTTTGAACTTTGAACTCCCATTACTGGGGAACCTTCCATACTGGTGCACCATCGAGCTGCGAGTGGACCCCCACCTCGGCACCCCCTCCCCCTGAGGGGGAAGGGGGTGCCGAGGTGAGGGGGCATGCCAGATAGATCTCTGGTCAGCTTGAAGCAAAATGGGATCAAAGTGACTGACTTTGAGCTCCTGTTTCTGGAGAACCACGTGGTGAAAACCAGCCCAAACTTTGCACACTTGTAGGGGAGACTCTTTAGCACCTATGGTGCAAATTTGGAGCCCCTATAACCTAAGGCCGACCTGTACTGACTCCCCAAAGATGGTACCCCTAGGACATCTAATTTTTACATTGGTGCCTATGTGAAAACTGGCCATGTTTGGGACCCGATAGCTCCCCCGTTTTAGGTCCTATGGGCCCCAAACTTTGCATGCATACTCCCAAGACCCTCGACTACATGGAGCCGAAAAAAGTGAATCAATACCATCTATGGTTCAGGAAATATGACCGTTTCAAGTTGAGCTCCAATTGAACCAACTTTTGAACTTTGAACTCCCATTACTGGGGAACCTTCCATACTGGTGCACCATCGAGCTGCGAGTGGACCCCCACCTCGGCACCCCCTCCCCCTGAGGGGGAAGGGGGTGCCGAGGTGAGGGGGCATGCCAGATAGATCTCTGGTCAGCTTGAAGCAAAATGGGATCAAAGTGACTGACTTTGAGCTCCTGTTTCTGGAGAACCACGTGGTGAAAACCAGCCCAAACTTTGCACACTTGTAGGGGAGACTCTTTAGCACCTATGGTGCAAATTTGGAGCCCCTATAACCTAAGGCCGACCTGTACTGACTCCCCAAAGATGGTACCCCTAGGACATCTAATTTTTACATTGGTGCCTATGTGAAAACTGGCCATGTTTGGGACCCGATAGCTCCCGCGTTTTAGGTCCTATGGGCCCCAAACTTTGCATGCATACTCCCAAGACCCTCGACTACATGGAGCCGAAAAAAGTGAATCAATACCATCTATGGTTCAGGAAATATGACCGTTTCAAGTTGAGCTCCAATTGAACCAACTTTTGAACTTTGAACTCCCATTACTGGGAAACCTTCCATACTGGTGCACCATCGAGCTGCGAGTGGACCCCCACCTCGGCACCCCCTCCCCCTGAGGGGGAGGGGGTGCCGAGGTGAGGGGGCATGCCAGATAGATCTCTGGTCAGCTTGAAGCAAAATGGGATCAAAGTGACTGACTTTAAGCTCCTGTTTCTGGAGAACCACGTGGTGAAAACCAGCCCAAACTTTGCACACTTGTAGGGGAGACTCTTTAGCACCTATGGTGCAAATTTGGAGCCCCTATAACCTAAGGCCGACCTGTACTGACTCCCCAAAGATGGTACCCCTAGGACATCTAATTTTTACATTGGTGCCTATGTGAAAACTGGCCATGTTTGGGACCCGATAGCTCCCCCGTTTTAGGTCCTATGGGCCCCAAACTTTGCATGCATACTCCCAAGACCCTCGACTACATGGAGCCGAAAAAAGTGAATCAATACCATCTATGGTTCAGGAAATATGACCGTTTCAAGTTGAGCTCCAATTGAACCAACTTTTGAACTTTGAACTCCCATTACTGGGAAACCTTCCATACTGGTGCACCATCGAGCTGCGAGTGGACCCCCACCTCGGCACCCCCTCCCCCTGAGGGGGGAGGGGGTGCCGAGGTGAGGGGGCATGCCAGATAGATCTCTAGTCAGCTGGAAGCAAAATGTGATCAAAGTGACTGACTTTGAGCTCCTGTTTCTGGAGAACCACGTGGTGAAAACCAGCCCAAACTTTGCACACTTGTAGGGGAGACTCTTTAGCACCTATGGTGCAAATTTGGAGCCCCTATAACCTAAGGCCGACCTGTACTGACTCCCCAAAGATGGTACCCCTAGGACATCTAATTTTTACATTGGTGCCTATGTGAAAACTGGCCATGTTTGGGACCCGATAGCTCCCCCGTTTTAGGTCCTATGGGCCCCAAACTTTGCATGCATACTCCCAAGACCCTCGACTACATGGAGCTGAAAAAAGTGAATCAATACCATCTATGGTTCAGGAAATATGACCGTTTCAAGTTGAGCTCCAATTGAACCAACTTTTGAACTTTGAACTCCCATTACTGGGGAACCTTCCATACTGGTGCACCATCGAGCTGCGAGTGGACCCCCACCTCGGCACCCCCTCCCCCTGAGGGGGGAGGGGGTGCCGAGGTGAGGGGGCATGCCAGATAGATCTCTGGTCAGCTTGAAGCAAAATGGGATCAAAGTGACTGACTTTAAGCTCCTGTTTCTGGAGAACCACGTGGTGAAAACCAGCCCAAACTTTGCACACTTGTAGGGGAGACTCTTTAGCACCTATGGTGCAAATTTGGAGCCCCTATAACCTAAGGCCGACCTGTACTGACTCCCCAAAGATGGTACCCCTAGGACATCTAATTTTTACATTGGTGCCTATGTGAAAACTGGCCATGTTTGGGACCCGATAGCTCCCCCGTTTTAGGTCCTATGGGCCCCAAACTTTGCATGCATACTCCCAAGACCCTCGACTACATGGAGCCGAAAAAATTGAATCAATACCATCTATGGTTCAGGAAATATGACCGTTTCAAGTTGAGCTCCAATTGAACCAACTTTTGAACTTTGAACTCCCATTACTGGGGAACCTTCCATACTGGTGCACCATCGAGCTGCGAGTGGACCCCCACCTCGGCACCCCCTCCCCCTGAGGGGGAAGGGGGTGCCGAGGTGAGGGGGCATGCCAGATAGATCTCTGGTCAGCTTGAAGCAAAATGGGATCAAAGTGACTGACTTTGAGCTCCTGTTTCTGGAGAACCACGTGGTGAAAACCAGCCCAAACTTTGCACACTTGTAGGGGAGACTCTTTAGCACCTATGGTGCAAATTTGGAGCCCCTATAACCTAAGGCCGACCTGTACTGACTCCCCAAAGATGGTACCCCTAGGACATCTAATTTTTACATTGGTGCCTATGTGAAAACTGGCCATGTTTGGGACCCGATAGCTCCCCCGTTTTAGGTCCTATGGGCCCCAAACTTTGCATGCATACTCCCAAGACCCTCGACTACATGGAGCCGAAAAAAGTGAATCAATACCATCTATGGTTCAGGAAATATGACCGTTTCAAGTTGAGCTCCAATTGAACCAACTTTTGAACTTTGAACTCCCATTACTGGGAAACCTTCCATACTGGTGCACCATCGAGCTGCGAGTGGACCCCCACCTCGGCACCCCCTCCCCCTGAGGGGGGAGGGGGTGCCGAGGTGAGGGGGCATGCCAGATAGATCTCTGGTCAGCTTGAAGCAAAATGTGATCAAAGTGACTGACTTTGAGCTCCTGTTTCTGGAGAACCACGTGGTGAAAACCAGCCCAAACTTTGCACACTTGTAGGGGAGACTCTTTAGCACCTATGGTGCAAATTTGGAGCCCCTATAACCTAAGGCCGACCTGTACTGACTCCCCAAAGATGGTACCCCTAGGACATCTAATTTTTACATTGGTGCCTATGTGAAAACTGGCCATGTTTGGGACCCGATAGCTCCCCCGTTTTAGGTCCTATGGGCCCCAAACTTTGCATGCATACTCCCAAGACCCTCGACTACATGGAGCCGAAAAAAGTGAATCAATACCATCTATGGTTCAGGAAATATGACCGTTTCAAGTTGAGCTCCAATTGAACCAACTTTTGAACTTTGAACTCCCATTACTGGGGAACCTTCCATACTGGTGCACCATCGAGCTGCGAGTGGACCCCCACCTCGGCACCCCCTCCCCCTGAGGGGGAAGGGGGTGCCGAGGTGAGGGGGCATGCCAGATAGATCTCTGGTCAGCTTGAAGCAAAATGGGATCAAAGTGACTGACTTTGAGCTCCTGTTTCTGGAGAACCACGTGGTGAAAACCAGCCCAAACTTTGCACACTTGTAGGGGAGACTCTTTAGCACCTATGGTGCAAATTTGGAGCCCCTATAACCTAAGGCCGACCTGTACTGACTCCCCAAAGATGGTACCCCTAGGACATCTAATTTTTACATTGGTGCCTATGTGAAAACTGGCCATGTTTGGGACCCGATAGCTCCCCCGTTTTAGGTCCTATGGGCCCCAAACTTTGCATGCATACTCCCAAGACCCTCGACTACATGGAGCCGAAAAAAGTGAATCAATACCATCTATGGTTCAGGAAATATGACCGTTTCAAGTTGAGCTCCAATTGAACCAACTTTTGAACTTTGAACTCCCATTACTGGGAAACCTTCCATACTGGTGCACCATCGAGCTGCGAGTGGACCCCCACCTCGGCACCCCCTCCCCCTGAGGGGGGAGGGGGTGCCGAGGTGAGGGGGCATGCCAGATAGATCTCTGGTCAGCTTGAAGCAAAATGTGATCAAAGTGACTGACTTTGAGCTCCTGTTTCTGGAGAACCACGTGGTGAAAACCAGCCCAAACTTTGCACACTTGTAGGGGAGACTCTTTAGCACCTATGGTGCAAATTTGGAGCCCCTATAACCTAAGGCCGACCTGTACTGACTCCCCAAAGATGGTACCCCTAGGACATCTAATTTTTACATTGGTGCCTATGTGAAAACTGGCCATGTTTGGGACCCGATAGCTCCCCCGTTTTAGGTCCTATGGGCCCCAAACTTTGCATGCATACTCCCAAGACCCTCGACTACATGGAGCCGAAAAAAGTGAATCAATACCATCTATGGTTCAGGAAATATGACCGTTTCAAGTTGAGCTCCAATTGAACCAACTTTTGAACTTTGAACTCCCATTACTGGGAAACCTTCCATACTGGTGCACCATCGAGCTGCGAGTGGACCCCCACCTTGGCACCCCCTCCCCCTGAGGGGGGAGGGGGTGCCGAGGTGAGGGGGCATGCCAGATAGATCTCTGGTCAGCTTGAAGCAAAATGTGATCAAAGTGACTGACTTTGAGCTCCTGTTTCTGGAGAACCACGTGGTGAAAACCAGCCCAAACTTTGCACACTTGTAGGGGAGACTCTTTAGCACCTATGGTGCAAATTTGGAGCCCCTATAACCTAAGGCCGACCTGTACTGACTCCCCAAAGATGGTACCCCTAGGACATCTAATTTTTACATTGGTGCCTATGTGAAAACTGGCCATGTTTGGGACCCGATAGCTCCCCCGTTTTAGGTCCTATGGGCCCCAAACTTTGCATGCATACTCCCAAGACCCTCGACTACATGGAGCTGAAAAAAGTGAATCAATACCATCTATGGTTCAGGAAATATGACAGTTTCAAGTTGAGCTCCAATTGAACCAACTTTTGAACTTTGAACTCCCATTACTGGGGAACCTTCCATACTGGTGCACCATCGAGCTGCGAGTGGACCCCCACCTCGGCACCCCCTCCCCCTGAGGGGGAGGGGGTGCCGAGGTGAGGGGGCATGCCAGATAGATCTCTGGTCAGCTTGAAGCAAAATGGGATCAAAGTGACTGACTTTAAGCTCCTGTTTCTGGAGAACCACGTGGTGAAAACCAGCCCAAACTTTGCACACTTGTAGGGGAGACTCTTTAGCACCTATGGTGCAAATTTGGAGCCCCTATAACCTAAGGCCGACCTGTACTGACTCCCCAAAGATGGTACCCCTAGGACATCTAATTTTTACATTGGTGCCTATGTGAAAACTGGCCATGTTTGGGACCCGATAGCTCCCCCGTTTTAGGTCCTATGGGCCCCAAACTTTGCATGCATACTCCCAAGACCCTCGACTACATGGAGCCGAAAAAAGTGAATCAATACCATCTATGGTTCAGGAAATATGACCGTTTCAAGTTGAGCTCCAATTGAACCAACTTTTGAACTTTGAACTCCCATTACTGGGGAACCTTCCATACTGGTGCACCATCGAGCTGCGAGTGGACCCCCACCTCGGCACCCCCTCCCCCTGAGGGGGAAGGGGGTGCCGAGGTGAGGGGGCATGCCAGATAGATCTCTGGTCAGCTTGAAGCAAAATGGGATCAAAGTGACTGACTTTGAGCTCCTGTTTCTGGAGAACCACGTGGTGAAAACCAGCCCAAACTTTGCACACTTGTAGGGGAGACTCTTTAGCACCTATGGTGCAAATTTGGAGCCCCTATAACCTAAGGCCGACCTGTACTGACTCCCCAAAGATGGTACCCCTAGGACATCTAATTTTTACATTGGTGCCTATGTGAAAACTGGCCATGTTTGGGACCCGATAGCTCCCCCGTTTTAGGTCCTATGGGCCCCAAACTTTGCATGCATACTCCCAAGACCCTCGACTACATGGAGCCGAAAAAAGTGAATCAATACCATCTATGGTTCAGGAAATATGACCGTTTCAAGTTGAGCTCCAATTGAACCAACTTTTGAACTTTGAACTCCCATTACTGGGGAACCTTCCATACTGGTGCACCATCGAGCTGCGAGTGGACCCCCACCTCGGCACCCCCTCCCCCTGAGGGGGAAGGGGGTGCCGAGGTGAGGGGGCATGCCAGATAGATCTCTGGTCAGCTTGAAGCAAAATGGGATCAAAGTGACTGACTTTGAGCTCCTGTTTCTGGAGAACCACGTGGTGAAAACCAGCCCAAACTTTGCACACTTGTAGGGGAGACTCTTTAGCACCTATGGTGCAAATTTGGAGCCCCTATAACCTAAGGCCGACCTGTACTGACTCCCCAAAGATGGTACCCCTAGGACATCTAATTTTTACATTGGTGCCTATGTGAAAACTGGCCATGTTTGGGACCCGATAGCTCCCGCGTTTTAGGTCCTATGGGCCCCAAACTTTGCATGCATACTCCCAAGACCCTCGACTACATGGAGCCGAAAAAAGTGAATCAATACCATCTATGGTTCAGGAAATATGACCGTTTCAAGTTGAGCTCCAATTGAACCAACTTTTGAACTTTGAACTCCCATTACTGGGAAACCTTCCATACTGGTGCACCATCGAGCTGCGAGTGGACCCCCACCTCGGCACCCCCTCCCCCTGAGGGGGGAGGGGGTGCCGAGGTGAGGGGGCATGCCAGATAGATCTCTGGTCAGCTTGAAGCAAAATGTGATCAAAGTGACTGACTTTGAGCTCCTGTTTCTGGAGAACCACGTGGTGAAAACCAGCCCAAACTTTGCACACTTGTAGGGGAGACTCTTTAGCACCTATGGTGCAAATTTGGAGCCCCTATAACCTAAGGCCGACCTGTACTGACTCCCCAAAGATGGTACCCCTAGGACATCTAATTTTTACATTGGTGCCTATGTGAAAACTGGCCATGTTTGGGACCCGATAGCTCCCCCGTTTTAGGTCCTATGGGCCCCAAACTTTGCATGCATACTCCCAAGACCCTCGACTACATGGAGCCGAAAAAAGTGAATCAATACCATCTATGGTTCAGGAAATATGACCGTTTCAAGTTGAGCTCCAATTGAACCAACTTTTGAACTTTGAACTCCCATTACTGGGGAACCTTCCATACTGGTGCACCATCGAGCTGCGAGTGGACCCCCACCTCGGCACCCCCTCCGAGGTGCCGAGGTGAGGGGGCATGCCAGATAGATCTCTGGTCAGCTTGAAGCAAAATGTGATCAAAGTGACTGACTTTGAGCTCCTGTTTCTGGAGAACCACGTGGTGAAAACCAGCCCAAACTTTGCACACTTGTAGGGGAGACTCTTTAGCACCTATGGTGCAAATTTGGAGCCCCTATAACCTAAGGCCGACCTGTACTGACTCCCCAAAGATGGTACCCCTAGGACATCTAATTTTTACATTGGTGCCTATGTGAAAACTGGCCATGTTTGGGACCCGATAGCTCCCCCGTTTTAGGTCCTATGGGCCCCAAACTTTGCATGCATACTCCCAAGACCCTCGACTACATGGAGCCGAAAAAAGTGAATCAATACCATCTATGGTTCAGGAAATATGACCGTTTCAAGTTGAGCTCCAATTGAACCAACTTTTGAACTTTGAACTCCCATTACTGGGGAACCTTCCATACTGGTGCACCATCGAGCTGCGAGTGGACCCCCACTGGTGCCGAGGTGAGGGGGCATGCCAGATCTCTGGTCAGCTTGAAGCAAAATGGGATCAAAGTGACTGACTTTGAGCTCCTGTTTCTGGAGAACCACGTGGTGAAAACCAGCCCAAACTTTGCACACTTGTAGGGGAGACTCTTTAGCACCTATGGTGCAAATTTGGAGCCCCTATAACCTAAGGCCGACCTGTACTGACTCCCCAAAGATGGTACCCCTAGGACATCTAATTTTTACATTGGTGCCTATGTGAAAACTGGCCATGTTTGGGACCCGATAGCTCCCCCGTTTTAGGTCCTATGGGCCCCAAACTTTGCATGCATACTCCCAAGACCCTCGACTACATGGAGCCGAAAAAAGTGAATCAATACCATCTATGGTTCAGGAAATATGACCGTTTCAAGTTGAGCTCCAATTGAACCAACTTTTGAACTTTGAACTCCCATTACTGGGAAACCTTCCATACTGGTGCACCATCGAGCTGCGAGTGGACCCCCACCTCGGCACCCCCTCCCCCTGAGGGGGGAGGGGGTGCCGAGGTGAGGGGGCATGCCAGATAGATCTCTGGTCAGCTTGAAGCAAAATGTGATCAAAGTGACTGACTTTGAGCTCCTGTTTCTGGAGAACCACGTGGTGAAAACCAGCCCAAACTTTGCACACTTGTAGGGGAGACTCTTTAGCACCTATGGTGCAAATTTGGAGCCCCTATAACCTAAGGCCGACCTGTACTGACTCCCCAAAGATGGTACCCCTAGGACATCTAATTTTTACATTGGTGCCTATGTGAAAACTGGCCATGTTTGGGACCCGATAGCTCCCCCGTTTTAGGTCCTATGGGCCCCAAACTTTGCATGCATACTCCCAAGACCCTCGACTACATGGAGCCGAAAAAAGTGAATCAATACCATCTATGGTTCAGGAAATATGACCGTTTCAAGTTGAGCTCCAATTGAACAACTTTTGAACTTTGAACTCCCATTACTGGGGAACCTTCCATACTGGTGCACCATCGAGCTGCGAGTGGACCCCCACCTCGGCACCCCCTCCCCCTGAGGGGGGAGGGTGTGCCGAGGTGAGGGGGCATGCCAGATAGATCTCTGGTCAGCTTGAAGCAAAATGTGATCAAAGTGACTGACTTTGAGCTCCTGTTTCTGGAGAACCACGTGGTGAAAACCAGCCCAAACTTTGCACACTTGTAGGGGAGACTCTTTAGCACCTATGGTGCAAATTTGGAGCCCCTATAACCTAAGGCCGACCTGTACTGACTCCCCAAAGATGGTACCCCTAGGACATCTAATTTTTACATTGGTGCCTATGTGAAAACTGGCCATGTTTGGGACCCGATAGCTCCCCCGTTTTAGGTCCTATGGGCCCCAAACTTTGCATGCATACTCCCAAGACCCTCGACTACATGGAGCCGAAAAAAGTGAATCAATACCATCTATGGTTCAGGAAATATGACCGTTTCAAGTTGAGCTCCAATTGAACCAACTTTTGAACTTTGAACTCCCATTACTGGGAAACCTTCCATACTGGTGCACCATCGAGCTGCGAGTGGACCCCCACCTCGGCACCCCCTCCCCCTGAGGGGGGAGGGGGTGCCGAGGTGAGGGGGCATGCCAGATAGATCTCTGGTCAGCTTGAAGCAAAATGTGATCAAAGTGACTGACTTTGAGCTCCTGTTTCTGGAGAACCACGTGGTGAAAACCAGCCCAAACTTTGCACACTTGTAGGGGAGACTCTTTAGCACCTATGGTGCAAATTTGGAGCCCCTATAACCTAAGGCCGACCTGTACTGACTCCCCAAAGATGGTACCCCTAGGACATCTAATTTTTACATTGGTGCCTATGTGAAAACTGGCCATGTTTGGGACCCGATAGCTCCCCCGTTTTAGGTCCTATGGGCCCCAAACTTTGCATGCATACTCCCAAGACCCTCGACTACATGGAGCCGAAAAAAGTGAATCAATACCATCTATGGTTCAGGAAATATGACCGTTTCAAGTTGAGCTCCAATTGAACAACTTTTGAACTTTGAACTCCCATTACTGGGGAACCTTCCATACTGGTGCACCATCAAGCTGCGAGTGGACCCCCACCTCGGCACCCCCTCCCCCTGAGGGGGGAGGGTGTGCCGAGGTGAGGGGGCATGCCAGATAGATCTCTGGTCAGCTTGAAGCAAAATGTGATCAAAGTGACTGACTTTGAGCTCCTGTTTCTGGAGAACCACGTGGTGAAAACCAGCCCAAACTTTGCACACTTGTAGGGGAGACTCTTTAGCACCTATGGTGCAAATTTGGAGCCCCTATAACCTAAGGCCGACCTGTACTGACTCCCCAAAGATGGTACCCCTAGGACATCTAATTTTTACATTGGTGCCTATGTGAAAACTGGCCATGTTTGGGACCCGATAGCTCCCCCGTTTTAGGTCCTATGGGCCCCAAACTTTGCATGCATACTCCCAAGACCCTCGACTACATGGTGCCGAAAAAAGTGAATCAATACCATCTATGGTTCAGGAAATATGACCGTTTCAAGTTGAGCTCCAATTGAACCAACTTTTGAACTTTGAACTCCCATTACTGGGGAACCTTCCATACTGGTGCACCATCGAGCTGCGAGTGGACCCCCACCTCGGCACCCCCTCCCCCTGAGGGGGGAGGGGGTGCCGAGGTGAGGGGGCATGCCAGATAGATCTCTGGTCAGCTTGAAGCAAAATGTGATCAAAGTGACTGACTTTGAGCTCCTGTTTCTGGAGAACCACGTGGTGAAAACCAGCCCAAACTTTGCACACTTGTAGGGGAGACTCTTTAGCACCTATGGTGCAAATTTGGAGCCCCTATAACCTAAGGCCGACCTGTACTGACTCCCCAAAGATGGTACCCCTAGGACATCTAATTTTTACATTGGTGCCTATGTGAAAACTGGCCATGTTTGGGACCCGATAGCTCCCCCGTTTTAGGTCCTATGGGCCCCAAACTTTGCATGCATACTCCCAAGACCCTCGACTACATGGAGCCGAAAAAAGTGAATCAATACCATCTATGGTTCAGGAAATATGACCGTTTCAAGTTGAGCTCCAATTGAACCAACTTTTGAACTTTGAACTCCCATTACTGGGGAACCTTCCATACTGGTGCACCATCGAGCTGCGAGTGGACCCCCACCTCGGCACCCCCTCCCCCTGAGGGGGGAGGGGGTGCCGAGGTGAGGGGGCATGCCAGATAGATCTCTGGTCAGCTTGAAGCAAAATGTGATCAAAGTGACTGACTTTGAGCTCCTGTTTCTGGAGAACCACGTGGTGAAAACCAGCCCAAACTTTGCACACTTGTAGGGGAGACTCTTTAGCACCTATGGTGCAAATTTGGAGCCCCTATAACCTAAGGCCGACCTGTACTGACTCCCCAAAGATGGTACCCCTAGGACATCTAATTTTTACATTGGTGCCTATGTGAAAACTGGCCATGTTTGGGACCCGATAGCTCCCGCGTTTTAGGTCCTATGGGCCCCAAACTTTGCATGCATACTCCCAAGACCCTCGACTACATGGAGCCGAAAAAAGTGAATCAATACCATCTATGGTTCAGGAAATATGACCGTTTCAAGTTGAGCTCCAATTGAACCAACTTTTGAACTTTGAACTCCCATTACTGGGAAACCTTCCATACTGGTGCACCATCGAGCTGCGAGTGGACCCCCACCTCGGCACCCCCTCCCCCTGAGGGGGGAGGGGGTGCCGAGGTGAGGGGGCATGCCAGATAGATCTCTGGTCAGCTTAAAGCAAAATGTGATCAAAGTGACTGACTTTAAGCTCCTGTTTCTGGAGAACCACGTGGTGAAAACCAGCCCAAACTTTGCACACTTGTAGGGGAGACTCTTTAGCACCTATGGTGCAAATTTGGAGCCCCTATAACCTAAGGCCGACCTGTACTGACTCCCCAAAGATGGTACCCCTAGGACATCTAATTTTTACATTGGTGCCTATGTGAAAACTGGCCATGTTTGGGACCCGATAGCTCCCCCGTTTTAGGTCCTATGGGCCCCAAACTTTGCATGCATACTCCCAAGACCCTCGACTACATGGAGCCGAAAAAAGTGAATCAATACCATCTATGGTTCAGGAAATATGACCGTTTCAAGTTGAGCTCCAATTGAACCAACTTTTGAACTTTGAACTCCCATTACTGGGAAACCTTCAATACTGGTGCACCATCGAGCTGCGAGTGGACCCCCACCTCGGCACCCCCTCCCCCTGAGGGGGGAGGGGGTGCCGAGGTGAGGGGGCATGCCAGATAGATCTCTGGTCAGCTTGAAGCAAAATGTGATCAAAGTGACTGACTTTGAGCTCCTGTTTCTGGAGAACCACGTGGTGAAAACCAGCCCAAACTTTGCACACTTGTAGGGGAGACTCTTTAGCACCTATGGTGCAAATTTGGAGCCCCTATAACCTAAGGCCGACCTGTACTGACTCCCCAAAGATGGTACCCCTAGGACATCTAATTTTTACATTGGTGCCTATGTGAAAACTGGCCATGTTTGGGACCCGATAGCTCCCCCGTTTTAGGTCCTATGGGCCCCAAACTTTGCATGCATACTCCCAAGACCCTCGACTACATGGAGCCGAAAAAAGTGAATCAATACCATCTATGGTTCAGGAAATATGACCGTTTCAAGTTGAGCTCCAATTGAACCAACTTTTGAACTTTGAACTCCCATTACTGGGGAACCTTCCATACTGGTGCACCATCGAGCTGCGAGTGGACCCCCACCTCGGCACCCCCTACGAGGTGCCGAGGTGAGGGGGCATGCCAGATAGATCTCTGGTCAGCTTGAAGCAAAATGTGATCAAAGTGACTGACTTTGAGCTCCTGTTTCTGGAGAACCACGTGGTGAAAACCAGCCCAAACTTTGCACACTTGTAGGGGAGACTCTTTAGCACCTATGGTGCAAATTTGGAGCCCCTATAACCTAAGGCCGACCTGTACTGACTCCCCAAAGATGGTACCCCTAGGACATCTAATTTTTACATTGGTGCCTATGTGAAAACTGGCCATGTTTGGGACCCGATAGCTCCCCCGTTTTAGGTCCTATGGGCCCCAAACTTTGCATGCATACTCCCAAGACCCTCGACTACATGGAGCCGAAAAAAGTGAATCAATACCATCTATGGTTCAGGAAATATGACCGTTTCAAGTTGAGCTCCAATTGAACCAACTTTTGAACTTTGAACTCCCATTACTGGGGAACCTTCCATACTGGTGCACCATCGAGCTGCGAGTGGACCCCCACTGGTGCCGAGGTGAGGGGGCATGCCAGATCTCTGGTCAGCTTGAAGCAAAATGGGATCAAAGTGACTGACTTTGAGCTCCTGTTTCTGGAGAACCACGTGGTGAAAACCAGCCCAAACTTTGCACACTTGTAGGGGAGACTCTTTAGCACCTATGGTGCAAATTTGGAGCCCCTATAACCTAAGGCCGACCTGTACTGACTCCCCAAAGATGGTACCCCTAGGACATCTAATTTTTACATTGGTGCCTATGTGAAAACTGGCCATGTTTGGGACCCGATAGCTCCCCCGTTTTAGGTCCTATGGGCCCCAAACTTTGCATGCATACTCCCAAGACCCTCGACTACATGGAGCCGAAAAAAGTGAATCAATACCATCTATGGTTCAGGAAATATGACCGTTTCAAGTTGAGCTCCAATTGAACCAACTTTTGAACTTTGAACTCCCATTACTGGGAAACCTTCCATACTGGTGCACCATCGAGCTGCGAGTGGACCCCCACCTCGGCACCCCCTCCCCCTGAGGGGGGAGGGGGTGCCGAGGTGAGGGGGCATGCCAGATAGATCTCTGGTCAGCTTGAAGCAAAATGTGATCAAAGTGACTGACTTTGAGCTCCTGTTTCTGGAGAACCACGTGGTGAAAACCAGCCCAAACTTTGCACACTTGTAGGGGAGACTCTTTGGCACCTATGGTGCAAATTTGGAGCCCCTATAACCTAAGGCCGACCTGTACTGACTCCCCAAAGATGGTACCCCTAGGACATCTAATTTTTACATTGGTGCCTATGTGAAAACTGGCCATGTTTGGGACCCGATAGCTCCCCCGTTTTAGGTCCTATGGGCCCCAAACTTTGCATGCATACTCCCAAGACCCTCGACTACATGGAGCCGAAAAAAGTGAATCAATACCATCTATGGTTCAGGAAATATGACCGTTTCAAGTTGAGCTCCAATTGAACCAACTTTTGAACTTTGAACTCCCATTACTGGGGAACCTTCCATACTGGTGCACCATCGAGCTGCGAGTGGACCCCCACCTCGGCACCCCCTACGAGGTGCCGAGGTGAGGGGGCATGCCAGATAGATCTCTGGTCAGCTTGAAGCAAAATGTGATCAAAGTGACTGACTTTGAGCTCCTGTTTCTGGAGAACCACGTGGTGAAAACCAGCCCAAACTTTGCACACTTGTAGGGGAGACTCTTTAGCACCTATGGTGCAAATTTGGAGCCCCTATAACCTAAGGCCGACCTGTACTGACTCCCCAAAGATGGTACCCCTAGGACATCTAATTTTTACATTGGTGCCTATGTGAAAACTGGCCATGTTTGGGACCCGATAGCTCCCCCGTTTTAGGTCCTATGGGCCCCAAACTTTGCATGCATACTCCCAAGACCCTCGACTACATGGAGCCGAAAAAAGTGAATCAATACCATCTATGGTTCAGGAAATATGACCGTTTCAAGTTGAGCTCCAATTGAACCAACTTTTGAACTTTGAACTCCCATTACTGGGGAACCTTCCATACTGGTGCACCATCGAGCTGCGAGTGGACCCCCACTGGTGCCGAGGTGAGGGGGCATGCCAGATCTCTGGTCAGCTTGAAGCAAAATGGGATCAAAGTGACTGACTTTGAGCTCCTGTTTCTGGAGAACCACGTGGTGAAAACCAGCCCAAACTTTGCACACTTGTAGGGGAGACTCTTTAGCACCTATGGTGCAAATTTGGAGCCCCTATAACCTAAGGCCGACCTGTACTGACTCCCCAAAGATGGTACCCCTAGGACATCTAATTTTTACATTGGTGCCTATGTGAAAACTGGCCATGTTTGGGACCCGATAGCTCCCCCGTTTTAGGTCCTATGGGCCCCAAACTTTGCATGCATACTCCCAAGACCCTCGACTACATGGAGCCGAAAAAAGTGAATCAATACCATCTATGGTTCAGGAAATATGACCGTTTCAAGTTGAGCTCCAATTGAACAACTTTTGAACTTTGAACTCCCATTACTGGGGAACCTTCCATACTGGTGCACCATCGAGCTGCGAGTGGACCCCCACCTCGGCACCCCCTCCCCCAGAGGGGGGAGGGTGTGCCGAGGTGAGGGGGCATGCCAGATAGATCTCTGGTCAGCTTGAAGCAAAATGTGATCAAAGTGACTGACTTTGAGCTCCTGTTTCTGGAGAACCACGTGGTGAAAACCAGCCCAAACTTTGCACACTTGTAGGGGAGACTCTTTAGCACCTATGGTGCAAATTTGGAGCCCCTATAACCTAAGGCCGACCTGTACTGACTCCCCAAAGATGGTACCCCTAGGACATCTAATTTTTACATTGGTGCCTATGTGAAAACTGGCCATGTTTGGGACCCGATAGCTCCCCCGTTTTAGGTCCTATGGGCCCCAAACTTTGCATGCATACTCCCAAGACCCTCGACTACATGGTGCCGAAAAAAGTGAATCAATACCATCTATGGTTCAGGAAATATGACCGTTTCAAGTTGAGCTCCAATTGAACCAACTTTTGAACTTTGAACTCCCATTACTGGGGAACCTTCCATACTGGTGCACCATCGAGCTGCGAGTGGACCCCCACCTCGGCACCCCCTCCCCCTGAGGGGGGAGGGGGTGCCGAGGTGAGGGGGCATGCCAGATAGATCTCTGGTCAGCTTGAAGCAAAATGTGATCAAAGTGACTGACTTTGAGCTCCTGTTTCTGGAGAACCACGTGGTGAAAACCAGCCCAAACTTTGCACACTTGTAGGGGAGACTCTTTAGCACCTATGGTGCAAATTTGGAGCCCCTATAACCTAAGGCCGACCTGTACTGACTCCCCAAAGATGGTACCCCTAGGACATCTAATTTTTACATTGGTGCCTATGTGAAAACTGGCCATGTTTGGGACCCGATAGCTCCCCCGTTTTAGGTCCTATGGGCCCCAAACTTTGCATGCATACTCCCAAGACCCTCGACTACATGGAGCCGAAAAAAGTGAATCAATACCATCTATGGTTCAGGAAATATGACCGTTTCAAGTTGAGCTCCAATTGAACCAACTTTTGAACTTTGAACTCCCATTACTGGGGAACCTTCCATACTGGTGCACCATCGAGCTGCGAGTGGACCCCCACCTCGGCACCCCCTCCCCCTGAGGGGGGAGGGGGTGCCGAGGTGAGGGGGCATGCCAGATAGATCTCTGGTCAGCTTGAAGCAAAATGTGATCAAAGTGACTGACTTTGAGCTCCTGTTTCTGGAGAACCACGTGGTGAAAACCAGCCCAAACTTTGCACACTTGTAGGGGAGACTCTTTAGCACCTATGGTGCAAATTTGGAGCCCCTATAACCTAAGGCCGACCTGTACTGACTCCCCAAAGATGGTACCCCTAGGACATCTAATTTTTACATTGGTGCCTATGTGAAAACTGGCCATGTTTGGGACCCGATAGCTCCCGCGTTTTAGGTCCTATGGGCCCCAAACTTTGCATGCATACTCCCAAGACCCTCGACTACATGGAGCCGAAAAAAGTGAATCAATACCATCTATGGTTCAGGAAATATGACCGTTTCAAGTTGAGCTCCAATTGAACCAACTTTTGAACTTTGAACTCCCATTACTGGGAAACCTTCCATACTGGTGCACCATCGAGCTGCGAGTGGACCCCCACCTCGGCACCCCCTCCCCCTGAGGGGGGAGGGGGTGCCGAGGTGAGGGGGCATGCCAGATAGATCTCTGGTCAGCTTAAAGCAAAATGTGATCAAAGTGACTGACTTTAAGCTCCTGTTTCTGGAGAACCACGTGGTGAAAACCAGCCCAAACTTTGCACACTTGTAGGGGAGACTCTTTAGCACCTATGGTGCAAATTTGGAGCCCCTATAACCTAAGGCCGACCTGTACTGACTCCCCAAAGATGGTACCCCTAGGACATCTAATTTTTACATTGGTGCCTATGTGAAAACTGGCCATGTTTGGGACCCGATAGCTCCCCCGTTTTAGGTCCTATGGGCCCCAAACTTTGCATGCATACTCCCAAGACCCTCGACTACATGGAGCCGAAAAAAGTGAATCAATACCATCTATGGTTCAGGAAATATGACCGTTTCAAGTTGAGCTCCAATTGAACCAACTTTTGAACTTTGAACTCCCATTACTGGGGAACCTTCCATACTGGTGCACCATCGAGCTGCGAGTGGACCCCCACCTCGGCACCCCCTCCCCCTGAGGGGGGAGGGGGTGCCGAGGTGAGGGGGCATGCCAGATAGATCTCTGGTCAGCTTGAAGCAAAATGTGATCAAAGTGACTGACTTTGAGCTCCTGTTTCTGGAGAACCACGTGGTGAAAACCAGCCCAAACTTTGCACACTTGTAGGGGAGACTCTTTAGCACCTATGGTGCAAATTTGGAGCCCCTATAACCTAAGGCCGACCTGTACTGACTCCCCAAAGATGGTACCCCTAGGACATCTAATTTTTACATTGGTGCCTATGTGAAAACTGGCCATGTTTGGGACCCGATAGCTCCCGCGTTTTAGGTCCTATGGGCCCCAAACTTTGCATGCATACTCCCAAGACCCTCGACTACATGGAGCCGAAAAAAGTGAATCAATACCATCTATGGTTCAGGAAATATGACCGTTTCAAGTTGAGCTCCAATTGAACCAACTTTTGAACTTTGAACTCCCATTACTGGGAAACCTTCCATACTGGTGCACCATCGAGCTGCGAGTGGACCCCCACCTCGGCACCCCCTCCCCCTGAGGGGGGAGGGGGTGCCGAGGTGAGGGGGCATGCCAGATAGATCTCTGGTCAGCTTAAAGCAAAATGTGATCAAAGTGACTGACTTTAAGCTCCTGTTTCTGGAGAACCACGTGGTGAAAACCAGCCCAAACTTTGCACACTTGTAGGGGAGACTCTTTAGCACCTATGGTGCAAATTTGGAGCCCCTATAACCTAAGGCCGACCTGTACTGACTCCCCAAAGATGGTACCCCTAGGACATCTAATTTTTACATTGGTGCCTATGTGAAAACTGGCCATGTTTGGGACCCGATAGCTCCCCCGTTTTAGGTCCTATGGGCCCCAAACTTTGCATGCATACTCCCAAGACCCTCGACTACATGGAGCCGAAAAAAGTGAATCAATACCATCTATGGTTCAGGAAATATGACCGTTTCAAGTTGAGCTCCAATTGAACCAACTTTTGAACTTTGAACTCCCATTACTGGGAAACCTTCAATACTGGTGCACCATCGAGCTGCGAGTGGACCCCCACCTCGGCACCCCCTCCCCCTGAGGGGGGAGGGGGTGCCGAGGTGAGGGGGCATGCCAGATAGATCTCTGGTCAGCTTGAAGCAAAATGTGATCAAAGTGACTGACTTTGAGCTCCTGTTTCTGGAGAACCACGTGGTGAAAACCAGCCCAAACTTTGCACACTTGTAGGGGAGACTCTTTAGCACCTATGGTGCAAATTTGGAGCCCCTATAACCTAAGGCCGACCTGTACTGACTCCCCAAAGATGGTACCCCTAGGACATCTAATTTTTACATTGGTGCCTATGTGAAAACTGGCCATGTTTGGGACCCGATAGCTCCCCCGTTTTAGGTCCTATGGGCCCCAAACTTTGCATGCATACTCCCAAGACCCTCGACTACATGGAGCCGAAAAAAGTGAATCAATACCATCTATGGTTCAGGAAATATGACCGTTTCAAGTTGAGCTCCAATTGAACCAACTTTTGAACTTTGAACTCCCATTACTGGGGAACCTTCCATACTGGTGCACCATCGAGCTGCGAGTGGACCCCCACTGGTGCCGAGGTGAGGGGGCATGCCAGATCTCTGGTCAGCTTGAAGCAAAATGGGATCAAAGTGACTGACTTTGAGCTCCTGTTTCTGGAGAACCACGTGGTGAAAACCAGCCCAAACTTTGCACACTTGTAGGGGAGACTCTTTAGCACCTATGGTGCAAATTTGGAGCCCCTATAACCTAAGGCCGACCTGTACTGACTCCCCAAAGATGGTACCCCTAGGACATCTAATTTTTACATTGGTGCCTATGTGAAAACTGGCCATGTTTGGGACCCGATAGCTCCCCCGTTTTAGGTCCTATGGGCCCCAAACTTTGCATGCATACTCCCAAGACCCTCGACTACATGGAGCCGAAAAAAGTGAATCAATACCATCTATGGTTCAGGAAATATGACCGTTTCAAGTTGAGCTCCAATTGAACCAACTTTTGAACTTTGAACTCCCATTACTGGGAAACCTTCCATACTGGTGCACCATCGAGCTGCGAGTGGACCCCCACCTCGGCACCCCCTCCCCCTGAGGGGGGAGGGGGTGCCGAGGTGAGGGGGCATGCCAGATAGATCTCTGGTCAGCTTGAAGCAAAATGTGATCAAAGTGACTGACTTTGAGCTCCTGTTTCTGGAGAACCACGTGGTGAAAACCAGCCCAAACTTTGCACACTTGTAGGGGAGACTCTTTGGCACCTATGGTGCAAATTTGGAGCCCCTATAACCTAAGGCCGACCTGTACTGACTCCCCAAAGATGGTACCCCTAGGACATCTAATTTTTACATTGGTGCCTATGTGAAAACTGGCCATGTTTGGGACCCGATAGCTCCCCCGTTTTAGGTCCTATGGGCCCCAAACTTTGCATGCATACTCCCAAGACCCTCGACTACATGGAGCCGAAAAAAGTGAATCAATACCATCTATGGTTCAGGAAATATGACCGTTTCAAGTTGAGCTCCAATTGAACCAACTTTTGAACTTTGAACTCCCATTACTGGGGAACCTTCCATACTGGTGCACCATCGAGCTGCGAGTGGACCCCCACCTCGGCACCCCCTACGAGGTGCCGAGGTGAGGGGGCATGCCAGATAGATCTCTGGTCAGCTTGAAGCAAAATGTGATCAAAGTGACTGACTTTGAGCTCCTGTTTCTGGAGAACCACGTGGTGAAAACCAGCCCAAACTTTGCACACTTGTAGGGGAGACTCTTTAGCACCTATGGTGCAAATTTGGAGCCCCTATAACCTAAGGCCGACCTGTACTGACTCCCCAAAGATGGTACCCCTAGGACATCTAATTTTTACATTGGTGCCTATGTGAAAACTGGCCATGTTTGGGACCCGATAGCTCCCCCGTTTTAGGTCCTATGGGCCCCAAACTTTGCATGCATACTCCCAAGACCCTCGACTACATGGAGCCGAAAAAAGTGAATCAATACCATCTATGGTTCAGGAAATATGACCGTTTCAAGTTGAGCTCCAATTGAACCAACTTTTGAACTTTGAACTCCCATTACTGGGGAACCTTCCATACTGGTGCACCATCGAGCTGCGAGTGGACCCCCACCTCGGCACCCCCTACGAGGTGCCGAGGTGAGGGGGCATGCCAGATAGATCTCTGGTCAGCTTGAAGCAAAATGTGATCAAAGTGACTGACTTTGAGCTCCTGTTTCTGGAGAACCACGTGGTGAAAACCAGCCCAAACTTTGCACACTTGTAGGGGAGACTCTTTAGCACCTATGGTGCAAATTTGGAGCCCCTATAACCTAAGGCCGACCTGTACTGACTCCCCAAAGATGGTACCCCTAGGACATCTAATTTTTACATTGGTGCCTATGTGAAAACTGGCCATGTTTGGGACCCGATAGCTCCCCCGTTTTAGGTCCTATGGGCCCCAAACTTTGCATGCATACTCCCAAGACCCTCGACTACATGGAGCCGAAAAAAGTGAATCAATACCATCTATGGTTCAGGAAATATGACCGTTTCAAGTTGAGCTCCAATTGAACCAACTTTTGAACTTTGAACTCCCATTACTGGGGAACCTTCCATACTGGTGCACCATCGAGCTGCGAGTGGACCCCCACTGGTGCCGAGGTGAGGGGGCATGCCAGATCTCTGGTCAGCTTGAAGCAAAATGGGATCAAAGTGACTGACTTTGAGCTCCTGTTTCTGGAGAACCACGTGGTGAAAACCAGCCCAAACTTTGCACACTTGTAGGGGAGACTCTTTAGCACCTATGGTGCAAATTTGGAGCCCCTATAACCTAAGGCCGACCTGTACTGACTCCCCAAAGATGGTACCCCTAGGACATCTAATTTTTACATTGGTGCCTATGTGAAAACTGGCCATGTTTGGGACCCGATAGCTCCCCCGTTTTAGGTCCTATGGGCCCCAAACTTTGCATGCATACTCCCAAGACCCTCGACTACATGGAGCCGAAAAAAGTGAATCAATACCATCTATGGTTCAGGAAATATGACCGTTTCAAGTTGAGCTCCAATTGAACCAACTTTTGAACTTTGAACTCCCATTACTGGGAAACCTTCCATACTGGTGCACCATCGAGCTGCGAGTGGACCCCCACCTCGGCACCCCCTCCCCCTGAGGGGGGAGGGGGTGCCGAGGTGAGGGGGCATGCCAGATAGATCTCTGGTCAGCTTGAAGCAAAATGTGATCAAAGTGACTGACTTTGAGCTCCTGTTTCTGGAGAACCACGTGGTGAAAACCAGCCCAAACTTTGCACACTTGTAGGGGAGACTCTTTGGCACCTATGGTGCAAATTTGGAGCCCCTATAACCTAAGGCCGACCTGTACTGACTCCCCAAAGATGGTACCCCTAGGACATCTAATTTTTACATTGGTGCCTATGTGAAAACTGGCCATGTTTGGGACCCGATAGCTCCCCCGTTTTAGGTCCTATGGGCCCCAAACTTTGCATGCATACTCCCAAGACCCTCGACTACATGGAGCCGAAAAAAGTGAATCAATACCATCTATGGTTCAGGAAATATGACCGTTTCAAGTTGAGCTCCAATTGAACAACTTTTGAACTTTGAACTCCCATTACTGGGGAACCTTCCATACTGGTGCACCATCGAGCTGCGAGTGGACCCCCACCTCGGCACCCCCTCCCCCTGAGGGGGGAGGGTGTGCCGAGGTGAGGGGGCATGCCAGATAGATCTCTGGTCAGCTTGAAGCAAAATGTGATCAAAGTGACTGACTTTGAGCTCCTGTTTCTGGAGAACCACGTGGTGAAAACCAGCCCAAACTTTGCACACTTGTAGGGGAGACTCTTTAGCACCTATGGTGCAAATTTGGAGCCCCTATAACCTAAGGCCGACCTGTACTGACTCCCCAAAGATGGTACCCCTAGGACATCTAATTTTTACATTGGTGCCTATGTGAAAACTGGCCATGTTTGGGACCCGATAGCTCCCCCGTTTTAGGTCCTATGGGCCCCAAACTTTGCATGCATACTCCCAAGACCCTCGACTACATGGTGCCGAAAAAAGTGAATCAATACCATCTATGGTTCAGGAAATATGACCGTTTCAAGTTGAGCTCCAATTGAACCAACTTTTGAACTTTGAACTCCCATTACTGGGGAACCTTCCATACTGGTGCACCATCGAGCTGCGAGTGGACCCCCACCTCGGCACCCCCTCCCCCTGAGGGGGGAGGGGGTGCCGAGGTGAGGGGGCATGCCAGATAGATCTCTGGTCAGCTTGAAGCAAAATGTGATCAAAGTGACTGACTTTGAGCTCCTGTTTCTGGAGAACCACGTGGTGAAAACCAGCCCAAACTTTGCACACTTGTAGGGGAGACTCTTTAGCACCTATGGTGCAAATTTGGAGCCCCTATAACCTAAGGCCGACCTGTACTGACTCCCCAAAGATGGTACCCCTAGGACATCTAATTTTTACATTGGTGCCTATGTGAAAACTGGCCATGTTTGGGACCCGATAGCTCCCGCGTTTTAGGTCCTATGGGCCCCAAACTTTGCATGCATACTCCCAAGACCCTCGACTACATGGAGCCGAAAAAAGTGAATCAATACCATCTATGGTTCAGGAAATATGACCGTTTCAAGTTGAGCTCCAATTGAACCAACTTTTGAACTTTGAACTCCCATTACTGGGAAACCTTCCATACTGGTGCACCATCGAGCTGCGAGTGGACCCCCACCTCGGCACCCCCTCCCCCTGAGGGGGGAGGGGGTGCCGAGGTGAGGGGGCATGCCAGATAGATCTCTGGTCAGCTTAAAGCAAAATGTGATCAAAGTGACTGACTTTAAGCTCCTGTTTCTGGAGAACCACGTGGTGAAAACCAGCCCAAACTTTGCACACTTGTAGGGGAGACTCTTTAGCACCTATGGTGCAAATTTGGAGCCCCTATAACCTAAGGCCGACCTGTACTGACTCCCCAAAGATGGTACCCCTAGGACATCTAATTTTTACATTGGTGCCTATGTGAAAACTGGCCATGTTTGGGACCCGATAGCTCCCCCGTTTTAGGTCCTATGGGCCCCAAACTTTGCATGCATACTCCCAAGACCCTCGACTACATGGAGCCGAAAAAAGTGAATCAATACCATCTATGGTTCAGGAAATATGACCGTTTCAAGTTGAGCTCCAATTGAACCAACTTTTGAACTTTGAACTCCCATTACTGGGGAACCTTCCATACTGGTGCACCATCGAGCTGCGAGTGGACCCCCACCTCGGCACCCCCTCCCCCTGAGGGGGGAGGGGGTGCCGAGGTGAGGGGGCATGCCAGATAGATCTCTGGTCAGCTTGAAGCAAAATGTGATCAAAGTGACTGACTTTGAGCTCCTGTTTCTGGAGAACCACGTGGTGAAAACCAGCCCAAACTTTGCACACTTGTAGGGGAGACTCTTTAGCACCTATGGTGCAAATTTGGAGCCCCTATAACCTAAGGCCGACCTGTACTGACTCCCCAAAGATGGTACCCCTAGGACATCTAATTTTTACATTGGTGCCTATGTGAAAACTGGCCATGTTTGGGACCCGATAGCTCCCGCGTTTTAGGTCCTATGGGCCCCAAACTTTGCATGCATACTCCCAAGACCCTCGACTACATGGAGCCGAAAAAAGTGAATCAATACCATCTATGGTTCAGGAAATATGACCGTTTCAAGTTGAGCTCCAATTGAACCAACTTTTGAACTTTGAACTCCCATTACTGGGAAACCTTCCATACTGGTGCACCATCGAGCTGCGAGTGGACCCCCACCTCGGCACCCCCTCCCCCTGAGGGGGGAGGGGGTGCCGAGGTGAGGGGGCATGCCAGATAGATCTCTGGTCAGCTTAAAGCAAAATGTGATCAAAGTGACTGACTTTAAGCTCCTGTTTCTGGAGAACCACGTGGTGAAAACCAGCCCAAACTTTGCACACTTGTAGGGGAGACTCTTTAGCACCTATGGTGCAAATTTGGAGCCCCTATAACCTAAGGCCGACCTGTACTGACTCCCCAAAGATGGTACCCCTAGGACATCTAATTTTTACATTGGTGCCTATGTGAAAACTGGCCATGTTTGGGACCCGATAGCTCCCCCGTTTTAGGTCCTATGGGCCCCAAACTTTGCATGCATACTCCCAAGACCCTCGACTACATGGAGCCGAAAAAAGTGAATCAATACCATCTATGGTTCAGGAAATATGACCGTTTCAAGTTGAGCTCCAATTGAACCAACTTTTGAACTTTGAACTCCCATTACTGGGAAACCTTCAATACTGGTGCACCATCGAGCTGCGAGTGGACCCCCACCTCGGCACCCCCTCCCCCTGAGGGGGGAGGGGGTGCCGAGGTGAGGGGGCATGCCAGATAGATCTCTGGTCAGCTTGAAGCAAAATGTGATCAAAGTGACTGACTTTGAGCTCCTGTTTCTGGAGAACCACGTGGTGAAAACCAGCCCAAACTTTGCACACTTGTAGGGGAGACTCTTTAGCACCTATGGTGCAAATTTGGAGCCCCTATAACCTAAGGCCGACCTGTACTGACTCCCCAAAGATGGTACCCCTAGGACATCTAATTTTTACATTGGTGCCTATGTGAAAACTGGCCATGTTTGGGACCCGATAGCTCCCCCGTTTTAGGTCCTATGGGCCCCAAACTTTGCATGCATACTCCCAAGACCCTCGACTACATGGAGCCGAAAAAAGTGAATCAATACCATCTATGGTTCAGGAAATATGACCGTTTCAAGTTGAGCTCCAATTGAACCAACTTTTGAACTTTGAACTCCCATTACTGGGGAACCTTCCATACTGGTGCACCATCGAGCTGCGAGTGGACCCCCACCTCGGCACCCCCTACGAGGTGCCGAGGTTAGGGGGCATGCCAGATAGATCTCTGGTCAGCTTGAAGCAAAATGTGATCAAAGTGACTGACTTTGAGCTCCTGTTTCTGGAGAACCACGTGGTGAAAACCAGCCCAAACTTTGCACACTTGTAGGGGAGACTCTTTAGCACCTATGGTGCAAATTTGGAGCCCCTATAACCTAAGGCCGACCTGTACTGACTCCCCAAAGATGGTACCCCTAGGACATCTAATTTTTACATTGGTGCCTATGTGAAAACTGGCCATGTTTGGGACCCGATAGCTCCCCCGTTTTAGGTCCTATGGGCCCCAAACTTTGCATGCATACTCCCAAGACCCTCGACTACATGGAGCCGAAAAAAGTGAATCAATACCATCTATGGTTCAGGAAATATGACCGTTTCAAGTTGAGCTCCAATTGAACCAACTTTTGAACTTTGAACTCCCATTACTGGGGAACCTTCCATACTGGTGCACCATCGAGCTGCGAGTGGACCCCCACTGGTGCCGAGGTGAGGGGGCATGCCAGATCTCTGGTCAGCTTGAAGCAAAATGGGATCAAAGTGACTGACTTTGAGCTCCTGTTTCTGGAGAACCACGTGGTGAAAACCAGCCCAAACTTTGCACACTTGTAGGGGAGACTCTTTAGCACCTATGGTGCAAATTTGGAGCCCCTATAACCTAAGGCCGACCTGTACTGACTCCCCAAAGATGGTACCCCTAGGACATCTAATTTTTACATTGGTGCCTATGTGAAAACTGGCCATGTTTGGGACCCGATAGCTCCCCCGTTTTAGGTCCTATGGGCCCCAAACTTTGCATGCATACTCCCAAGACCCTCGACTACATGGAGCCGAAAAAAGTGAATCAATACCATCTATGGTTCAGGAAATATGACCGTTTCAAGTTGAGCTCCAATTGAACCAACTTTTGAACTTTGAACTCCCATTACTGGGAAACCTTCCATACTGGTGCACCATCGAGCTGCGAGTGGACCCCCACCTCGGCACCCCCTCCCCCTGAGGGGGGAGGGGGTGCCGAGGTGAGGGGGCATGCCAGATAGATCTCTGGTCAGCTTGAAGCAAAATGTGATCAAAGTGACTGACTTTGAGCTCCTGTTTCTGGAGAACCACGTGGTGAAAACCAGCCCAAACTTTGCACACTTGTAGGGGAGACTCTTTGGCACCTATGGTGCAAATTTGGAGCCCCTATAACCTAAGGCCGACCTGTACTGACTCCCCAAAGATGGTACCCCTAGGACATCTAATTTTTACATTGGTGCCTATGTGAAAACTGGCCATGTTTGGGACCCGATAGCTCCCCCGTTTTAGGTCCTATGGGCCCCAAACTTTGCATGCATACTCCCAAGACCCTCGACTACATGGAGCCGAAAAAAGTGAATCAATACCATCTATGGTTCAGGAAATATGACCGTTTCAAGTTGAGCTCCAATTGAACCAACTTTTGAACTTTGAACTCCCATTACTGGGGAACCTTCCATACTGGTGCACCATCGAGCTGCGAGTGGACCCCCACCTCGGCACCCCCTACGAGGTGCCGAGGTGAGGGGGCATGCCAGATAGATCTCTGGTCAGCTTGAAGCAAAATGTGATCAAAGTGACTGACTTTGAGCTCCTGTTTCTGGAGAACCACGTGGTGAAAACCAGCCCAAACTTTGCACACTTGTAGGGGAGACTCTTTAGCACCTATGGTGCAAATTTGGAGCCCCTATAACCTAAGGCCGACCTGTACTGACTCCCCAAAGATGGTACCCCTAGGACATCTAATTTTTACATTGGTGCCTATGTGAAAACTGGCCATGTTTGGGACCCGATAGCTCCCCCGTTTTAGGTCCTATGGGCCCCAAACTTTGCATGCATACTCCCAAGACCCTCGACTACATGGAGCCGAAAAAAGTGAATCAATACCATCTATGGTTCAGGAAATATGACCGTTTCAAGTTGAGCTCCAATTGAACCAACTTTTGAACTTTGAACTCCCATTACTGGGGAACCTTCCATACTGGTGCACCATCGAGCTGCGAGTGGACCCCCACCTCGGCACCCCCTACGAGGTGCCGAGGTGAGGGGGCATGCCAGATAGATCTCTGGTCAGCTTGAAGCAAAATGTGATCAAAGTGACTGACTTTGAGCTCCTGTTTCTGGAGAACCACGTGGTGAAAACCAGCCCAAACTTTGCACACTTGTAGGGGAGACTCTTTAGCACCTATGGTGCAAATTTGGAGCCCCTATAACCTAAGGCCGACCTGTACTGACTCCCCAAAGATGGTACCCCTAGGACATCTAATTTTTACATTGGTGCCTATGTGAAAACTGGCCATGTTTGGGACCCGATAGCTCCCCCGTTTTAGGTCCTATGGGCCCCAAACTTTGCATGCATACTCCCAAGACCCTCGACTACATGGAGCCGAAAAAAGTGAATCAATACCATCTATGGTTCAGGAAATATGACCGTTTCAAGTTGAGCTCCAATTGAACCAACTTTTGAACTTTGAACTCCCATTACTGGGGAACCTTCCATACTGGTGCACCATCGAGCTGCGAGTGGACCCCCACTGGTGCCGAGGTGAGGGGGCATGCCAGATCTCTGGTCAGCTTGAAGCAAAATGGGATCAAAGTGACTGACTTTGAGCTCCTGTTTCTGGAGAACCACGTGGTGAAAACCAGCCCAAACTTTGCACACTTGTAGGGGAGACTCTTTAGCACCTATGGTGCAAATTTGGAGCCCCTATAACCTAAGGCCGACCTGTACTGACTCCCCAAAGATGGTACCCCTAGGACATCTAATTTTTACATTGGTGCCTATGTGAAAACTGGCCATGTTTGGGACCCGATAGCTCCCCCGTTTTAGGTCCTATGGGCCCCAAACTTTGCATGCATACTCCCAAGACCCTCGACTACATGGAGCCGAAAAAAGTGAATCAATACCATCTATGGTTCAGGAAATATGACCGTTTCAAGTTGAGCTCCAATTGAACCAACTTTTAAACTTTGAACTCCCATTACTGGGGAACCTTCCATACTGGTGCACCATCGAGCTGCGAGTGGACCCCCACCTCGGCACCCCCTCCCCCTGAGGGGGGAGGGGGTGCCGAGGTGAGGGGGCATGCCAGATAGATCTCTGGTCAGCTTGAAGCAAAATGGGATCAAAGTGACTGACTTTGAGCTCCTGTTTCTGGAGAACCACGTGGTGAAAACCAGCCCAAACTTTGCACACTTGTAGGGGAGACTCTTTAGCACCTATGGTGCAAATTTGGAGCCCCTATAACCTAAGGCCGACCTGTACTGACTCCCCAAAGATGGTACCCCTAGGACATCTAATTTTTACATTGGTGCCTATGTGAAAACTGGCCATGTTTGGGACCCGATAGCTCCCCCGTTTTAGGTCCTATGGGCCCCAAACTTTGCATGCATACTCCCAAGACCCTCGACTACATGGAGCCGAAAAAAGTGAATCAATACCATCTATGGTTCAGGAAATATGACCGTTTCAAGTTGAGCTCCAATTGAACCAACTTTTGAACTTTGAACTCCCATTACTGGGGAACCTTCCATACTGGTGCACCATCGAGCTGCGAGTGGACCCCCACTGGTGCCGAGGTGAGGGGGCATGCCAGATCTCTGGTCAGCTTGAAGCAAAATGGGATCAAAGTGACTGACTTTGAGCTCCTGTTTCTGGAGAACCACGTGGTGAAAACCAGCCCAAACTTTGCACACTTGTAGGGGAGACTCTTTAGCACCTATGGTGCAAATTTGGAGCCCCTATAACCTAAGGCCGACCTGTACTGACTCCCCAAAGATGGTACCCCTAGGACATCTAATTTTTACATTGGTGCCTATGTGAAAACTGGCCATGTTTGGGACCCGATAGCTCCCCCGTTTTAGGTCCTATGGGCCCCAAACTTTGCATGCATACTCCCAAGACCCTCGACTACATGGAGCCGAAAAAAGTGAATCAATACCATCTATGGTTCAGGAAATATGACCGTTTCAAGTTGAGCTCCAATTGAACCAACTTTTGAACTTTGAACTCCCATTACTGGGAAACCTTCCATACTGGTGCACCATCGAGCTGCGAGTGGACCCCCACCTCGGCACCCCCTCCCCCTGAGGGGGGAGGGGGTGCCGAGGTGAGGGGGCATGCCAGATAGATCTCTGGTCAGCTTGAAGCAAAATGTGATCAAAGTGACTGACTTTGAGCTCCTGTTTCTGGAGAACCACGTGGTGAAAACCAGCCCAAACTTTGCACACTTGTAGGGGAGACTCTTTGGCACCTATGGTGCAAATTTGGAGCCCCTATAACCTAAGGCCGACCTGTACTGACTCCCCAAAGATGGTACCCCTAGGACATCTAATTTTTACATTGGTGCCTATGTGAAAACTGGCCATGTTTGGGACCCGATAGCTCCCCCGTTTTAGGTCCTATGGGCCCCAAACTTTGCATGCATACTCCCAAGACCCTCGACTACATGGAGCCGAAAAAAGTGAATCAATACCATCTATGGTTCAGGAAATATGACCGTTTCAAGTTGAGCTCCAATTGAACCAACTTTTGAACTTTGAACTCCCATTACTGGGGAACCTTCCATACTGGTGCACCATCGAGCTGCGAGTGGACCCCCACCTCGGCACCCCCTACGAGGTGCCGAGGTGAGGGGGCATGCCAGATAGATCTCTGGTCAGCTTGAAGCAAAATGTGATCAAAGTGACTGACTTTGAGCTCCTGTTTCTGGAGAACCACGTGGTGAAAACCAGCCCAAACTTTGCACACTTGTAGGGGAGACTCTTTAGCACCTATGGTGCAAATTTGGAGCCCCTATAACCTAAGGCCGACCTGTACTGACTCCCCAAAGATGGTACCCCTAGGACATCTAATTTTTACATTGGTGCCTATGTGAAAACTGGCCATGTTTGGGACCCGATAGCTCCCCCGTTTTAGGTCCTATGGGCCCCAAACTTTGCATGCATACTCCCAAGACCCTCGACTACATGGAGCCGAAAAAAGTGAATCAATACCATCTATGGTTCAGGAAATATGACCGTTTCAAGTTGAGCTCCAATTGAACCAACTTTTGAACTTTGAACTCCCATTACTGGGGAACCTTCCATACTGGTGCACCATCGAGCTGCGAGTGGACCCCCACTGGTGCCGAGGTGAGGGGGCATGCCAGATCTCTGGTCAGCTTGAAGCAAAATGGGATCAAAGTGACTGACTTTGAGCTCCTGTTTCTGGAGAACCACGTGGTGAAAACCAGCCCAAACTTTGCACACTTGTAGGGGAGACTCTTTAGCACCTATGGTGCAAATTTGGAGCCCCTATAACCTAAGGCCGACCTGTACTGACTCCCCAAAGATGGTACCCCTAGGACATCTAATTTTTACATTGGTGCCTATGTGAAAACTGGCCATGTTTGGGACCCGATAGCTCCCCCGTTTTAGGTCCTATGGGCCCCAAACTTTGCATGCATACTCCCAAGACCCTCGACTACATGGAGCCGAAAAAAGTGAATCAATACCATCTATGGTTCAGGAAATATGACCGTTTCAAGTTGAGCTCCAATTGAACCAACTTTTAAACTTTGAACTCCCATTACTGGGGAACCTTCCATACTGGTGCACCATCGAGCTGCGAGTGGACCCCCACCTCGGCACCCCCTCCCCCTGAGGGGGGAGGGGGTGCCGAGGTGAGGGGGCATGCCAGATAGATCTCTGGTCAGCTTGAAGCAAAATGGGATCAAAGTGACTGACTTTGAGCTCCTGTTTCTGGAGAACCACGTGGTGAAAACCAGCCCAAACTTTGCACACTTGTAGGGGAGACTCTTTAGCACCTATGGTGCAAATTTGGAGCCCCTATAACCTAAGGCCGACCTGTACTGACTCCCCAAAGATGGTACCCCTAGGACATCTAATTTTTACATTGGTGCCTATGTGAAAACTGGCCATGTTTGGGACCCGATAGCTCCCCCGTTTTAGGTCCTATGGGCCCCAAACTTTGCATGCATACTCCCAAGACCCTCGACTACATGGAGCCGAAAAAAGTGAATCAATACCATCTATGGTTCAGGAAATATGACCGTTTCAAGTTGAGCTCCAATTGAACCAACTTTTGAACTTTGAACTCCCATTACTGGGGAACCTTCCATACTGGTGCACCATCGAGCTGCGAGTGGACCCCCACTGGTGCCGAGGTGAGGGGGCATGCCAGATCTCTGGTCAGCTTGAAGCAAAATGGGATCAAAGTGACTGACTTTGAGCTCCTGTTTCTGGAGAACCACGTGGTGAAAACCAGCCCAAACTTTGCACACTTGTAGGGGAGACTCTTTAGCACCTATGGTGCAAATTTGGAGCCCCTATAACCTAAGGCCGACCTGTACTGACTCCCCAAAGATGGTACCCCTAGGACATCTAATTTTTACATTGGTGCCTATGTGAAAACTGGCCATGTTTGGGACCCGATAGCTCCCCCGTTTTAGGTCCTATGGGCCCCAAACTTTGCATGCATACTCCCAAGACCCTCGACTACATGGAGCCGAAAAAAGTGAATCAATACCATCTATGGTTCAGGAAATATGACCGTTTCAAGTTGAGCTCCAATTGAACCAACTTTTGAACTTTGAACTCCCATTACTGGGAAACCTTCCATACTGGTGCACCATCGAGCTGCGAGTGGACCCCCACCTCGGCACCCCCTCCCCCTGAGGGGGGAGGGGGTGCCGAGGTGAGGGGGCATGCCAGATAGATCTCTGGTCAGCTTGAAGCAAAATGTGATCAAAGTGACTGACTTTGAGCTCCTGTTTCTGGAGAACCACGTGGTGAAAACCAGCCCAAACTTTGCACACTTGTAGGGGAGACTCTTTGGCACCTATGGTGCAAATTTGGAGCCCCTATAACCTAAGGCCGACCTGTACTGACTCCCCAAAGATGGTACCCCTAGGACATCTAATTTTTACATTGGTGCCTATGTGAAAACTGGCCATGTTTGGGACCCGATAGCTCCCCCGTTTTAGGTCCTATGGGCCCCAAACTTTGCATGCATACTCCCAAGACCCTCGACTACATGGAGCCGAAAAAAGTGAATCAATACCATCTATGGTTCAGGAAATATGACCGTTTCAAGTTGAGCTCCAATTGAACCAACTTTTGAACTTTGAACTCCCATTACTGGGGAACCTTCCATACTGGTGCACCATCGAGCTGCGAGTGGACCCCCACCTCGGCACCCCCTACGAGGTGCCGAGGTGAGGGGGCATGCCAGATAGATCTCTGGTCAGCTTGAAGCAAAATGTGATCAAAGTGACTGACTTTGAGCTCCTGTTTCTGGAGAACCACGTGGTGAAAACCAGCCCAAACTTTGCACACTTGTAGGGGAGACTCTTTAGCACCTATGGTGCAAATTTGGAGCCCCTATAACCTAAGGCCGACCTGTACTGACTCCCCAAAGATGGTACCCCTAGGACATCTAATTTTTACATTGGTGCCTATGTGAAAACTGGCCATGTTTGGGACCCGATAGCTCCCCCGTTTTAGGTCCTATGGGCCCCAAACTTTGCATGCATACTCCCAAGACCCTCGACTACATGGAGCCGAAAAAAGTGAATCAATACCATCTATGGTTCAGGAAATATGACCGTTTCAAGTTGAGCTCCAATTGAACCAACTTTTGAACTTTGAACTCCCATTACTGGGGAACCTTCCATACTGGTGCACCATCGAGCTGCGAGTGGACCCCCACCTCGGCACCCCCTACGAGGTGCCGAGGTGAGGGGGCATGCCAGATAGATCTCTGGTCAGCTTGAAGCAAAATGTGATCAAAGTGACTGACTTTGAGCTCCTGTTTCTGGAGAACCACGTGGTGAAAACCAGCCCAAACTTTGCACACTTGTAGGGGAGACTCTTTAGCACCTATGGTGCAAATTTGGAGCCCCTATAACCTAAGGCCGACCTGTACTGACTCCCCAAAGATGGTACCCCTAGGACATCTAATTTTTACATTGGTGCCTATGTGAAAACTGGCCATGTTTGGGACCCGATAGCTCCCCCGTTTTAGGTCCTATGGGCCCCAAACTTTGCATGCATACTCCCAAGACCCTCGACTACATGGAGCCGAAAAAAGTGAATCAATACCATCTATGGTTCAGGAAATATGACCGTTTCAAGTTGAGCTCCAATTGAACCAACTTTTGAACTTTGAACTCCCATTACTGGGGAACCTTCCATACTGGTGCACCATCGAGCTGCGAGTGGACCCCCACTGGTGCCGAGGTGAGGGGGCATGCCAGATCTCTGGTCAGCTTGAAGCAAAATGGGATCAAAGTGACTGACTTTGAGCTCCTGTTTCTGGAGAACCACGTGGTGAAAACCAGCCCAAACTTTGCACACTTGTAGGGGAGACTCTTTAGCACCTATGGTGCAAATTTGGAGCCCCTATAACCTAAGGCCGACCTGTACTGACTCCCCAAAGATGGTACCCCTAGGACATCTAATTTTTACATTGGTGCCTATGTGAAAACTGGCCATGTTTGGGACCCGATAGCTCCCCCGTTTTAGGTCCTATGGGCCCCAAACTTTGCATGCATACTCCCAAGACCCTCGACTACATGGAGCCGAAAAAAGTGAATCAATACCATCTATGGTTCAGGAAATATGACCGTTTCAAGTTGAGCTCCAATTGAACCAACTTTTGAACTTTGAACTCCCATTACTGGGAAACCTTCCATACTGGTGCACCATCGAGCTGCGAGTGGACCCCCACCTCGGCACCCCCTCCCCCTGAGGGGGGAGGGGGTGCCGAGGTGAGGGGGCATGCCAGATAGATCTCTGGTCAGCTTGAAGCAAAATGTGATCAAAGTGACTGACTTTGAGCTCCTGTTTCTGGAGAACCACGTGGTGAAAACCAGCCCAAACTTTGCACACTTGTAGGGGAGACTCTTTGGCACCTATGGTGCAAATTTGGAGCCCCTATAACCTAAGGCCGACCTGTACTGACTCCCCAAAGATGGTACCCCTAGGACATCTAATTTTTACATTGGTGCCTATGTGAAAACTGGCCATGTTTGGGACCCGATAGCTCCCCCGTTTTAGGTCCTATGGGCCCCAAACTTTGCATGCATACTCCCAAGACCCTCGACTACATGGAGCCGAAAAAAGTGAATCAATACCATCTATGGTTCAGGAAATATGACCGTTTCAAGTTGAGCTCCAATTGAACAACTTTTGAACTTTGAACTCCCATTACTGGGGAACCTTCCATACTGGTGCACCATCGAGCTGCGAGTGGACCCCCACCTCGGCACCCCCTCCCCCTGAGGGGGGAGGGTGTGCCGAGGTGAGGGGGCATGCCAGATAGATCTCTGGTCAGCTTGAAGCAAAATGTGATCAAAGTGACTGACTTTGAGCTCCTGTTTCTGGAGAACCACGTGGTGAAAACCAGCCCAAACTTTGCACACTTGTAGGGGAGACTCTTTAGCACCTATGGTGCAAATTTGGAGCCCCTATAACCTAAGGCCGACCTGTACTGACTCCCCAAAGATGGTACCCCTAGGACATCTAATTTTTACATTGGTGCCTATGTGAAAACTGGCCATGTTTGGGACCCGATAGCTCCCCCGTTTTAGGTCCTATGGGCCCCAAACTTTGCATGCATACTCCCAAGACCCTCGACTACATGGTGCCGAAAAAAGTGAATCAATACCATCTATGGTTCAGGAAATATGACCGTTTCAAGTTGAGCTCCAATTGAACCAACTTTTGAACTTTGAACTCCCATTACTGGGGAACCTTCCATACTGGTGCACCATCGAGCTGCGAGTGGACCCCCACCTCGGCACCCCCTCCCCCTGAGGGGGGAGGGGGTGCCGAGGTGAGGGGGCATGCCAGATAGATCTCTGGTCAGCTTGAAGCAAAATGTGATCAAAGTGACTGACTTTGAGCTCCTGTTTCTGGAGAACCACGTGGTGAAAACCAGCCCAAACTTTGCACACTTGTAGGGGAGACTCTTTAGCACCTATGGTGCAAATTTGGAGCCCCTATAACCTAAGGCCGACCTGTACTGACTCCCCAAAGATGGTACCCCTAGGACATCTAATTTTTACATTGGTGCCTATGTGAAAACTGGCCATGTTTGGGACCCGATAGCTCCCCCGTTTTAGGTCCTATGGGCCCCAAACTTTGCATGCATACTCCCAAGACCCTCGACTACATGGAGCCGAAAAAAGTGAATCAATACCATCTATGGTTCAGGAAATATGACCGTTTCAAGTTGAGCTCCAATTGAACTACCTTTTGAACTTTGAACTCCCATTACTGGGAAACCTTCCATACTGGTGCACCATCAAGCTGCGAGTGGACCCCCACCTCGGCACCCCCTCCCCCTGAGGGGGGAGGGGGTGCCGAGGTGAGGGGGCATGCCAGATAGATCTCTGGTCAGCTTGAAGCAAAATGTGATCAAAGTGACTGACTTTGAGCTCCTGTTTCTGGATAACCACGTGGTGAAAACCAGCCCAAACTTTGCACACTTGTAGGGGAGACTCTTTAGCACCTATGGTGCAAATTTGGAGCCCCTATAACCTAAGGCCGACCTGTACTGACTCCCCAAAGATGGTACCCCTAGGACATCTAATTTTTACATTGGTGCCTATGTGAAAACTGGCCATGTTTGGGACCCGATAGCTCCCCCGTTTTAGGTCCTATGGGCCCCAAACTTTGCATGCATACTCCCAAGACCCTCGACTACATGGAGCCGAAAAAAGTGAATCAATACCATCTATGGTTCAGGAAATATGACCGTTTCAAGTTGAGCTCCAATTGAACCAACTTTTGAACTTTGAACTCCCATTACTGGGAAACCTTCCATACTGGTGCACCATCAAGCTGCGAGTGGACCCCCACCTCGGCACCCCCTCCCCCTGAGGGGGGAGGGGGTGCCGAGGTGAGGGGGCATGCCAGATAGATCTCTGGTCAGCTTGAAGCAAAATGTGATCAAAGTGACTGACTTTGAGCTCCTGTTTCTGGAGAACCACGTGGTGAAAACCAGCCCAAACTTTGCACACTTGTAGGGGAGACTCTTTAGCACCTATGGTGCAAATTTGGAGCCCCTATAACCTAAGGCCGACCTGTACTGACTCCCCAAAGATGGTACCCCTAGGACATCTAATTTTTACATTGGTGCCTATGTGAAAACTGGCCATGTTTGGGACCCGATAGCTCCCCCGTTTTAGGTCCTATGGGCCCCAAACTTTGCATGCATACTCCCAAGACCCTCGACTACATGGAGCCGAAAAAAGTGAATCAATACCATCTATGGTTCAGGAAATATGACCGTTTCAAGTTGAGCTCCAATTGAACCAACTTTTGAACTTTGAACTCCCATTACTGGGAAACCTTCCATACTGGTGCACCATCGAGCTGCGAGTGGACCCCCACCTTGGCACCCCCTCCCCCTGAGGGGGGAGGGAGTGCCGAGGTGAGGGGGCATGCCAGATAGATCTCTGGTCAGCTTGAAGCAAAATGTGATCAAAGTGACTGACTTTGAGCTCCTGTTTCTGGAGAACCACGTGGTGAAAACCAGCCCAAACTTTGCACACTTGTAGGGGAGACTCTTTAGCACCTATGGTGCAAATTTGGAGCCCCTATAACCTAAGGCCGACCTGTACTGACTCCCCAAAGATGGTACCCCTAGGACATCTAATTTTTACATTGGTGCCTATGTGAAAACTGGCCATGTTTGGGACCCGATAGCTCCCCCGTTTTAGGTCCTATGGGCCCCAAACTTTGCATGCATACTCCCAAGACCCTCGACTACATGGAGCTGAAAAAAGTGAATCAATACCATCTATGGTTCAGGAAATATGACCGTTTCAAGTTGAGCTCCAATTGAACCAACTTTTGAACTTTGAACTCCCATTACTGGGGAACCTTCCATACTGGTGCACCATCGAGCTGCGAGTGGACCCCCACCTCGGCACCCCCTCCCCCTGAGGGGGGAGGGGGTGCCGAGGTGAGGGGGCATGCCAGATAGATCTCTGGTCAGCTTGAAGCAAAATGGGATCAAAGTGACTGACTTTAAGCTCCTGTTTCTGGAGAACCACGTGGTGAAAACCAGCCCAAACTTTGCACACTTGTAGGGGAGACTCTTTAGCACCTATGGTGCAAATTTGGAGCCCCTATAACCTAAGGCCGACCTGTACTGACTCCCCAAAGATGGTACCCCTAGGACATCTAATTTTTACATTGGTGCCTATGTGAAAACTGGCCATGTTTGGGACCCGATAGCTCCCGCGTTTTAGGTCCTATGGGCCCCAAACTTTGCATGCATACTCCCAAGACCCTCGACTACATGGAGCCGAAAAAAGTGAATCAATACCATCTATGGTTCAGGAAATATGACCGTTTCAAGTTGAGCTCCAATTGAACCAACTTTTGAACTTTGAACTCCCATTACTGGGAAACCTTCCATACTGGTGCACCATCGAGCTGCGAGTGGACCCCCACCTCGGCACCCCCTCCCCCTGAGGGGGGAGGGGGTCCCGAGGTGAGGGGGCATGCCAGATAGATCTCTGGTCAGCTTAAAGCAAAATGTGATCAAAGTGACTGACTTTAAGCTCCTGTTTCTGGAGAACCACGTGGTGAAAACCAGCCCAAACTTTGCACACTTGTAGGGGAGACTCTTTAGCACCTATGGTGCAAATTTGGAGCCCCTATAACCTAAGGCCGACCTGTACTGACTCCCCAAAGATGGTACCCCTAGGACATCTAATTTTTACATTGGTGCCTATGTGAAAACTGGCCATGTTTGGGACCCGATAGCTCCCCCGTTTTAGGTCCTATGGGCCCCAAACTTTGCATGCATACTCCCAAGACCCTCGACTACATGGAGCCGAAAAAAGTGAATCAATACCATCTATGGTTCAGGAAATATGACCGTTTCAAGTTGAGCTCCAATTGAACCAACTTTTGAACTTTGAACTCCCATTACTGGGGAACCTTCCATACTGGTGCACCATCGAGCTGCGAGTGGACCCCCACCTCGGCACCCCCTCCGAGGTGCCGAGGTGAGGGGGCATGCCAGATAGATCTCTGGTCAGCTTGAAGCAAAATGTGATCAAAGTGACTGAATTTGAGCTCCTGTTTCTGGAGAACCACGTGGTGAAAACCAGCCCAAACTTTGCACACTTGTAGGGGAGACTCTTTAGCACCTATGGTGCAAATTTGGAGCCCCTATAACCTAAGGCCGACCTGTACTGACTCCCCAAAGATGGTACCCCTAGGACATCTAATTTTTACATTGGTGCCTATGTGAAAACTGGCCATGTTTGGGACCCGATAGCTCCCCCGTTTTAGGTCCTATGGGCCCCAAACTTTGCATGCATACTCCCAAGACCCTCGACTACATGGAGCCGAAAAAAGTGAATCAATACCATCTATGGTTCAGGAAATATGACCGTTTCAAGTTGAGCTTCAATTGAACCAACTTTTGAACTTTGAACTCCCATTACTGGGGAACCTTCCATACTGGTGCACCATCGAGCTGCGAGTGGACCCCCACTGGTGCCGAGGTGAGGGGGCATGCCAGATCTCTGGTCAGCTTGAAGCAAAATGGGATCAAAGTGACTGACTTTGAGCTCCTGTTTCTGGAGAACCACGTGGTGAAAACCAGCCCAAACTTTGCACACTTGTAGGGGAGACTCTTTAGCACCTATGGTGCAAATTTGGAGCCCCTATAACCTAAGGCCGACCTGTACTGACTCCCCAAAGATGGTACCCCTAGGACATCTAATTTTTACATTGGTGCCTATGTGAAAACTGGCCATGTTTGGGACCCGATAGCTCCCCCGTTTTAGGTCCTATGGGCCCCAAACTTTGCATGCATACTCCCAAGACCCTCGACTACATGGAGCCGAAAAAAGTGAATCAATACCATCTATGGTTCAGGAAATATGACCGTTTCAAGTTGAGCTCCAATTGAACCAACTTTTGAACTTTGAACTCCCATTACTGGGGAACCTTCCATACTGGTGCACCATCGAGCTGCGAGTGGACCCCCACCTCGGCACCCCCTCCGAGGTGCCGAGGTGAGGGGGCATGCCAGATAGATCTCTGGTCAGCTTGAAGCAAAATGTGATCAAAGTGACTGACTTTGAGCTCCTGTTTCTGGAGAACCACGTGGTGAAAACCAGCCCAAACTTTGCACACTTGTAGGGGAGACTCTTTAGCACCTATGGTGCAAATTTGGAGCCCCTATAACCTAAGGCCGACCTGTACTGACTCCCCAAAGATGGTACCCCTAGGACATCTAATTTTTACATTGGTGCCTATGTGAAAACTGGCCATGTTTGGGACCCGATAGCTCCCCCGTTTTAGGTCCTATGGGCCCCAAGCTTTGCATGCATACTCCCAAGACCCTCGACTACATGGAGCCGAAAAAAGTGAATCAATACCATCTATGGTTCAGGAAATATGACCGTTTCAAGTTGAGCTTCAATTGAACCAACTTTTGAACTTTGAACTCCCATTACTGGGGAACCTTCCATACTGGTGCACCATCGAGCTGCGAGTGGACCCCCACTGGTGCCGAGGTGAGGGGGCATGCCAGATCTCTGGTCAGCTTGAAGCAAAATGGGATCAAAGTGACTGACTTTGAGCTCCTGTTTCTGGAGAACCACGTGGTGAAAACCAGCCCAAACTTTGCACACTTGTAGGGGAGACTCTTTAGCACCTATGGTGCAAATTTGGAGCCCCTATAACCTAAGGCCGACCTGTACTGACTCCCCAAAGATGGTACCCCTAGGACATCTAATTTTTACATTGGTGCCTATGTGAAAACTGGCCATGTTTGGGACCCGATAGCTCCCCCGTTTTAGGTCCTATGGGCCCCAAACTTTGCATGCATACTCCCAAGACCCTCGACTACATGGAGCCGAAAAAAGTGAATCAATACCATCTATGGTTCAGGAAATATGACCGTTTCAAGTTGAGCTCCAATTGAACCAACTTTTGAACTTTGAACTCCCATTACTGGGAAACCTTCCATACTGGTGCACCATCGAGCTGCGAGTGGACCCCCACCTCGGCACCCCCTCCCCCTGAGGGGGGAGGGGGTGCCGAGGTGAGGGGGCATGCCAGATAGATCTCTGGTCAGCTTGAAGCAAAATGTGATCAAAGTGACTGACTTTAAGCTCCTGTTTCTGGAGAACCACGTGGTGAAAACCAGCCCAAACTTTGCACACTTGTAGGGGAGACTCTTTAGCACCTATGGTGCAAATTTGGAGCCCCTATAACCTAAGGCCGACCTGTACTGACTCCCCAAAGATGGTACCCCTAGGACATCTAATTTTTACATTGGTGCCTATGTGAAAACTGGCCATGTTTGGGACCCGATAGCTCCCCCGTTTTAGGTCCTATGGGCCCCAAACTTTGCATGCATACTCCCAAGACCCTCGACTACATGGAGCCGAAAAAAGTGAATCAATACCATCTATGGTTCAGGAAATATGACCGTTTCAAGTTGAGCTCCAATTGAACAACTTTTGAACTTTGAACTCCCATTACTGGGGAACCTTCCATACTGGTGCACCATCGAGCTGCGAGTGGACCCCCACCTCGGCACCCCCTCCCCCTGAGGGGGGAGGGGGTGCCGAGGTGAGGGGGCATGCCAGATAGATCTCTGGTCAGCTTGAAGCAAAATGTGATCAAAGTGACTGACTTTGAGCTCCTGTTTCTGGAGAACCACGTGGTGAAAACCAGCCCAAACTTTGCACACTTGTAGGGGAGACTCTTTAGCACCTATGGTGCAAATTTGGAGCCCCTATAACCTAAGGCCGACCTGTACTGACTCCCCAAAGATGGTACCCCTAGGACATCTAATTTTTACATTGGTGCCTATGTGAAAACTGGCCATGTTTGGGACCCGATAGCTCCCCCGTTTTAGGTCCTATGGGCCCCAAACTTTGCATGCATACTCCCAAGACCCTCGACTACATGGTGCCGAAAAAAGTGAATCAATACCATCTATGGTTCAGGAAATATGACCGTTTCAAGTTGAGCTCCAATTGAACCAACTTTTGAACTTTGAACTCCCATTACTGGGGAACCTTCCATACTGGTGCACCATCGAGCTGCGAGTGGACCCCCACCTCGGCACCCCCTCCCCCTGAGGGGGGAGGGGGTGCCGAGGTGAGGGGGCATGCCAGATAGATCTCTGGTCAGCTTGAAGCAAAATGTGATCAAAGTGACTGACTTTGAGCTCCTGTTTCTGGAGAACCACGTGGTGAAAACCAGCCCAAACTTTGCACACTTGTAGGGGAGACTCTTTAGCACCTATGGTGCAAATTTGGAGCCCCTATAACCTAAGGCCGACCTGTACTGACTCCCCAAATATGGTACCCCTAGGACATCTAATTTTTACATTGGTGCCTATGTGAAAACTGGCCATGTTTGGGACCCGATAGCTCCCCCGTTTTAGGTCCTATGGGCCCCAAACTTTGCATGCATACTCCCAAGACCCTCGACTACATGGAGCCGAAAAAAGTGAATCAATACCATCTATGGTTCAGGAAATATGACCGTTTCAAGTTGAGCTCCAATTGAACCAACTTTTGAACTTTGAACTCCCATTACTGGGAAACCTTCAATACTGGTGCACCATCGAGCTGCGAGTGGACCCCCACCTCGGCACCCCCTCCCCCTGAGGGGGGAGGGGGTGCCGAGGTGAGGGGGCATGCCAGATAGATCTCTGGTCAGCTTGAAGCAAAATGTGATCAAAGTGACTGACTTTGAGCTCCTGTTTCTGGAGAACCACGTGGTGAAAACCAGCCCAAACTTTGCACACTTGTAGGGGAGACTCTTTAGCACCTATGGTGCAAATTTGGAGCCCCTATAACCTAAGGCCGACCTGTACTGACTCCCCAAAGATGGTACCCCTAGGACATCTAATTTTTACATTGGTGCCTATGTGAAAACTGGCCATGTTTGGGACCCGATAGCTCCCCCGTTTTAGGTCCTATGGGCCCCAAACTTTGCATGCATACTCCCAAGACCCTTGACTACATGGAGCCGAAAAAAGTGAATCAATACCATCTATGGTTCAGGAAATATGACCGTTTCAAGTTGAGCTCCAATTGAACCAACTTTTGAACTTTGAACTCCCATTACTGGGGAACCTTCCATACTGGTGCACCATCGAGCTGCGAGTGGACCCCCACTGGTGCCGAGGTGAGGGGGCATGCCAGATCTCTGGTCAGCTTGAAGCAAAATGGGATCAAAGTGACTGACTTTGAGCTCCTGTTTCTGGAGAACCACGTGGTGAAAACCAGCCCAAACTTTGCACACTTGTAGGGGAGACTCTTTAGCACCTATGGTGCAAATTTGGAGCCCCTATAACCTAAGGCCGACCTGTACTGACTCCCCAAAGATGGTACCCCTAGGACATCTAATTTTTACATTGGTGCCTATGTGAAAACTGGCCCTGTTTGGGACCCGATAGCTCCCCCGTTTTAGGTCCTATGGGCCCCAAACTTTGCATGCATACTCCCAAGACCCTCGACTACATGGAGCCGAAAAAAGTGAATCAATACCATCTATGGTTCAGGAAATATGACCGTTTCAAGTTGAGCTCCAATTGAACCAACTTTTGAACTTTGAACTCCCATTACTGGGGAACCTTCCATACTGGTGCACCATCGAGCTGCGAGTGGACCCCCACCTCGGCACCCCCTCCCCCTGAGGGGGTGCCGAGGTGAGGGGGCATGCCAGATAGATCTCTGGTCAGCTTGAAGCAAAATGTGATCAAAGTGACTGACTTTGAGCTCCTGTTTCTGGAGAACCACGTGGTGAAAACCAGCCCAAACTTTGCACACTTGTAGGGGAGACTCTTTAGCACCTATGGTGCAAATTTGGAGCCCCTATAACCTAAGGCCGACCTGTACTGACTCCCCAAAGATGGTACCCCTAGGACATCTAATTTTTACATTGGTGCCTATGTGAAAACTGGCCATGTTTGGGACCCGATAGCTCCCCCGTTTTAGGTCCTATGGGCCCCAAACTTTGCATGCATACTCCCAAGACCCTCGACTACATGGAGCCGAAAAAAGTGAATCAATACCATCTATGGTTCAGGAAATATGACCGTTTCAAGTTGAGCTCCAATTGAACCAACTTTTGAACTTTGAACTCCCATTACTGGGGAACCTTCCATACTGGTGCACCATCGAGCTGCGAGTGGACCCCCACTGGTGCCGAGGTGAGGGGGCATGCCAGATCTCTGGTCAGCTTGAAGCAAAATGGGATCAAAGTGACTGACTTTGAGCTCCTGTTTCTGGAGAACCACGTGGTGAAAACCAGCCCAAACTTTGCACACTTGTAGGGGAGACTCTTTAGCACCTATGGTGCAAATTTGGAGCCCCTATAACCTAAGGCCGACCTGTACTGACTCCCCAAAGATGGTACCCCTAGGACATCTAATTTTTACATTGGTGCCTATGTGAAAACTGGCCCTGTTTGGGACCCGATAGCTCCCCCGTTTTAGGTCCTATGGGCCCCAAACTTTGCATGCATACTCCCAAGACCCTCGACTACATGGAGCCGAAAAAAGTGAATCAATACCATCTATGGTTCAGGAAATATGACCGTTTCAAGTTGAGCTCCAATTGAACCAACTTTTGAACTTTGAACTCCCATTACTGGGGAACCTTCCATACTGGTGCACCATCGAGCTGCGAGTGGACCCCCACCTCGGCACCCCCTCCCCCTTAGGGGGGAGGGGGTGCCGAGGTGAGGGGGCATGCCAGATAGATCTCTGGTCAGCTTGAAGCAAAATGGGATCAAAGTGACTGACTTTGAGCTCCTGTTTCTGGAGAACCACGTGGTGAAAACCAGCCCAAACTTTGCACACTTGTAGGGGAGACTCTTTAGCACCTATGGTGCAAATTTGGAGCCCCTATAACCTAAGGCCGACCTGTACTGACTCCCCAAAGATGGTACCCCTAGGACATCTAATTTTTACATTGGTGCCTATGTGAAAACTGGCCATGTTTGGGACCCGATAGCTCCCCCGTTTTAGGTCCTATGGGCCCCAAACTTTGCATGCATACTCCCAAGACCCTCGACTACATGGAGCCGAAAAAAGTGAATCAATACCATCTATGGTTCAGGAAATATGACCGTTTCAAGTTGAGCTCCAATTGAACCAACTTTTGAACTTTGAACTCCCATTACTGGGGAACCTTCCATACTGGTGCACCATCGAGCTGCGAGTGGACCCCCACCTCGGCACCCCCTCCCCCTGAGGGGGGAGGGGGTGCCGAGGTGAGGGGGCATGCCAGATAGATCTCTGGTCAGCTTGAAGCAAAATGTGATCAAAGTGACTGACTTTGAGCTCCTGTTTCTGGAGAACCACGTGGTGAAAACCAGCCCAAACTTTGCACACTTGTAGGGGAGACTATTTAGCACCTATGGTGCAAATTTGGAGCCCCTATAACCTAAGGCCGACCTGTACTGACTCCCCAAAGATGGTACCCCTAGGACATCTAATTTTTACATTGGTGCCTATGTGAAAACTGGCCATGTTTGGGACCCGATAGCTCCCCCGTTTTAGGTCCTATGGGCCCCAAACTTTGCATGCATACTCCCAAGACCCTCGACTACATGGAGCCGAAAAAAGTGAATCAATACCATCTATGGTTCAGGAAATATGACCGTTTCAAGTTGAGCTCCAATTGAACCAACTTTTGAACTTTGAACTCCCATTACTGGGGAACCTTCCATACTGGTGCACCATCGAGCTGCGAGTGGACCCCCACCTCGGCACCCCCTCCCCCTTAGGGGGGAGGGGGTGCCGAGGTGAGGGGGCATGCCAGATAGATCTCTGGTCAGCTTGAAGCAAAATGGGATCAAAGTGACTGACTTTGAGCTCCTGTTTCTGGAGAACCACGTGGTGAAAACCAGCCCAAACTTTGCACACTTGTAGGGGAGACTCTTTAGCACCTATGGTGCAAATTTGGAGCCCCTATAACCTAAGGCCGACCTGTACTGACTCCCCAAAGATGGTACCCCTAGGACATCTAATTTTTACATTGGTGCCTATGTGAAAACTGGCCATGTTTGGGACCCGATAGCTCCCCCGTTTTAGGTCCTATGGGCCCCAAACTTTGCATGCATACTCCCAAGACCCTCGACTACATGGAGCCGAAAAAAGTGAATCAATACCATCTATGGTTCAGGAAATATGACCGTTTCAAGTTGAGCTCCAATTGAACCAACTTTTGAACTTTGAACTCCCATTACTGGGGAACCTTCCATACTGGTGCACCATCGAGCTGCGAGTGGACCCCCACCTCGGCACCCCCTCCCCCTTAGGGGGGAGGGGGTGCCGAGGTGAGGGGGCATGCCAGATAGATCTCTGGTCAGCTTGAAGCAAAATGGGATCAAAGTGACTGACTTTGAGCTCCTGTTTCTGGAGAACCACGTGGTGAAAACCAGCCCAAACTTTGCACACTTGTAGGGGAGACTCTTTAGCACCTATGGTGCAAATTTGGAGCCCCTATAACCTAAGGCCGACCTGTACTGACTCCCCAAAGATGGTACCCCTAGGACATCTAATTTTTACATTGGTGCCTATGTGAAAACTGGCCATGTTTGGGACCCGATAGCTCCCCCGTTTTAGGTCCTATGGGCCCCAAACTTTGCATGCATACTCCCAAGACCCTCGACTACATGGAGCCGAAAAAAGTGAATCAATACCATCTATGGTTCAGGAAATATGACCGTTTCAAGTTGAGCTCCAATTGAACCAACTTTTGAACTTTGAACTCCCATTACTGGGGAACCTTCCATACTGGTGCACCATCGAGCTGCGAGTGGACCCCCACCTCGGCACCCCCTCCCCCTGAGGGGGGAGGGGGTGCCGAGGTGAGGGGGCATGCCAGATAGATCTCTGGTCAGCTTGAAGCAAAATGTGATCAAAGTGACTGACTTTGAGCTCCTGTTTCTGGAGAACCACGTGGTGAAAACCAGCCCAAACTTTGCACACTTGTAGGGGAGACTATTTAGCACCTATGGTGCAAATTTGGAGCCCCTATAACCTAAGGCCGACCTGTACTGACTCCCCAAAGATGGTACCCCTAGGACATCTAATTTTTACATTGGTGCCTATGTGAAAACTGGCCATGTTTGGGACCCGATAGCTCCCCCGTTTTAGGTCCTATGGGCCCCAAACTTTGCATGCATACTCCCAAGACCCTCGACTACATGGAGCCGAAAAAAGTGAATCAATACCATCTATGGTTCAGGAAATATGACCGTTTCAAGTTGAGCTCCAATTGAACCAACTTTTGAACTTTGAACTCCCATTACTGGGGAACCTTCCATACTGGTGCACCATCGAGCTGCGAGTGGACCCCCACCTCGGCACCCCCTCCCCCTTAGGGGGGAGGGGGTGCCGAGGTGAGGGGGCATGCCAGATAGATCTCTGGTCAGCTTGAAGCAAAATGGGATCAAAGTGACTGACTTTGAGCTCCTGTTTCTGGAGAACCACGTGGTGAAAACCAGCCCAAACTTTGCACACTTGTAGGGGAGACTCTTTAGCACCTATGGTGCAAATTTGGAGCCCCTATAACCTAAGGCCGACCTGTACTGACTCCCCAAAGATGGTACCCCTAGGACATCTAATTTTTACATTGGTGCCTATGTGAAAACTGGCCATGTTTGGGACCCGATAGCTCCCCCGTTTTAGGTCCTATGGGCCCCAAACTTTGCATGCATACTCCCAAGACCCTCGACTACATGGAGCCGAAAAAAGTGAATCAATACCATCTATGGTTCAGGAAATATGACCGTTTCAAGTTGAGCTCCAATTGAACCAACTTTTGAACTTTGAACTCCCATTACTGGGGAACCTTCCATACTGGTGCACCATCGAGCTGCGAGTGGACCCCCACCTCGGCACCCCCTCCCCCTGAGGGGGGAGGGGGTGCCGAGGTGAGGGGGCATGCCAGATAGATCTCTGGTCAGCTTGAAGCAAAATGTGATCAAAGTGACTGACTTTGAGCTCCTGTTTCTGGAGAACCACGTGGTGAAAACCAGCCCAAACTTGGCACACTTGTAGGGGAGACTCTTTAGCACCTATGGTGCAAATTTGGAGCCCCTATAACCTAAGGCCGACCTGTACTGACTCCCCAAAGATGGTACCCCTAGGACATCTAATTTTTACATTGGTGCCTATGTGAAAACTGGCCATGTTTGGGACCCGATAGCTCCCCCGTTTTAGGTCCTATGGGCCCCAAACTTTGCATGCATACTCCCAAGACCCTCGACTACATGGAGCCGAAAAAAGTGAATCAATACCATCTATGGTTCAGGAAATATGACCGTTTCAAGTTGAGCTCCAATTGAACCAACTTTTGAACTTTGAACTCCCATTACTGGGGAACCTTCCATACTGGTGCACCATCGAGCTGCGAGTGGACCCCCACCTCGGCACCCCCTCCCCCTGAGTGCCGAGGTGAGGGGGCATGCCAGATAGATCTCTGGTCAGCTTGAAGCAAAATGTGATCAAAGTGACTGACTTTGAGCTCCTGTTTCTGGAGAACCACGTGGTGAAAACCAGCCCAAACTTTGCACACTTGTAGGGGAGACTCTTTAGCACCTATGGTGCAAATTTGGAGCCCCTATAACCTAAGGCCGACCTGTACTGACTCCCCAAAGATGGTACCCCTAGGACATCTAATTTTTACATTGGTGCCTATGTGAAAACTGGCCATGTTTGGGACCCGATAGCTCCCCCGTTTTAGGTCCTATGGGCCCCAAACTTTGCATGCATACTCCCAAGACCCTCGACTACATGGAGCCGAAAAAAGTGAATCAATACCATCTATGGTTCAGGAAATATGACCGTTTCAAGTTGAGCTCCAATTGAACCAACTTTTGAACTTTGAACTCCCATTACTGGGAAACCTTCCATACTGGTGCACCATCGAGCTGCGAGTGGACCCCCACCTCGGCACCCCCTCCCCCTGAGGGGGGAGGGGGTGCCGAGGTGAGGGGGCATGCCAGATAGATCTCTGGTCAGCTTGAAGCAAAATGTGATCAAAGTGACTGACTTTAAGCTCCTGTTTCTGGAGAACCACGTGGTGAAAACCAGCCCAAACTTTGCACACTTGTAGGGGAGACTCTTTAGCACATATGGTGCAAATTTGGAGCCCCTATAACCTAAGGCCGACCTGTACTGACTCCCCAAAGATGGTACCCCTAGGACATCTAATTTTTACATTGGTGCCTATGTGAAAACTGGCCATGTTTGGGACCCGATAGCTCCCCCGTTTTAGGTCCTATGGGCCCCAAACTTTGCATGCATACTCCCAAGACCCTCGACTACATGGAGCCGAAAAAAGTGAATCAATACCATCTATGGTTCAGGAAATATGACCGTTTCAAGTTGAGCTCCAATTGAACCAACTTTTGAACTTTGAACTCCCATTACTGGGGAACCTTCCATACTGGTGCACCATCGAGCTGCGAGTGGACCCCCACCTCGGCACCCCCTCCCCCTGAGGGGGGAGGGGGTGCCGAGGTGAGGGGGCATGCCAGATAGATCTCTGGTCAGCTTGAAGCAAAATGTGATCAAAGTGACTGACTTTGAGCTCCTGTTTCTGGAGAACCACGTGGTGAAAACCAGCCCAAACTTTGCACACTTGTAGGGGAGACTCTTTAGCACCTATGGTGCAAATTTGGAGCCCCTATAACCTAAGGCCGACCTGTACTGACTCCCCAAAGATGGTACCCCTAGGACATCTAATTTTTACATTGGTGCCTATGTGAAAACTGGCCATGTTTGGGACCCGATAGCTCCCCCGTTTTAGGTCCTATGGGCCCCAAACTTTGCATGCATACTCCCAAGACCCTCGACTACATGGAGCCGAAAAAGTGAATCAATACCATCTATGGTTCAGGAAATATGACCGTTTCAAGTTGAGCTCCAATTGAACCAACTTTTGAACTTTGAACTCCCATTACTGGGAAACCTTCCATACTGGTGCACCATCGAGCTGCGAGTGGACCCCCACCTCGGCACCCCCTCCCCCTGAGGGGGGAGGGGGTGCCGAGGTGAGGGGGCATGCCAGATAGATCTCTGGTCAGCTTGAAGCAAAATGTGATCAAAGTGACTGAGTTTAAGCTCCTGTTTCTGGAGAACCACGTGGTGAAAACCAGCCCAAACTTTGCACACTTGTAGGGGAGACTCTTTAGCACCTATGGTGCAAATTTGGAGCCCCTATAACCTAAGGCCGACCTGTACTGACTCCCCAAAGATGGTACCCCTAGGACATCTAATTTTTACATTGGTGCCTATGTGAAAACTGGCCATGTTTGGGACCCGATAGCTCCCCCGTTTTAGGTCCTATGGGCCCCAAACTTTGCATGCATACTCCCAAGACCCTCGACTACATGGAGCCGAAAAAAGTGAATCAATACCATCTATGGTTCAGGAAATATGACCGTTTCAAGTTGAGCTCCAATTGAACCAACTTTTGAACTTTGAACTCAGATTACTGGGGAACCTTCCATACTGGTGCACCATCGAGCTGCGAGTGGACCCCCACCTCGGCACCCCCTCCCCCTGAGGGGGGAGGGGGTGCCGAGGTGAGGGGGCATGCCAGATAGATCTCTGGTCAGCTTGAAGCAAAATGGGATCAAAGTGACTGACTTTGATCTCCTGTTTCTGGAGAACCACGTGGTGAAAACCAGCCCAAACTTTGCACACTTGTAGGGGAGACTCTTTAGCACCTATGGTGCAAATTTGGAGCCCCTATAACCTAAGGCCGACCTGTACTGACTCCCCAAAGATGGTACCCCTAGGACATCTAATTTTTACATTGGTGCCTATGTGAAAACTGGCCATGTTTGGGACCCGATAGCTCCCCCGTTTTAGGTCCTATGGGCCCCAAACTTTGCATGCATACTCCCAAGACCCTCGACTACATGGAGCCGAAAAAAGTGAATCAATACCATCTATGGTTCAGGAAATATGACCGTTTCAAGTTGAGCTCCAATTGAACCAACTTTTGAACTTTGAACTCCCATTACTGGGAAACCTTCCATACTGGTGCACCATCGAGCTGCGAGTGGACCCCCACCTCGGCACCCCCTCCCCCTGAGGGGGGAGGGGGTGCCGAGGTGAGGGGGCATGCCAGATAGATCTCTGGTCAGCTTGAAGCAAAATGTGATCAAAGTGACTGACTTTAAGCTCCTGTTTCTGGAGAACCACGTGGTGAAAACCAGCCCAAACTTTGCACACTTGTAGGGGAGACTCTTTAGCACATATGGTGCAAATTTGGAGCCCCTATAACCTAAGGCCGACCTGTACTGACTCCCCAAAGATGGTACCCCTAGGACATCTAATTTTTACATTGGTGCCTATGTGAAAACTGGCCATGTTTGGGACCCGATAGCTCCCCCGTTTTAGGTCCTATGGGCCCCAAACTTTGCATGCATACTCCCAAGACCCTCGACTACATGGAGCCGAAAAAAGTGAATCAATACCATCTATGGTTCAGGAAATATGACCGTTTCAAGTTGAGCTCCAATTGAACCAACTTTTGAACTTTGAACTCCCATTACTGGGAAACCTTCCATACTGGTGCACCATCGAGCTGCGAGTGGACCCCCACCTCGGCACCCCCTCCCCCTGAGGGGGGAGGGGGTGCCGAGGTGAGGGGGCATGCCAGATAGATCTCTGGTCAGCTTGAAGCAAAATGTGATCAAAGTGACTGACTTTAAGCTCCTGTTTCTGGAGAACCACGTGGTGAAAACCAGCCCAAACTTTGCACACTTGTAGGGGAGACTCTTTAGCACCTATGGTGCAAATTTGGAGCCCCTATAACCTAAGGCCGACCTGTACTGACTCCCCAAAGATGGTACCCCTAGGACATCTAATTTTTACATTGGTGCCTATGTGAAAACTGGCCATGTTTGGGACCCGATAGCTCCCCCGTTTTAGGTCCTATGGGCCCCAAACTTTGCATGCATACTCCCAAGACCCTCGACTACATGGAGCCGAAAAAAGTGAATCAATACCATCTATGGTTCAGGAAATATGACCGTTTCAAGTTGAGCTCCAATTGAACCAACTTTTGAACTTTGAACTCCCATTACTGGGGAACCTTCCATACTGGTGCACCATCGAGCTGCGAGTGGACCCCCACCTCGGCACCCCCTCCCCCTGAGGGGGGAGGGGGTGCCGAGGTGAGGGGGCATGCCAGATAGATCTCTGGTCAGCTTGAAGCAAAATGTGATCAAAGTGACTGACTTTAAGCTCCTGTTTCTGGAGAACCACGTGGTGAAAACCAGCCCAAACTTTGCACACTTGTAGGGGAGACTCTTTAGCACCTATGGTGCAAATTTGGAGCCCCTATAACCTAAGGCCGACCTGTACTGACTCCCCAAAGATGGTACCCCTAGGACATCTAATTTTTACATTGGTGCCTATGTGAAAACTGGCCATGTTTGGGACCCGATAGCTCCCCCGTTTTAGGTCCTATGGGCCCCAAACTTTGCATGCATACTCCCAAGACCCTCGACTACATGGAGCCGAAAAAAGTGAATCAATACCATCTATGGTTCAGGAAATATGACCGTTTCAAGTTGAGCTCCAATTGAACCAACTTTTGAACTTTGAACTCAGATTACTGGGGAACCTTCCATACTGGTGCACCATCGAGCTGCGAGTGGACCCCCACCTCGGCACCCCCTCCCCCTGAGGGGGGAGGGGGTGCCGAGGTGAGGGGGCATGCCAGATAGATCTCTGGTCAGCTTGAAGCAAAATGGGATCAAAGTGACTGACTTTGATCTCCTGTTTCTGGAGAACCACGTGGTGAAAACCAGCCCAAACTTTGCACACTTGTAGGGGAGACTCTTTAGCACCTATGGTGCAAATTTGGAGCCCCTATAACCTAAGGCCGACCTGTACTGACTCCCCAAAGATGGTACCCCTAGGACATCTAATTTTTACATTGGTGCCTATGTGAAAACTGGCCATGTTTGGGACCCGATAGCTCCCCCGTTTTAGGTCCTATGGGCCCCAAACTTTGCATGCATACTCCCAAGACCCTCGACTACATGGAGCCGAAAAAAGTGAATCAATACCATCTATGGTTCAGGAAATATGACCGTTTCAAGTTGAGCTCCAATTGAACCAACTTTTGAACTTTGAACTCCCATTACTGGGGAACCTTCCATACTGGTGCACCATCGAGCTGCGAGTGGACCCCCACCTCGGCACCCCCTCCCCCTGAGGGGGGAGGGGGTGCCGAGGTGAGGGGGCATGCCAGATAGATCTCTGGTCAGCTTGAAGCAAAATGTGATCAAAGTGACTGACTTTAAGCTCCTGTTTCTGGAGAACCACGTGGTGAAAACCAGCCCAAACTTTGCACACTTGTAGGGGAGACTCTTTAGCACCTATGGTGCAAATTTGGAGCCCCTATAACCTAAGGCCGACCTGTACTGACTCCCCAAAGATGGTACCCCTAGGACATCTAATTTTTACATTGGTGCCTATGTGAAAACTGGCCATGTTTGGGACCCGATAGCTCCCCCGTTTTAGGTCCTATGGGCCCCAAACTTTGCATGCATACTCCCAAGACCCTCGACTACATGGAGCCGAAAAAAGTGAATCAATACCATCTATGGTTCAGGAAATATGACCGTTTCAAGTTGAGCTCCAATTGAACCAACTTTTGAACTTTGAACTCCCATTACTGGGGAACCTTCCATACTGGTGCACCATCGAGCTGCGAGTGGACCCCCACCTCGGCACCCCCTCCCCCTGAGGGGGGAGGGGGTGCCGAGGTGAGGGGGCATGCCAGATAGATCTCTGGTCAGCTTGAAGCAAAATGTGATCAAAGTGACTGACTTTAAGCTCCTGTTTCTGGAGAACCACGTGGTGAAAACCAGCCCAAACTTTGCACACTTGTAGGGGAGACTCTTTAGCACCTATGGTGCAAATTTGGAGCCCCTATAACCTAAGGCCGACCTGTACTGACTCCCCAAAGATGGTACCCCTAGGACATCTAATTTTTACATTGGTGCCTATGTGAAAACTGGCCATGTTTGGGACCCGATAGCTCCCCCGTTTTAGGTCCTATGGGCCCCAAACTTTGCATGCATACTCCCAAGACCCTCGACTACATGGAGCCGAAAAAAGTGAATCAATACCATCTATGGTTCAGGAAATATGACCGTTTCAAGTTGAGCTCCAATTGAACCAACTTTTGAACTTTGAACTCCCATTACTGGGGAACCTTCCATACTGGTGCACCATCGAGCTGCGAGTGGACCCCCACCTCGGCACCCCCTCCCCCTGAGGGGGGAGGGGGTGCCGAGGTGAGGGGGCATGCCAGATAGATCTCTGGTCAGCTTGAAGCAAAATGGGATCAAAGTGACTGACTTTGAGCTCCTGTTTCTGGAGAACCACGTGGTGAAAACCAGCCCAAACTTTGCACACTTGTAGGGGAGACTCTTTAGCACCTATGGTGCAAATTTGGAGCCCCTATAACCTAAGGCCGACCTGTACTGACTCCCCAAAGATGGTACCCCTAGGACATCTAATTTTTACATTGGTGCCTATGTGAAAACTGGCCATGTTTGGGACCCGATAGCTCCCCCGTTTTAGGTCCTATGGGCCCCAAACTTTGCATGCATACTCCCAAGACCCTCGACTACATGGAGCCGAAAAAAGTGAATCAATACCATCTATGGTTCAGGAAATATGACCGTTTCAAGTTGAGCTCCAATTGAACCAACTTTTGAACTTTGAACTCCCATTACTGGGGAACCTTCCATACTGGTGCACCATCGAGCTGCGAGTGGACCCCCACCTCGGCACCCCCTCCCCCTGAGGGGGGAGGGGGTGCCGAGGTGAGGGGGCATGCCAGATAGATCTCTGGTCAGCTTGAAGCAAAATGTGATCAAAGTGACTGACTTTAAGCTCCTGTTTCTGGAGAACCACGTGGTGAAAACCAGCCCAAACTTTGCACACTTGTAGGGGAGACTCTTTAGCACCTATGGTGCAAATTTGGAGCCCCTATAACCTAAGGCCGACCTGTACTGACTCCCCAAAGATGGTACCCCTAGGACATCTAATTTTTACATTGGTGCCTATGTGAAAACTGGCCATGTTTGGGACCCGATAGCTCCCCCGTTTTAGGTCCTATGGGCCCCAAACTTTGCATGCATACTCCCAAGACCCTCGACTACATGGAGCCGAAAAAAGTGAATCAATACCATCTATGGTTCAGGAAATATGACCGTTTCAAGTTGAGCTCCAATTGAACCAACTTTTGAACTTTGAACTCCCATTACTGGGGAACCTTCCATACTGGTGCACCATCGAGCTGCGAGTGGACCCCCACCTCGGCACCCCCTCCCCCTGAGGGGGGAGGGGGTGCCGAGGTGAGGGGGCATGCCAGATAGATCTCTGGTCAGCTTGAAGCAAAATGTGATCAAAGTGACTGACTTTAAGCTCCTGTTTCTGGAGAACCACGTGGTGAAAACCAGCCCAAACTTTGCACACTTGTAGGGGAGACTCTTTAGCACCTATGGTGCAAATTTGGAGCCCCTATAACCTAAGGCCGACCTGTACTGACTCCCCAAAGATGGTACCCCTAGGACATCTAATTTTTACATTGGTGCCTATGTGAAAACTGGCCATGTTTGGGACCCGATAGCTCCCCCGTTTTAGGTCCTATGGGCCCCAAACTTTGCATGCATACTCCCAAGACCCTCGACTACATGGAGCCGAAAAAAGTGAATCAATACCATCTATGGTTCAGGAAATATGACCGTTTCAAGTTGAGCTCCAATTGAACCAACTTTTGAACTTTGAACTCCCATTACTGGGGAACCTTCCATACTGGTGCACCATCGAGCTGCGAGTGGACCCCCACCTCGGCACCCCCTCCCCCTGAGGGGGGAGGGGGTGCCGAGGTGAGGGGGCATGCCAGATAGATCTCTGGTCAGCTTGAAGCAAAATGTGATCAAAGTGACTGACTTTAAGCTCCTGTTTCTGGAGAACCACGTGGTGAAAACCAGCCCAAACTTTGCACACTTGTAGGGGAGACTCTTTAGCACCTATGGTGCAAATTTGGAGCCCCTATAACCTAAGGCCGACCTGTACTGACTCCCCAAAGATGGTACCCCTAGGACATCTAATTTTTACATTGGTGCCTATGTGAAAACTGGCCATGTTTGGGACCCGATAGCTCCCCCGTTTTAGGTCCTATGGGCCCCAAACTTTGCATGCATACTCCCAAGACCCTCGACTACATGGAGCCGAAAAAAGTGAATCAATGCCATCTATGGTTCAGGAAATATGACCGTTTCAAGTTGAGCTCCAATTGAACCAACTTTTGAACTTTGAACTCCCATTACTGGGGAACCTTCCATACTGGTGCACCATCGAGCTGCGAGTGGACCCCCACCTCGGCACCCCCTCCCCCTGAGGGGGGAGGGGGTGCCGAGGTGAGGGGGCATGCCAGATAGATCTCTGGTCAGCTTGAAGCAAAATGGGATCAAAGTGACTGACTTTGAGCTCCTGTTTCTGGAGAACCACGTGGTGAAAACCAGCCCAAACTTTGCACACTTGTAGGGGAGACTCTTTAGCACCTATGGTGCAAATTTGGAGCCCCTATAACCTAAGGCCGACCTGTACTGACTCCCCAAAGATGGTACCCCTAGGACATCTAATTTTTACATTGGTGCCTATGTGAAAACTGGCCATGTTTGGGACCCGATAGCTCCCCCGTTTTAGGTCCTATGGGCCCCAAACTTTGCATGCATACTCCCAAGACCCTCGACTACATGGAGCCGAAAAAAGTGAATCAATACCATCTATGGTTCAGGAAATATGACCGTTTCAAGTTGAGCTCCAATTGAACCAACTTTTGAACTTTGAACTCCCATTACTGGGGAACCTTCCATACTGGTGCACCATCGAGCTGCGAGTGGACCCCCACCTCGGCACCCCCTCCCCCTGAGGGGGGAGGGGGTGCCGAGGTGAGGGGGCATGCCAGATAGATCTCTGGTCAGCTTGAAGCAAAATGGGATCAAAGTGACTGACTTTGAGCTCCTGTTTCTGGAGAACCACGTGGTGAAAACCAGCCCAAACTTTGCACACTTGTAGGGGAGACTCTTTAGCACCTATGGTGCAAATTTGGAGCCCCTATAACCTAAGGCCGACCTGTACTGACTCCCCAAAGATGGTACCCCTAGGACATCTAATTTTTACATTGGTGCCTATGTGAAAACTGGCCATGTTTGGGACCCGATAGCTCCCCCGTTTTAGGTCCTATGGGCCCCAAACTTTGCATGCATACTCCCAAGACCCTCGACTACATGGAGCCGAAAAAAGTGAATCAATACCATCTATGGTTCAGGAAATATGACCGTTTCAAGTTGAGCTCCAATTGAACCAACTTTTGAACTTTGAACTCCCATTACTGGGGAACCTTCCATACTGGTGCACCATCGAGATGCGAGTGGACCCCCACCTCGGCACCCCCTCCCCCTGAGGGGGGAGGGGGTGCCGAGGTGAGGGGGCATGCCAGATAGATCTCTGGTCAGCTTGAAGCAAAATGGGATCAAAGTGACTGACTTTGAGCTCCTGTTTCTGGAGAACCACGTGGTGAAAACCAGCCCAAACTTTGCACACTTGTAGGGGAGACTCTTTAGCACCTATGGTGCAAATTTGGAGCCCCTATAACCTAAGGCCGACCTGTACTGACTCCCCAAAGATGGTACCCCTAGGACATCTAATTTTTACATTGGTGCCTATGTGAAAACTGGCCATGTTTGGGACCCGATAGCTCCCCCGTTTTAGGTCCTATGGGCCCCAAACTTTGCATGCATACTCCCAAGACCCTCGACTACATGGAGCCGAAAAAGTGAATCAATACCATCTATGGTTCAGGAAATATGACCGTTTCAAGTTGAGCTCCAATTGAACCAACTTTTGAACTTTGAACTCCCATTACTGGGAAACCTTCCATACTGGTGCACCATCGAGCTGCGAGTGGACCCCCACCTCGGCACCCCCTCCCCCTGAGGGGGGAGGGGGTGCCGAGGTGAGGGGGCATGCCAGATAGATCTCTGGTCAGCTTGAAGCAAAATGTGATCAAAGTGACTGAGTTTAAGCTCCTGTTTCTGGAGAACCACGTGGTGAAAACCAGCCCAAACTTTGCACACTTGTAGGGGAGACTCTTTAGCACCTATGGTGCAAATTTGGAGCCCCTATAACCTAAGGCCGACCTGTACTGACTCCCCAAAGATGGTACCCCTAGGACATCTAATTTTTACATTGGTGCCTATGTGAAAACTGGCCATGTTTGGGACCCGATAGCTCCCCCGTTTTAGGTCCTATGGGCCCCAAACTTTGCATGCATACTCCCAAGACCCTCGACTACATGGAGCCGAAAAAAGTGAATCAATACCATCTATGGTTCAGGAAATATGACCGTTTCAAGTTGAGCTCCAATTGAACCAACTTTTGAACTTTGAACTCAGATTACTGGGGAACCTTCCATACTGGTGCACCATCGAGCTGCGAGTGGACCCCCACCTCGGCACCCCCTCCCCCTGAGGGGGGAGGGGGTGCCGAGGTGAGGGGGCATGCCAGATAGATCTCTGGTCAGCTTGAAGCAAAATGGGATCAAAGTGACTGACTTTGATCTCCTGTTTCTGGAGAACCACGTGGTGAAAACCAGCCCAAACTTTGCACACTTGTAGGGGAGACTCTTTAGCACCTATGGTGCAAATTTGGAGCCCCTATAACCTAAGGCCGACCTGTACTGACTCCCCAAAGATGGTACCCCTAGGACATCTAATTTTTACATTGGTGCCTATGTGAAAACTGGCCATGTTTGGGACCCGATAGCTCCCCCGTTTTAGGTCCTATGGGCCCCAAACTTTGCATGCATACTCCCAAGACCCTCGACTACATGGAGCCGAAAAAAGTGAATCAATACCATCTATGGTTCAGGAAATATGACCGTTTCAAGTTGAGCTCCAATTGAACCAACTTTTGAACTTTGAACTCCCATTACTGGGAAACCTTCCATACTGGTGCACCATCGAGCTGCGAGTGGACCCCCACCTCGGCACCCCCTCCCCCTGAGGGGGGAGGGGGTGCCGAGGTGAGGGGGCATGCCAGATAGATCTCTGGTCAGCTTGAAGCAAAATGTGATCAAAGTGACTGACTTTAAGCTCCTGTTTCTGGAGAACCACGTGGTGAAAACCAGCCCAAACTTTGCACACTTGTAGGGGAGACTCTTTAGCACATATGGTGCAAATTTGGAGCCCCTATAACCTAAGGCCGACCTGTACTGACTCCCCAAAGATGGTACCCCTAGGACATCTAATTTTTACATTGGTGCCTATGTGAAAACTGGCCATGTTTGGGACCCGATAGCTCCCCCGTTTTAGGTCCTATGGGCCCCAAACTTTGCATGCATACTCCCAAGACCCTCGACTACATGGAGCCGAAAAAAGTGAATCAATACCATCTATGGTTCAGGAAATATGACCGTTTCAAGTTGAGCTCCAATTGAACCAACTTTTGAACTTTGAACTCCCATTACTGGGAAACCTTCCATACTGGTGCACCATCGAGCTGCGAGTGGACCCCCACCTCGGCACCCCCTCCCCCTGAGGGGGGAGGGGGTGCCGAGGTGAGGGGGCATGCCAGATAGATCTCTGGTCAGCTTGAAGCAAAATGTGATCAAAGTGACTGACTTTAAGCTCCTGTTTCTGGAGAACCACGTGGTGAAAACCAGCCCAAACTTTGCACACTTGTAGGGGAGACTCTTTAGCACCTATGGTGCAAATTTGGAGCCCCTATAACCTAAGGCCGACCTGTACTGACTCCCCAAAGATGGTACCCCTAGGACATCTAATTTTTACATTGGTGCCTATGTGAAAACTGGCCATGTTTGGGACCCGATAGCTCCCCCGTTTTAGGTCCTATGGGCCCCAAACTTTGCATGCATACTCCCAAGACCCTCGACTACATGGAGCCGAAAAAAGTGAATCAATACCATCTATGGTTCAGGAAATATGACCGTTTCAAGTTGAGCTCCAATTGAACCAACTTTTGAACTTTGAACTCCCATTACTGGGGAACCTTCCATACTGGTGCACCATCGAGCTGCGAGTGGACCCCCACCTCGGCACCCCCTCCCCCTGAGGGGGGAGGGGGTGCCGAGGTGAGGGGGCATGCCAGATAGATCTCTGGTCAGCTTGAAGCAAAATGTGATCAAAGTGACTGACTTTAAGCTCCTGTTTCTGGAGAACCACGTGGTGAAAACCAGCCCAAACTTTGCACACTTGTAGGGGAGACTCTTTAGCACCTATGGTGCAAATTTGGAGCCCCTATAACCTAAGGCCGACCTGTACTGACTCCCCAAAGATGGTACCCCTAGGACATCTAATTTTTACATTGGTGCCTATGTGAAAACTGGCCATGTTTGGGACCCGATAGCTCCCCCGTTTTAGGTCCTATGGGCCCCAAACTTTGCATGCATACTCCCAAGACCCTCGACTACATGGAGCCGAAAAAAGTGAATCAATACCATCTATGGTTCAGGAAATATGACCGTTTCAAGTTGAGCTCCAATTGAACCAACTTTTGAACTTTGAACTCAGATTACTGGGGAACCTTCCATACTGGTGCACCATCGAGCTGCGAGTGGACCCCCACCTCGGCACCCCCTCCCCCTGAGGGGGGAGGGGGTGCCGAGGTGAGGGGGCATGCCAGATAGATCTCTGGTCAGCTTGAAGCAAAATGGGATCAAAGTGACTGACTTTGATCTCCTGTTTCTGGAGAACCACGTGGTGAAAACCAGCCCAAACTTTGCACACTTGTAGGGGAGACTCTTTAGCACCTATGGTGCAAATTTGGAGCCCCTATAACCTAAGGCCGACCTGTACTGACTCCCCAAAGATGGTACCCCTAGGACATCTAATTTTTACATTGGTGCCTATGTGAAAACTGGCCATGTTTGGGACCCGATAGCTCCCCCGTTTTAGGTCCTATGGGCCCCAAACTTTGCATGCATACTCCCAAGACCCTCGACTACATGGAGCCGAAAAAAGTGAATCAATACCATCTATGGTTCAGGAAATATGACCGTTTCAAGTTGAGCTCCAATTGAACCAACTTTTGAACTTTGAACTCCCATTACTGGGGAACCTTCCATACTGGTGCACCATCGAGCTGCGAGTGGACCCCCACCTCGGCACCCCCTCCCCCTGAGGGGGGAGGGGGTGCCGAGGTGAGGGGGCATGCCAGATAGATCTCTGGTCAGCTTGAAGCAAAATGTGATCAAAGTGACTGACTTTAAGCTCCTGTTTCTGGAGAACCACGTGGTGAAAACCAGCCCAAACTTTGCACACTTGTAGGGGAGACTCTTTAGCACCTATGGTGCAAATTTGGAGCCCCTATAACCTAAGGCCGACCTGTACTGACTCCCCAAAGATGGTACCCCTAGGACATCTAATTTTTACATTGGTGCCTATGTGAAAACTGGCCATGTTTGGGACCCGATAGCTCCCCCGTTTTAGGTCCTATGGGCCCCAAACTTTGCATGCATACTCCCAAGACCCTCGACTACATGGAGCCGAAAAAAGTGAATCAATACCATCTATGGTTCAGGAAATATGACCGTTTCAAGTTGAGCTCCAATTGAACCAACTTTTGAACTTTGAACTCCCATTACTGGGGAACCTTCCATACTGGTGCACCATCGAGCTGCGAGTGGACCCCCACCTCGGCACCCCCTCCCCCTGAGGGGGGAGGGGGTGCCGAGGTGAGGGGGCATGCCAGATAGATCTCTGGTCAGCTTGAAGCAAAATGTGATCAAAGTGACTGACTTTAAGCTCCTGTTTCTGGAGAACCACGTGGTGAAAACCAGCCCAAACTTTGCACACTTGTAGGGGAGACTCTTTAGCACCTATGGTGCAAATTTGGAGCCCCTATAACCTAAGGCCGACCTGTACTGACTCCCCAAAGATGGTACCCCTAGGACATCTAATTTTTACATTGGTGCCTATGTGAAAACTGGCCATGTTTGGGACCCGATAGCTCCCCCGTTTTAGGTCCTATGGGCCCCAAACTTTGCATGCATACTCCCAAGACCCTCGACTACATGGAGCCGAAAAAAGTGAATCAATACCATCTATGGTTCAGGAAATATGACCGTTTCAAGTTGAGCTCCAATTGAACCAACTTTTGAACTTTGAACTCCCATTACTGGGGAACCTTCCATACTGGTGCACCATCGAGCTGCGAGTGGACCCCCACCTCGGCACCCCCTCCCCCTGAGGGGGGAGGGGGTGCCGAGGTGAGGGGGCATGCCAGATAGATCTCTGGTCAGCTTGAAGCAAAATGGGATCAAAGTGACTGACTTTGAGCTCCTGTTTCTGGAGAACCACGTGGTGAAAACCAGCCCAAACTTTGCACACTTGTAGGGGAGACTCTTTAGCACCTATGGTGCAAATTTGGAGCCCCTATAACCTAAGGCCGACCTGTACTGACTCCCCAAAGATGGTACCCCTAGGACATCTAATTTTTACATTGGTGCCTATGTGAAAACTGGCCATGTTTGGGACCCGATAGCTCCCCCGTTTTAGGTCCTATGGGCCCCAAACTTTGCATGCATACTCCCAAGACCCTCGACTACATGGAGCCGAAAAAAGTGAATCAATACCATCTATGGTTCAGGAAATATGACCGTTTCAAGTTGAGCTCCAATTGAACCAACTTTTGAACTTTGAACTCCCATTACTGGGGAACCTTCCATACTGGTGCACCATCGAGCTGCGAGTGGACCCCCACCTCGGCACCCCCTCCCCCTGAGGGGGGAGGGGGTGCCGAGGTGAGGGGGCATGCCAGATAGATCTCTGGTCAGCTTGAAGCAAAATGTGATCAAAGTGACTGACTTTAAGCTCCTGTTTCTGGAGAACCACGTGGTGAAAACCAGCCCAAACTTTGCACACTTGTAGGGGAGACTCTTTAGCACCTATGGTGCAAATTTGGAGCCCCTATAACCTAAGGCCGACCTGTACTGACTCCCCAAAGATGGTACCCCTAGGACATCTAATTTTTACATTGGTGCCTATGTGAAAACTGGCCATGTTTGGGACCCGATAGCTCCCCCGTTTTAGGTCCTATGGGCCCCAAACTTTGCATGCATACTCCCAAGACCCTCGACTACATGGAGCCGAAAAAAGTGAATCAATACCATCTATGGTTCAGGAAATATGACCGTTTCAAGTTGAGCTCCAATTGAACCAACTTTTGAACTTTGAACTCCCATTACTGGGGAACCTTCCATACTGGTGCACCATCGAGCTGCGAGTGGACCCCCACCTCGGCACCCCCTCCCCCTGAGGGGGGAGGGGGTGCCGAGGTGAGGGGGCATGCCAGATAGATCTCTGGTCAGCTTGAAGCAAAATGTGATCAAAGTGACTGACTTTAAGCTCCTGTTTCTGGAGAACCACGTGGTGAAAACCAGCCCAAACTTTGCACACTTGTAGGGGAGACTCTTTAGCACCTATGGTGCAAATTTGGAGCCCCTATAACCTAAGGCCGACCTGTACTGACTCCCCAAAGATGGTACCCCTAGGACATCTAATTTTTACATTGGTGCCTATGTGAAAACTGGCCATGTTTGGGACCCGATAGCTCCCCCGTTTTAGGTCCTATGGGCCCCAAACTTTGCATGCATACTCCCAAGACCCTCGACTACATGGAGCCGAAAAAAGTGAATCAATACCATCTATGGTTCAGGAAATATGACCGTTTCAAGTTGAGCTCCAATTGAACCAACTTTTGAACTTTGAACTCCCATTACTGGGGAACCTTCCATACTGGTGCACCATCGAGCTGCGAGTGGACCCCCACCTCGGCACCCCCTCCCCCTGAGGGGGGAGGGGGTGCCGAGGTGAGGGGGCATGCCAGATAGATCTCTGGTCAGCTTGAAGCAAAATGTGATCAAAGTGACTGACTTTAAGCTCCTGTTTCTGGAGAACCACGTGGTGAAAACCAGCCCAAACTTTGCACACTTGTAGGGGAGACTCTTTAGCACCTATGGTGCAAATTTGGAGCCCCTATAACCTAAGGCCGACCTGTACTGACTCCCCAAAGATGGTACCCCTAGGACATCTAATTTTTACATTGGTGCCTATGTGAAAACTGGCCATGTTTGGGACCCGATAGCTCCCCCGTTTTAGGTCCTATGGGCCCCAAACTTTGCATGCATACTCCCAAGACCCTCGACTACATGGAGCCGAAAAAAGTGAATCAATGCCATCTATGGTTCAGGAAATATGACCGTTTCAAGTTGAGCTCCAATTGAACCAACTTTTGAACTTTGAACTCCCATTACTGGGGAACCTTCCATACTGGTGCACCATCGAGCTGCGAGTGGACCCCCACCTCGGCACCCCCTCCCCCTGAGGGGGGAGGGGGTGCCGAGGTGAGGGGGCATGCCAGATAGATCTCTGGTCAGCTTGAAGCAAAATGGGATCAAAGTGACTGACTTTGAGCTCCTGTTTCTGGAGAACCACGTGGTGAAAACCAGCCCAAACTTTGCACACTTGTAGGGGAGACTCTTTAGCACCTATGGTGCAAATTTGGAGCCCCTATAACCTAAGGCCGACCTGTACTGACTCCCCAAAGATGGTACCCCTAGGACATCTAATTTTTACATTGGTGCCTATGTGAAAACTGGCCATGTTTGGGACCCGATAGCTCCCCCGTTTTAGGTCCTATGGGCCCCAAACTTTGCATGCATACTCCCAAGACCCTCGACTACATGGAGCCGAAAAAAGTGAATCAATACCATCTATGGTTCAGGAAATATGACCGTTTCAAGTTGAGCTCCAATTGAACCAACTTTTGAACTTTGAACTCCCATTACTGGGGAACCTTCCATACTGGTGCACCATCGAGCTGCGAGTGGACCCCCACCTCGGCACCCCCTCCCCCTGAGGGGGGAGGGGGTGCCGAGGTGAGGGGGCATGCCAGATAGATCTCTGGTCAGCTTGAAGCAAAATGGGATCAAAGTGACTGACTTTGAGCTCCTGTTTCTGGAGAACCACGTGGTGAAAACCAGCCCAAACTTTGCACACTTGTAGGGGAGACTCTTTAGCACCTATGGTGCAAATTTGGAGCCCCTATAACCTAAGGCCGACCTGTACTGACTCCCCAAAGATGGTACCCCTAGGACATCTAATTTTTACATTGGTGCCTATGTGAAAACTGGCCATGTTTGGGACCCGATAGCTCCCCCGTTTTAGGTCCTATGGGCCCCAAACTTTGCATGCATACTCCCAAGACCCTCGACTACATGGAGCCGAAAAAAGTGAATCAATACCATCTATGGTTCAGGAAATATGACCGTTTCAAGTTGAGCTCCAATTGAACCAACTTTTGAACTTTGAACTCCCATTACTGGGGAACCTTCCATACTGGTGCACCATCGAGCTGCGAGTGGACCCCCACCTCGGCACCCCCTCCCCCTGAGGGGGGAGGGGGTGCCGAGGTGAGGGGGCATGCCAGATAGATCTCTGGTCAGCTTGAAGCAAAATGGGATCAAAGTGACTGACTTTGAGCTCCTGTTTCTGGAGAACCACGTGGTGAAAACCAGCCCAAACTTTGCACACTTGTAGGGGAGACTCTTTAGCACCTATGGTGCAAATTTGGAGCCCCTATAACCTAAGGCCGACCTGTACTGACTCCCCAAAGATGGTACCCCTAGGACATCTAATTTTTACATTGGTGCCTATGTGAAAACTGGCCATGTTTGGGACCCGATAGCTCCCCCGTTTTAGGTCCTATGGGCCCCAAACTTTGCATGCATACTCCCAAGACCCTCGACTACATGGAGCCGAAAAAAGTGAATCAATACCATCTATGGTTCAGGAAATATGACCGTTTCAAGTTGAGCTCCAATTGAACCAACTTTTGAACTTTGAACTCCCATTACTGGGGAACCTTCCATACTGGTGCACCATCGAGCTGCGAGTGGACCCCCACCTCGGCACCCCCTCCCCCTGAGGGGGGAGGGGGTGCCGAGGTGAGGGGGCATGCCAGATAGATCTCTGGTCAGCTTGAAGCAAAATGGGATCAAAGTGACTGACTTTGAGCTCCTGTTTCTGGAGAACCACGTGGTGAAAACCAGCCCAAACTTTGCACACTTGTAGGGGAGACTCTTTAGCACCTATGGTGCAAATTTGGAGCCCCTATAACCTAAGGCCGACCTGTACTGACTCCCCAAAGATGGTACCCCTAGGACATCTAATTTTTACATTGGTGCCTATGTGAAAACTGGCCATGTTTGGGACCCGATAGCTCCCCCGTTTTAGGTCCTATGGGCCCCAAACTTTGCATGCATACTCCCAAGACCCTCGACTACATGGAGCCGAAAAAAGTGAATCAATACCATCTATGGTTCAGGAAATATGACCGTTTCAAGTTGAGCTCCAATTGAACCAACTTTTGAACTTTGAACTCCCATTACTGGGGAACCTTCCATACTGGTGCACCATCGAGATGCGAGTGGACCCCCACCTCGGCACCCCCTCCCCCTGAGGGGGGAGGGGGTGCCGAGGTGAGGGGGCATGCCAGATAGATCTCTGGTCAGCTTGAAGCAAAATGGGATCAAAGTGACTGACTTTGAGCTCCTGTTTCTGGAGAACCACGTGGTGAAAACCAGCCCAAACTTTGCACACTTGTAGGGGAGACTCTTTAGCACCTATGGTGCAAATTTGGAGCCCCTATAACCTAAGGCCGACCTGTACTGACTCCCCAAAGATGGTACCCCTAGGACATCTAATTTTTACATTGGTGCCTATGTGAAAACTGGCCATGTTTGGGACCCGATAGCTCCCCCGTTTTAGGTCCTATGGGCCCCAAACTTTGCATGCATACTCCCAAGACCCTCGACTACATGGAGCCGAAAAAAGTGAATCAATACCATCTATGGTTCAGGAAATATGACCGTTTCAAGTTGAGCTCCAATTGAACCAACTTTTGAACTTTGAACTCCCATTACTGGGGAACCTTCCATACTGGTGCACCATCGAGCTGCGAGTGGACCCCCACCTCGGCACCCCCTCCCCCTGAGGGGGGAGGGGGTGCCGAGGTGAGGGGGCATGCCAGATAGATCTCTGGTCAGCTTGAAGCAAAATGGGATCAAAGTGACTGACTTTGAGCTCCTGTTTCTGGAGAACCACGTGGTGAAAACCAGCCCAAACTTTGCACACTTGTAGGGGAGACTCTTTAGCACCTATGGTGCAAATTTGGAGCCCCTATAACCTAAGGCCGACCTGTACTGACTCCCCAAAGATGGTACCCCTAGGACATCTAATTTTTACATTGGTGCCTATGTGAAAACTGGCCATGTTTGGGACCCGATAGCTCCCCCGTTTTAGGTCCTATGGGCCCCAAACTTTGCATGCATACTCCCAAGACCCTCGACTACATGGAGCCGAAAAAAGTGAATCAATACCATCTATGGTTCAGGAAATATGACCGTTTCAAGTTGAGCTCCAATTGAACCAACTTTTGAACTTTGAACTCCCATTACTGGGAAACCTTCCATACTGGTGCACCATCGAGCTGCGAGTGGACCCCCACCTCGGCACCCCCTCCCCCTGAGGGGGGAGGGGGTGCCGAGGTGAGGGGGCATGCCAGATAGATCTCTGGTCAGCTTGAAGCAAAATGTGATAAAAGTGACTGACTTTGAGCTCCTGTTTCTGGAGAACCACGTGGTGAAAACCAGCCCAAACTTTGCACACTTGTAGGGGAGACTCTTTAGCACCTATGGTGCAAATTTGGAGCCCCTATAACCTAAGGCCGACCTGTACTGACTCCCCAAAGATGGTACCCCTAGGACATCTAATTTTTACATTGGTGCCTATGTGAAAACTGGCAATGTTTGGGACCCGATAGCTCCCCCGTTTTAGGTCCTATGGGCCCCAAACTTTGCATGCATACTCCCAAGACCCTCGACTACATGGAGCCGAAAAAAGTGAATCAATACCATCTATGGTTCAGGAAATATGACCGTTTCAAGTTGAGCTCCAATTGAACCAACTTTTGAACTTTGAACTCCCATTACTGGGGAACCTTCCATACTGGTGCACCATCGAGCTGCGAGTGGACCCCCACCTCGGCACCCCCTCCCCCTGAGGGGGGAGGGGGTGCCGAGGTGAGGGGGCATGCCAGATAGATCTCTGGTCAGCTTGAAGCAAAATGGGATCAAAGTGACTGACTTTGAGCTCCTGTTTCTGGAGAACCACGTGGTGAAAACCAGCCAAAACTTTGCACACTTGTAGGGGAGACTCTTTAGCACCTATGGTGCAAATTTGGAGCCCCTATAACCTAAGGCCGACCTGTACTGACTCCCCAAAGATGGTACCCCTAGGACATCTAATTTTTACATTGGTGCCTATGTGAAAACTGGCCATGTTTTGGACCCGATAGCTCCCCCGTTTTAGGTCCTATGGGCCCCAAACTTTGCATGCATACTCCCAAGACCCTCGACTACATGGAGCCGAAAAAAGTGAATCAATACCATCTATGGTTCAGGAAATATGACCGTTTCAAGTTGAGCTCCAATTGAACCAACTTTTGAACTTTGAACTCCCATTACTGGGAAACCTTCCATACTGGTGCACCATCGAGCTGCGAGTGGACCCCCACCTCGGCACCCCCTCCCCCTGAGGGGGGAGGGGGTGCCGAGGTGAGGGGGCATGCCAGATAGATCTCTGGTCAGCTTGAAGCAAAATGTGATAAAAGTGACTGACTTTGAGCTCCTGTTTCTGGAGAACCACGTGGTGAAAACCAGCCCAAACTTTGCACACTTGTAGGGGAGACTCTTTAGCACCTATGGTGCAAATTTGGAGCCCCTATAACCTAAGGCCGACCTGTACTGACTCCCCAAAGATGGTACCCCTAGGACATCTAATTTTTACATTGGTGCCTATGTGAAAACTGGCAATGTTTGGGACCCGATAGCTCCCCCGTTTTAGGTCCTATGGGCCCCAAACTTTGCATGCATACTCCCAAGACCCTCGACTACATGGAGCCGAAAAAAGTGAATCAATACCATCTATGGTTCAGGAAATATGACCGTTTCAAGTTGAGCTCCAATTGAACCAACTTTTGAACTTTGAACTCCCATTACTGGGAAACCTTCCATACTGGTGCACCATCGAGCTGCGAGTGGACCCCCACCTCGGCACCCCCTCCTCCTGAGGGGGGAGGGGGTGCCGAGGTGAGGGGGCATGCCAGATAGATCTCTGGTCAGCTTGAAGCAAAATGTGATCAAAGTGACTGACTTTGAGCTCCTGTTTCTGGAGAACCACGTGGTGAAAACCAGCCCAAACTTTGCACACTTGTAGGGGAGACTCTTTAGCACCTATGGTGCAAATTTGGAGCCCCTATAACCTAAGGCCGACCTGTACTGACTCCCCAAAGATGGTACCCCTAGGACATCTAATTTTTACATTGGTGCCTATGTGAAAACTGGCAATGTTTGGGACCCGATAGCTCCCCCGTTTTAGGTCCTATGGGCCCCAAACTTTGCATGCATACTCCCAAGACCCTCGACTACATGGAGCCGAAAAAAGTGAATCAATACCATCTATGGTTCAGGAAATATGACCGTTTCAAGTTGAGCTCCAATTGAACCAACTTTTGAACTTTGAACTCCCATTACTGGGGAACCTTCCATACTGGTGCACCATCGAGCTGCGAGTGGACCCCCACCTCGGCACCCCCTCCCCCTGAGGGGGGAGGGGGTGCCGAGGTGAGGGGGCATGCCAGATAGATCTCTGGTCAGCTTGAAGCAAAATGGGATCAAAGTGACTGACTTTGAGCTCCTGTTTCTGGAGAACCACGTGGTGAAAACCAGCCCAAACTTTGCACACTTGTAGGGGAGACTCTTTAGCACCTATGGTGCAAATTTGGAGCCCCTATAACCTAAGGCCGACCTGTACTGACTCCCCAAAGATGGTACCCCTAGGACATCTAATTTTTACATTGGTGCCTATGTGAAAACTGGCCATGTTTTGGACCCGATAGCTCCCCCGTTTTAGGTCCTATGGGCCCCAAACTTTGCATGCATACTCCCAAGACCCTCGACTACATGGAGCCGAAAAAAGTGAATCAATACCATCTATGGTTCAGGAAATATGACCGTTTCAAGTTGAGCTCCAATTGAACCAACTTTTGAACTTTGAACTCCCATTACTGGGAAACCTTCCATACTGGTGCACCATCGAGCTGCGAGTGGACCCCCACCTCGGCACCCCCTCCCCCTGAGGGGGGAGGGGGTGCCGAGGTGAGGGGGCATGCCAGATAGATCTCTGGTCAGCTTGAAGCAAAATGTGATAAAAGTGACTGACTTTGAGCTCTTGTTTCTGGAGAACCACGTGGTGAAAACCAGCCCAAACTTTGCACACTTGTAGGGGAGACTCTTTAGCACCTATGGTGCAAATTTGGAGCCCCTATAACCTAAGGCCGACCTGTACTGACTCCCCAAAGATGGTACCCCTAGGACATCTAATTTTTACATTGGTGCCTATGTGAAAACTGGCAATGTTTGGGACCCGATAGCTCCCCGTTTTAGGTCCTATGGGCCCCAAACTTTGCATGCATACTCCCAAGACCCTCGACTACATGGAGCCGAAAAAAGTGAATCAATACCATCTATGGTTCAGGAAATATGACCGTTTCAAGTTGAGCTCCAATTGAACCAACTTTTGAACTTTGAACTCCCATTACTGGGAAACCTTCCATACTGGTGCACCATCGAGCTGCGAGTGGACCCCCACCTCGGCACCCCCTCCTCCTGAGGGGGGAGGGGGTGCCGAGGTGAGGGGGCATGCCAGATAGATCTCTGGTCAGCTTGAAGCAAAATGTGATCAAAGTGACTGACTTTGAGCTCCTGTTTCTGGAGAACCACGTGGTGAAAACCAGCCCAAACTTTGCACACTTGTAGGGGAGACTCTTTAGCACCTATGGTGCAAATTTGGAGCCCCTATAACCTAAGGCCGACCTGTACTGACTCCCCAAAGATGGTACCCCTAGGACATCTAATTTTTACATTGGTGCCTATGTGAAAACTGGCCATGTTTGGGACCCGATAGCTCCCCCGTTTTAGATCCTATGGGCCCCAAACTTTGCATGCATACTCCCAAGACCCTCGACTACATGGAGCCGAAAAAAGTGAATCAATACCATCTATGGTTCAGGAAATATGACCGTTTCAAGTTGAGCTCCAATTGAACCAACTTTTGAACTTTGAACTCCCATTACTGGGAAACCTTCCATACTGGTGCACCATCGAGCTGCGAGTGGACCCCCACCTCGGCACCCCCTCCCCCTGAGGGGGGAGGGGGTGCCGAGGTGAGGGGGCATGCCAGATAGATCTATGGTCAGCTTGAAGCAAAATGTGATAAAAGTGACTGACTTTGAGCTCCTGTTTCTGGAGAACCACGTGGTGAAAACCAGCCCAAACTTTGCACACTTGTAGGGGAGACTCTTTAGCACCTATGGTGCAAATTTGGAGCCCCTATAACCTAAGGCCGACCTGTACTGACTCCCCAAAGATGGTACCCCTAGGACATCTAATTTTTACATTGGTGCCTATGTGAAAACTGGCAATGTTTGGGACCCGATAGCTCCCCCGTTTTAGGTCCTATGGGCCCCAAACTTTGCATGCATACTCCCAAGACCCTCGACTACATGGAGCCGAAAAAAGTGAATCAATACCATCTATGGTTCAGGAAATATGACCGTTTCAAGTTGAGCTCCAATTGAACCAACTTTTGAACTTTGAACTCCCATTACTGGGAAACCTTCCATACTGGTGCACCATCGAGCTGCGAGTGGACCCCCACCTCAGCACCCCCTCCTCCTGAGGGGGGAGGGGGTGCCGAGGTGAGGGGGCATGCCAGATAGATCTCTGGTCAGCTTGAAGCAAAATGTGATCAAAGTGACTGACTTTGAGCTCCTGTTTCTGGAGAACCACGTGGTGAAAACCAGCCCAAACTTTGCACACTTGTAGGGGAGACTCTTTAGCACCTATGGTGCAAATTTGGAGCCCCTATAACCTAAGGCCGACCTGTACTGACTCCCCAAAGATGGTACCCCTAGGACATCTAATTTTTACATTGGTGCCTATGTGAAAACTGGCAATGTTTGGGACCCGATAGCTCCCCCGTTTTAGGTCCTATGGGCCCCAAACTTTGCATGCATACTCCCAAGACCCTCGACTACATGGAGCCGAAAAAAGTGAATCAATACCATCTATGGTTCAGGAAATATGACCGTTTCAAGTTGAGCTCCAATTGAACCAACTTTTGAACTTTGAACTCCCATTACTGGGAAACCTTCCATACTGGTGCACCATCGAGCTGCGAGTGGACCCCCACCTCAGCACCCCCTCCTCCTGAGGGGGGAGGGGGTGCCGAGGTGAGGGGGCATGCCAGATAGATCTCTGGTCAGCTTGAAGCAAAATGTGATCAAAGTGACTGACTTTGAGCTCCTGTTTCTGGAGAACCACGTGGTGAAAACCAGCCCAAACTTTGCACACTTGTAGGGGAGACTCTTTAGCACCTATGGTGCAAATTTGGAGCCCCTATAACCTAAGGCCGACCTGTACTGACTCCCCAAAGATGGTACCCCTAGGACATCTAATTTTTACATTGGTGCCTATGTGAAAACTGGCCATGTTTTGGACCCGATAGCTCCCCCGTTTTAGGTCCTATGGGCCCCAAACTTTGCATGCATACTCCCAAGACCCTCGACTACATGGAGCCGAAAAAAGTGAATCAATACCATCTATGGTTCAGGAAATATGACCGTTTCAAGTTGAGCTCCAATTGAACCAACTTTTGAACTTTGAACTCCCATTACTGGGAAACCTTCCATACTGGTGCACCATCGAGCTGCGAGTGGACCCCCACCTCGGCACCCCCTCCCCCTGAGGGGGGAGGGGGTGCCGAGGTGAGGGGGCATGCCAGATAGATCTCTGGTCAGCTTGAAGCAAAATGTGATCAAAGTGACTGACTTTGAGCTCATGTTTCTGGAGAACCACGTGGTGAAAACCAGCTCAAACTTTGCACACTTGTAGGGGAGACTCTTTAGCACCTATGGTGCAAATTTGGAGCCCCTATAACCTAAGGCCGACCTGTACTGACTCCCCAAAGATGGTACCCCTAGGACATCTAATTTTTACATTGGTGCCTATGTGAAAACTGGCCATGTTTGGGACCCGATAGCTCCCCCGTTTTAGGTCCTATGGGCCCCAAACTTTGCATGCATACTCCCAAGACCCTCGACTACATGGAGCCGAAAAAGTGAATCAATACCATCTATGGTTCAGGAAATATGACCGTTTCAAGTTGAGCTCCAATTGAACCAACTTTTGAACTTTGAACTCCCATTACTGGGGAACCTTCCATACTGGTGCACCATCGAGCTGCGAGTGGACCCCCACCTCGGCACCCCCTCCCCCTGAGGGGGGAGGGGGTGCCGAGGTGAGGGGGCATGCCAGATAGATCTCTGGTCAGCTTGAAGCAAAATGTGATCAAAGTGACTGACTTTGAGCTCCTGTTTCTGGAGAACCACGTGGTGAAAACCAGCCCAAACTTTGCACACTTGTAGGGGAGACTCTTTAGCACCTATGGTGCAAATTTGGAGCCCCTATAACCTAAGGCCGACCTGTACTGACTCCCCAAAGATGGTACCCCTAGGACATCTAATTTTTACATTGGTGCCTATGTGAAAACTGGCCATGTTTGGGACCCGATAGCTCCCCCGTTTTAGGTCCTATGGGCCCCAAACTTTGCATGCATACTCCCAAGACCCTCGACTACATGGAGCCGAAAAAAGTGAATCAATACCATCTATGGTTCAGGAAATATGACCGTTTCAAGTTGAGCTCCAATTGAACCAACTTTTGAACTTTGAACTCCCATTACTGGGAAACCTTCCATACTGGTGCACCATCGAGCTGCGAGTGGACCCCCACCTCGGCACCCCCTCCTCCTGAGTGGGGAGGGGGTGCCGAGGTGAGGGGGCATGCCAGATAGATCTCTGGTCAGCTTGAAGCAAAATGTGATCAAAGTGACTGACTTTGAGCTCCTGTTTCTGGAGAACCACGTGGTGAAAACCAGCCCAAACTTTGCACACTTGTAGGGGAGACTCTTTAGCACCTATGGTGCAAATTTGGAGCCCCTATAACCTAAGGCCGACCTGTACTGACTCCCCAAAGATGGTACCCCTAGGACATCTAATTTTTACATTGGTGCCTATGTGAAAACTGGCAATGTTTGGGACCCGATAGCTCCCCCGTTTTAGGTCCTATGGGCCCCAAACTTTGCATGCATACTCCCAAGACCCTCGACTACATGGAGCCGAAAAAAGTGAATCAATACCATCTATGGTTCAGGAAATATGACCGTTTCAAGTTGAGCTCCAATTGAACCAACTTTTGAACTTTGAACTCCCATTACTGGGAAACCTTCCATACTGGTGCACCATCGAGCTGCGAGTGGACCCCCACCTCGGCACCCCCTCCTCCTGAGGGGGGAGGGGGTGCCGAGGTGAGGGGGCATGCCAGATAGATCTCTGGTCAGCTTGAAGCAAAATGTGATCAAAGTGACTGACTTTGAGCTCCTGTTTCTGGAGAACCACGTGGTGAAAACCAGCCCAAACTTTGCACACTTGTAGGGGAGGCTCTTTAGCACCTATGGTGCAAATTTGGAGCCCCTATAACCTAAGGCCGACCTGTACTGACTCCCCAAAGATGGTACCCCTAGGACATCTAATTTTTACATTGGTGCCTATGTGAAAACTGGCAATGTTTGGGACCCGATAGCTCCCCCGTTTTAGGTCCTATGGGCCCCAAACTTTGCATGCATACTCCCAAGACCCTCGACTACATGGAGCCGAAAAAAGTGAATCAATACCATCTATGGTTCAGGAAATATGACCGTTTCAAGTTGAGCTCCAATTGAACCAACTTTTGAACTTTGAACTCCCATTACTGGGAAACCTTCCATACTGGTGCACCATCGAGCTGCGAGTGGACCCCCACCTCGGCACCCCCTCCTCCTGAGTGGGGAGGGGGTGCCGAGGTGAGGGGGCATGCCAGATAGATCTCTGGTCAGCTTGAAGCAAAATGTGATCAAAGTGACTGACTTTGAGCTCCTGTTTCTGGAGAACCACGTGGTGAAAACCAGCCCAAACTTTGCACACTTGTAGGGGAGACTCTTTAGCACCTATGGTGCAAATTTGGAGCCCCTATAACCTAAGGCCGACCTGTACTGACTCCCCAAAGATGGTACCCCTAGGACATCTAATTTTTACATTGGTGCCTATGTGAAAACTGGCCATGTTTGGGACCCGATAGCTCCCCCGTTTTAGGTCCTATGGGCCCCAAACTTTGCATGCATACTCCCAAGACCCTCGACTACATGGAGCCGAAAAAAGTGAATCAATACCATCTATGGTTCAGGAAATATGACCGTTTCAAGTTGAGCTCCAATTGAACCAACTTTTGAACTTTGAACTCCCATTACTGGGAAACCTTCCATACTGGTGCACCATCGAGCTGCGAGTGGACCCCCACCTCGGCACCCCCTCCCCCTGAGGGGGGAGGGGGTGCCGAGGTGAGGGGGCATGCCAGATAGATCTCTGGTCAGCTTGAAGCAAAATGTGATAAAAGTGACTGACTTTGAGCTCCTGTTTCTGGAGAACCACGTGGTGAAAACCAGCCCAAACTTTGCACACTTGTAGGGGAGACTCTTTAGCACCTATGGTGCAAATTTGGAGCCCCTATAACCTAAGGCCGACCTGTACTGACTCCCCAAAGATGGTACCCCTAGGACATCTAATTTTTACATTGGTGCCTATGTGAAAACTGGCCATGTTTGGGACCCGATAGCTCCCCCGTTTTAGGTCCTATGGGCCCCAAACTTTGCATGCATACTCCCAAGACCCTCGACTACATGGAGCCGAAAAAAGTGAATCAATACCATCTATGGTTCAGGAAATATGACCGTTTCAAGTTGAGCTCCAATTGAACCAACTTTTGAACTTTGAACTCCCATTACTGGGAAACCTTCCATACTGGTGCACCATCGAGCTGCGAGTGGACCCCCACCTCGGCACCCCCTCCCCCTGAGGGGGGAGGGGGTGCCGAGGTGAGGGGGCATGCCAGATAGATCTCTGGTCAGCTTGAAGCAAAATGTGATAAAAGTGACTGACTTTGAGCTCCTGTTTCTGGAGAACCACGTGGTGAAAACCAGCCCAAACTTTGCACACTTGTAGGGGAGACTCTTTAGCACCTATGGTGCAAATTTGGAGCCCCTATAACCTAAGGCCGACCTGTACTGACTCCCCAAAGATGGTACCCCTAGGACATTTAATTTTTACATTGGTGCCTATGTGAAAACTGGCAATGTTTGGGACCCGATAGCTCCCCCGTTTTAGGTCCTATGGGCCCCAAACTTTGCATGCATACTCCCAAGACCCTCGACTACATGGAGCCGAAAAAAGTGAATCAATACCATCTATGGTTCAGGAAATATGACCGTTTCAAGTTGAGCTCCAATTGAACCAACTTTTGAACTTTGAACTCCCATTACTGGGAAACCTTCCATACTGGTGCACCATCGAGCTGCGAGTGGACCCCCACCTCGGCACCCCCTCCCCCTGAGGGGGGAGGGGGTGCCGAGGTGAGGGGGCATGCCAGATAGATCTCTGGTCAGCTTGAAGCAAAATGTGATCAAAGTGACTGACTTTGAGCTCCTGTTTCTGGAGAACCACGTGGTGAAAACCAGCCCAAACTTTGCACACTTGTAGGGGAGACTCTTTAGCACCTATGGTGCAAATTTGGAGCCCCTATAACCTAAGGCCGACCTGTACTGACTCCCCAAAGATGGTACCCCTAGGACATCTAATTTTTACATTGGTGCCTATGTGAAAACTGGCCATGTTTGGGACCCGATAGCTCCCCCGTTTTAGGTCCTATGGGCCCCAAACTTTGCATGCATACTCCCAAGACCCTCGACTACATGGAGCCGAAAAAAGTGAATCAATACCATCTATGGTTCAGGAAATATGACCGTTTCAAGTTGAGCTCCAATTAAACCAACTTTTGAACTTTGAACTCCCATTACTGGGAAACCTTCCATACTGGTGCACCATCGAGCTGCGAGTGGACCCCCACCTCGGCACCCCCTCCCCCTGAGGGGGGAGGGGGTGCCGAGGTGAGGGGGCATGCCAGATAGATCTCTGGTCAGCTTGAAGCAAAATGTGATCAAAGTGACTGACTTTGAGCTCCTGTTTCTGGAGAACCACGTGGTGAAAACCAGCCCAAACTTTGCACACTTGTAGGGGAGACTCTTTAGCACCTATGGTGCAAATTTGGAGCCCCTATAACCTAAGGCCGACCTGTACTGACTCCCCAAAGATGGTACCCCTAGGACATCTAATTTTTACATTGGTGCCTATGTGAAAACTGGCCATGTTTGGGACCCGATAGCTCCCCCGTTTTAGGTCCTATGGGCCCCAAACTTTGCATGCATACTCCCAAGACCCTCGACTACATGGAGCCGAAAAAAGTGAATCAATACCATCTATGGTTCAGGAAATATGACCGTTTCAAGTTGAGCTCCAATTGAACCAACTTTTGAACTTTGAACTCCCATTACTGGGGAACCTTCCATACTGGTGCACCATCGAGCTGCGAGTGGACCCCCACCTCGGCACCCCCTCCCCCTGAGGGGGGAGGGGGTGCCGAGGTGAGGGGGCATGCCAGATAGATCTCTGGTCAGCTTGAAGCAAAATGGGATCAAAGTGACTGACTTTGAGCTCCTGTTTCTGGAGAACCACGTGGTGAAAACCAGCCCAAACTTTGCACACTTGTAGGGGAGACTCTTTAGCACCTATGGTGCAAATTTGGAGCCCCTATAACCTAAGGCCGACCTGTACTGACTCCCCAAAGATGGTACCCCTAGGACATCTAATTTTTACATTGGTGCCTATGTGAAAACTGGCCATGTTTGGGACCCGATAGCTCCCCCGTTTTAGGTCCTATGGGCCCCAAACTTTGCATGCATACTCCCAAGACCCTCGACTACATGGAGCCGAAAAAAGTGAATCAATACCATCTATGGTTCAGGAAATATGACCGTGTCAAGTTGAGCTCCAATTGAACCAACTTTTGAACTTTGAACTCCCATTACTGGGAAACCTTCCATACTGGTGCACCATCGAGCTGCGAGTGGACCCCCACCTCGGCACCCCCTCCCCCTGAGGGGGGAGGGGGTGCCGAGGTGAGGGGGCATGCCAGATAGATCTCTGGTCAGCTTGAAGCAAAATGTGATAAAAGTGACTGACTTTGAGCTCCTGTTTCTGGAGAACCACGTGGTGAAAACCAGCCCAAACTTTGCACACTTGTAGGGGAGACTCTTTAGCACCTATGGTGCAAATTTGGAGCCCCTATAACCTAAGGCCGACCTGTACTGACTCCCCAAAGATGGTACCCCTAGGACATCTAATTTTTACATTGGTGCCTATGTGAAAACTGGCAATGTTTGGGACCCGATAGCTCCCCCGTTTTAGGTCCTATGGGCCCCAAACTTTGCATGCATACTCCCAAGACCCTCGACTACATGGAGCCGAAAAAAGTGAATCAATACCATCTATGGTTCAGGAAATATGACCGTTTCAAGTTGAGCTCCAATTGAACCAACTTTTGAACTTTGAACTCCCATTACTGGGAAACCTTCCATACTGGTGCACCATCGAGCTGCGAGTGGACCCCCACCTCGGCACCCCCTCCCCCTGAGGGGGGAGGGGGTGCCGAGGTGAGGGGGCATGCCAGATAGATCTCTGGTCAGCTTGAAGCAAAATGTGATCAAAGTGACTGACTTTGAGCTCCTGTTTCTGGAGAACCACGTGGTGAAAACCAGCCCAAACTTTGCACACTTGTAGGGGAGACTCTTTAGCACCTATGGTGCAAATTTGGAGCCCCTATAACCTAAGGCCGACCTGTACTGACTCCCCAAAGATGGTACCCCTAGGACATCTAATTTTTACATTGGTGCCTATGTGAAAACTGGCCATGTTTGGGACCCGATAGCTCCCCCGTTTTAGGTCCTATGGGCCCCAAACTTTGCATGCATACTCCCAAGACCCTCGACTACATGGAGCCGAAAAAAGTGAATCAATACCATCTATGGTTCAGGAAATATGACCGTTTCAAGTTGAGCTCCAATTGAACCAACTTTTGAACTTTGAACTCCCATTACTGGGGAACCTTCCATACTGGTGCACCATCGAGCTGCGAGTGGACCCCCACCTCGGCACCCCCTCCCCCTGAGGGGGGAGGGGGTGCCGAGGTGAGGGGGCATGCCAGATAGATCTCTGGTCAGCTTGAAGCAAAATGGGATCAAAGTGACTGACTTTGAGCTCCTGTTTCTGGAGAACCACGTGGTGAAAACCAGCCCAAACTTTGCACACTTGTAGGGGAGACTCTTTAGCACCTATGGTGCAAATTTGGAGCCCCTATAACCTAAGGCCGACCTGTACTGACTCCCCAAAGATGGTACCCCTAGGACATCTAATTTTTACATTGGTGCCTATGTGAAAACTGGCCATGTTTGGGACCCGATAGCTCCCCCGTTTTAGGTCCTATGGGCCCCAAACTTTGCATGCATACTCCCAAGACCCTCGACTACATGGAGCCGAAAAAAGTGAATCAATACCATCTATGGTTCAGGAAATATGACCGTTTCAAGTTGAGCTCCAATTGAACCAACTTTTGAACTTTGAACTCCCATTACTGGGGAACCTTCCATACTGGTGCACCATCGAGCTGCGAGTGGACCCCCACCTCGGCACCCCCTCCCCCTGAGGGGGGAGGGGGTGCCGAGGTGAGGGGGCATGCCAGATAGATCTCTGGTCAGCTTGAAGCAAAATGGGATCAAAGTGACTGACTTTGAGCTCCTGTTTCTGGAGAACCACGTGGTGAAAACCAGCCCAAACTTTGCACACTTGTAGGGGAGACTCTTTAGCACCTATGGTGCAAATTTGGAGCCCCTATAACCTAAGGCCGACCTGTACTGACTCCCCAAAGATGGTACCCCTAGGACATCTAATTTTTACATTGGTGCCTATGTGAAAACTGGCCATGTTTGGGACCCGATAGCTCCCCCGTTTTAGGTCCTATGGGCCCCAAACTTTGCATGCATACTCCCAAGACCCTCGACTACATGGAGCCGAAAAAAGTGAATCAATACCATCTATGGTTCAGGAAATATGACCGTTTCAAGTTGAGCTCCAATTGAACCAACTTTTGAACTTTGAACTCCCATTACTGGGGAACCTTCCATACTGGTGCACCATCGAGCTGCGAGTGGACCCCCACCTCGGCACCCCCTCCCCCTGGGGGGGGAGGGGGTGCCGAGGTGAGGGGGCATGCCAGATAGATCTCTGGTCAGCTTGAAGCAAAATGGGATCAAAGTGACTGACTTTGAGCTCCTGTTTCTGGAGAACCACGTGGTGAAAACCAGCCCAAACTTTGCACACTTGTAGGGGAGACTCTTTAGCACCTATGGTGCAAATTTGGAGCCCCTATAACCTAAGGCCGACCTGTACTGACTCCCCAAAGATGGTACCCCTAGGACATCTAATTTTTACATTGGTGCCTATGTGAAAACTGGCCATGTTTGGGACCCGATAGCTCCCCCGTTTTAGGTCCTATGGGCCCCAAACTTTGCATGCATACTCCCAAGACCCTCGACTACATGGAGCCGAAAAAAGTGAATCAATACCATCTATGGTTCAGGAAATATGACCGTTTCAAGTTGAGCTCCAATTGAACCAACTTTTGAACTTTGAACTCCCATTACTGGGAAACCTTCCATACTGGTGCACCATCGAGCTGCGAGTGGACCCCCACCTCGGCACCCCCTCCCCCTGAGGGGGGAGGGGGTGCCGAGGTGAGGGGGCATGCCAGATAGATCTCTGGTCAGCTTGAAGCAAAATGTGATAAAAGTGACTGACTTTGAGCTCCTGTTTCTGGAGAACCACGTGGTGAAAACCAGCCCAAACTTTGCACACTTGTAGGGGAGACTCTTTAGCACCTATGGTGCAAATTTGGAGCCCCTATAACCTAAGGCCGACCTGTACTGACTCCCCAAAGATGGTACCCCTAGGACATCTAATTTTTACATTGGTGCCTATGTGAAAACTGGCCATGTTTGGGACCCGATAGCTCCCCCGTTTTAGGTCCTATGGGCCCCAAACTTTGCATGCATACTCCCAAGACCCTCGACTACATGGAGCCGAAAAAAGTGAATCAATACCATCTATGGTTCAGGAAATATGACCGTTTCAAGTTGAGCTCCAATTGAACCAACTTTTGAAATTTGAACTCCCATTACTGGGAAACCTTCCATACTGGTGCACCATCGAGCTGCGAGTGGACCCCCACCTCGGCACCCCCTCCCCCTGAGGGGGGAGGGGGTGCCGAGGTGAGGGGGCATGCCAGATAGATCTCTGGTCAGCTTGAAGCAAAATGTGATAAAAGTGACTGACTTTGAGCTCCTGTTTCTGGAGAACCACGTGGTGAAAACCAGCCCAAACTTTGCACACTTGTAGGGGAGACTCTTTAGCACCTATGGTGCAAATTTGGAGCCCCTATAACCTAAGGCCGACCTGTACTGACTCCCCAAAGATGGTACCCCTAGGACATCTAATTTTTACATTGGTGCCTATGTGAAAACTGGCCATGTTTGGGACCCGATAGCTCCCCCGTTTTAGGTCCTATGGGCCCCAAACTTTGCATGCATACTCCCAAGACCCTCGACTACATGGAGCCGAAAAAAGTGAATCAATACCATCTATGGTTCAGGAAATATGACCGTTTCAAGTTGAGCTCCAATTGAACCAACTTTTGAACTTTGAACTCCCATTACTGGGGAACCTTCCATACTGGTGCACCATCGAGCTGCGAGTGGACCCCCACCTCGGCACCCCCTCCCCCTGGGGGGGGAGGGGGTGCCGAGGTGAGGGGGCATGCCAGATAGATCTCTGGTCAGCTTGAAGCAAAATGGGATCAAAGTGACTGACTTTGAGCTCCTGTTTCTGGAGAACCACGTGGTGAAAACCAGCCCAAACTTTGCACACTTGTAGGGGAGACTCTTTAGCACCTATGGTGCAAATTTGGAGCCCCTATAACCTAAGGCCGACCTGTACTGACTCCCCAAAGATGGTACCCCTAGGACATCTAATTTTTACATTGGTGCCTATGTGAAAACTGGCCATGTTTGGGACCCGATAGCTCCCCCGTTTTAGGTCCTATGGGCCCCAAACTTTGCATGCATACTCCCAAGACCCTCGACTACATGGAGCCGAAAAAAGTGAATCAATACCATCTATGGTTCAGGAAATATGACCGTTTCAAGTTGAGCTCCAATTGAACCAACTTTTGAACTTTGAACTCCCATTACTGGGAAACCTTCCATACTGGTGCACCATCGAGCTGCGAGTGGACCCCCACCTCGGCACCCCCTCCCCCTGAGGGGGGAGGGGGTGCCGAGGTGAGGGGGCATGCCAGATAGATCTCTGGTCAGCTTGAAGCAAAATGTGATAAAAGTGACTGACTTTGAGCTCCTGTTTCTGGAGAACCACGTGGTGAAAACCAGCCCAAACTTTGCACACTTGTAGGGGAGACTCTTTAGCACCTATGGTGCAAATTTGGAGCCCCTATAACCTAAGGCCGACCTGTACTGACTCCCCAAAGATGGTACCCCTAGGACATCTAATTTTTACATTGGTGCCTATGTGAAAACTGGCCATGTTTGGGACCCGATAGCTCCCCCGTTTTAGGTCCTATGGGCCCCAAACTTTGCATGCATACTCCCAAGACCCTCGACTACATGGAGCCGAAAAAAGTGAATCAATACCATCTATGGTTCAGGAAATATGACCGTTTCAAGTTGAGCTCCAATTGAACCAACTTTTGAACTTTGAACTCCCATTACTGGGGAACCTTCCATACTGGTGCACCATCGAGCTGCGAGTGGACCCCCACTGGTGCCGAGGTGAGGGGGCATGCCAGATCTCTGGTCAGCTTGAAGCAAAATGGGATCAAAGTGACTGACTTTGAGCTCCTGTTTCTGGAGAACCACGTGGTGAAAACCAGCCCAAACTTTGCACACTTGTAGGGGAGACTCTTTAGCACCTATGGTGCAAATTTGGAGACCCTATAACCTAAGGCCGACCTGTACTGACTCCCCAAAGATGGTACCCCTAGGACATCTAATTTTTACATTGGTGCCTATGTGAAAACTGGCCATGTTTGGGACCCGATAGCTCCCCCGTTTTAGGTCCTATGGGCCCCAAACTTTGCATGCATACTCCCAAGACCCTCGACTACATGGAGCCGAAAAAAGTGAATCAATACCATCTATGGTTCAGGAAATATGACCGTTTCAAGTTGAGCTCCAATTGAACCAACTTTTGAACTTTGAACTCCCATTACTGGGGAACCTTCCATACTGGTGCACCATCGAGCTGCGAGTGGACCCCCACCTCGGCACCCCCTCCCCCTGAGGGGGGAGGGGGTGCCGAGGTGAGGGGGCATGCCAGATAGATCTCTGGTCAGCTTGAAGCAAAATGGGATCAAAGTGACTGACTTTGAGCTCCTGTTTCTGGAGAACCACGTGGTGAAAACCAGCCCAAACTTTGCACACTTGTAGGGGAGACTCTTTAGCACCTATGGTGCAAATTTGGAGCCCCTATAACCTAAGGCCGACCTGTACTGACTCCCCAAAGATGGTACCCCTAGGACATCTAATTTTTACATTGGTGCCTATGTGAAAACTGGCCATGTTTGGGACCCGATAGCTCCCCCGTTTTAGGTCCTATGGGCCCCAAACTTTGCATGCATACTCCCAAGACCCTCGACTACATGGAGCCGAAAAAAGTGAATCAATACCATCTATGGTTCAGGAAATATGACCGTTTCAAGTTGAGCTCCAATTGAACCAACTTTTGAACTTTGAACTCCCATTACTGGGGAACCTTCCATACTGGTGCACCATCGAGCTGCGAGTGGACCCCCACTGGTGCCGAGGTGAGGGGGCATGCCAGATCTCTGGTCAGCTTGAAGCAAAATGGGATCAAAGTGACTGACTTTGAGCTCCTGTTTCTGGAGAACCACGTGGTGAAAACCAGCCCAAACTTTGCACACTTGTAGGGGAGACTCTTTAGCACCTATGGTGCAAATTTGGAGCCCCTATAACCTAAGGCCGACCTGTACTGACTCCCCAAAGATGGTACCCCTAGGACATCTAATTTTTACATTGGTGCCTATGTGAAAACTGGCCATGTTTGGGACCCGATAGCTCCCCCGTTTTAGGTCCTATGGGCCCCAAACTTTGCATGCATACTCCCAAGACCCTCGACTACATGGAGCCGAAAAAAGTGAATCAATACCATCTATGGTTCAGGAAATATGACCGTTTCAAGTTGAGCTCCAATTGAACCAACTTTTGAACTTTGAACTCCCATTACTGGGGAACCTTCCATACTGGTGCACCATCGAGCTGCGAGTGGACCCCCACCTCGGCACCCCCTCCCCCTGAGGGGGGAGGGGGTGCCGAGGTGAGGGGGCATGCCAGATAGATCTCTGGTCAGCTTGAAGCAAAATGGGATCAAAGTGACTGACTTTGAGCTCCTGTTTCTGGAGAACCACGTGGTGAAAACCAGCCCAAACTTTGCACACTTGTAGGGGAGACTCTTTAGCACCTATGGTGCAAATTTGGAGCCCCTATAACCTAAGGCCGACCTGTACTGACTCCCCAAAGATGGTACCCCTAGGACATCTAATTTTTACATTGGTGCCTATGTGAAAACTGGCCATGTTTGGGACCCGATAGCTCCCCCGTTTTAGGTCCTATGGGCCCCAAACTTTGCATGCATACTCCCAAGACCCTCGACTACATGGAGCCGAAAAAAGTGAATCAATACCATCTATGGTTCAGGAAATATGACCGTTTCAAGTTGAGCTCCAATTGAACCAACTTTTGAACTTTGAACTCCCATTACTGGGAAACCTTCCATACTGGTGCACCATCGAGCTGCGAGTGGACCCCCACCTCGGCACCCCCTCCCCCTGAGGGGGGAGGGGGTGCTGAGGTGAGGGGGCATGCCAGATAGATCTCTGGTCAGCTTGAAGCAAAATGTGATAAAAGTGACTGACTTTGAGCTCCTGTTTCTGGAGAACCACGTGGTGAAAACCAGCCCAAACTTTGCACACTTGTAGGGGAGACTCTTTAGCACCTATGGTGCAAATTTGGAGCCCCTATAACCTAAGGCCGACCTGTACTGACTCCCCAAAGATGGTACCCCTAGGACATCTAATTTTTACATTGGTGCCTATGTGAAAACTGGCCATGTTTGGGACCCGATAGCTCCCCCGTTTTAGGTCCTATGGGCCCCAAACTTTGCATGCATACTCCCAAGACCCTCGACTACATGGAGCCGAAAAAAGTGAATCAATACCATCTATGGTTCAGGAAATATGACCGTTTCAAGTTGAGCTCCAATTGAACCAACTTTTGAACTTTGAACTCCCATTACTGGGAAACCTTCCATACTGGTGCACCATCGAGCTGCGAGTGGACCCCCACCTCGGCACCCCCTCCCCCTGAGGGGGGAGGGGGTGCCGAGGTGAGGGGGCATGCCAGATAGATCTCTGGTCAGCTTGAAGCAAAATGTGATAAAAGTGACTGACTTTGAGCTCCTGTTTCTGGAGAACCACGTGGTGAAAACCAGCCCAAACTTTGCACACTTGTAGGGGAGACTCTTTAGCACATATGGTGCAAATTTGGAGCCCCTATAACCTAAGGCCGACCTGTACTGACTCCCCAAAGATGGTACCCCTAGGACATCTAATTTTTACATTGGTGCCTATGTGAAAACTGGCCATGTTTGGGACCCGATAGCTCCCCCGTTTTAGGTCCTATGGGCCCCAAACTTTGCATGCATACTCCCAAGACCCTCGACTACATGGAGCCGAAAAAAGTGAATCAATACCATCTATGGTTCAGGAAATATGACCGTTTCAAGTTGAGCTCCAATTGAACCAACTTTTGAACTTTGAACTCCCATTACTGGGGAACCTTCCATACTGGTGCACCATCGAGCTGCGAGTGGACCCCCACCTCGGCACCCCCTCCCCCTGAGGGGGGAGGGGGTGCCGAGGTGAGGGGGCATGCCAGATAGATCTCTGGTCAGCTTGAAGCAAAATGTGATCAAAGTGACTGACTTTGAGCTCCTGTTTCTGGAGAACCACGTGGTGAAAACCAGCCCAAACTTTGCACACTTGTAGGGGAGACTCTTTAGCACCTATGGTGCAAATTTGGAGCCCCTATAACCTAAGGCCTACCTGTACTGACTCCCCAAAGATGGTACCCCTAGGACATCTAATTTTTACATTGGTGCCTATGTGAAAACTGGCCATGTTTGGGACCCGATAGCTCCCCCGTTTTAGGTCCAAACTGCCCCAAACTTTGCATGCATACTCCCAAGACCCTCGACTACATGGAGCCGAAAAAAGTGAATCAATACCATCTATAGTTCAGGAAATATGACCGTTTCAAGTTGAGCTCCAATTGAACCAACTTTTGAACTTTGAACTCCCATTACTGGGAAACCTTCGATACTGGTGCACCATCGAGCTGCGAGTGGACCCCCACCTCGGCACCCCCTCCCCCTGAGGGGGGAGGGGGTGCCGAGGTGAGGGGGCATGCCAGATAGATCTCTGGTCAGCTTGAAGCAAAATGTGATCAAAGTGACTGACTTTGAGCTCCTGTTTCTGGAGAACCACGTGGTGAAAACCAGCCCAAACTTTGCACACTTGTAGGGGAGACTCTTTAGCACATATGGTGCAAATTTGGAGCCCCTATAACCTAAGGCCGACCTGTACTGACTCCCCAAAGATGGTACCCCTAGGACATCTAATTTTTACATTGGTGCCTATGTGAAAACTGGCCATGTTTGGGACCCGATAGCTCCCCCATTTTAGGTCCTATGGGCCCCAAACTTTGCATGCATACTCCCAAGACCCTCGACTACATGGAGCCGAAAAAAGTGAATCAATACCATCTATGGTTCAGGAAATATGACCGTTTCAAGTTGAGCTCCAATTGAACCAACTTTTGAACTTTGAACTCCCATTACTGGGGAACCTTCCATACTGGTGCACCATCGAGCTGCGAGTGGACCCCCACCTCGGCACCCCCTCCCCCTGAGGGGGGAGGGGGTGCCGAGGTGAGGGGGCATGCCAGATAGATCTCTGGTCAGCTTGAAGCAAAATGTGATCAAAGTGACTGACTTTGAGCTCCTGTTTCTGGAGAACCACGTGGTGAAAACCAGCCCAAACTTTGCACACTTGTAGGGGAGACTCTTTAGCACCTATGGTGCAAATTTGGAGCCCCTATAACCTAAGGCCGACCTGTACTGACTCCCCAAAGATGGTACCCCTAGGACATCTAATTTTTACATTGGTGCCTATGTGAAAACTGGCCATGTTTGGGACCCGATAGCTCCCCCGTTTTAGGTCCAAACTGCCCCAAACTTTGCATGCATACTCCCAAGACCCTCGACTACATGGAGCCGAAAAAAGTGAATCAATACCATCTATAGTTCAGGAAATATGACCGTTTCAAGTTGAGCTCCAATTGAACCAACTTTTGAACTTTGAACTCCCATTACTGGGAAACCTTCGATACTGGTGCACCATCGAGCTGCGAGTGGACCCCCACCTCGGCACCCCCTCCCCCTGAGGGGGGAGGGGGTGCCGAGGTGAGGGGGCATGCCAGATAGATCTCTGGTCAGCTTGAAGCAAAATGTGATCAAAGTGACTGACTTTGAGCTCCTGTTTCTGGAGAACCACGTGGTGAAAACCAGCCCAAACTTTGCACACTTGTAGGGGAGACTCTTTAGCACCTATGGTGCAAATTTGGAGCCCCTATAACCTAAGGCCGACCTGTACTGACTCCCCAAAGATGGTACCCCTAGGACATCTAATTTTTACATTGGTGCCTATGTGAAAACTGGCCATGTTTGGGACCCGATAGCTCCCCCGTTTTAGGTCCTATGGGCCCCAAACTTTGCATGCATACTCCCAAGACCCTCGACTACATGGAGCCGAAAAAAGTGAATCAATACCATCTATGGTTCAGGAAATATGACCGTTTCAAGTTGAGCTCCAATTGAACCAACTTTTGAACTTTGAACTCCCATTACTGGGGAACCTTCCATACTGGTGCACCATCGAGCTGCGAGTGGACCCCCACCTCGGCACCCCCTCCCCCTGAGGGGGGAGGGGGTGCCGAGGTGAGGGGGCATGCCAGATAGATCTCTGGTCAGCTTGAAGCAAAATGTGATCAAAGTGACTGACTTTGAGCTCCTGTTTCTGGAGAACCACGTGGTGAAAACCAGCCCAAACTTTGCACACTTGTAGGGGAGACTCTTTAGCACCTATGGTGCAAATTTGGAGCCCCTATAACCTAAGGCCGACCTGTACTGACTCCCCAAAGATGGTACCCCTAGGACATCTAATTTTTACATTGGTGCCTATGTGAAAACTGGCCATGTTTGGGACCCGATAGCTCCCCCGTTTTAGGTCCAAACTGCCCCAAACTTTGCATGCATACTCCCAAGACCCTCGACTACATGGAGCCGAAAAAAGTGAATCAATACCATCTATAGTTCAGGAAATATGACCGTTTCAAGTTGAGCTCCAATTGAACCAACTTTTGAACTTTGAACTCCCATTACTGGGAAACCTTCGATACTGGTGCACCATCGAGCTGCGAGTGGACCCCCACCTCGGCACCCCCTCCCCCTGAGGGGGGAGGGGGTGCCGAGGTGAGGGGGCATGCCAGATAGATCTCTGGTCAGCTTGAAGCAAAATGTGATCAAAGTGACTGACTTTGAGCTCCTGTTTCTGGAGAACCACGTGGTGAAAACCAGCCCAAACTTTGCACACTTGTAGGGGAGACTCTTTAGCACCTATGGTGCAAATTTGGAGCCCCTATAACCTAAGGCCGACCTGTACTGACTCCCCAAAGATGGTACCCCTAGGACATCTAATTTTTACATTGGTGCCTATGTGAAAACTGGCCATGTTTGGGACCCGATAGCTCCCCCATTTTAGGTCCTATGGGCCCCAAACTTTGCATGCATACTCCCAAGACCCTCGACTACATGGAGCCGAAAAAAGTGAATCAATACCATCTATGGTTCAGGAAATATGACCGTTTCAAGTTGAGCTCCAATTGAACCAACTTTTGAACTTTGAACTCCCATTACTGGGGAACCTTCCATACTGGTGCACCATCGAGCTGCGAGTGGACCCCCACCTCGGCACCCCCTCCCCCTGAGGGGGGAGGGGGTGCCGAGGTGAGGGGGCATGCCAGATAGATCTCTGGTCAGCTTGAAGCAAAATGTGATCAAAGTGACTGACTTTGAGCTCCTGTTTCTGGAGAACCACGTGGTGAAAACCAGCCCAAACTTTGCACACTTGTAGGGGAGACTCTTTAGCACCTATGGTGCAAATTTGGAGCCCCTATAACCTAAGGCCGACCTGTACTGACTCCCCAAAGATGGTACCCCTAGGACATCTAATTTTTACATTGGTGCCTATGTGAAAACTGGCCATGTTTGGGACCCGATAGCTCCCCCGTTTTAGGTCCAAACTGCCCCAAACTTTGCATGCATACTCCCAAGACCCTCGAATACATGGAGCCGAAAAAAGTGAATCAATACCATCTATAGTTCAGGAAATATGACCGTTTCAAGTTGAGCTCCAATTGAACCAACTTTTGAACTTTGAACTCCCATTACTGGGAAACCTTCGATACTGGTGCACCATCGAGCTGCGAGTGGACCCCCACCTCGACACCCCCTCCCCCTGAGGGGGGAGGGGGTGCCGAGGTGAGGGGGCATGCCAGATAGATCTCTGGTCAGCTTGAAGCAAAATGTGATCAAAGTGACTGACTTTGAGCTCCTGTTTCTGGAGAACCACGTGGTGAAAACCAGCCCAAACTTTGCACACTTGTAGGGGAGACTCTTTAGCACCTATGGTGCAAATTTGGAGCCCCTATAACCTAAGGCCGACCTGTACTGACTCCCCAAAGATGGTACCCCTAGGACATCTAATTTTTACATTGGTGCCTATGTGAAAACTGGCCATGTTTGGGACCCGATAGCTCCCCCGTTTTAGGTCCTATGGGCCCCAAACTTTGCATGCATACTCCCAAGACCCTCGACTACATGGAGCCGAAAAAAGTGAATCAATACCATCTATGGTTCAGGAAATATGACCGTTTCAAGTTGAGCTCCAATTGAACCAACTTTTGAACTTTGAACTCCCATTACTGGGGAACCTTCCATACTGGTGCACCATCGAGCTGCGAGTGGACCCCCACCTCGGCACCCCCTCCCCCTGAGGGGGGAGGGGGTGCCGAGGTGAGGGGGCATGCCAGATAGATCTCTGGTCAGCTTGAAGCAAAATGTGATCAAAGTGACTGACTTTGAGCTCCTGTTTCTGGAGAACCACGTGGTGAAAACCAGCCCAAACTTTGCACACTTGTAGGGGAGACTCTTTAGCACCTATGGTGCAAATTTGGAGCCCCTATAACCTAAGGCCGACCTGTACTGACTCCCCAAAGATGGTACCCCTAGGACATCTAATTTTTACATTGGTGCCTATGTGAAAACTGGCCATGTTTGAGACCCGATAGCTCCCCCGTTTTAGGTCCTATGGGCCCCAAACTTTGCATGCATACTCCCAAGACGCTCGACTACATGGAGCCGAAAAAAGTGAATCAATACCATCTATGGTTCAGGAAATATGACCGTTTCAAGTTGAGCTCCAATTGAACCAACTTTTGAACTTTGAACTCCCATTACTGGGGAACCTTCCATACTGGTGCACCATCGAGCTGCGAGTGGACCCCCACCTCGGCACCCCCTCCCCCTGAGGGGGGAGGGGGTGCCGAGGTGAGGGGGCATGCCAGATAGATCTCTGGTCAGCTTGAAGCAAAATGTGATCAAAGTGACTGACTTTGAGCTCCTGTTTCTGGAGAACCACGTGGTGAAAACCAGCCCAAACTTTGCACACTTGTAGGGGAGACTCTTTAGCACCTATGGTGCAAATTTGGAGCCCCTATAACCTAAGGCCGACCTGTACTGACTCCCCAAAGATGGTACCCCTAGGACATCTAATTTTTACATTGGTGCCTATGTGAAAACTGGCCATGTTTGGGACCCGATAGCTCCCCCGTTTTAGGTCCTATGGGCCCCAAACTTTGCATGCATACTCCCAAGACCCTCGACTACATGGAGCCGAAAAAAGTGAATCAATACCATCTATGGTTCAGGAAATATGACCGTTTCAAGTTGAGCTCCAATTGAACCAACTTTTGAACTTTGAACTCCCATTACTGGGGAACCTTCCATACTGGTGCACCATCGAGCTGCGAGTGGACCCCCACCTCGGCACCCCCTCCCCCTGAGGGGGGAGGGGGTGCCGAGGTGAGGGGGCATGCCAGATAGATCTCTGGTCAGCTTGAAGCAAAATGTGATCAAAGTGACTGACTTTGAGCTCCTGTTTCTGGAGAACCACGTGGTGAAAACCAGCCCAAACTTTGCACACTTGTAGGGGAGACTCTTTAGCACCTATGGTGCAAATTTGGAGCCCCTATAACCTAAGGCCGACCTGTACTGACTCCCCAAAGATGGTACCCCTAGGACATCTAATTTTTACATTGGTGCCTATGTGAAAACTGGCCATGTTTGGGACCCGATAGCTCCCCCGTTTTAGGTCCTATGGGCCCCAAACTTTGCATGCATACTCCCAAGACGCTCGACTACATGGAGCCGAAAAAAGTGAATCAATACCATCTATGGTTCAGGAAATATGACCGTTTCAAGTTGAGCTCCAATTGAACCAACTTTTGAACTTTGAACTCCCATTACTGGGGAACCTTCCATACTGGTGCACCATCGAGCTGCGAGTGGACCCCCACCTCGGCACCCCCTCCCCCTGAGGGGGGAGGGGGTGCCGAGGTGAGGGGGCATGCCAGATAGATCTCTGGTCAGCTTGAAGCAAAATGTGATCAAAGTGACTGACTTTGAGCTCCTGTTTCTGGAGAACCACGTGGTGAAAACCAGCCCAAACTTTGCACACTTGTAGGGGAGACTCTTTAGCACCTATGGTGCAAATTTGGAGCCCCTATAACCTAAGGCCGACCTGTACTGACTCCCCAAAGATGGTACCCCTAGGACATCTAATTTTTACATTGGTGCCTATGTGAAAACTGGCCATGTTTGGGACCCGATAGCTCCCCCGTTTTAGGTCCTATGGGCCCCAAACTTTGCATGCATACTCCCAAGACCCTCGACTACATGGAGCCGAAAAAAGTGAATCAATACCATCTATGGTTCAGGAAATATGACCGTTTCAAGTTGAGCTCCAATTGAACCAACTTTGGAACTTTGAACTCCCATTACTGGGGAACCTTCCATACTGGTGCACCATCGAGCTGCGAGTGGACCCCCACCTCAGCACCCCCTCCCCCTGAGGGGGGAGGGGGTGCCGAGGTGAGGGGGCATGCCAGATAGATCTCTGGTCAGCTTGAAGCAAAATGTGATCAAAGTGACTGACTTTGAGCTCCTGTTTCTGGAGAACCACGTGGTGAAAACCAGCCCAAACTTTGCACACTTGTAGGGGAGACTCTTTAGCACCTATGGTGCAAATTTGGAGCCCCTATAACCTAAGGCCGACCTGTACTGACTCCCCAAAGATGGTACCCCTAGGACATCTAATTTTTACATTGGTGCCTATGTGAAAACTGGCCATGTTTGGGACCCGATAGCTCCCCCGTTTTAGGTCCTATGGGCCCCAAACTTTGCATGCATACTCCCAAGACCCTCGACTACATGGAGCCGAAAAAAGTGAATCAATACCATCTATGGTTCAGGAAATATGACCGTTTCAAGTTGAGCTCCAATTGAACCAACTTTGGAACTTTGAACTCCCATTACTGGGGAACCTTCCATACTGGTGCACCATCGAGCTGCGAGTGGACCCCCACCTCGGCACCCCCTCCCCCTGAGGGGGGAGGGGGTGCCGAGGTGAGGGGGCATGCCAGATAGATCTCTGGTCAGCTTGAAGCAAAATGTGATCAAAGTGACTGACTTTGAGCTCCTGTTTCTGGAGAACCACGTGGTGAAAACCAGCCCAAACTTTGCACACTTGTAGGGGAGACTCTTTAGCACCTATGGTGCAAATTTGGAGCCCCTATAACCTAAGGCCGACCTGTACTGACTCCCCAAAGATGGTACCCCTAGGACATCTAATTTTTACATTGGTGCCTATGTGAAAACTGGCCATGTTTGGGACCCGATAGCTCCCCCGTTTTAGGTCCTATGGGCCCCAAACTTTGCATGCATACTCCCAAGACCCTCGACTACATGGAGCCGAAAAAAGTGAATCAATACCATCTATGGTTCAGGAAATATGACCGTTTCAAGTTGAGCTCCAATTGAACCAACTTTTGAACTTTGAACTCCCATTACTGGGGAACCTTCCATACTGCTGCACCATCGAGCTGCGAGTGGACCCCCACCTCGGCACCCCCTCCCCCTGAGGGGGGAGGGGGTGCCGAGGTGAGGGGGCATGCCAGATAGATCTCTGGTCAGCTTGAAGCAAAATGTGATCAAAGTGACTGACTTTGAGCTCCTGTTTCTGGAGAACCACGTGGTGAAAACCAGCCCAAACTTTGCACACTTGTAGGGGAGACTCTTTAGCACCTATGGTGCAAATTTGGAGCCCCTATAACCTAAGGCCGACCTGTACTGACTCCCCAAAGATGGTACCCCTAGGACATCTAATTTTTACATTGGTGCCTATGTGAAAACTGGCCATGTTTGGGACCCGATAGCTCCCCCGTTTTAGGTCCTATGGGCCCCAAACTTTGCATGCATACTCCCAAGACCCTCGACTACATGGAGCCGAAAAAAGTGAATCAATACCATCTATGGTTCAGGAAATATGACCGTTTCAAGTTGAGCTCCAATTGAACCAACTTTTGAACTTTGAACTCCCATTACTGGGGAACCTTCCATACTGGTGCACCATCGAGCTGCGAGTGGACCCCCACCTCGGCACCCCCTCCCCCTGAGGGGGGAGGGGGTGCCGAGGTGAGGGGGCATGCCAGATAGATCTCTGGTCAGCTTGAAGCAAAATGTGATCAAAGTGACTGACTTTGAGCTCCTGTTTCTGGAGAACCACGTGGTGAAAACCAGCCCAAACTTTGCACACTTGTAGGGGAGACTCTTTAGCACCTATGGTGCAAATTTGGAGCCCCTATAACCTAAGGCCGACCTGTACTGACTCCCCAAAGATGGTACCCCTAGGACATCTAATTTTTACATTGGTGCCTATGTGAAAACTGGCCATGTTTGGGACCCGATAGCTCCCCCGTTTTAGGTCCTATGGGCCCCAAACTTTGCATGCATACTCCCAAGACCCTCGACTACATGGAGCCGAAAAAAGTGAATCAATACCATCTATGGTTCAGGAAATATGACCGTTTCAAGTTGAGCTCCAATTGAACCAACTTTTGAACTTTGAACTCCCATTACTGGGGAACCTTCCATACTGCTGCACCATCGAGCTGCGAGTGGACCCCCACCTCGGCACCCCCTCCCCCTGAGGGGGGAGGGGGTGCCGAGGTGAGGGGGCATGCCAGATAGATCTCTGGTCAGCTTGAAGCAAAATGTGATCAAAGTGACTGACTTTGAGCTCCTGTTTCTGGAGAACCACGTGGTGAAAACCAGCCCAAACTTTGCACACTTGTAGGGGAGACTCTTTAGCACCTATGGTGCAAATTTGGAGCCCCTATAACCTAAGGCCGACCTGTACTGACTCCCCAAAGATGGTACCCCTAGGACATCTAATTTTTACATTGGTGCCTATGTGAAAACTGGCCATGTTTGGGACCCGATAGCTCCCCCGTTTTAGGTCCTATGGGCCCCAAACTTTGCATGCATACTCCCAAGACCCTCGACTACATGGAGCCGAAAAAAGTGAATCAATACCATCTATGGTTCAGGAAATATGACCGTTTCAAGTTGAGCTCCAATTGAACCAACTTTTGAACTTTGAACTCCCATTACTGGGGAACCTTCCATACTGGTGCACCATCGAGCTGCGAGTGGACCCCCACCTCGGCACCCCCTCCCCCTGAGGGGGGAGGGGGTGCCGAGGTGAGGGGGCATGCCAGATAGATCTCTGGTCAGCTTGAAGCAAAATGTGATCAAAGTGACTGACTTTGAGCTCCTGTTTCTGGAGAACCACGTGGTGAAAACCAGCCCAAACTTTGCACACTTGTAGGGGAGACTCTTTAGCACCTATGGTGCAAATTTGGAGCCCCTATAACCTAAGGCCGACCTGTACTGACTCCCCAAAGATGGTACCCCTAGGACATCTAATTTTTACATTGGTGCCTATGTGAAAACTGGCAATGTTTGGGACCCGATAGCTCCCCCGTTTTAGGTCCAAACTGCCCCAAACTTTGCATGCATACTCCCAAGACCCTCGACTACATGGAGCCGAAAAAAGTGAATCAATACCATCTATGGTTCAGGAAATATGACCGTTTCAAGTTGAGCTCCAATTGAACCAACTTTTGAACTTTGAACTCCCATTACTGGGGAACCTTCCATACTGGTGCACCATCGAGCTGCGAGTGGACCCCCACCTCGGCACCCCCTCCCCCTGAGGGGGGAGGGGGTGCCGAGGTGAGGGGGCATGCCAGATAGATCTCTGGTCAGCTTGAAGCAAAATGTGATCAAAGTGACTGACTTTGAGCTCCTGTTTCTGGAGAACCACGTGGTGAAAACCAGCCCAAACTTTGCACACTTGTAGGGGAGACTCTTTAGCACCTATGGTGCAAATTTGGAGCCCCTATAACCTAAGGCCGACCTGTACTGACTCCCCAAAGATGGTACCCCTAGGACATCTAATTTTTACATTGGTGCCTATGTGAAAACTGGCCATGTTTGGGACCCGATAGCTCCCCCGTTTTAGGTCCTATGGGCCCCAAACTTTGCATGCATACTCCCAAGACCCTCGACTACATGGAGCCGAAAAAAGTGAATCAATACCATCTATGGTTCAGGAAATATGACCGTTTCAAGTTGAGCTCCAATTGAACCAACTTTTGAACTTTGAACTCCCATTACTGGGGAACCTTCCATACTGGTGCACCATCGAGCTGCGAGTGGACCCCCACCTCGGCACCCCCTCCCCCTGAGGGGGGAGGGGGTGCCGAGGTGAGGGGGCATGCCAGATAGATCTCTGGTCAGCTTGAAGCAAAATGTGATCAAAGTGACTGACTTTGAGCTCCTGTTTCTGGAGAACCACGTGGTGAAAACCAGCCCAAACTTTGCACACTTGTAGGGGAGACTCTTTAGCACCTATGGTGCAAATTTGGAGCCCCTATAACCTAAGGCCGACCTGTACTGACTCCCCAAAGATGGTACCCCTAGGACATCTAATTTTTACATTGGTGCCTATGTGAAAACTGGCCATGTTTGGGACCCGATAGCTCCCCCGTTTTAGGTCCTATGGGCCCCAAACTTTGCATGCATACTCCCAAGACCCTCGACTACATGGAGCCGAAAAAAGTGAATCAATACCATCTATGGTTCAGGAAATATGACCGTTTCAAGTTGAGCTCCAATTGAACCAACTTTTGAACTTTGAACTCCCATTACTGGGGAACCTTCCATACTGGTGCACCATCGAGCTGCGAGTGGACCCCCACCTCGGCACCCCCTCCCCCTGAGGGGGGAGGGGGTGCCGAGGTGAGGGGGCATGCCAGATAGATCTCTGGTCAGCTTGAAGCAAAATGTGATCAAAGTGACTGACTTTGAGCTCCTGTTTCTGGAGAACCACGTGGTGAAAACCAGCCCAAACTTTGCACACTTGTAGGGGAGACTCTTTAGCACCTATGGTGCAAATTTGGAGCCCCTATAACCTAAGGCCGACCTGTACTGACTCCCCAAAGATGGTACCCCTAGGACATCTAATTTTTACATTGGTGCCTATGTGAAAACTGGCAATGTTTGGGACCCGATAGCTCCCCCGTTTTAGGTCCAAACTGCCCCAAACTTTGCATGCATACTCCCAAGACCCTCGACTACATGGAGCCGAAAAAAGTGAATCAATACCATCTATGGTTCAGGAAATATGACCGTTTCAAGTTGAGCTCCAATTGAACCAACTTTTGAACTTTGAACTCCCATTACTGGGGAACCTTCCATACTGGTGCACCATCGAGCTGCGAGTGGACCCCCACCTCGGCACCCCCTCCCCCTGAGGGGGGAGGGGGTGCCGAGGTGAGGGGGCATGCCAGATAGATCTCTGGTCAGCTTGAAGCAAAATGTGATCAAAGTGACTGACTTTGAGCTCCTGTTTCTGGAGAACCACGTGGTGAAAACCAGCCCAAACTTTGCACACTTGTAGGGGAGACTCTTTAGCACCTATGGTGCAAATTTGGAGCCCCTATAACCTAAGGCCGACCTGTACTGACTCCCCAAAGATGGTACCCCTAGGACATCTAATTTTTACATTGGTGCCTATGTGAAAACTGGCCATGTTTGGGACCCGATAGCTCCCCCGTTTTAGGTCCTATGGGCCCCAAACTTTGCATGCATACTCCCAAGACCCTCGACTACATGGAGCCGAAAAAAGTGAATCAATACCATCTATGGTTCAGGAAATATGACCGTTTCAAGTTGAGCTCCAATTGAACCAACTTTTGAACTTTGAACTCCCATTACTGGGGAACCTTCCATACTGGTGCACCATCGAGCTGCGAGTGGACCCCCACCTCGGCACCCCCTCCCCCTGAGGGGGGAGGGGGTGCCGAGGTGAGGGGGCATGCCAGATAGATCTCTGGTCAGCTTGAAGCAAAATGTGATCAAAGTGACTGACTTTGAGCTCCTGTTTCTGGAGAACCACGTGGTGAAAACCAGCCCAAACTTTGCACACTTGTAGGGGAGACTCTTTAGCACCTATGGTGCAAATTTGGAGCCCCTATAACCTAAGGCCGACCTGTACTGACTCCCCAAAGATGGTACCCCTAGGACATCTAATTTTTACATTGGTGCCTATGTGAAAACTGGCAATGTTTGGGACCCGATAGCTCCCCCGTTTTAGGTCCAAACTGCCCCAAACTTTGCATGCATACTCCCAAGACCCTCGACTACATGGAGCCGAAAAAAGTGAATCAATACCATCTATGGTTCAGGAAATATGACCGTTTCAAGTTGAGCTCCAATTGAACCAACTTTTGAACTTTGAACTCCCATTACTGGGGAACCTTCCATACTGGTGCACCATCGAGCTGCGAGTGGACCCCCACCTCGGCACCCCCTCCCCCTGAGGGGGGAGGGGGTGCCGAGGTGAGGGGGCATGCCAGATAGATCTCTGGTCAGCTTGAAGCAAAATGTGATCAAAGTGACTGACTTTGAGCTCCTGTTTCTGGAGAACCACGTGGTGAAAACCAGCCCAAACTTTGCACACTTGTAGGGGAGACTCTTTAGCACCTATGGTGCAAATTTGGAGCCCCTATAACCTAAGGCCGACCTGTACTGACTCCCCAAAGATGGTACCCCTAGGACATCTAATTTTTACATTGGTGCCTATGTGAAAACTGGCCATGTTTGGGACCCGATAGCTCCCCCGTTTTAGGGCCTATGGGCCCCAAACTTTGCATGCATACTCCCAAGACCCTCGACTACATGGAGCCGAAAAAAGTGAATCAATACCATCTATGGTTCAGGAAATATGACCGTTTCAAGTTGAGCTCCAATTGAACCAACTTTTGAACTTTGAACTCCCATTACTGGGGAACCTTCCATACTGGTGCACCATCGAGCTGCGAGTGGACCCCCACCTCGGCACCCCCTCCCCCTGAGGGGGGAGGGGGTGCCGAGGTGAGGAGGCATGCCAGATAGATCTCTGGTCAGCTTGAAGCAAAATGTGATCAAAGTGACTGACTTTGAGCTCCTGTTTCTGGAGAACCACGTGGTGAAAACCAGCCCAAACTTTGCACACTTGTAGGGGAGACTCTTTAGCACCTATGGTGCAAATTTGGAGCCCCTATAACCTAAGGCCGACCTGTACTGACTCCCCAAAGATGGTACCCCTAGGACATCTAATTTTTACATTGGTGCCTATGTGAAAACTGGCAATGTTTGGGACCCGATAGCTCCCCCGTTTTAGGTCCAAACTGCCCCAAACTTTGCATGCATACTCCCAAGACCCTCGACTACATGGAGCCGAAAAAAGTGAATCAATACCATCTATGGTTCAGGAAATATGACCGTTTCAAGTTGAGCTCCAATTGAACCAACTTTTGAACTTTGAACTCCCATTACTGGGGAACCTTCCATACTGGTGCACCATCGAGCTGCGAGTGGACCCCCACCTCGGCACCCCCTCCCCCTGAGGGGGGAGGGGGTGCCGAGGTGAGGGGGCATGCCAGATAGATCTCTGGTCAGCTTGAAGCAAAATGTGATCAAAGTGACTGATTTTGAGCTCCTGTTTCTGGAGAACCACGTGGTGAAAACCAGCCCAAACTTTGCACACTTGTAGGGGAGACTCTTTAGCACCTATGGTGCAAATTTGGAGCCCCTATAACCTAAGGCCGACCTGTACTGACTCCCCAAAGATGGTACCCCTAGGACATCTAATTTTTACATTGGTGCCTATGTGAAAACTGGCCATGTTTGGGACCCGATAGCTCCCCCGTTTTAGGTCCTATGGGCCCCAAACTTTGCATGCATACTCCCAAGACCCTCGACTACATGGAGCCGAAAAAAGTGAATCAATACCATCTATGGTTCAGGAAATATGACCGTTTCAAGTTGAGCTCCAATTGAACCAACTTTTGAACTTTGAACTCCCATTACTGGGGAACCTTCCATACTGGTGCACCATCGAGCTGCGAGTGGACCCCCACCTCGGCACCCCCTCCCCCTGAGGGGGGAGGGGGTGCCGAGGTGAGGAGGCATGCCAGATAGATCTCTGGTCAGCTTGAAGCAAAATGTGATCAAAGTGACTGACTTTGAGCTCCTGTTTCTGGAGAACCACGTGGTGAAAACCAGCCCAAACTTTGCACACTTGTAGGGGAGACTCTTTAGCACCTATGGTGCAAATTTGGAGCCCCTATAACCTAAGGCCGACCTGTACTGACTCCCCAAAGATGGTATCCCTAGGACATCTAATTTTTACATTGGTGCCTATGTGAAAACTGGCCATGTTTGGGACCCGATAGCTCCCCCGTTTTAGGTCCTATGGGCCCCAAACTTTGCATGCATACTCCCAAGACCCTCGACTACATGGAGCCGAAAAAAGTGAATCAATACCATCTATGGTTCAGGAAATATGACCGTTTCAAGTTGAGCTCCAATTGAACCAACTTTTGAACTTTGAACTCCCATTACTGGGGAACCTTCCATACTGGTGCACCATCGAGCTGCGAGTGGACCCCCACCTCGGCACCCCCTCCCCCTGAGGGGGGAGGGGGTGCCGAGGTGAGGGGGCATGCCAGATAGATCTCTGGTCAGCTTGAAGCAAAATGTGATCAAAGTGACTGACTTTGAGCTCCTGTTTCTGGAGAACCACGTGGTGAAAACCAGCCCAAACTTTGCACACTTGTAGGGGAGACTCTTTAGCACCTATGGTGCAAATTTGGAGCCCCTATAACCTAAGGCCGACCTGTACTGACTCCCCAAAGATGGTACCCCAGGACATCTAATTTTTACATTGGTGCCTATGTGAAAACTGGCCATGTTTGGGACCCGATAGCTCCCCCGTTTTAGGTCCTATGGGCCCCAAACTTTGCACGCATACTCCCAAGACCCTCGACTACATGGAGCCGAAAAAAGTGAATCAATACCATCTATGGTTCAGGAAATATGACCGTTTCAAGTTGAGCTCCAATTGAACCAACTTTTGAACTTTGAACTCCCATTACTGGGGAACCTTCCATACTGGTGCACCATCGAGCTGCGAGTGGACCCCCACCTCGGCACCCCCTCCCCCTGAGGGGGGAGGGGGTGCCGAGGTGAGGGGGCATGCCAGATAGATCTCTGGTCAGCTTGAAGCAAAATGTGATCAAAGTGACTGACTTTGAGCTCCTGTTTCTGGAGAACCACGTGGTGAAAACCAGCCCAAACTTTGCACACTTGTAGGGGAGACTCTTTAGCACCTATGGTGCAAATTTGGAGCCCCTATAACCTAAGGACGACCTGTACTGACTCCCCAAAGATGGTACCCCAGGACATCTAATTTTTACATTGGTGCCTATGTGAAAACTGGCCATGTTTGGGACCCGATAGCTCCCCCGTTTTAGGTCCTATGGGCCCCAAACTTTGCATGCATACTCCCAAGACCCTCGACTACATGGAGCCGAAAAAAGTGAATCAATACCATCTATGGTTCAGGAAATATGACCGTTTCAAGTTGAGCTCCAATTGAACCAACTTTTGAACTTTGAACTCCCATTACTGGGGAACCTTCCATACTGGTGCACCATCGAGCTGCGAGTGGACCCCCACCTCGGCACCCCCTCCCTCTGAGGGGGGAGGGGGTGCCGAGGTGAGGGGGCATGCCAGATAGATCTCTGGTCAGCTTGAAGCAAAATGTGATCAAAGTGACTGACTTTGAGCTCCTGTTTCTGGAGAACCACGTGGTGAAAACCAGCCCAAACTTTGCACACTTGTAGGGGAGACTCTTTAGCACCTATGGTGCAAATTTGGAGCCCCTATAACCTAAGGCCGACCTGTACTGACTCCCCAAAGATGGTACCCCTAGGATATCTAATTTTTACATTGGTGCCTATGTGAAAACTGGCCATGTTTGGGACCCGATAGCTCCCCCGTTTTAGGTCCAAACTGCCCCAAACTTTGCATGCATACTCCCAAGACCCTCGACTACATGGAGCCGAAAAAAGTGAATCAATACCATCTATGGTTCAGGAAATATGACCGTTTCAAGTTGAGCTCCAATTGAACCAACTTTTGAACTTTGAACTCCCATTACTGGGGAACCTTCCATACTGGTGCACCATCGAGCTGCGAGTGGACCCCCACCTCGGCACCCCCTCCCCCTGAGGGGGGAGGGGGTGCCGAGGTGAGGGGGCATGCCAGATAGATCTCTGGTCAGCTTGAAGCAAAATGTGATCAAAGTGACTGACTTTGAGCTCCTGTTTCTGGAGAACCACGTGGTGAAAACCAGCCCAAACTTTGCACACTTGTAGGGGAGACTCTTTAGCACCTATGGTGCAAATTTGGAGCCCCTATAACCTAAGGACGACCTGTACTGACTCCCCAAAGATGGTACCCCTAGGACATCTAATTTTTACATTGGTGCCTATGTGAAAACTGGCCATGTTTGGGACCCGATAGCTCCCCCGTTTTAGGTCCTATGGGCCCCAAACTTTGCATGCATACTCCCAAGACCCTCGACTACATGGAGCCGAAAAAAGTGAATCAATACCATCTATGGTTCAGGAAATATGACCGTTTCAAGTTGAGCTCCAATTGAACCAACTTTTGAACTTTGAACTCCCATTACTGGGGAACCTTCCATACTGGTGCACCATCGAGCTGCGAGTGGACCCCCACCTCGGCACCCCCTCCCCCTGAGGGGGGAGGGGGTGCCGAGGTGAGGGGGCATGCCAGATAGATCTCTGGTCAGCTTGAAGCAAAATGTGATCAAAGTGACTGACTTTGAGCTCCTGTTTCTGGAGAACCACGTGGTGAAAACCAGCCCAAACTTTGCACACTTGTAGGGGAGACTCTTTAGCACCTATGGTGCAAATTTGGAGCCCCTATAACCTAAGGACGACCTGTACTGACTCCCCAAAGATGGTACCCCAGGACATCTAATTTTTACATTGGTGCCTATGTGAAAACTGGCCATGTTTGGGACCCGATAGCTCCCCCGTTTTAGGTCCTATGGGCCCCAAACTTTGCATGCATACTCCCAAGACCCTCGACTACATGGAGCCGAAAAAAGTGAATCAATACCATCTATGGTTCAGGAAATATGACCGTTTCAAGTTGAGCTCCAATTGAACCAACTTTTGAACTTTGAACTCCCATTACTGGGGAACCTTCCATACTGGTGCACCATCGAGCTGCGAGTGGACCCCCACCTCGGCACCCCCTCCCCCTGAGGGGGGAGGGGGTGCCGAGGTGAGGGGGCATGCCAGATAGATCTCTGGTCAGCTTGAAGCAAAATGTGATCAAAGTGACTGACTTTGAGCTCCTGTTTCTGGAGAACCACGTGGTGAAAACCAGCCCAAACTTTGCACACTTGTAGGGGAGACTCTTTAGCACCTATGGTGCAAATTTGGAGCCCCTATAACCTAAGGACGACCTGTACTGACTCCCCAAAGATGGTACCCCTAGGACATCTAATTTTTACATTGGTGCCTATGTGAAAACTGGCCATGTTTGGGACCCGATAGCTCCCCCGTTTTAGGTCCTATGGGCCCCAAACTTTGCATGCATACTCCCAAGACCCTCGACTACATGGAGCCGAAAAAAGTGAATCAATACCATCTATGGTTCAGGAAATATGACCGTTTCAAGTTGAGCTCCAATTGAACCAACTTTTGAACTTTGAACTCCCATTACTGGGGAACCTTCCATACTGGTGCACCATCGAGCTGCGAGTGGACCCCCACCTCGGCACCCCCTCCCCCTGAGGGGGGAGGGGGTGCCGAGGTGAGGGGGCATGCCAGATAGATCTCTGGTCAGCTTGAAGCAAAATGTGATCAAAGTGACTGACTTTGAGCTCCTGTTTCTGGAGAACCACGTGGTGAAAACCAGCCCAAACTTTGCACACTTGTAGGGGAGACTCTTTAGCACCTATGGTGCAAATTTGGAGCCCCTATAACCTAAGGCCGACCTGTACTGACTCCCCAAAGATGGTACCCCTAGGACATCTAATTTTTACATTGGTGCCTATGTGAAAACTGGCAATGTTTGGGACCCGATAGCTCCCCCGTTTTAGGTCCAAACTGCCCCAAACTTTGCATGCATACTCACAAGACCCTCGACTACATGGAGCCGAAAAAAGTGAATCAATACCATCTATGGTTCAGGAAATATGACCGTTTCAAGTTGAGCTCCAATTGAACCAACTTTTGAACTTTGAACTCCCATTACTGGGGAACCTTCCATACTGGTGAACCATCGAGCTGCGAGTGGACCCCCACCTCGGCACCCCCTCCCCCTGAGGGGGGAGGGGGTGCCGAGGTGAGGGGGCATGCCAGATAGATCTCTGGTCAGCTTGAAGCAAAATGTGATCAAAGTGACTGACTTTGAGCTCCTGTTTCTGGAGAACCACGTGGTGAAAACCAGCCCAAACTTTGCACACTTGTAGGGGAGACTCTTTAGCACCTATGGTGCAAATTTGGAGCCCCTATAACCTAAGGCCGACCTGTACTGACTCCCCAAAGATGGTACCCCTAGGACATCTAATTTTTACATTGGTGCCTATGTGAAAACTGGCAATGTTTGGGACCCGATAGCTCCCCCGTTTTAGGTCCAAACTGCCCCAAACTTTGCATGCATACTCCCAAGACCCTCGACTACATGGAGCCGAAAAAAGTGAATCAATACCATCTATGGTTCAGGAAATATGACCGTTTCAAGTTGAGCTCCAATTGAACCAACTTTTGAACTTTGAACTCCCATTACTGGGGAACCTTCCATACTGGTGCACCATCGAGCTGCGAGTGGACCCCCACCTTGGCACCCCCTCCCCCTGAGGGGGGAGGGGGTGCCGAGGTGAGGGGGCATGCCAGATAGATCTCTGGTCAGCTTGAAGCAAAATGTGATCAAAGTGACTGACTTTGAGCTCCTGTTTCTGGAGAACCACGTGGTGAAAACCAGCCCAAACTTTGCACACTTGTAGGGGAGACTCTTTAGCACCTATGGTGCAAATTTGGAGCCCCTATAACCTAAGGCCGACCTGTACTGACTCCCCAAAGATGGTACCCCTAGGACATCTAATTTTTACATTGGTGCCTATGTGAAAACTGGCCATGTTTGGGACCCGATAGCTCCCCCGTTTTAGGTCCTATGGGCCCCAAACTTTGCATGCATACTCCCAAGACCCTCGACTACATGGAGCCGAAAAAAGTGAATCAATACCATCTATGGTTCAGGAAATATGACCGTTTCAAGTTGAGCTCCAATTGAACCAACTTTTGAACTTTGAACTCCCATTACTGGGGAACCTTCCATACTGGTGCACCATCGAGCTGCGAGTGGACCCCCACCTCGGCACCCCCTCCCCCTGAGGGGGGAGGGGGTGCCGAGGTGAGGGGGCATGCCAGATAGATCTCTGGTCAGCTTGAAGCAAAATGTGATCAAAGTGACTGACTTTGAGCTCCTGTTTCTGGAGAACCACGTGGTGAAAACCAGCCCAAACTTTGCACACTTGTAGGGGAGACTCTTTAGCACCTATGGTGCAAATTTGGAGCCCCTATAACCTAAGGCCGACCTGTACTGACTCCCCAAAGATGGTACCCCTAGGACATCTAATTTTTACATTGGTGCCTATGTGAAAACTGGCCATGTTTGGGACCCGATAGCTCCCCCGTTTTAGGTCCTATGGGCCCCAAACTTTGCATGCATACTCCCAAGACCCTCGACTACATGGAGCCGAAAAAAGTGAATCAATACCATCTATGGTTCAGGAAATATGACCGTTTCAAGTTGAGCTCCAATTGAACCAACTTTTGAACTTTGAACTCCCATTACTGGGGAACCTTCCATACTGGTGCACCATCGAGCTGCGAGTGGACCCCCACCTCGGCACCCCCTCCCCCTGAGGGGGGAGGGGGTGCCGAGGTGAGGGGGCATGCCAGATAGATCTCTGGTCAGCTTGAAGCAAAATGTGATCAAAGTGACTGACTTTGAGCTCCTGTTTCTGGAGAACCACGTGGTGAAAACCAGCCCAAACTTTGCACACTTGTAGGGGAGACTCTTTAGCACCTATGGTGCAAATTTGGAGCCCCTATAACCTAAGGCCGACCTGTACTGACTCCCCAAAGATGGTACCCCTAGGACATCTAATTTTTACATTGGTGCCTATGTGAAAACTGGCCATGTTTGGGACCCGATAGCTCCCCCGTTTTAGGTCCTATGGGCCCCAAACTTTGCATGCATACTCCCAAGACCCTCGACTACATGGAGCCGAAAAAAGTGAATCAATACCATCTATGGTTCAGGAAATATGACCGTTTCAAGTTGAGCTCCAATTGAACCAACTTTTGAACTTTGAACTCCCATTACTGGGGAACCTTCCATACTGGTGCACCATCGAGCTGCGAGTGGACCCCCACCTCGGCACCCCCTCCCCCTGAGGGGGGAGGGGGTGCCGAGGTGAGGAGGCATGCCAGATAGATCTCTGGTCAGCTTGAAGCAAAATGTGATCAAAGTGACTGACTTTGAGCTCCTGTTTCTGGAGAACCACGTGGTGAAAACCAGCCCAAACTTTGCACACTTGTAGGGGAGACTCTTTAGCACCTATGGTGCAAATTTGGAGCCCCTATAACCTAAGGCCGACCTGTACTGACTCCCCAAAGATGGTATCCCTAGGACATCTAATTTTTACATTGGTGCCTATGTGAAAACTGGCCATGTTTGGGACCCGATAGCTCCCCCGTTTTAGGTCCTATGGGCCCCAAACTTTGCATGCATACTCCCAAGACCCTCGACTACATGGAGCCGAAAAAAGTGAATCAATACCATCTATGGTTCAGGAAATATGACCGTTTCAAGTTGAGCTCCAATTGAACCAACTTTTGAACTTTGAACTCCCATTACTGGGGAACCTTCCATACTGGTGCACCATCGAGCTGCGAGTGGACCCCCACCTCGGCACCCCCTCCCCCTGAGGGGGGAGGGGGTGCCGAGGTGAGGGGGCATGCCAGATAGATCTCTGGTCAGCTTGAAGCAAAATGTGATCAAAGTGACTGACTTTGAGCTCCTGTTTCTGGAGAACCACGTGGTGAAAACCAGCCCAAACTTTGCACACTTGTAGGGGAGACTCTTTAGCACCTATGGTGCAAATTTGGAGCCCCTATAACCTAAGGCCGACCTGTACTGACTCCCCAAAGATGGTACCCCTAGGACATCTAATTTTTACATTGGTGCCTATGTGAAAACTGGCCATGTTTGGGACCCGATAGCTCCCCCGTTTTAGGTCCTATGGGCCCCAAACTTTGCATGCATACTCCCAAGACCCTCGACTACATGGAGCCGAAAAAAGTGAATCAATACCATCTATGGTTCAGGAAATATGACCGTTTCAAGTTGAGCTCCAATTGAACCAACTTTTGAACTTTGAACTCCCATTACTGGGGAACCTTCCATACTGGTGCACCATCGAGCTGCGAGTGGACCCCCACCTTGGCACCCCCTCCCCCTGAGGGGGGAGGGGGTGCCGAGGTGAGGGGGCATGCCAGATAGATCTCTGGTCAGCTTGAAGCAAAATGGGATCAAAGTGACTGACTTTGAGCTCCTGTTTCTGGAGAACCACGTGGTGAAAACCAGCCCAAACTTTGCACACTTGTAGGGGAGACTCTTTAGCACCTATGGTGCAAATTTGGAGCCCCTATAACCTAAGGCCGACCTGTACTGACTCCCCAAAGATGGTACCCCTAGGACATCTAATTTTTACATTGGTGCCTATGTGAAAACTGGCCATGTTTGGGACCCGATAGCTCCCCCGTTTTAGGTCCTATGGGCCCCAAACTTTGCATGCATACTCCCAAGACCCTCGACTACATGGAGCCGAAAAAAGTGAATCAATACCATCTATGGTTCAGGAAATATGACCGTTTCAAGTTGAGCTCCAATTGAACCAACTTTTGAACTTTGAACTCCCATTACTGGGGAACCTTCCATACTGGTGCACCATCGAGCTGCGAGTGGACCCCCACCTCGGCACCCCCTCCCCCTGAGGGGGGAGGGGGTGCCGAGGTGAGGAGGCATGCCAGATAGATCTCTGGTCAGCTTGAAGCAAAATGTGATCAAAGTGACTGACTTTGAGCTCCTGTTTCTGGAGAACCACGTGGTGAAAACCAGCCCAAACTTTGCACACTTGTAGGGGAGACTCTTTAGCACCTATGGTGCAAATTTGGAGCCCCTATAACCTAAGGCCGACCTGTACTGACTCCCCAAAGATGGTACCCCTAGGACATCTAATTTTTACATTGGTGCCTATGTGAAAACTGGCCATGTTTGGGACCCGATAGCTCCCCCGTTTTAGGTCCTATGGGCCCCAAACTTTGCATGCATACTCCCAAGACCCTCGACTACATGGAGCCGAAAAAAGTGAATCAATACCATCTATGGTTCAGGAAATATGACCGTTTCAAGTTGAGCTCCAATTGAACCAACTTTTGAACTTTGAACTCCCATTACTGGGGAACCTTCCATACTGGTGCACCATCGAGCTGCGAGTGGACCCCCACCTCGGCACCCCCTCCCCCTGAGGGGGGAGGGGGTGCCGAGGTGAGGAGGCATGCCAGATAGATCTCTGGTCAGCTTGAAGCAAAATGTGATCAAAGTGACTGACTTTGAGCTCCTGTTTCTGGAGAACCACGTGGTGAAAACCAGCCCAAACTTTGCACACTTGTAGGGGAGACTCTTTAGCACCTATGGTGCAAATTTGGAGCCCCTATAACCTAAGGCCGACCTGTACTGACTCCCCAAAGATGGTACCCCTAGGACATCTAATTTTTACATTGGTGCCTATGTGAAAACTGGCCATGTTTGGGACCCGATAGCTCCCCCGTTTTAGGTCCTATGGGCCCCAAACTTTGCATGCATACTCCCAAGACCCTCGACTACATGGAGCCGAAAAAAGTGAATCAATACCATCTATGGTTCAGGAAATATGACCGTTTCAAGTTGAGCTCCAATTGAACCAACTTTTGAACTTTGAACTCCCATTACTGGGGAACCTTCCATACTGGTGCACCATCGAGCTGCGAGTGGACCCCCACCTCGGCACCCCCTCCCCCTGAGGGGGGAGGGGGTGCCGAGGTGAGGAGGCATGCCAGATAGATCTCTGGTCAGCTTGAAGCAAAATGTGATCAAAGTGACTGACTTTGAGCTCCTGTTTCTGGAGAACCACGTGGTGAAAACCAGCCCAAACTTTGCACACTTGTAGGGGAGACTCTTTAGCACCTATGGTGCAAATTTGGAGCCCCTATAACCTAAGGCCGACCTGTACTGACTCCCCAAAGATGGTACCCCTAGGACATCTAATTTTTACATTGGTGCCTATGTGAAAACTGGCCATGTTTGGGACCCGATAGCTCCCCCGTTTTAGGTCCTATGGGCCCCAAACTTTGCATGCATACTCCCAAGACCCTCGACTACATGGAGCCGAAAAAAGTGAATCAATACCATCTATGGTTCAGGAAATATGACCGTTTCAAGTTGAGCTCCAATTGAACCAACTTTTGAACTTTGAACTCCCATTACTGGGGAACCTTCCATACTGGTGCACCATCGAGCTGCGAGTGGACCCCCACCTCGGCACCCCCTCCCCCTGAGGGGGGAGGGGGTGCCGAGGTGAGGAGGCATGCCAGATAGATCTCTGGTCAGCTTGAAGCAAAATGTGATCAAAGTGACTGACTTTGAGCTCCTGTTTCTGGAGAACCACGTGGTGAAAACCAGCCCAAACTTTGCACACTTGTAGGGGAGACTCTTTAGCACCTATGGTGCAAATTTGGAGCCCCTATAACCTAAGGCCGACCTGTACTGACTCCCCAAAGATGGTACCCCTAGGACATCTAATTTTTACATTGGTGCCTATGTGAAAACTGGCCATGTTTGGGACCCGATAGCTCCCCCGTTTTAGGTCCTATGGGCCCCAAACTTTGCATGCATACTCCCAAGACCCTCGACTACATGGAGCCGAAAAAAGTGAATCAATACCATCTATGGTTCAGGAAATATGACCGTTTCAAGTTGAGCTCCAATTGAACCAACTTTTGAACTTTGAACTCCCATTACTGGGGAACCTTCCATACTGGTGCACCATCGAGCTGCGAGTGGACCCCCACCTTGGCACCCCCTCCCCCTGAGGGGGGAGGGGGTGCCGAGGTGAGGGGGCATGCCAGATAGATCTCTGGTCAGCTTGAAGCAAAATGGGATCAAAGTGACTGACTTTGAGCTCCTGTTTCTGGAGAACCACGTGGTGAAAACCAGCCCAAACTTTGCACACTTGTAGGGGAGACTCTTTAGCACCTATGGTGCAAATTTGGAGCCCCTATAACCTAAGGCCGACCTGTACTGACTCCCCAAAGATGGTACCCCTAGGACATCTAATTTTTACATTGGTGCCTATGTGAAAACTGGCCATGTTTGGGACCCGATAGCTCCCCGTTTTAGGTCCAAACTGCCCCAAACTTGGCATGCATACTCACAAGACCCTGGGCTACGTGGGGCTGAAGAAAGTGAATCATTCCCATGTATGGTTCGGGAAATATGACCGTTTAAAGTTGAGCTCCAATTGAACCAACTTTGGAACTTTGAACTCCCATTACTGGGGAACCTTCCATACTGGTGCACCATCGAGCTGCGAGTGGACCCCCACCTCGGCACCCCCTCCCCCTGAGGGGGGAGGGGGTGCCGAGGTGAGGGGGCATGCCAGATAGATCTCTGGTCAGCTTGAAGCAAAATGTGATCAAAGTGACTGACTTTGAGCTCCTGTTTCTGGAGAACCACGTGGTGAAAACCAGCCCAAACTTTGCACACTTGTAGGGGAGACTCTTTAGCACCTATGGTGCAAATTTGGAGCCCCTATAACCTAAGGCCGACCTGTACTGACTCCCCAAAGATGGTACCCCTAGGACATCTAATTTTTACATTGGTGCCTATGTGAAAACTGGCCATGTTTGGGACCCGATAGCTCCCCCGTTTTAGGTCCTATGGGCCCCAAACTTTGCATGCATACTCCCAAGACCCTCGACTACATGGAGCCGAAAAAAGTGAATCAATACCATCTATGGTTCAGGAAATATGACCGTTTCAAGTTGAGCTCCAATTGAACCAACTTTTGAACTTTGAACTCCCATTACTGGGGAACCTTCCATACTGGTGCACCATCGAGCTGCGAGTGGACCCCCACCTCGGCACCCCCTCCCCCTGAGGGGGGAGGGGGTGCCGAGGTGAGGAGGCATGCCAGATAGATCTCTGGTCAGCTTGAAGCAAAATGTGATCAAAGTGACTGACTTTGAGCTCCTGTTTCTGGAGAACCACGTGGTGAAAACCAGCCCAAACTTTGCACACTTGTAGGGGAGACTCTTTAGCACCTATGGTGCAAATTTGGAGCCCCTATAACCTAAGGCCGACCTGTACTGACTCCCCAAAGATGGTACCCCTAGGACATCTAATTTTTACATTGGTGCCTATGTGAAAACTGGCCATGTTTGGGACCCGATAGCTCCCCCGTTTTAGGTCCTATGGGCCCCAAACTTTGCATGCATACTCCCAAGACCCTCGACTACATGGAGCCGAAAAAAGTGAATCAATACCATCTATGGTTCAGGAAATATGACCGTTTCAAGTTGAGCTCCAATTGAACCAACTTTTGAACTTTGAACTCCCATTACTGGGGAACCTTCCATACTGGTGCACCATCGAGCTGCGAGTGGACCCCCACCTCGGCACCCCCTCCCCCTGAGGGGGGAGGGGGTGCCGAGGTGAGGAGGCATGCCAGATAGATCTCTGGTCAGCTTGAAGCAAAATGTGATCAAAGTGACTGACTTTGAGCTCCTGTTTCTGGAGAACCACGTGGTGAAAACCAGCCCAAACTTTGCACACTTGTAGGGGAGACTCTTTAGCACCTATGGTGCAAATTTGGAGCCCCTATAACCTAAGGCCGACCTGTACTGACTCCCCAAAGATGGTACCCCTAGGACATCTAATTTTTACATTGGTGCCTATGTGAAAACTGGCCATGTTTGGGACCCGATAGCTCCCCCGTTTTAGGTCCCATGGGCCCCAAACTTTGCATGCATACTCCCAAGACCCTCGACTACATGGAGCCGAAAAAAGTGAATCAATACCATCTATGGTTCAGGAAATATGACCGTTTCAAGTTGAGCTCCAATTGAACCAACTTTTGAACTTTGAACTCCCATTACTGGGGAACCTTCCATACTGGTGCACCATCGAGCTGCGAGTGGACCCCCACCTCGGCACCCCCTCCCCCTGAGGGGGGAGGGGGTGCCGAGGTGAGGAGGCATGCCAGATAGATCTCTGGTCAGCTTGAAGCAAAATGTGATCAAAGTGACTGACTTTGAGCTCCTGTTTCTGGAGAACCACGTGGTGAAAACCAGCCCAAACTTTGCACACTTGTAGGGGAGACTCTTTAGCACCTATGGTGCAAATTTGGAGCCCCTATAACCTAAGGCCGACCTGTACTGACTCCCCAAAGATGGTACCCCTAGGACATCTAATTTTTACATTGGTGCCTATGTGAAAACTGGCCATGTTTGGGACCCGATAGCTCCCCCGTTTTAGGTCCTATGGGCCCCAAACTTTGCATGCATACTCCCAAGACCCTCGACTACATGGAGCCGAAAAAAGTGAATCAATACCATCTATGGTTCAGGAAATATGACCGTTTCAAGTTGAGCTCCAATTGAACCAACTTTTGAACTTTGAACTCCCATTACTGGGGAACCTTCCATACTGGTGCACCATCGAGCTGCGAGTGGACCCCCACCTCGGCACCCCCTCCCCCTGAGGGGGGAGGGGGTGCCGAGGTGAGGAGGCATGCCAGATAGATCTCTGGTCAGCTTGAAGCAAAATGTGATCAAAGTGACTGACTTTGAGCTCCTGTTTCTGGAGAACCACGTGGTGAAAACCAGCCCAAACTTTGCACACTTGTAGGGGAGACTCTTTAGCACCTATGGTGCAAATTTGGAGCCCCTATAACCTAAGGCCGACCTGTACTGACTCCCCAAAGATGGTACCCCTAGGACATCTAATTTTTACATTGGTGCCTATGTGAAAACTGGCCATGTTTGGGACCCGATAGCTCCCCCGTTTTAGGTCCTATGGGCCCCAAACTTTGCATGCATACTCCCAAGACCCTCGACTACATGGAGCCGAAAAAAGTGAATCAATACCATCTATGGTTCAGGAAATATGACCGTTTCAAGTTGAGCTCCAATTGAACCAACTTTTGAACTTTGAACTCCCATTACTGGGGAACCTTCCATACTGGTGCACCATCGAGCTGCGAGTGGACCCCCACCTCGGCACCCCTCCCCCTGAGGGGGGAGGGGGTGCCGAGGTGAGGGGGCATGCCAGATAGATCTCTGGTCAGCTTGAAGCAAAATGTGATCAAAGTGACTGACTTTGAGCTCCTGTTTCTGGAGAACCACGTGGTGAAAACCAGCCCAAACTTTGCACACTTGTAGGGGAGACTCTTTAGCACCTATGGTGCAAATTTGGAGCCCCTATAACCTAAGGACGACCTGTACTGACTCCCCAAAGATGGTACCCCTAGGACATCTAATTTTTACATTGGTGCCTATGTGAAAACTGGCCATGTTTGGGACCCGATAGCTCCCCCGTTTTAGGTCCAAACTGCCCCAAACTTTGCATGCATACTCCCAAGACCCTCGACTACATGGAGCCGAAAAAAGTGAATCAATACCATCTATGGTTCAGGAAATATGACCGTTTCAAGTTGAGCTCCAATTGAACCAACTTTTGAACTTTGAACTCCCATTACTGGGGAACCTTCCATACTGGTGCACCATCGAGCTGCGAGTGGACCCCCACCTCGGCACCCCCTCCCCCTAAGGGGGGAGGGGGTGCCGAGGTGAGGGGGCATGCCAGATAGATCTCTGGTCAGCTTGAAGCAAAATGTGATCAAAGTGACTGACTTTGAGCTCCTGTTTCTGGAGAACCACGTGGTGAAAACCAGCCCAAAGTTTGCACACTTGTAGGGGAGACTCTTTAGCACCTATGGTGCAAATTTGGAGCCCCTATAACCTAAGGCCGACCTGTACTGACTCCCCAAAGATGGTACCCCTAGGACATCTAATTTTTACATTGGTGCCTATGTGAAAACTGGCCATGTTTGGGACCCGATAGCTCCCCCGTTTTAGGTCCTATGGGCCCCAAACTTTGCATGCATACTCCCAAGACCCTCGACTACATGGAGCCGAAAAAAGTGAATCAATACCATCTATGGTTCAGGAAATATGACCGTTTCAAGTTGAGCTCCAATTGAACCAACTTTTGAACTTTGAACTCCCATTACTGGGGAACCTTCCATACTGGTGCACCATCGAGCTGCGAGTGGACCCCCACCTCGGCACCCCCTCCCCCTAAGGGGGGAGGGGGTGCCGAGGTGAGGGGGCATGCCAGATAGATCTCTGGTCAGCTTGAAGCAAAATGTGATCAAAGTGACTGACTTTGAGCTCCTGTTTCTGGAGAACCACGTGGTGAAAACCAGCCCAAAGTTTGCACACTTGTAGGGGAGACTCTTTAGCACCTATGGTGCAAATTTGGAGCCCCTATAACCTAAGGCCGACCTGTACTGACTCCCCAAAGATGGTACCCCTAGGACATCTAATTTTTACATTGGTGCCTATGTGAAAACTGGCCATGTTTGGGACCCGATAGCTCCCCCGTTTTAGGTCCTATGGGCCCCAAACTTTGCATGCATACTCCCAAGACCCTCGACTACATGGAGCCGAAAAAAGTGAATCAATACCATCTATGGTTCAGGAAATATGACCGTTTCAAGTTGAGCTCCAATTGAACCAACTTTTGAACTTTGAACTCCCATTACTGGGGAACCTTCCATACTGGTGCACCATCGAGCTGCGAGTGGACCCCCACCTCGGCACCCCCTCCCCCTGAGGGGGGAGGGGGTGCCGAGGTGAGGGGGCATGCCAGATAGATCTCTGGTCAGCTTGAAGCAAAATGTGATCAAAGTGACTGACTTTGAGCTCCTGTTTCTGGAGAACCACGTGGTGAAAACCAGCCCAAACTTTGCACACTTGTAGGGGAGACTCTTTAGCACCTATGGTGCAAATTTGGAGCCCCTATAACCTAAGGCCGACCTGTACTGACTCCCCAAAGATGGTACCCCTAGGACATCTAATTTTTACATTGGTGCCTATGTGAAAACTGGCCATGTTTGGGACCCGATAGCTCCCCCGTTTTAGGTCCTATGGGCCCCAAACTTTGCATGCATACTCCCAAGACCCTCGACTACATGGAGCCGAAAAAAGTGAATCAATACCATCTATGGTTCAGGAAATATGACCGTTTCAAGTTGAGCTCCAATTGAACCAACTTTTGAACTTTGAACTCCCATTACTGGGGAACCTTCCATACTGGTGCACCATCGAGCTGCGAGTGGACCCCCACCTCGGCACCCCCTCCCCCTAAGGGGGGAGGGGGTGCCGAGGTGAGGGGGCATGCCAGATAGATCTCTGGTCAGCTTGAAGCAAAATGTGATCAAAGTGACTGACTTTGAGCTCCTGTTTCTGGAGAACCACGTGGTGAAAACCAGCCCAAACTTTGCACACTTGTAGGGGAGACTCTTTAGCACCTATGGTGCAAATTTGGAGCCCCTATAACCTAAGGCCGACCTGTACTGACTCCCCAAAGATGGTACCCCTAGGACATCTAATTTTTACATTGGTGCCTATGTGAAAACTGCCCATGTTTGGGACCCGATAGCTCCCCCGTTTTAGGTCCTATGGGCCCCAAACTTTGCATGCATACTCCCAAGACCCTCGACTACATGGAGCCGAAAAAAGTGAATCAATACCATCTATGGTTCAGGAAATATGACCGTTTCAAGTTGAGCTCCAATTGAACCAACTTTTGAACTTTGAACTCCCATTACTGGGGAACCTTCCATACTGGTGCACCATCGAGCTGCGAGTGGACCCCCACCTCGGCACCCCCTCCCCCTGAGGGGGGAGGGGGTGCCGAGGTGAGGAGGCATGCCAGATAGATCTCTGGTCAGCTTGAAGCAAAATGTGATCAAAGTGACTGACTTTGAGCTCCTGTTTCTGGAGAACCACGTGGTGAAAACCAGCCCAAACTTTGCACACTTGTAGGGGAGACTCTTTAGCACCTATGGTGCAAATTTGGAGCCCCTATAACCTAAGGCCGACCTGTACTGACTCCCCAAAGATGGTACCCCCTAGGACATCTAATTTTTACATTGGTGCCTATGTGAAAACTGGCCATGTTTGGGACCCGATAGCTCCCCCGTTTTAGGTCCTATGGGCCCCAAACTTTGTATGCATACTCCCAAGACCCTCGACTACATGGAGCCGAAAAAAGTGAATCAATACCATCTATGGTTCAGGAAATATGACCGTTTCAAGTTGAGCTCCAATTGAACCAACTTTTGAACTTTGAACTCCCATTACTGGGGAACCTTCCATACTGGTGCACCATCGAGCTGCGAGTGGACCCCCACCTCGGCACCCCCTCCCCCTGAGGGGGGAGGGGGTGCCGAGGTGAGGGGGCATGCCAGATAGATCTCTGGTCAGCTTGAAGCAAAATGTGATCAAAGTGACTGACTTTGAGCTCCTGTTTCTGGAGAACCACGTGGTGAAAACCAGCCCAAACTTTGCACACTTGTAGGGGAGACTCTTTAGCACCTATGGTGCAAATTTGGAGCCCCTATAACCTAAGGCCGACCTGTACTGACTCCCCAAAGATGGTACCCCTAGGACATCTAATTTTTACATTGGTGCCTATGTGAAAACTGGCCATGTTTGGGACCCGATAGCTCCCCCGTTTTAGGTCCTATGGGCCCCAAACTTTGCATGCATACTCCCAAGACCCTCGACTACATGGAGCCGAAAAAAGTGAATCAATACCATCTATGGTTCAGGAAATATGACCGTTTCAAGTTGAGCTCCAATTGAACCAACTTTTGAACTTTGAACTCCCATTACTGGGGAACCTTCCATACTGGTGCACCATCGAGCTGCGAGTGGACCCCCACCTCGGCACCCCCTCCCCCTGAGGGGGGAGGGGGTGCCGAGGTGAGGAGGCATGCCAGATAGATCTCTGGTCAGCTTGAAGCAAAATGTGATCAAAGTGACTGACTTTGAGCTCCTGTTTCTGGAGAACCACGTGGTGAAAACCAGCCCAAACTTTGCACACTTGTAGGGGAGACTCTTTAGCACCTATGGTGCAAATTTGGAGCCCCTATAACCTAAGGCCGACCTGTACTGACTCCCCAAAGATGGTACCCCTAGGACATCTAATTTTTACATTGGTGCCTATGTGAAAACTGGCCATGTTTGGGACCCGATAGCTCCCCCGTTTTAGGTCCTATGGGCCCCAAACTTTGCATGCATACTCCCAAGACCCTCGACTACATGGAGCCGAAAAAAGTGAATCAATACCATCTATGGTTCAGGAAATATGACCGTTTCAAGTTGAGCTCCAATTGAACCAACTTTTGAACTTTGAACTCCCATTACTGGGGAACCTTCCATACTGGTGCACCATCGAGCTGCGAGTGGACCCCCACCTCGGCACCCCCTCCCCCTGAGGGGGGAGGGGGTGCCGAGGTGAGGGGGCATGCCAGATAGATCTCTGGTCAGCTTGAAGCAAAATGTGATCAAAGTGACTGACTTTGAGCTCCTGTTTCTGGAGAACCACGTGGTGAAAACCAGCCCAAACTTTGCACACTTGTAGGGGAGACTCTTTAGCACCTATGGTGCAAATTTGGAGCCCCTATAACCTAAGGCCGACCTGTACTGACTCCCCAAAGATGGTACCCCTAGGACATCTAATTTTTACATTGGTGCCTATGTGAAAACTGGCCATGTTTGGGACCCGATAGCTCCCCCGTTTTAGGTCCTATGGGCCCCAAACTTTGCATGCATACTCCCAAGACCCTCGACTACATGGAGCCGAAAAAAGTGAATCAATACCATCTATGGTTCAGGAAATATGACCGTTTCAAGTTCAGCTCCAATTGAACCAACTTTTGAACTTTGAACTCCCATTACTGGGGAACCTTCCATACTGGTGCACCATCGAGCTGCGAGTGGACCCCCACCTCGGCACCCCCTCCCCCTGAGGGGGGAGGGGGTGCCGAGGTGAGGAGGCATGCCAGATAGATCTCTGGTCAGCTTGAAGCAAAATGTGATCAAAGTGACTGACTTTGAGCTCCTGTTTCTGTGGAACCACGTGGTGAAAACCAGCCCAAACTTTGCACACTTGTAGGGGAGACTCTTTAGCACCTATGGTGCAAATTTGGAGCCCCTATAACCTAAGGCCGACCTGTACTGACTCCCCAAAGATGGTACCCCTAGGACATCTAATTTTTACATTGGTGCCTATGTGAAAACTGGCCATGTTTGGGACCCGATAGCTCCCCCGTTTTAGGTCCTATGGGCCCCAAACTTTGCATACATACTCCAAGACCCTCGACTACATGGAGCCGAAAAAAGTGAATCAATACCATCTATGGTTCAGGAAATATGACCGTTTCAAGTTGAGCTCCAATTGAACCAACTTTTGAACTTTGAACTCCCATTACTGGGGAACCTTCCATACTGGTGCACCATCGAGCTGCGAGTGGACCCCCACCTCGGCACCCCCTCCCCCTGAGGGGGGAGGGGGTGCCGAGGTGAGGGGGCATGCCAGATAGATCTCTGGTCAGCTTGAAGCAAAATGTGATCAAAGTGACTGACTTTGAGCTCCTGTTTCTGGAGAACCACGTGGTGAAAACCAGCCCAAACTTTGCAAACTTGTAGGGGAGACTCTTTAGCACCTATGGTGCAAATTTGGAGCCCCTATAACCTAAGGCCGACCTGTACTGACTCCCCAAAGATGGTACCCCTAGGACATCTAATTTTTACATTGGTGCCTATGTGAAAACTGGCCATGTTTGGGACCCGATAGCTCCCCCGTTTTAGGTCCAAACTGCCCCAAACTTTGCATGCATACTCCCAAGACCCTCGACTACATGGAGCCGAAAAAAGTGAATCAATACCATCTATGGTTCAGGAAATATGACCGTTTCAAGTTGAGCTACAATTGAACCAACTTTTGAACTTTGAACTCCCATTACTGGGGAACCTTCCATACTGGTGCACCATCGAGCTGCGAGTGGACCCCCACCTCGGCACCCCCTCCCCCTGAGGGGGGAGGGGGTGCCGAGGTGAGGGGGCATGCCAGATAGATCTCTGGTCAGCTTGAAGCAAAATGTGATCAAAGTGACTGACTTTGAGCTCCTGTTTCTGGAGAACCACGTGGTGAAAACCAGCCCAAACTTTGCACACTTGTAGGGGAGACTCTTTAGCACCTATGGTGCAAATTTGGAGCCCCTATAACCTAAGGCCGACCTGTACTGACTCCCCAAAGATGGTACCCCTAGGACATCTAATTTTTACATTGGTGCCTATGTGAAAACTGGCCATGTTTGGGACCCGATAGCTCCCCCGTTTTAGGTCCAAACTGCCCCAAACTTTGCATGCATACTCCCAAGACCCTCGACTACATGGAGCCGAAAAAGGTGAATCAATACCATCTATGGTTCAGGAAATATGACCGTTTCAAGTTGAGCTCCAATTGAACCAACTTTTGAACTTTGAACTCCCATTACTGGGGAACCTTCCATACTGGTGCACCATCGAGCTGCGAGTGGACCCCCACCTCGGCACCCCCTCCCCTGAGGGGGGAGGGGGTGCCGAGGTGAGGGGGCATGCCAGATAGATCTCTGGTCAGCTTGAAGCAAAATGTGATCAAAGTGACTGACTTTGAGCTCCTGTTTCTGGAGAACCACGTGGTGAAAACCAGCCCAAACTTTGCACACTTGTAGGGAGACTCTTTAGCACCTATGGTGCAAATTTGGAGCCCCTATAACCTAAGGCCGACCTGTACTGACTCCCCAAAGATGGTACCCCTAGGACATCTAATTTTTACATTGGTGCCTATGTGAAAACTGGCCATGTTTGGGACCCGATAGCTCCCCCGTTTTAGGTCCAAACTGCCCCAAACTTTGCATGCATACTCCCAAGACCCTCGACTACATGGAGCCGAAAAAGGTGAATCAATACCATCTATGGTTCAGGAAATATGACCGTTTCAAGTTGAGCTCCAATTGAACCAACTTTTGAACTTTGAACTCCCATTACTGGGGAACCTTCCATACTGGTGCACCATCGAGCTGCGAGTGGACCCCCACCTCGGCACCCCCTCCCCCTGAGGGGGAGGGGGTGCCGAGGTGAGGGGGCATGCCAGATAGATCTCTGGTCAGCTTGAAGCAAAATGTGATCAAAGTGACTGACTTTGAGCTCCTGTTTCTGGAGAACCACGTGGTTGAAAACCAGCCAAACTTTGCACACTTGTAGGGGAGACTCTTTAGCACCTATGGTGCAAATTTGGAGCCCCTATAACCTAAGGCCGACCTGTACTGACTCCCCAAAGATGGTACCCCTAGGACATCTAATTTTTACATTGGTGCCTATGTGAAAACTGGCCATGTTTGGGACCCGATAGCTCCCCTGTTTTAGGTCCAAACTGCCCCAAACTTTGCATGCATACTCCCAAGACCCTCGACTACATGGAGCCGAAAAAGTGAATCAATACCATCTATGGTTCAGGAAATATGACCGTTTCAAGTTGAGCTCCAATTGAACCAACTTTTGAACTTTGAACTCCCATTACTGGGGAAACCTTCCATACTGGTGCACCATCGAGCTGCGAGTGGACCCCCACCTCGGCACCCCCCTCCCCCTGGGGGGGAGGGGGTGCCGAGGTGAGGGGGCATGCCAGATAGATCTCTGGTCAGCTTGAAGCAAAATGTGATCAAAGTGACTGACTTTGAGCTCCTGTTTCTGGAGAACCCACGTGGTGAAAACCAGCCCAAACTTTGCACACTTGTAGGGGAGACTCTTTAGCACCTATGGTGCAAATTTGGAGCCCTATAACCTAAGGCCGACCTGTACTGACTCCCCAAAGATGGTACCCCTAGGACATCTAATTTCTACATTGGTGCCTATGTGAAAACTGGCCATGTTTGGGACCCATAGCTCCCCCGTTTTAGGTCCAAACTGCCCCAAACTTTGCCATGCATACTCCCAGACCCTCGACTACATGGAGCCGAAAAAAAGTGAATCAATACCATCTATGGTTCAGGAAATATGACCGTTTCAAGTTTGAGCTCCAATTGAACCAACTTTTGAACTTTGAACTCCCATTACTGGGGAACCTTCCATACTGGTGCACCATCGAGCTGCGAGTGGACCCCCACCTCGGCACCCCCTCCCCTGAGGGGGGAGGGGGTGCCGAGGTGAGGGGGCATGCCAGATAGATCTCTGGTCAGCTTGAAGCAAAATGTGATCAAAGTGACTGACTTTTGAGCTCCTGTTTCTGGAGAACCACGTGGTGAAAACCAGCCCAAACTTTGCACACTTGTAGGGGAGACTCTTTAGCACCTATGGTGCAAATTTGAGCCCCTATAACCTAAGGCCGACCTGTACTGACTCCCCAAAGATGGTACCCCTAGGACATCTAATTTTTACATTGGTGCCTATGTGAAAACTGGCCATGTTTGGGACCCGATAGCTTCCCCTGTTTTAGGTCCAAACTGCCCCAAACTTTGCATGCATACTCCCACGACCCTCGACTACATGGAGCCGAAAAAAGTGAATCAATACCCATCTATGGTTCAGGAAATATGACCGTTTCAAGTTGAGCTCCAATTGAACCAACTTTTGAACTTTGAACTCCCATTACTGGGAACCTTCCATACTGGTGCACCATCGAGCTGCGAGTGGACCCCCACCTCGGCACCCCCTCCCCCTGAGGGGGGAGGGGGTGCCGAGGTGAGGAGGCATGCCAGATAGATCTCTGGTCAGCTTGAAGCAAAATGTGATCAAAGTGACTGACTTTGAGCTCCTGTTTCTGTGGAACCACGTGGTGAAAACCAGCCCAAACTTTGCACACTTGTAGGGGAGACTCTTTAGCACCTATGGTGCAAATTTGGAGCCCCTATAACCTAAGGCCGACCTGTACTGACTCCCCAAAGATGGTACCCCTAGGACATCTAATTTTTACATTGGTGCCTATGTGAAAACTGGCCATGTTTGGGACCCGATAGCTCCCCCGTTTTAGTCCTATGGGCCCCAAACTTTGCATACATACTCCCAAGACCCTCGAACTACATGGAGCCGAAAAAAGTGAATCAATACCATCTATGGTCAGGAAAATATGACCGTTTCAAGTTGAGCTCCAATGGAACCAACTTTTGAACTTTGAACTCCCATTACTGGGGAACCTTCCATACTGGTGCACCATCGAGCTGCGAGTGGACCCCCACCTCGGGCACCCCCTCCCCCTGAGGGGGGAGGGGGTGCCGAGGTGAGGGGCATGCCAGATAGATCTCTGGTCAGCTTGAAGCAAAATGTGATCAAAGTGACTGACTTTGAGCTCCTGTTTCTGGAGAACCACGTGGTGAAAACCAGCCCAAACTTTGCACACTTGTAGGGGAGACTCTTTAGCACCTATGGGTGCAAATTTGGAGCCCCTATAACCTAAGGCCGACCTGTACTGACTCCCCGAAGATGGTACCCCTAGGACATCTAATTTTTACATTGGTGCCTATGTGAAAACTGGCCATGTTTGGGACCCGATAGCTCCCCCGTTTTAGGTCCTAACTGCCCCAAACTTTGCATGCATACTCCCAAGACCCTCGACTACATGGAGCCGAAAAAAGTGAATCAATACCATCTATGGTTCAGGAAATATGACCGTTTCAAGTTGAGCTCCAATTGAACCAACTTTTGAACTTTGAACTCCCATTACTGGGGAACCTTCCATACTGGTGCACCATCGAGCTGCGAGTGGACCCCCACCTCGGCACCCCCTCCCCCTGAGGGGGAGGGGGTGCCGAGGTGAGGGGGCATGCCAGATAGATCTCTGGTCAGCTTGAAGCAAAATGTGATCAAAGTGACTGACTTTGAGCTCCTGTTTCTGGAGAACCACGTGGTGAAAACCAGCCCAAACTTTGCACACTTGTAGGGGAGACTCTTTAGCACCTATGGTGCAAATTTGGAGCCCCTATAACCTAAGCCGACCTGTACTGACTCCCCAAAGATGGTACCCCTAGGACATCAAATTTTTACATTGGTGCCTATGTGAAAACTGGCCATGTTTGGGACCCGATAGCTCCCCCGTTTTAGGTCCAAACTGCCCCAAACTTTGGCATGCATACTCCCAAGACCCTCGACTAACATGGAGCCGAAAAAAGGTGAATCAATACCATCTATGGTTCAGAAATATGACCGTTTCAAGTTGAGCTCCAATTGAACCAACTTTTGAACTTTGAACTCCCATTACTGGGGAACCTTCCATACTGGTGCACCATCGAGCTGCGAGTGGACCCCCACCTCGGCACCCCCTCCCCCTGAGGGGGGAGGGGGTGCCGAGGTGAGGGGGCATGCCAGATAGATCTCTGGTCAGCTTGAAGGCAAAATGTGATCAAAGTGACTGACTTTGAGCTCCTGTTTCTGGAGAACCACGTGGTGAAAACCAGCCCCAAACTTTGCACACTTGTAGGGGAGACTCTTTAGCACCTATGGTGCAAATTTGGAGCCCCTATAACCTAAGGCCGCCTGTACTGACTCCCAAAGATGGTACCCCTAGGACATCTAATTTTTACATTGGTGCCTATGTGAAAACTGGCCATGTTTGGGACCCGATAGCTCCCCCGTTTTAGGTCCAAACTGCCCCAAACTTTGCATGCATACTCCCAAGACCCTCGACTACATGGAGCCGAAAAAAGTGAATCAATACCATCTATGGTTCAGGAAATATGACCGTTTCAAGTTGAGCTCCAATTGAACCAACTTTTGAACTTTGAACTCCCATTACTGGGGAACCTTCCATACTGGTGCACCATCGAGCTGCGAGTGGACCCCCACCTCGGCACCCCCTCCCCCTGAGGGGGGAGGGGGTGCCGAGGTGAGGGGGCATGCCAGATAGATCTCTGGTCAGCTTGAAGCAAAATGTGATCAAAGTGACTGACTTTGAGCTCCTGTTTCTGGAGAACCACGTGGTGAAAACCAGCCCAAACTTTGCACACTTGTAGGGGAGACTCTTTAGCACCTATGGTGCAAAATTTGGAGCCCCTATAACCTAAGGCCGACCTGTACTGACTCCCCAAAGATGGTACCCCTAGGACATCTAATTTTTACATTGGTGCCTATGTGAAAACTGGCCATGGTTTGGGACCCGATAGCTCCCCCGTTTTAGGTCCAAACTGCCCCAAACTTTGCCATGCATACTCCCAAGACCCTCGACTACATGGAGCCGAAAAAGGTGAATCAATACCATCTATGGTTCAGGAAAATATGACCGTTTCAAGTTGAGCTCCAATTGAACCAACTTTTGAACTTTGAACTCCCATTACTGGGGAACCTTCCATACTGGTGCACCATCGAGCTGCGAGTGGACCCCCACCTCGGCACCCCCTCCCCTGAGGGGGGAGGGGGTGCCGAGGTGAGGGGGCATGCCAGATAGATCTCTGGTCAGCTTGAAAGCAAAATGTGATCAAAGTGACTGACTTTGAGCTCCTGTTTCTGGAGAACCACGTGGTGAAAACCAGCCCAAACTTTGCACACTTGTAGGGGAGACTCTTTAGCACCTATGGTGCAAATTTGGAGCCCCTATAACCTAAGGCCGACCTGTACTGACTCCCCAAAGATGGTACCCCTAGGACATCTAATTTTTACTTGGGCCTATGTGAAAACTGGCCATGTTTGGGACCCGATAGCTCCCCGTTTTAGGTCCAAACTGCCCCAAACTTTGCATGCATACTCCCAAGACCCTCGACTACATGGAGCCGAAAAAGGTGAATCAATACCATCTATGGTTCAGGAAATATGACCGTTTCAAGTTGAGCTCCAATTGAACCAACTTTTGAACTTTGAACTCCCATTACTGGGGAACCTTCCATACTGGTGCACCATCGAGCTGCGAGTGGACCCCCACCTCGGCACCCCCTCCCCCTGAGGGGGGAGGGGTGCCGAGGTGAGGGGGCATGCCAGATAGATCTCTGTCAGCTTGAAGCAAAATGTGATCAAAGTGACTGACTTTGAGCTCCTGTTTCTGGAGAACCACGTGGTGAAAACCAGCCCAAACTTTTGCACACTTGTAGGGGAGACTCTTTAGCACCTATGGTGCAAATTTGGAGCCCCTATAACCTAAGGCCGACCTGTAACTGACTCCCAAAGATGGTACCCCTAGGACATCTAATTTTTACATTGGTGCCTATGTGAAAACTGGCCATGTTTGGGACCCGATAGCTCCCCTGTTTTAGGTCCAAACTGCCCCAAACTTTGCATGCATACTCCCAAGACCCTCGACTACATGGAGCCGAAAAAAGTGAATCAATACCATCTATGGTTCAGGAAATATGACCGTTTCAAGTTGAGCTCCAATTGACCAACTTTTGAACTTTGAACTCCCATTACTGGGGAACCTTCCATACTGGTGCACCATCGAGCTGCGAGTGGACCCCCACCTCGGCACCCTCCCCCTGAGGGGGGAGGGGTGCCGAGGTGAGGGGGCATGCCAGATAGATCTCTGGTCAGCTTGAAGCAAAATGTGATCAAAGTGACTGACTTTGAGCTCCTGTTTCTGGAGAACCACGTGGTGAAAACCAGCCCAAACTTTGCACACTTGTAGGGGAGACTCTTTAGCACCTATGGTGCAAATTTGGAGCCCCTATAACCTAAGGCCGACCTGTACTGACTCCCCAAAGATGGTACCCCTAGGACATCTAATTTTTACATTGGTGCCTATGTGAAAACTGGCCATGTTTGGGACCCGATAGCTCCCCCGTTTTAGGTCCTATGGGCCCCAAACTTTGCATGCATACTCCCAAGACCCTCGACTACATGGAGCCGAAAAAAGTGAATCAATACCATCTATGGTTCAGGAAATATGACCGTTTCAAGTTGAGCTCCAATTGAACCAACTTTTGAACTTTGAACTCCCATTACTGGGGAACCTTCCATACTGGTGCACCATCGAGCTGCGAGTGGACCCCCACCTCGGCACCCCCTCCCCCTGAGGGGGGAGGGGGTGCCGAGGTGAGGGGGCATGCCAGATAGATCTCTGGTCAGCTTGAAGCAAAATGTGATCAAAGTGACTGACTTTGAGCTCCTGTTTCTGGAGAACCACGTGGTGAAAACCAGCCCAAACTTTGCACACTTGTAGGGAGACTCTTTAGCACCTATGGTGCAAATTTGGAGCCCCTATAACCTAAGGCCGACCTGTACTGACTCCCCAAAGATGGTACCCCTAGGACATCTAATTTTTACATTGGTGCCTATGTGAAAACTGGCCATGTTTGGGACCCGATAGCTCCCCCGTTTTAGGTCCAAACTGCCCCAAACTTTGCATGCATACTCCCAAGACCCTCGACTACATGGAGCCGAAAAAGGTGAATCAATACCATCTATGGTTCAGGAAATATGACCGTTTCAAGTTGAGCTCCAATTGAACCAACTTTTGAACTTTGAACTCCCATTACTGGGGAACCTTCCATACTGGTGCACCATCGAGCTGCGAGTGGACCCCCACCTCGGCACCCCCTCCCCCTGAGGGGGGAGGGGGTGCCGAGGTGAGGGGGCATGCCAGATAGATCTCTGGTCAGCTTGAAGCAAAATGTGATCAAAGTGACTGACTTTGAGCTCCTGTTTCTGGAGAACCACGTGGTGAAAACCAGCCCAAACTTTGCACACTTGTAGGGGAGACTCTTTAGCACCTATGGTGCAAATTTGGAGCCCCTATAACCTAAGGCCGACCTGTACTGACTCCCCAAAGATGGTACCCCTAGGACATCTAATTTTTACATTGGTGCCTATGTGAAAACTGGCCATGTTTGGGACCCGATAGCTCCCCCGTTTTAGGTCCTATGGGCCCCAAACTTTGCATGCATACTCCCAAGACCCTCGACTACATGGAGCCGAAAAAAGTGAATCAATACCATCTATGGTTCAGGAAATATGACCGTTTCAAGTTGAGCTCCAATTGAACCAACTTTTGAACTTT